>NC_040077.1:84968606-85582384 GCF_003369695.1 Bos indicus x Bos taurus | reverse complement strand
GTTGAAGATGAAATTGAAATAAGCAAGAGTAAGTACTAAGAGCGACATGTCCTTTGGAACTTGGGAGAGGAAGTGAGCAAAGCAGGGAGGTGAAGGTCTGAGGTAACCACGTACCATCTCCCACTTTGGAAGCATTAAAAACTTGACCGTACATAGCTTTTTGCAAACCAAGGTATTAGATTGCTCTTCCATTGAGTTAGGAAGCCCTTTTCTGACTATATCTGATGCCCCCTCCTCCAGCTGACCTTAGCGTTATCCTGTTGAACAGGAGTCCCCAACCTCTGGGTCTAATCCCTGATGATCTGAGGTGGAGCTGATGTAATAATCATAGAAATAAAGTGCACAATAAATTTAATGTGCTTGAATTGTCCCAAAATCTTTCCCACCCCCACCCCGGTCCCTAGAAAAATTGTCTTCCATGAAATCGGTCCCTGGTGCCAAAAAGGTTGGGAACCGCAGCTGTAAAGGCTTTATTGTCCTCCACTGAGCTGCATGACAACAGGGGTACTGTGCATGGAGAACACAGTGCCTTCAGGTTCCTGGGGAGTAGCTGTGTATTTAAGTTTGGAGAAGGTTTGAGGGAGGATGAAGAAAGAAGGCAGGGTTTCCCAGGTGGCTGGTAGGAAGGAGTCCGCCTGCCAGTATAGGGGCCACAGGAGACATAGGTTCGATCTCTGGGTTGGGAACAACCCCTGGAGGATGAAATGGCAACCCACTCCAGTATCATTGCCTGGAGAGTCCTACGGACAGGGGAGGCTGCAATTCATGGAGTCTCAAAGAGTCAGACATAACTGAGCACACAAAGAAAGAAGGCATTAGAAGTGGAAGGAAAAAATGAATGGATTTCTGAGGATATTGGTCAAGAAAATTGAAATGCTCCGTTTAGTTCAAGGATTAATCTTTCTTGGATGATGGTGAATACTGCCCTGAAAGAGTACTGGTATTTGTCATAAAATATTCTTAGTCCTCATTGGTTTTGCTTCATGACCCATGGCAGAACCATAAGTCAAGTCAATAGGAGAGTCTCTTACTCCAAGTAACAAAATTTTCCATGCCCTAAATCTGGTAGGGAAATGCACCTAGAATTTTTAAGGAGACTAGAAATGAAGAAATATTTTTCTAAAAGCAAAGCTTAGAATAAGTGGGAGAATTGAACATTCCTTCTCCTTTGAGAATTCAAGGAATGTTTTATATCTGTCTGAAGTTCTAGTACCAGCAGCAGCAAAGAAAAACCCACCACCCCCACCCGTGTGTGAAAAATTTCTCAGGCAGATAGTGAAACTTGGTAGGATTTCTAGTCTCAACCTGAATATTCTTAATTCTAACTTGTAAAAGCTAAATAAAAAGTACTCGTTTTTTGACCTTCATTGGTTTTCAATGGCTTTTTGAAATGACTTCCTTTTCTACCTATAGCATATAAACAAAGCTGCCCCACAATGACTGCTATGACACTCCTAAGGCCCAATCTCTTGCCACCCATCTCTCTCTCTCTCTCTCTATGAGAAAAAAAAGAATCAGCTAAGAACTGGCCTTAGTAATAGATGAGCTCAGGCAAAGATCTTCAAGAATAGATCTGAAGCAAACATCACCGTTGACCGTATTGCCATCGTTTTTATTTTACCTAAAATGGGCATCTCTGTTTGCTCCTTTACCAAAGGCACAATCACTCCAAGGGGAAAAGGGTATGGTGTTTACTATCTCTGTAATGGGGAAAGCTTTATAAACTGTGCTCCCTAGAAACCAGTGACTCCTGCTTTGGCTCTCTGACTACAATTTAGTAACCTCCAGGTTGGTGGTTACTCTAGCCTTTAAACTCTTTTCTAGGCATGGAAAACTCTTGTTTAAATATTGATAAAGGTATTATCTAAACACTGAAGTATTTATAGCTTTATGTATATTTAACTAAATGCTAATTAGTTATATTTTCATCTTAAATTTAGAAAATACTGGAGCAAAATTTAAAGAAATAGCACCACCTAGGGACAAATGAATGTCAACTCTACAATTACTGTTTTCTCTTTCCTTAAGGGTCTTGGACTGTCATCACTTTTTTGTTGGAGGGAAATATGTCTTAAATCCTCATTCCTAAGTGGTTCCCAGACTTTTGAGTCTTTTGAATTGTCTGCATTTCTCCCAGCCAAGATGCAGACTCGGTAACCAGATAGCTTTTAGGAGTTCTCCTCCATTGTATATTTTGTGGTTGGTGATGGCATCGTATTCTTATTTTTCAGTTAGTGCTCCTTTCCCCAAAAAATATTATTTCAGTAAAGTCTCAAGTTTGTTTCCATCTTTCTTTACTTTCCAAATCTTCTCAATTCAGGCTATAATCATACAAGATTAAGATAGAGAAAAGATCCTAATATTTCTATTTTTTCCCCATCAACCTGAGAATCTTTCACTATAATGATTATTTATTTCACTCAATATGCAGTTACCAAAAGAGTTGGGGTTCCCTGGGGTCTCAGTTGATAAAGAATCTGCCTGCAATGCAGGAGACTGCCTGCAATATAGGAGACGTGGGTTCAATCCCTGGGTTGGGAAGATCCCCTGGAGAAGGAAACGGCAACACCCACCCTACCCCACCTGCTGCCCCATATTCTTGCCTGAAAAATCCCATGGACAGAGGAGCCAGGCAGGGCTGCAATCCATGGGGTCGCCAAGAGTCAGACACAACTGAGCACAGTGTTCCGAAAGAGTCGGACATGACTTAGTGACTACACAACAGCAACAGCAACTTTGACTAACTTCCCTTGGCACAGATTATACATAGCTCCTCTTAAGTCTAAGGAATAGACTTATGGGATATATAATAAAAATTATTCTGTTCAACCTTGTGGTTTTATAAGATATTCCAGTCCACAGTCAAAAGCAGCTGCTCCTAAACTTTAGTGTGCTGTGAAATTTAGAAATGAAATCAATTCTGGTTCTGTAGATCTGAGCTAGGACACAGGATTCACATTCCTACCAAGAACCCTGAATGATTCAGATGAATGTAGTCTGTAGTTCACTATGAGAAATATTTAAGTGATTATTTGCTTTCCATTGTAGCATTTTTTAAAGAATCATTTTGAAACACAAGTATATGAGTTTCATCACAAAAATGAACTTGTGCTTTTAAAATCTTGTATTTTAACCCCAGGATTAAGAAAACATTTCTTCTGAGACTTAGAAAAATAACAGTTACATAAATTTCATTTTGGTTTTAAAAATAATATCTGAATCAAAGAATACATAATATATTCTCTCAGTTGGGGGTTCAGTTCAGATCAATTCAGTCACTCAGTCGTGTCCAACTCTTTGAGACCCCATGAATCGCAGCACGCCAGGCCTCCCTGTCCATCACCAACCCCCGGAGTTCACTGAGACTCAGGTCCATCGAGTCAGTGATGCCATCCAGCCATCTCATCCTCTGTCGTTCCCTTCTCCTCCTGCCCCCAATCTCTCCCAGCATCAGAGTCTTTTCCAGTGAGTCAACTCTTCGCATGAGGTAGCCAAAGTACTGGAGTTTCAGCTTTAGCATCAGTCCTTCCAAAGAAATCCCAGGGCTGATCTCCTTCAGAATGGACTGGTTGGATCTCCTCACAGTCCAAGGGACTCTCAAAAGTCTTCTCCAACACCACAATTCAAAAGCATCAGTTCTTTGGCGCTCAGCCTTCTTCACAGTCCAACTCTCACATCCATACATGACCACAGGAAAAACCATAGCCTTGACTAGATGAACCTTTGTTGGCAAAGTAATGTCTCTGCTTTTGAATATGCTGTCTAGTTTAGTCATAACTTTCCTTCCAAGGAGTAAGTGTCTTTTAATTTCATGGCTGCAGTCACCATCTGCAGTGATTTTGGAGCCCAGAAAAATAAAGTCTGACACTGTTTCCCCATCTATTTCCCATGAAGTGATGGGACCGGATGCCATGATCTTCGTTTTCTGAATGTTGAGCTTTAAGCCAACTTTTTCACTCTCCACTTTCACTTTCATCAAGAGGCTTTTGAGTTCCTCTTCACTTTCTGCCATAAGGGTGGTGTCATCTGCATATCTGAGATTATTGATATTTCTCCCGGCAATCTTGATTCCAGCTTGTGTTTCTTCCAGTCCAGCATTTCTCAAAATGTACTCTGCATATAAGTTAAATAAGCAGGGTGACAATATACAGCCTTGACATACTCCTTTTCCTATTTGGAACCAGTCTGTTGTTCCATGTCCAGTTCTAACTGTTGCTTCCTGACCTGCATATACATTTCTCAAGAGGCAGTTGTGGGTACTTTATGTCTAAAGTAATAGTAATGTTTTTGTGGGTATTACTGTTTTTAGAAAATTCTATAAACAACTAATACTTAATTAAAAGTGTAGAACTTTGGTATTTGGTGCAGTGCTGACTAGTGGGTAGATTCTGTACATTTTCCATGTTTTAGCTTAACCTATGTCAGAGAATGCCGTCATAACTTGAGTGATAAAGAAGTGATGTATAAATTCAGCACATTTCCAGCTGATCATTAAATCTTAATCCTATGATTCCTAATGAGTTAAGTGGAGTAAATGTTTCTTTTTTGCGATAATAAAAAAAAGTGTTCCCCCCTCCCCCCCGCCCCCAGCCCCGTGGAATTAAAATGTAGATAATGGTGGAGGATTTCAGGTCAGTTTTGAAAATTGCAATGATTTATAGCAGTTTAGTCATCTTTAGGCCAAAGAGGACCAAACAAGTTAATACATCGTTTGTCTTTTCTTAATTTACTACAGACAAAAGTTGAAAAACACTATAATAAACTATAGTGGAAAAGATATGAAAAATATATATGTATATATATATTTATAACTGAATCACTTTGATGAACACTGGAAACTAACACAACATTGTATATTAATTATACTTAAATTTTTTTAAAGTTGGAAAAAAAAAACTCCTTGGAGGAAACTTTTATTAGTAGATCACAGGAGATGAAAAAACATTTTGGGTGATTTCCTCAGTTTAAACCAGGGTAGTTTAAGAATTGTCAGTATA
This sequence comes from Bos indicus x Bos taurus, assembly GCF_003369695.1. NCBI lineage: Eukaryota > Metazoa > Chordata > Mammalia > Artiodactyla > Bovidae > Bos > Bos indicus x Bos taurus. Next base: position 85,577,387 of record NC_040077.1, on the reverse strand, counting down.
ACTAAAAATTCTGCAATTCTTCTCTAGAATAATTTCCATTTCTCTAAGCTTCTTTAAAATGTGATGTTATATAATGTAAACAATAAGAATCTAAGGCAATGGCACCCCACTCCAGTACTCTTGCCTGGAAAATACCATGGACGGAGGAGCCTGGTAGGCTGCAGTCCATGGGGTCGCTAAGAGTTGGACACGACTGAGCGGCTTCACTTTCACTTTCCGCTTTCACGCATTGGAGAAGGAAATGGCAACCCACTCCAGTGTTCTTGCCTGGAGAATCCCAGGGACAGGGAAGGCTGGTGGGCTTCTGTCTATGGGGTCGCACAAAGTCAGACACAACTGAAGTGACTTAGCATCATATAGCATAGAGAACTATATTCAATATCTTATAACAACATATAATGGAAATGAATCTGAAAAAGAACATATATACGTATACTGAATCACTTTGCTGAATACCTAAAACTAACACAACACTGTAAATGAACTATACTTAATTTTTTTTAAAAAATGTGATGTTAGATAAAAACCTGCAATATCATATACACTCTATTGGAAACTGTGGAATGTTTCAGATTGATGTTACTTGCCCTTTGTTTTTTTTCCTCTCTCTCTCTCAATTTTTAGAGTAAAGATGGTAAAAGTCCGCTGCACATGACAGCTGTCCACGGAAGGTTCACACGGTCACAAACCCTCATTCAGAATGGTAAGAGAGATTCTGCTACAGTGTCGTCACTGGAACAGTTTCTTGGTGTGACTTGAGTTTGGCTGTCAGTTATTTGAATATGAAATACAATGCTCTGTTAGTGTTTATTAAGCTTGGGTTTATACTATCCTTTGATGAACTTGGCTAAAAGCTCCTTATCAGGTCATCACCACCCAGCTTAGGAATAAGGACATAGAACCATAAGTTTCATAGTCAATTCCTAGTCAAAGAACATGTGAGTTTTGAAACTGGAAATTATATATAGGCTTAAGAGCCTGCATGTTTTACTCAGAAACTAGTAAAAATAAGTATCAGGCATTTTCTAGCAGCAAAGCTGAATTATTTTAAAATTTTCAAACCCACCATAGTTTCGTAAGTTAAAACTCACTAAGCTACTTGGGCAAAGGTAAGAAAAATGAGATGACTCAGCAGAAAAGCAGGTATAAAGGATGCATGATATATACAGCATGATATAAAGGATGATAAAATCACAGGCTTGATTGAGACCTTGGAAAGTCAGAGAATCGAGTAATATTCCAGACTTACAATAAAGATGTGCTTGAACCACTGGGTTGTCTCTGCAGCCAAAATACTAGGGAGTGTCACTTTGCATCAAGGTTCATGTTACTATTAGAGGGTAATGGACAGAATCTGGGAGTGCACTGACCTTGCTAGCACAACTTCTGTTATCTTAGCTAATCTTGAAGACATGTGGAAAAAAACCCAAACAGGTTTAGTTCAGATATTTGCCAACATTTCACATAAACTCAGCAGTTCCTAAACTATCTTTAGTTGACCCACATTTCTAGATCTCAAAACTCAGACATTAGTCAGTTTTTTAGACTTATCTTCCTGCCATCTGTAAGAATATTGGATGACATACACTTGAAGCATTAGTGGTATTATTAAGAAGATCCCCGGAAGGAGGACACGACAACCGACTCCAGTATTCTTGCCTGGAGAATCCCCATGGACAAAGGAACCTGGCGGACTACAGTCCACAGGGTCTCGAAGAGTCAGACATGACTGAAGTGACTTAGCATGCACAAGGTATGTCCTAGGTACTGAAGTCATTTGACACTATGCAGAGAAATTATGCTGAGGAAGCAAAATATCTGCAGCAAAGCACAGGAAATTTATAAGCACTTCAGTGAAACTATAGAAGAAAAGCAATCCCAGCAAATTTCCAGTGAGCAAATGCAGGTAATTGGAAATTAACTGTACAACATGTATTAATTCTAGTTTGAAATGTGTGGTATGCCTTTGACATTCACTTTACTGGAAAACCACTTTAATTGTTTTGTTTCTCTTGAAATCAAGGGAGGTGGGGAGGGACCCTGGCATCTCTCCTTTGCACACTTTCCTCATCCCACTCTTGTAGAAGGAAATGGTGGGCCACTTCAGTATTCTTGCATGGGAAATTGCATGGACATAAGAGCCTGGCAGGCTACAGTCAGTCCATGGGGTCGCGAAAGAGTTGGACACGACTTAGCAACTTCAGGGCTTCCCTGGTGGCTTTGATGGTAAAGTGTCTACCTGCAATGCGGGAGACCTGGGTTCGATCCCAGGGTTGGAAAGATCCCCTGGAGAAGGAAATGGCACCCCACTCCAGTACTCTTGCCTGGAAAATCCCATGGATGGAGGAGCCTGGTAGGCTACAGTCCATGGGGTCACGAAGAGTCAGACACGACTGAGCGACTTCACTTTCACTTAGCAACTTTAGCAACTAAACAGCAACGACTCATCCCACTATATTTCTCAATTGTTTTTCAGAAACAGTGTCCACTGCCTTAAAAATAAACAAAACCAGGGAGCTATTTGGTATCCAATTTGAAAATTTTAATGTGAATATAATCACTGGGCTTTAGCTTGATGGCATTAAAAAGCATTGTTCCCTGTTGAAGCAATTTCAAGCACTAGCGACCAGACCAGAGAAGGAGCAGCTTTTCACCTTGAAGCACTGCATTCCTATAGGTCCATCTCTGTGGGCCAGAACTGTGTCATGCTAGTGTGCTTAAAGCAGTCTTGGGGGCCCGCTGGCTGCTTTGATCTTTTCACAAACCATCCCTGTGAACTTAAATTTCCATGCCCTCTCTACTAGAATTCTTGCTAGACTTTTGAATGGGAATGAGACCTGAAAAAGACCCTATGTCTTGTCCTCTATGATCAAGGAGCTTGTCTCAGAGCCTATTCTTGGCTGGCCTGGCATCTTGCTTTGTGGGTTGAGTGGAGTCCAGGGTCCTAAAATACTGAAAATATAGTGGCTATAGTATATAACTTATTATATATAATGATAATGGTTGGGTGTTCTTCACATTGTGCCAGGCACTTGACTAAGCACTCCACATAAATCCTTCCAACCACCCCATGAGAAAGAGGTCCTGTTATCATCTCCATTTCAAACATGGAGAAACTGAGGCAGAGAGGTTGTCACTTCTGTTGGGATACCTGGCACATATGTTGAGGAACAGAGATTAGAACTCAGGAAGACTAACACTGGAGACTGAACTCTCAAACACTCACTTACAAATGTGTTATCTGGATGAACAATGACATGTTAAAAATTTTTTTAAAACTTGAATTCTGTTTAAGAGTTGCTTGTATTTGGCATAGAGTCATCCCTGTAAAATGGCACCACTCCAGTACTCTTGCCTGGAAAATCCCATGGACGGAGGAGCCTGGTGGGCTGCAGTCCATGGGGTCGCTAAGAGTCAGACACAACTGAGTGACTTCACTTTCACTTTTCACTTTCATGCCTTGGAGAAGGAAATGGCACCCCACTCCAGTACTCTTGCCTGGAAAATCCCATGGATCGAGGAGCCTGGTAGGCTGCACTCCATGGGGTTGTGAAGAGTTGGACACGACTGAGCGACTTCACTTTCAATTTTCCCTTTTGTGCATTGGAGAAGGAAATGGCAACCCACTCCAGTGTTCTTGCCTGGAGAATCCCAGGGACGGGGGAGCCTGGTGGGCTGCCGTATATGGGGTCTCACAGAGTCGGACACGACTGAAGCGACTTAGCAGCAGCAGCAGCAGCAGCAGCATCCCTGTAAAAGGATAATTTGGCATTCTCTTCTCTCAGCCAACAATTCTTTGCATTCGTTACACATGTGAGAACTGTGAGTTCTTCCATTTGACATTTTTTTTCTTTTAATTTTATTTTATTTTTAAACTTTACATAATTGATTTAGTTTTGCCAACTATCAAAATGAATCCGCCACAGGTATACATGTGTTCCTCATCCTGAACCCTCCTCCCTCCTCCCTCCCCATACCATCCCATTTGACATTTTTTAAAACATGCCCTTAGGGACAAGAATAGGAAGCTCTTTCCTTTCCTCCTGTTTGTTGGTTTCCTTTTGGGAAAGGTCCAGAGACTCACACTCCCAGGACCTGGTGTCCATCCTCCAGAGTGGATCCCTACATGGCAGGACCCTGAATGCCCATCCCCCATGGGGACATCACTTGGTCCTGAGACCTGCTGAGGGACATGCTTGGTGTTTGTTTTGTTAAATTGTTCTGATAATCTGGGCTTTTTGCAGCATTTCTCTGCTTCTCTGACTGCTCTCTAGTCAGGGCTATTAGTTCTTTATAATACCTTCCCCCCGCCCCCAATCATTCAGTTTTGGTAAGGTGATCGTTTTTAAAAACTCTTTTTTAAGTGAATAAACAAAGAGTGCCTCTGCTGTTCAGTCGCATTGTTTGTTATCTGAAGCTGTGTTGTCAGAACCAGAGAGGGAAAGAATTAAATGAAGACATAATCTGGTATCAGAAGGCATTTGATCCAGCCACTTGCACAAGCAGCTGCCTTAGATGCTGCTCAGCAGGTTACAAAAGTTCAAAATGATGCTTTTTTTTTTTTTTTTCATAGAAGCTTTAAAAATAAATAGAGTTTGAAAAGGAAGAGCCAAGGGATAGGTTAGGATGATTCATTGTGAGATTTTTGATATTTGGGCTCATAGCCCTTCCAAGGCAACTTAATAAGATGACTATTCTTGTTTGTGCAATGAAAAGCTAATTTCAGATGAATGCCTGGATAATGCTGCATAAATCATCTCTTCCTATATGCTCTGCCTGTGTCTAAACTCACAAATGTTTATTTTCCTCACTAATTATCAATGCTGGTTTACCAACATTAACTTGCAACTTTCAAATAAAGAGTAAAGATATTTGAATTCCAAGCAACTGTTAAAGATTTTCAAATGAAAATGGAAAGCTTTGGGAGTGACCATAAAATAGAAATTAATTCATCTAGAGGTCCTAAACATATTTCTGAATAACAAATAGTCTATTTTCTACTAAATTATGATGTTTTCCAGAAGTATATTTTAAAGGACAATTTAAGATAATTACCCATATTTTTACAGTTTTAAATTGACTCATGAAATTATAGTGACAACAAAGAAACTTTATCAGCTCAAATCCCCTAGATCATCCTTTCCAGTATTTTTCACTCTTCTCTTTTCCTATCTTATTTTTGGAATATTTGAGGCTGATAAACATGGAGCCCCTAACACTTGGTTCAGAACATGAGCAATGTAGTGTTTGTCCAGGACAAAGATTTCTTTGAGGTTCCACTCTTTGATCAGCTCCGTGGGTGGACCTTATAGGCTGACCACTGTGGGCAGCTCTCACATGGGTACCTGTATCCTGGATTACTCTGAGGTATCCATGGAGACCAAGTGGCTGCCTGTCCCCAAGGCATAAAAATGATCTAAATTGGATGCTTCTAAATTTAAATTATTGCGAGCTATTTCTTGAGTCCCTAAAAGTTTGCAGTAGAGATCAAACCCGTCAATCCTAAAGGAAATCAACCCTGAATGTTCATTGGAAGGACTGATGCTGAAGCTCCAATACTTCATCTACCTGATTTGAAGAACTCATTGGAAAAAGCCCTGATGCTGGGAAAGATTGAAGGCAGGAGGAGAAGGGGACGACAGAGAATGAGATAGTTGGATGGCATCACCGACTCGATGGACATGGGTTTGAACAAGCTCTGGGAGTTGGTGATGGATAGGGAAAACTGGAGTGCTGCAGTTCATGAGGTCGCAGAGAGTCTGACACGACTGAGTGACTGAACTGAAAAGTTTGCAGTAACTAATTTTGTTTTATTATTTTTCTTGATTGTTGCCTGCCAGGCTCCTTTGTCCATGAAATTCTCCAGGCAAGAAAACTGAAGTGGATTTCCATTTCCTTCTCCAATAAAATGAATACATGCTCACTATAGAATAAAATTAAATTATTAAAGAGATCCCCATCAATGTGTCTCCTTAATCCCACCCAATAATTTCTATTGACAATTTGATGAAACGTCCAGATTTTTTACGTGTATTTAAGAATGTAGATATGAAGATATGTAATTACTTTTATGAAAATGATAATAGTCTATATATTTGAGCAACTGGTTTTAAAAATCAATACTTTGCTGCAGAAACAAAGATATGAGGAAAGATCAGCATTTGTGTTCAAGCTGCCATTTATATTTCTCTGTCACAAAGTCAAAAAGGGATTACCATTTTATAAATAGCTATTAAGTTGCAAAATCCAAATGTGTACATTAATTGGCACATGCTGAAGTCTTGGCTGTGGAGTGAAACATCTTAAATCCTATATAAATGCATGTACTCATTGGAGTTCTTTTAAACATCTTCCCCTTCTACAAAGGCCACACATATTTGTAATTATTTCACTGTTAAGAGAGAATCTCATTTATTAACTCTGGTTTACCAACACACCTGACTAGAGAGAATATTGTTTGTTGGGAATAAATCTTAGGGGGTTGGTGGTCATAGTAGGATTCATTAGAGTGAAGGGCCATGCAGCTATTATTGTGAAGATTTTATAACAGTCGTATCATAAGAGAGAGTGTTGTGGCCTAGAAGTTAATGTTCTTTCCTTAGATCTGAAAAGACTGTCAACGGCTTCTTTTTGGTTCTCAAATATACTGGTAACGGGAGTACAAATGGGCACAGACTTTCTCAGAAGCAATTTCCCAGTGTCCATCAAGAGCCTGAAAAATACTCATACTTCCAATCCAGTAGTACTACTTCTGAAAATGCTGCTGGAGGAGATCATCTGAAATGTGGATAAAGTTATGTATAGTTATGTTCATTCTTGTGTTTTTCCTAGAGGCAAAATTGGGCATAGCCTAAATGCCTTGTAACTGGGGCCTTTCTAAGTAAATTCTCTAAATACTGATATCATGGAGATTTGCAGTTATTTTAATGAAACGAATTAATGACATGGGAAGTGTTTGTGATGTAATATTAAGGGGGAAGTCGGGATGCAAAACTCTTTGTATTCTATGATCTTAACCATGGGAAATGTCTTCACACACAAATGCACATACACACAAACAACTGAAAGGAAAAATCCAGAATATTAATACTGATTACCTCAAAATAATCAGTGAGTTTATAGATGACTTCTGTTTTATTTTTTGTATTTTATAGCATCTTCTAAATTTTCTACAATGAGAAAATTACTTTCTCAGTAATATTATTTAAAGTAAATGTTTAATATCTTTTTAGATCTAAGCCATTTATACAATATTTACATTTCTCAGGATTTTGTATTTCTTATTCTGGAATGTATAAATGTGTATGTGTAGTTTAGATACACAAACCAAACATTATAGTATTAGTATCTTAAAATGATATATTTTAGTTTTAAAACATCAGCTTAGTTTAGTTCAATATAATTGATAATGAGGTAAAGCTGAAGATTTGACCTACTCTAAAACACCTGATATCTAAGAGCATGAACTGATAATTCAATAACTTAATTGCTTTCCACAATGATGCAGAGATTTGTTTATGAGCAAGATAGTCAGGAAATAAAATCTTAGACTAATTTATATTTGGTGCCCCAATATCTTAGGTACTTTCTTTTATTAAAAGCAGAAATGCACATGGTCTTCCATAAGCAAGAGTACACACGGTGTTTTTTCTCCTTGGTGTGCTGCCTGTCCTTTACTCCCTCCCCTTTTCCTTTAGCTTTCTTCAGGCCCTTCCTGCATGATTGGGTTATAAATTTTACATACTGTAAAAGCTCATCATTGTAAAGTGTGCAATTCAGTGGATTTCAGTATCTTCATATGGCTTTACAATCATCGCCATTATCTAATTCCAGAACATTCTCATCATCTGCCCCCAAGAACCTCATCCTATTTAGCAGTCACTCCCCATTCCTCCCTCTCCTTAATTCCTCCTTATTCCTTGATTTTCAGAGGCTCTTAAAATACTTGAAAGTTTACTCAATTATCAGTAATGCATATAGCAAATATTTTCACATGTGTCAGTTTCTATATTGCTAGGATGTGGGGAAAACTTTTAAAACCACAATGCAAAATCTAAATACAATAAAAGAAATTATAAAACAAATTTCTTCAGGGTAAACCACCAAAGACAAAGAAAATCTAGGACAAAAATATTTGTAACAAGCCTGGCGTGCTGTGATTCATGGGGTTGCAAAGAGTCGGACACGACTGAGTAACTGAACTGAATTGAATTACTGCTAAGTGGGTAATCTCCCAACTCTTTTAAGAACCTTTAAAAATTAAGGAATAAAAAGGTCATACACACACACACACACACACACACACACTCTCTCTCTCTCTCTCTTAGAAAAATGGGCAAAAGTCATGAACAAATGGTTCATAGAAAAAGATAAACAAATGGCCCTTTAATATATGAAAAGATTCTCGACTTCCTTAACAAGAGAAATGTAAATAAAGACTACAATGTGAGAAACCAGTTTTCACTCATTACATGGAATATATTCAAAAGCTTGGCAAGACTGAAGAAAAAGAAACTCTTACACATTGCTCACATGAGTTCAAAGTTGTACAGCACCTAGAGAATGATATGTGGCAAAATCTAATAAAACCATATACTCATTTCTTTGACCTAGAAATCCCCTTTCTAATAATTTATTCTGAAGATACACTCAACAAATACAAAACAATATTTGCATGAAGGTATTCACTGCAGCATTCCTAATAATAGCAAAATTATTTTTACTGCCTAAATATTCATCTATACCAGACTGGTTTACTTAACTAATACATCTATGCAATGAAAAGCAAGTCGTACAAAAATGAGGAAGATATCTAAAGAAGTGATCATCTATACCAGACTGGTTTACTTAACTAATACATCTATGCAATGAAAAACCAGTCATACAAAAATGAGAAAGATATCCAAAGAAGTGATCTCTAGGAATGAATTGCAGGGTACATTGTTAAGTGCGGGGGAAAAAAGGCATGGCGTAAAAGAATCTGTTTATTTTTTACAAAGAGAAACACAGCATAAACAAAAACTAGTGAAAATGATTAATTACTATAGAATGTGGTTGAGGGTGAAGTGGAAGGGATAGAAATGAGGCTTTTTTAAAGTATAGACTTTTGAAACACATGTTTTAATGTATTAAATAAAGTTAAAGCCAGTAAAATATTTGAAGGCAAAATCAAATGAGTGCTAAGTCACTTCAGTCATGTCCAACTCTGTAATACTATGAACTTTAGCCTGCCCAACCTCTCTGTCCATGGGATTCTCCAGGCAAGAATACTGGAGTGGATTGCCATGCCCTTCTCCAGGGGATCTTCCCGACCCAGGGATTGAACCCACGTTTCTTATGTCCCCTGCATAGACAGTGTCTTTACCACTAGCGCCACCTGGGAAGCCCACAATCAAATGAGGCTGTGTATCAAATTGATAATATAAGCACACAGAATAAAGAATGCAGATAACTTTTGAACAGAGTGCTCCCTGTTTATGCTGAAATCATTGTGGGAAACTTTGTTGGGAAAGTGGATATTTGCACAATTTGGAAGTATCACCCACAAATTCTTTGCTAATTGTAAAAAGGGAAAAGGCATTTTGTAGTGCAGAGTGCGGGAAGGCATCACCTTAGCCAAGTAATCAAGCCTCTTTTTAAAATTGTGGTAAAATACATTTAACATTAAATTTACCATTTAAACTATTTTTAAGCATATGGTACTGTGGCATTAAGTACATTCACGTAGTTGTGCAGCCATAACCACTATCCATTTGCAGAACTGTTTCATCTTCCCGAACTGATGGTCTGTACCCATTGTAAGTAATCAACACTTGTATCATCCAGTGACGGACTGGCTTGATCTTATGTGTGTGCTGTGGAGATGGGATGGGAAGTGCATTTCAACTTTGGGATATTCTTGCCAAAATATTTAGCCTGAATCTAATAATGAGGAAATAACCAGACAATTCCAGAATGCACTATATCATATATGACTCCTGGCTTAGTCTCCAAAAATATCAATAACTTGAGAGATACCTACATACCTACATAGAAGGCAGGAAGATTTTCCAAATGATAAGAATCTAAAGAGACATGACAACTAAATGCTGTCAGACTCTTTGATTGAATCCTGGATTTAAAAAAAAAACAATTATAAAGCACATTTTCAGGGACAATTAGAATACACACTGTATATTACACAAAATTATGGTATCTGTTAAATTTCTTGGGTATGATGGTATTGTAGTTATACGGGAGACTGTTCTTAGAGGTGAAATCCATGATGTCTTAACTTATTTCTAAATGGTTCTTCAAATAAATTAATGGACTAATTGTATTTCATTTATTATATATTATATATCTTTTCACATATATGAAAAGGGGAGAGAAAGAAAGAGACATAGTAAAATAAGAATTTGGGGAAAAGGAGGCAATATACAATAAAATAAAATGGAACTATTATTAAAAGAACTGTAGGTAATTAATGTGATAGTTTTGATAAATATGGATACTTTCAGTTTATAGTTTATGCTTTTACTCATTTTACTCATCATATTTTAAACTAGATAATCAAACTACATACATCTTTTCTTGAACTCTATTCCTTTGGTTCTTATGCTGTAACATAAGGTTTATATAGGTCTTTAGTTCGGCAAGTAAAATTAAAATTGAATATGTCTTCAGAGATACATTTTGTGGCATTTGGTTACATTGTTTATTTAGAGAGGGAATGTAGTTGTAAGATTTTAGATTCTTAAATAAGACAACGTGGAAAGGTTTTTAAAAAGCATTTCTAATAGACTTCCTTCCATGCAGATTTAATAATACTACAACTTCAGATGGTAACTTGTTCCCTTAAAAAGCATTCTTGTTCTTGAGAGCAGAGATGCACAGAATAGAAATGAAATCAACATTTGGTCACTGTGAGTATATTATCTGAGTCAACATGAATCCTTACGTTATTCTGTATTAAAATGTCTCTTTTAGGAGGTGAAATTGACTGTGTGGATAAGGATGGGAACACTCCTCTTCATGTGGCTGCAAGATACGGTCATGAGCTTTTGATTAACACCTTAATAACCAGTGGAGCTGACACAGCCAAGTAGGTTACAGCAAAAATACAGTGGATTAATTGCCACATGTGGGAGTACTGCCAAAGGGGTTCTGCTGTGCTGTAGATAGATCCTATTTGTCCAAATTAAGGTAGATCTGCAACATTATGCTAAACACAAATTAGAACTAAATTAAGTGATTTTTAATGACAGTTGCAAGGAAGAACCAATTTTATTTTTCAGCTATATCAAAAAGAGGCCTATTTCAGTGGTTTTAATTAAGGGAACTTGAATGTTATTCCTAAATCTCTGTTTTTTAATATTCTTCTGTTTTTTCCAATGAACAGTGTTAGTTAAGCAGGAAAAATAAAACATAATTGGGCAAACTCAGATTTTATTCAGAGTACCGTTTTGCATATGTTAATAACCCATGTTTAATGATATGGTTATACTGTATAATTGAGTAAATCTGCCACATAGGGAAGAGGGACCTGACTTCATTTTGTACTTCAATTTAACAAGAATATGTGAAGCATCTATATGAATCCATTGCAATGTTGGGTGCTGTGGGAAATTTCAGATATACGTTACCTGATTGGTACCTTCCAGGAGCTCATAATTTTGTTGGAGGCCCAAAACCCACTTAAGACAAAGAACCATGCAAAATCGTATTTAGCAAAGTTCAAAATGAAACAGAACTTTAATGGCAAAATATTCAGTGTAGACAATATATGCCATAGGTTATAGACAGGAAGGAGAGAGGCTCAAAGGTGGCCATAGTTTTTTAAGGAGAAGGTGATTTTTAGGTAGACTTTGAAGGATGGGAATTATGTGAATAGAGCAGAGTAGCAGACTTCCCAAGCAGGAAGGAAAGCAGGAGCAGATACAGCTCCCATGGGGAGGGTGGCCTAGTGGGGTGGAAGTTGGCCTGGTGGGCTGAAGAGCGTGTGATGGTGCCATGCTCTGCCAAAGGCTGCATTATATCACGGTGGGAGACCCAGCCTTTAGTGGGCGCTAGCTGGGCTCCAGTTCAAGCTGCCTTATTTGTGAGCTATGTGACCTTGAGCTTGTTGCTCAACCTGTCTGCCCATTGATTTCCTCATTTGGCAAATGGGAGTAATAATAGTATCTACCATAGGTTTGTTATGAGGATTAAAGGACTTAATCACTAGTAAAGCTCTTTGGTATGTGTTAAGATCTGTGTGTGAGTTATCTAAATGCATCTGCTAAGGTATTCAACAAGATAATCCAACTTAATAGCTCTTTGAACAGTGCCTGGCTCATAGTAAGCTATCAGTAAAGGCTAACTATTAATTATTATATTATTAACTAATTATTAAATTATTATAAGTTATTATGTATTATTGCTTGATAATATCTAGCATGTTAGGGAAGTGGAAAGAGATGAGGTGGAAAGGCAGGAAGAACCACATTTCAGAGGACCTCGAACATCTTGCTGAGGAGTTGGATACCATTCTGAGGCATTCAGAAGTTGTTAAAGAATTATAACTATGTGTAGGGTAGGTTGTGTCTAATGATCCCATTTGTGTGTAAGAAACATCGCTCTAATAGCAGTCCAGACAAACTTGAAGTGGTCCAGACTAGAAACACCTGGCAGACTCTTGTGAATGGCCAGAGAAGAAATGAGCTCTCAAGCTAAGGACAAGACTAAGGGTAGAGAGACACTGACAAATATTAATGCCAAGAACAGTGGGTTGTCTCAGAAGAGAAAGGAATCCACTTCAAGTCAAAGGACCTGTTTGACTGGGAGGTTGCAAATCTAAAGCAGCAGCTCGGTTTCCTGGAAAGAGCAGTGTTCTAGGATTTCGGAGGCATTTACCAGAGTCTAGAGTTGCAACCCAAAGCCAAAGATCTTAAATGTTCAATGTCAGTTAAGCAGAAATAAAGTGTTTAGGCACAAGCTATCTTCACCCTGTGATATGTTCATATTTTCAGTGATTGTTTCAGATTTGAACTTATCTGAAAAATGAGTTTTTTTTTTTTTAAATTTGAGCTTTATAGATAAACAGGGCTCAATACTTAAAATTTCTGAAAAACCACATTTAACTCAGTAAGCACAAAGTCTATTTCCTTGAGATTATTTTACCTTCAATTCGTACAAACTCAAACTATGTGGCAAAAATGCCTTAGGAATGATGTTGGTCAAGTAGCCTTTCCTTCTACTGACCGTGCTGGGGACACTGGCCAGGGAAACATTGTCCCAGCCTCAAAGAGCCACATATGCTTCCTTTTGCCCCAGCATATCTGGGGTTAATACATGCTTCCTTCAGTAACAGTGGTTCGTTAAGGCAACAACTGTGTGTGTGTTTGTGTGTGAGAGTGAGTGTGTATGTTGTGTGGGGAGGGAAGTCACCTAAAGAGAAAATATCCAAGTGAAGGGACAGGAGAATTGATGGTTGAATTTGCTAAAGGCTTGGGCTTCCCTGATAGCTCAGTTGGTAAAGAATCTGCCTACAATGCAGGAGACTCCAGTTCGATTCCTGGGTCAGAGAGATCTGCTGGAGAAGGGATAGGCCACCCACTCCAGCATTCTTAGGCTTCCCTTGTGGCTCAGCTGGTAAAGAATCTGCCTGCAATGTGGGAGACCTGGGTTCGATCCCTGGGTTGGGAAGATCCCCTGGAGAAGGGAAAGGCTACCCATTACAGTATTCTGGCCTGGAAAATTCCATGAACTCTATAGTCCATGGGGTCATAAAAAGTCAGACTGAGCAACTTTCACTTTTCCCCAGAAAGTCACTGTTCTCTGGGCTCCTTGTAAATTTATCTAGGGTAACTCATTAAAGCAGAGAAGGCAATGGCACCCCACTCAAGTACTTTTGCCTGGAAAATCCCATGGACAGAGGAGCCTGCTAGGCTGCAGTCCATGGGGCCGCTAAGAGTTGGACACCACTGAGTGACTTCACTTTCACTTTTCACTTTCATGCATTGGAGAAGGAAATGGCAACCCACTCTAGTGTTCTTGCCTGGAGAATCCCAGGGATAGAGGAGCCTGGTGGGCTTCTGTCTATGGGGTCGCAGAGTCGGACACAACTGATGCAACTTAGCAGCAGCAGCAGCAGCAGCAGCTCATTAAAGAGGAGAAAAACAGGCGTTTCCTTCTATAAATAAGTGAACAAAAAGGAGCATTTATGAAAATAACCCATTTTAATTCATAAACAATATGGCCAATGTATTCTTAAAGATCTCTTTATGACAAGTTTTATAGTCATTACTTTCTGATGAATTTATTTGCATCTTATTTTCAAGCCTTGATTAAATGTTCTTTGTTTTTCTTTTTTGTTTCTCTGAACTTTGTAAGTTTCTGCAGTGTGACTTGGTGCTTATGCAACTTTATGTGGTATCAAAGCCATTGGGTTTTTTCTTTAACTTTGTTAGTTTTGGGGTGCTTGTCTCTAGGATTTTTTAATTTGTATTCCATCTTATCAATTAAACTCTCACTGCTTTCTCTGCCTCAATTGTAGCAGAATTAGTGGTATTACAGTTTTACAGGTAACTGATTCTGATATTCTTACATTCACTGAATATCTGTTGATGGCTTGTTAAGTGTCACCCACTGTGTCAGGTTCTGGGGTCACAGAGCTTGCTGCCAAGGAGTTTATAGCCTGTCGAAGTGGGAAAAGTAAAAGTGAAAGTGTTAGTCACTCCGTCGTGTCCAACTCTTTGTGACCCCATGAACTGTAGCCCACGAGGCTCCTCTGTCCATGGAGTTCTTCAGGCAAGAATACTGGATTGGATTGCATTTCCTTCTCCAGGGCAAGAACTAAATAGGCAGTGACAATCATGCATGCTAAGTTTGATGGCAGAACAACTGCCAGGTGCCACTGGAGTACAGGAGAACATATATGGGATGTAGCAGGAGCAGCAAAGCTTCCCAGAAGAGGGATGGTTACCTCGTACGACAAGTAGCAATTAGTTATGTAACTGAAAGTCTTTAAGGTCCTAAGCATCTGCTTAGATTATTTTTATTAAAATGTTTGAATATGTATAAACATAAGACTAAATAGAGACTCCCTAGGCTTTTGACTCTCATATAGCAATAAATTTATAAAAATTACAAAATACATACAAAAAGAGACCCACAGCGTTCACCAGAACTGCACAGGACAATAGTAACAAATGCTCATGAGTTCTGCTAGGCCCCACTCTGGGAGGTTACATTTAACTGTCCCAAGAACCCCATGGGGTAAGTGCTGTGATTATGCCCATCTTACAGGTGAAGTAAAAGAGGTTTAGGTAGCTTTCTGAGGTCACAGAGTGGTGGATGGAAATAGGACACCATCCTTGACCACCTGGATCTGGAGCCTAAGCTCCTAGGCAGGAGACTTGCTGCCTCTCCATGTAATGGATGATGTGATACTTAGCATTTTGCTTGTAATTGTGGTCCTAGCGACTAAAATGCTGAGTTTTTTGGATCCAGTACATAACTATGGAAGTGGAGGTTTTGCAGTGACTTAAAGTGGTGGGCAGTGGACCTGTCACATGGCACAGAAACCTTTACTCAAACTATTGCCAGATTCTGTGCATACAGGAGGCTCAGTGTGCTACATTATCATTGCCCTTCCTAGATTCAGACGTTTCGTTTTCTATTAAGTCCACCTTTATTCTCACTGGCTCCTGCCAATTAAAGTAGTACTACACAGCACAGCTGTCATCCTAAGTATCATACAAATGTCAGTGCTGGAATTTGGCAGAGGTGTGTGGTGATAAGGTGGCCTTTTAGATGCACTAAAATATGCTTTCACCAAAAGGGAAAGACAATATAAAATTGTCACAGAGAGTTCTTAAAAGCCCAAAGATATTCCAGCAATCCCCAGAGATGTACTGACTAGTTTGAGAAATACCGTGAGAAACAGAAGAGTTTGAGTTGTAAGAGTTTCAGGAGAAAGGCCTGCATGTGAAAACCCAGGGCTCTTCCAAGAGGAATGGACAGAAGTTTAAAGATCCTAAGAACACATCTAGGTTTAAGCAGTAGGGGCTTTGTAGCCATGTTAGAGTATTTGGGCTTTGATTCAAAAGGAACCCCTGAAAATGTCTGCAGGTTGTAAATAGCAAGGACCAGGCTTCATTTTTGTCAGTTAGGCCAAGTGCCTGTAACTTAGTGGTGCATGATAAACACTTCGAACGACATCAGATCAGATCAGATCAGATCAGTCGCTCAGTCGTGTCCGACTCTTTGTGACCCCATGAATTGCAGCACGCCAGGCCTCCCTGTCCATCACAAACTCCCGGAGTTCACTCAGACTCACGTCCATCGAGTCAGTGATGCTATCCAGCCATCTCATCCTCTGTCGTCCCCTTCTCCTCTTGCCCCCAATCCCTCCCAGCATCAGAGTCTTTTCCAATGAGTCAGCTCTTCGCATGAGGTGGCCAAAGTACTGGAGTTTCAGCTTTAGCATCATTCCTTCCAAAGAAATCCCAGGGCTGATCTCCTTCAGAATGGACTGGTTGGATCTCCTCGCAGTCCAAGGGACTCTCAAGAGTCTTCTCCAACACCACAGTTCAAAAGCATCAATTCTTTGGCACTCAGCCTTCTTCACAATCCAACTCTCACATCCATACATGACCACAGGAAAAACCATAGCCTTGACTAGACGAACCTTTGTTGGCAAAGTAATATCTCTGCTTTTGAATATGCTATCTATGTTGGTCATAACTTTCCTTTCAAAAAGTAAGCGTCTTTTAATTTCATGGCTGCAGTCACCATCTGCAGTGATTTTGCAGCCCAGAAAAATAAAGTCTGACACTGTTTCCACTGTTTCCCCATCTATTTCCCATGAAGTGATGGGACCGGATGCCATGATCTTCGTTTTCTGAATGTTGAGCTTTAAGCCAACTTTTTCACTCTCCACTTTCACTTTCATCAAGAGGCTTTTTAGTTCCTCTTCACTTTCTGCCATAAGGGTGGTGTCATCTGCATATCTGAGGTTATTGATATTTCTCCCGGCAATCTTGATTCCAGCTTGTGTTTCTTCCAGTCCAGCGTTTCTCATGATGTTTAGTAAGAAATTTATTTAATAGTTTGATCACTTGACTTGGGCTTCCCTGGTGGCTCAGATGGTAAAGCATCTGCCTGAAATGCAGGAGATCTGAGTTCGACCCCTGGGTCAGAAAGATCCCCTGGAGAAGGGAATGGCTACCCACTCCAGTGTTCTTGCCTGGAGAATCCCCATGGACAGAGGAGCCTGGTGGACTACAGTCCATGGGGTCACAAAGAGTTGGACACAACTGAAATGACTAATATTGATCACTTGACTAAGTATCATAAAATCATTTGATGATCAAAAATCATCAACATTTTTGTCTCACCCACCTGGTGGGTTAAACTAAACCAATCCCACCTTTCCTGGGAGAGTTGAGAGATGAGTGTTGTAAAGGATTTTTTTAAATGGGATATAGCTGCTTTACAGTGTTATGTTAGTTTCTGCTGTGCAATGAAGTGAATCACCTACGTGTGAAAGTATACCACTTCCCTCTTGGACCTCCCACCCCGCCCCCGCCCCGATCCCCAGGCCCATCCATCGAAGTCACCACAGAGCACCAAGCTGATGTCCCTGCACTACACAGCAGGTTCCCACTAGCTGTGTATTTCACACATAGCAGTGTATATATGTCAATCCCCTCTCAGTTGATCCCCCCTCTCCCCCACCACCTGCACATGTCCATTCTCTACGTCTGCATCTCATTCCTGCACTGCAAATAGGTTCATCTGCAAGAATTTTGAAACACAGAAAGAGAACAGAAATGCTAGTTGGTCACACTTCATTCTTAGCTTTTAAGGAAGTACAACCTTATTACAACCTCAAAACTCACAGACTGCTGATTATCCAGCTAAGCTAATAATAATGGCAAGGGAACCATGGGTCAGATATTCTATTTAACACTTTATGTTCATTATCTCAAGTAGTCCTTCCAATTGCTCTGTAAGATTGACAGCTTTATTATCTTTGTTTTCCAGGTGAGGGAGCCATTATGTACTTTCCAAAGTCCAAATATCTAGCACATGGAAAAGTTAGGACTGAAACCCAAAGGTTCTCACCTTGTCACCTTAACCACAGTGTTTTTTTAAACACATGGCCTAAGGGAAGTTCTAGAAAGGACTGGATATGGAAAGGGACAGCCATGTCCTCTTGAGCCAAGGGGAAAACTTAAAAAAACTGATATTCTAATGGTGCAAAGGCCCTGTCCTCACCTCTGATGGCTCTGTGCAATTTATTCTGGCCTCATTTATTCTGAAATAACTGGGTAGGAGACCCCAGCTAACAGCTAAATTAGAAATAGCTAATACAAATGTGTTCCATTAATTTTATGACTGGTCAAATAAATGTAGCAGATTAACTGGAATTGTCTTCCCTTTCCTGTAATTTATGCACTGTTAAGTTTAGTGTTATCTGACGTCTTTATTTCTTCATCTTCTTTGATGTATACCTGATGAAGTCAGAGCGATGTTTCTCGTTTGACTAGGACAGTCAAATCCTAAGTTTCCTGCTAAAGGTTTTAGGATCCTTTCTTTATAAGCAGTCTTATTTCATAGCAATAAAGGAGAAATTTTATTTGTAATGCATGAATCATTTCTGAAGTGATTCAGAAATCCTGAGTTCTATTTTTATTTTCTTGCCATTTTCACCTGATACTTAGTTTTTCTATTTGAACTGGCACATCATATTCATTTGAATACCAGTACTAGTACCTGAGTCTAGAGTCATGTATTTCCTACACTGAGGTAGTAACTTTTTGTTAACTATGGAATATATCAAAGAGGATATTTTTTCATTTAAAAAAAATGTATTGAAGTAGAGTTGACTTACCATGCTTTTGGTATACATCAGAGTGATTCAGTTATATATATATATTTTCAGAATTTTTCCATTATAGGTTGAATATAGTTCCCTGTGCTATACAGTAGATCCTTGTTGCTTATGTTTTTTAAAACTTATTTTTAACTGAAGGATAATCGGTTTATAGTACTGTGTTGGTTTCTGCCATACATCAACATGAATCAGCCACTGGTATACATATGTCCCTCCCTCTTGAACCTCCCTCCCACCTCCCACTCCTCCCCACCCCTCTAGGTTATTACAGAGCCCTGGTTTGAGTTCCCTGAGTCATATAGCAAATTCCCGTTGGTTGTTTTACATATGGTAGTGTACATGTTTCCATGCTACTCTGTCTGTTTGTCCCACCATCACCATCCCCCCGACCCCACCCGTGTCCATAAGTCTGTTCTCTGTGTCTGCATCTCCATTGCTGCCCTGAAAATAGGTTCATCGGTACCATCTTCCTAGATTCCATATATATGCGTTAATAGTACTCTTGCCTGGAAAATCCCACGGACGGAGGAGCCTGGTAGGCTGCAGTCCATGGGGTCGCTAAGAGTTGGACACAACTGAGCGACTTCCCTTTCACTTTTCACTTTCATGCATTGGAGAAGGAAATAGCAACCCACTCCAGTGTTCTTGCCTGGAGAATCCCAGGGATGGTGGAGCCTGGTGGGCTGCCGTCTATGGGGTCGCACAGAGTTGGACTCGACTGAAGTGACTTAGCAGCATACGGTATTTGTTTCTCTCATTGATTTACTTCACTCTGTATAAAAGGTCTAGATTTATCCACCTCATTAGGACTGACTCAAATGTGTTCATTTTTATGGTTGAGTAATATTCCCTTGTATATATGTACCTCACCTTTTTATCTATTCATTTGTTGATGGACATCTAGGTGGCTTCCATGTCCTAGCTATTGTAAATAGTGCTGCAGTGAACATTGGGGTACACGTGTCTTTTCAATTTTGGTTTCCTCAGGGTGTATGCCTAGTAGTGGGATTGCTGGGTCATATGGTAGTTTTAGGACTTCCCTGGTGGCTCAGATGGTAAAACATCTGTCTACAATCCGGGAGACCTGGGTTTGATCCCTGGGTCGGGAAGATTCCCTGGAGAAGGAAATGGCAACCCACTCCAGTACTCTTGCCTAGAAAATCCCATAGACGGAGGAGCCTGGTGCAGGCTACTGCCCATGGGATCACAAAGAGTCGGACACGACTGAGCGACTTCATTCATTTTCATTTTATGGTAGTTTTATTCCTAGTTTTTTTAAGGAATCTCCATACTGTCTTCCGTAGTGGCTATATCAATTTACATTTCCCACCAACAGTGCAAGAGGGCTCCCTTTTCTCCACACCCTCTTCAGCATTTATTGTTTGTGGATTTTATCAAAGAGAATTTTTCCTAGGCCTTTTAGAGTTCTGCCTTCCTTGCCTTCTCAGTTTTTTAAGTAGCCGCAGAAAAAAAATGAAATTATTAGCTAATATAGAGTGTGGTGAATTATCTAAAGGCAATGGTGTTAAATGTTAAGTTTGGTTAGAAGTATTAATAGTGATGTTTATAGAATATGTTATAACACTGAGTCTATTAAACTTTTATACTTTTTATGTTTTTCTTAATTGTTTTATTATAGTTTGATACTATTTTCCCTAAGTCATTTGCTTGTATTGTTTAATATAAAGGTAACTATTTTATGTACCTATATAAACTATATCATAAATATTATGTGTATAGTTATGTATGTATGTTGATTCATTAAAATATTTATATTTTTACACACACATACACATACATATAAAGAATGAGGAAGACTCAAAGAAATCTTTAAAAATCCACTCCTTAGTTTAGTCATGTTCTTACAGGAATTCACAATAATTCTAGAAAATGTTCTATCCATTTTCTTCTTGCAAGCATCCAGCAATGTTTAATCATAGATTTTTGCCTTAACTCCTCAAAACAGATAAAATGGTTAGGTAAAATCTTATTAGCTTTAAGTTCCATTTAGTAAAGACCTTTTAAAATAGGTTATACATTAAAAAAATTAGTATGTTTCATTGGCATCAGAAGGGAACAATATAAATAGCACAAATAAAAAGCTTCTTTCCCATCCCCCAACTCCTCCTTCCTTTTCGTGAGCATCAAGGTTGTCACTGATGCAATTGCTTTTCAGAAATTTTTTTTTTTGTAAATGATGAGAGAGGCAATTACAAGCAGTTCTCCTCCACAAGACACTGCCCAGAAGACGGGCAAATTGCATCCCTTGATGGATGCCAGCTATTATATACACTGGGTTGGAAATCTCCATATAGGGAAAGGAAAATGAACAGAGGGAAGACTGAACAAAAACATCAATAAATAGAAGTTTTCATGAAAAGAGAGAGGTAGTTAATTGCTGGCAGACTCAGATTTTGCAGAACGCCAAATACCATGAATTATCTGAACATATATATACTTTCACAAATTCATGCACGTCATAACTTTCTATGTAGAAAATAAAATTCATGTATCTGAAGCTTAGCAAATTCAAGTCATATGTGTTTTTTATTCAATATAGAATGTGGAAATGGGCCACTTTGTGCCAGGGAAGAAACTTAGATGACTTATGTTGCAGGTATAAATATAGACAAACTGTACTCCTTATGTTATGCTGTGGATTTAAAAAATCTGAAATATATTGTCTGAATGAAATGAGATATTATGAGGCAAGATCACTAACATACTTTTAAGTACACAGGAACTGCCTGATGATGCTGTATGTTTTGAATTATGAGTCAGCACAGGACTTTGACTTTGGGTCCTTGTTTGAGGAGAGTGATGGGCAAGAGGAGGAGGCTTTAATTATAAGGGCAGAAAGCACTGCTGTCAGAAGGCTGCCTGTCCCTCAGAGGATTGTTCCAGGGACTATGTTATGGTAGGGGTCAGTCTAAGAAGTCCTATTCTGGATTCTTTCTGTACTACTGTTAGGGAAAATATGCTAGATTTATGAAATATATGTAAGGTTAAAGTTAACTATTTCGTGACTGGTTTTCTTATATGGGTAAATGTGCACTATAAAAGGCTACCAGAAAGATGAAGTTTCACTTGTCAAAGGTAAGCATTAGTTTTTATTCTCATCCAAAATTTTATTTCTAATAATACAGCCATTACTAACTCTTAGCAAAGAGATAACACATAGTAGGTCAACAATAAATATTTGTTTATCAACTCAAGGAATAAAACAGGTTGCTTTTCAAAGTTGAGAATTCGTCAGCTTCTTGTCTTGTTTTCTCCAGCACTTAGCAAAGTATCTAGTGGTTATAAAGTGTTGAATAGATGAATGCATGAATATGAATGATACATAAAATTGCTAAGCTGAAAGAATAAGAGAGAAATTAATGTTAAATGCTGAGTCACTGTTTATGTGAAATGTTTTCTTTAAAAATATGTTTTTCTATTGTTGTGGGATTTTTCACTGTGGTTTAAGTCCAGGATTTTATTATTTTAAAGTAGAAATGATTGCATAATTATTTCAGCCAGGAGTCCCCAAGCCAGGTCTCATAGATTTAATTTTCATCAGAGACCTTCTAGAAAGGTCACCCCCTTCTGTGTGTATCAGGAGATCTATAATCATCAGCTGCTCTGTTTTTTCCTTCCTCAGGTGTGGAATCCATAGCATGTTCCCCTTACATTTAGCTGCCCTCAATGCTCACTCTGACTGCTGCAGAAAGTTACTGTCATCGGGTAAGTAACTCCATTACCACAGATGACGCTTAATCTGTCCTGTAAATGAGCCGTGTAGCTTCAGGTGTCTGGTCAGAGTGAGTGGCTGCCTGTGCTTCATGTCATTCATGATCTGACTGGCAGGATGAGCTGTGTCCACAGCTGCCTGCATGTGACAGCTTCCAGCAGCTCGTGGTGTTGAAATGGTTTGAACGTCAGTATTCTGCCCCGGAGTGACAGTCTTGTCTGTTTATCAAGTTAGAACTCCGGTGATCCAGAGTGAGAGGCAGGTAGGGATGGCCATAGCTTACAGGAAGTTTGTCGTAGGAGGAGAAGACATCTTTGAGGCTTAAATTGGTGATGTAACATTTCATATTCTTCAACAAAGAAAAAAGGCCAAATCCCCTACCTTTTAATAGTAGAAATGTTAAATTGCCATCCCACTCAGTGGGCTCTGAAAAATCGCTCTGGTTGATATCCCTCCAACTAGGTTTTATTTTTATTTTTTTAATGCGGGCCTATTTGGAACCAAGAAATTCTTTCTGGTTTGGAGCTTTGCTAATCTTTCTTATCAATGATTCTGACAACCTCCATGTATTAAGAAGTTCCTGGCTTTCAAAGGTGATAGAGATCTGCAAGGCAAAGATTGTTTATGAATTAATTCAACAGATATCCCAGAGGCTTTTTTTATTCCTTTAAGTTCTTTACTTATGGTTGATTCTGCTTTCGCTGCTTTTGGCATGTTTAAAAATAACCCCTGCATGAAAGCACGTTTCCCAAATCTTACACCAACTGTAAGCTAATAATACGCTTAAGAAAATATCTCTTCTAGCATGTTACGATTACTCCTTTGCCTTCCATGTTTTCTCCATGTGTTCTGTCTGCCTGTCTATTGCCCTACTTATCTCAAATTGGTTTCATAAATTTTTATCCTGGGATTGAAATATGAGGCTGCAGTTCACCCAGGGCTGATTGTGAAAGTAAATTCTTCTTGACTTCACGGTTCTTCCTATAAAATTGCCAAGCTTGAGCAGTTACCATTCGTTTCCATGACAACCTCTTTCTGACTACAATGGCTTGCGTTCTGGTTTTTCTACTAACTGATTTTTCTGTCTCTGCAATGTTTCTTGTGGTTTAACTAGGACAAAAGTATAGCATAGTATCCTTGTTTAGTAATGAGCACGTGCTGTCTGCAGGCTTTGAAATAGACACCCCAGATAAATTTGGAAGAACGTGCCTTCATGCTGCTGCTGCAGGAGGGTGAGTAGTTAACAATTTTAGTTGTTTTCTCATGGCCTAATTACCAGTGCATCTTAACTGACTTAAGTCGTCTGTGAATCAGAGGCAACCTCTTTAATAAAATGGATAAGAAGTGTTTCTACCAATATCAAGTATCGTACGTTGAATTTCCAGATTGCTCATGTGTTTGTTTTTCCAAAGAAACATCATTAGCCCATCTCATATAGGAAATATTTTTTCTCTTGTTTTCTTTTCTCTCTCTCTCTCTTTTTTCTTATTTTAAATTGTAGGTCTGTAGCCTACAGAATATGTAACTACTTGGTACCTCTTCCACCAAAAGAAAGTAATTTGAGATTTGTTCCTAAGTTTTTGTCTTTTGTTACTAGAAGGAGAGTTAATGATCAAGGAAATCCAAAGTTGAGTTAATTCATGTTCATTTAAAGATATTTTAGTCCTATTTCAAAACTTATTTTTTAAGTTCTAATAATGATTAAATGTGAGCAAAAGTCCAGAAAACTCAAAGGATAAGCAAGAAGTAATTTAATCCTTGCCTATTTTTTTAAGTTGTAAAGAGAATTTTTCATGAGATACTCTTTTTCATATCAGTGGTTAGATTAAGACTATGATCATTTTTTGTTGATAAATGACCATGCATTGACCAAACATGGCTCCCCTCAGATGGCCTTGTTTGGGTATGGTGTTGGTTCTTAATCATTTTCCTAGTCTTAGGGAACAGCAGTGCTCCATGTATAATCTGTGTATGACCAAAGGCATTACCTATTTAACAGAGGTGGATTGACTGTGAAGCGTTAGGACCCCTTATTTGTATAGGTCCCTTCCAAAGTCTTGTATTTAGTTTTATTTTCATAATTTTGGTATTTTTTTTTTTTAAGTAACCTCCTTATCCTCATCCCTCCATCATATGAGCTTCCTGATCCATACAACATGGATCTGTTTGCCTGTGATCCTTTGGCTTCATTCAGGAAGAGACAGGTGTTTTATATCAATTGACGTTATACACATAATGGTCTCAGAAAGTTTTCCAGTTTTATGATTTAAGTAGTTCTCTGAGAAAGGTGACTGTAAAGGGAGGATATGGGGCAGGGACAGCCCTGCTTATACTTTTCATTAATGAGATCATCTTTCTTATTTAAATGATAATAAAGTAGTAAATCCTAGGCCACTTCTTAGCATCCCAAGTTTGGAACAATGATAGATGAATGTCTCCTTTTATGCCCCCATTTTGAAAAATATCAGACCTGTACAGAAAGTGGCAACAAACCGTTCTGGATTCATGTCTGAAACTCCTATTAGGATTAATATTTAGCTCTATGCCCTTCAAGGAAAATTCACTTCAATGGGTCCTTTTCTCTCTACTAAACATGATTTATTGCTTCTGCAAATGACAAAGAAGCTGGAAGATCACTACGCTCCATTACATCATTTTCGGCCTTGGTTCTACACATTCATTTACCTAGATTACCAAGACAGGGAAATGCAGCTGGTTTATTTTCCGTTAAGGAGAGTCTGGGTCGAAAATGGTTATAGTGAATTCATTCTGCTGTGATAAAAGGTAATGCTCATCCATTCTGGCTCATTGTTTAAAAGTGACATGAAATTATTATAGGTTTAAGGAGTTGTTTCATAAACTCTTGATGGTTTTGAAAGAGAATTTTAGCATAAATGATGAAACCATCACTGAAACGTTTCATCATGTAATAATCATTAAATTCTTTAGTCATGGAATTGAAAATGTTCCATCAGGCTCTTTAATGCATTGATTTATTAGCTTTGAAAAAGGAATTGTAGGAACTTTAGATCCTGATGATATGGCATTACTCTAATGTGTTAGGTTGCTTTTGTGTTAGCAGAATTTAAAGTTAGTGTCCTCATTTCATCTGTGCATACACTCTGTAGAAAAGAGCTCTTTCTGAAGACAGCCCAGCAATTGACCTCTACCATCTTAACAATGCTTTCCCTGTCTTTCTAGTAATGTGGAATGTATAAAACTCTTGCAAAGCAGTGGAGCAGATTTCCATAAAAAGGACAAGTGTGGGAGGTATGTAAACAGGGAACTCTGCTTCAAGTGCCTAAATAAAAGGAGTGGGGAGCAGTCCATCTGGAAATCATGTTATGTTGAAATGGTAAACAGGGAAGCTAGCTGGGGAGATTCCATCCTCAGAAGGAAATCCCTTTTTATAGCAAAGTGAAACACCAGCAAAGCAGGCACAGGCCACAAGGAAAGGGTCTCCTTTCCCAGCTTCTGTTTAGAAGTGCCAATTGTTCTGCTCCTTCCAATATAAATAACTATATCCATGAGGGAGATTGCATACTTTATAGATACTATATAAAAATATTTACATATATAAAATATGTAATCCTCCACATGGATATAGTTGAGAAAATTCTCTGTATCGCAAAGTAGAACACTGTAGCCCTTCCAGGACAGAATTTGGTCACAAGATCTGGAGCTCTTTATTATATTTATTGAACATTTCATTTTGGGATAAATCTTTAGACACATTTTAAACATGATATACACACACTCACATACATACCACCCATAATCCCTCTGGTTATTGGGATGGTTTAGAACTTTTCTTGCTTGTCCTTTGCAAAGCTAAGTCATGCTGTAGTACTAGCTGGTACAGGGAACCAGTACCAGTAAACAACATGAGGAAGATAGAGGAAATGAGGACATGATCAAAAAAACCTCAGTTTAATCTGTTTGGAAACAGCATTTTGGAAAGAGAGATACTTTATAAAGATAGACCAAGGCCAGCTTGGGAAGGTCTTCAATTTCAAACTAAAAAATCAAGGCTTTGTTCACTGGGGAGAACTGAAGGTTTTGGTACAGGATTATATACGTAGGTATTGGACTTTAGAAAATCCAGTTCTTCATTCATGACAGCTGAAAGTTACATGGAGCTTGGGTTAGGGCAAAGGAGGTCAGTCGGGATGGTATTGCAAGAGCCCAGAGGAGCAGTCATGAGCAGTCATGTAGATGGGAACCAGGATACGCACTTGGGATGGAAAGAAAGGAGATGGCCTGTCTAAGCCCCCATCTTTGCAGTCTTCGTTCTAACATATAAGATATGCTGGAGAAAGGCGTATGTCTTGGCCTCCAAAGATCTTTCCACACCCCTACAAATACTGCTGTCTGTGCTGGTGCTGATGATAGGGATCTGTTTTTCAGACTGAATGATATAATAAATTGCTGTTTGTTTTTCAGGACTCCTCTGCACTATGCAGCTGCAAATTGTCATTTCCACTGTATTGAGACATTAGTGACCACAGGGGCCAGTGTGAATGAGACTGATGACTGGGGCCGCACCGCTTTGCACTATGCTGCTGCATCAGACATGGATAGAAAGTAAAACAGCCTTGTCCTGTTTCTTCGGGGATGGGAAGGGGGGAGATGGTAGAGGGAGGGCTTGTTGAGTTTTCTTCATACTGCCTCACCGAGACTGTGAATGAAGAATCCCCTCTTATCCAGACTCGAGGGAGTTTGAATTGGTTCCTCCCTAACCCCGGGTTTCCCATTCTGCTCTCTTTACATTTGATTAGTACATGTCACTGCACAATTGCATCTCCTCTCTGTTCTTTGCATTGAATGCCAAGTGGAGCTGTCAAGTTCAGGTTTTCAGTTCACTCAAAATCTGTCATAATTTATTTTGTCGTATACTGTGGTTTTCATCATCATCACTTACATGCTTCATTTGCTGTAAAACTTACATTTGCTAATAAAGATGTCATATGTAAAAAATATCCACCTATGCATAATCCCAGTGATCTTCAAATACAGCATCAGTATTTTATTTTCAAAAATAAGTATTTTAAAAATAGACATTTTTCAAACGTGGGCATGAATGCTCTTTCGGAAGCTAGAAGACAGGAAGTTAGATCATGTTTGGATACTAGATGGCTTGGAATGGAAAGCAAAAATAAATGAACCAGTTCTAGGGGAAAAGGTGGGAGAGATGCCCACAGCTTATGATATCGTTCTCAAAGACTTGAGGATCAGGCGCTCCTTCATAGGAATACTTTTTGGTGATCCTGTTCAGAGAACTGTTGAGTTATATGGATGTGTTGAGTTATATGGTTAGTGCTAACTCCCTTTCTTGTAGAGCAATGGCTTTCAAACATACTAGATAATTACCTACACACCAGGCTTCCCTGGTGGCTCAGAAGGTAAAGAAAGAATCCACCTGCAACGCAGGAAACGGGTTCAGGTCCTGGATTGGGAAGATTCCATGGAAAAGGGAATGGCTACTCACTCCAATATTCTTGCCTGGGAAAACCCATGGACAGAGGAGCCTGGTGGGCCAAAGTCCACAGGGTCACAAAGAATCAGACACAACTGAGTGACTGACACTCACTTTACATCACGATCTAATATACAGACTCATGTATATATGTTTTATATATATGTATGGAAAATGGAAAAAAGATTTCATAAAACCTTATTTACTTTTGCTATGTATGATGCATTTTGATATCTTTTATTTCATTAAAAAAACCTACTGACTTCAACCCACTAAATTGATTTCAAAATTCAGTCATAGATCATGATCCATATTTCCAGTTTGGAAAACACTGCTTCTTTTTTTCCTTCATATGATACTAGCAAGTCTGATGTAGCCTCAGGGTCCCACAGCCACATGTTCTTAACTCAACAAACATTTATTGAACATGCATTATGTGTCAGGCTCTGTGCTATTCACTTGGAATAGAATGGGGAATAAGTATCCTTCATGTATTAAAACCTAGAATAGGAATCCTAGATGGTGCAGAGTTTCTCTGGTAGATGAGGGGTGCTTAGGAACCCATTCCTGGATAAATGAGATGCTCAACTGACAAGGAGGCAGCAAGGAATGTGGTAGGTGTCAGGGAATTGTAAGCTAAATCATTTTCTCTTTCCCTGGGGAGTTTAGAAAACTTACGGAAGAGTGGGCAGCATGATTGCTGCCTTAATCATTGATACCTCAGTGGAAGTTTTAGGGATACCATGTTCTTAACTTGATTCCTTAAGAGAGAAAAGATTTACTGGATGGACTTAAAGAGAACCATGTATATCCTCCATGAAAAATTAGTAGTGATTGCTTCTTTGGGGTTGGGGGGCAATTCTTAAGATGTAAATTGTACCAAAATCATTAGCAACTTTGCCACTAATTGTAATTTTTTTTGCTTGTTTCCCTTTGCTGAGAAGTAAGATTATCTTAGGAAACGCCCATGAAAATTCGGAAGAACTTGAAAGAGCCAGAGAGCTGAAGGAAAAGGAAGCTGCATTGTAAGTTTCTTCTCAGCTTAAGCACAAGGTGTGGTTACTGATGCTTTGTCTGCTGCTCTAGGTTGCCACGTGGGCCAGCTTTACTATTCTGGGGTCTCCCTTGGGGTCTTGAGCAAGTGATGTGGGCTTGCCTTTGATAAAGAAGAAACTGTTCTTTTAATATATCCTTCAAATAGGCTGTTTGCATACCAGATACATACTCTTCTAAAGATACACACTTTTTCTAAAATTGAAACCGTTGCAGCGATCATCACTGTGATTGGGCAGCAGTTTTTAGAACCAGATGTCTAAAATATCATTTCTGATTCTTCCGTGTGTCATGTGCCTCAGGGGACATACTAAAGCCTCCTCTGAGGGCCTCAGGCTCTCCTTTTGTGACCTGGGGATGACTATTTAGCAGATTCTAGAAATACATGTTTTGAGATTTCCGTGTGAAATACACCAGTTGTACTCTCCCCTCCCTTTCTGACACACTCTCATTGACTTCAGATAGCACCCTCCCCACCTGCAGACAGCTGCTCTGTCCCCTTCATCCTGCCTGCCCCTTTCTGGTGTCTTGACAGAGATTCAGCTCTTACTGTGATGAAGTGAGTGCCAGCACCCAGGACTGTTGATATCTGGGAAGCTCTAATGTTTCATCCTCTGAGAGTCCTTCCTGGACTGGAAGTCGTGGCGAGAAGGTTGTGCTGTACCGAGCGCAGTGCCTGGCACGTAGCTGGCGGTCAACAACTCTTTGTTAAATGAACGAACACGTGAATGCCCAGTGCCCACATTGTGTGTCCCGCCCCTGTGAGAGCAGTGGGTGTAGTGCTCTAAGAGTTTGCACTCAGTCCTTCACATGCAAGGCCCCAGTGCAGGTTGTAGGGACTTAACTTTGTCTGTGACTGGGGTGGGCACAGGAAACAAAGCTGTAAGTAGAACACAGTGACCACAGTTTTGCCCTAATATTCCAAAATTAAAGTAATAATATTCAAAGACTGTAAAATTTTAAGCCACCTCAGCAAATGCTTCCTTCTCCAGTGAAACGCAAGCTTGCGCTGGGCCAGAGCAGCCCTCTTCCAGCTGGTGGAGAAGGATGGAGCAGAAGCAGGAGAAGGCGGGGACCAGCCTACTGGGGAGCTTTTTCATGTGATAAAAGGCTACTTCCTTGTGCAAATACACCCTTGATCTAATGTGCATCTCTTGATTTTGTGGCTTAGGTGCCATAATTACTAGTCCAGGGCAGAGAAGGCAATGGCACCCCACTCCAGTGCTCTTGCCTGGAAAATCCATGGATGGAGGAGCCTGGTAGGCTGCAGTCCATGGGGTCGCTAAGAGTTGGATACGACTGAGCGACTTCACCTTCACTTTTCTCTTTCATGCATTGGAGAAGGAAATGGCAACCCACTCCAGTGTTCTTGCCTGGAGAATCCCAGGGATGGCGGAGCCTGGTGGGCTGCCGTCTATGGGGTTGCACAGAGTCGGACACGACTGAAGCAACTTAGCAGGGCCCTGGGTGGTAAAAAAGACAAGCATTCCCAGTTAAAAGTGGATTTCATTTCCCTTAGGAAAAATGTGGAGAATATTTACATTCTATAATACTGTTGTTATTTCTAATAGTACTTTTGCCAATTATGGGCTTCCCTAGTGGCTTAGACGGTAAAGAATCTGCCTGCAATGTGGGGGACCTGGGTTCGATCCTTGGGTTGGGTAGATTCCCTGGAGAAGGGCATGGCAACCCACTCCAGTATTCTTGCCTGGAGAATTCCCATGGACAGAGGAACCTGGTAGGCTACGATCCATGGGGTCACAAAGAATCAAACATGACTGAGTGACTAAGCACAGCAGAGTTGACAGTTATAGTTCAGCTATGTTCTGCATTAAATGCTCTTTGGGTATAATCCCCAGTGTTTTCCAAATTACATGTTAAATTTATCAACTGATTTTTTAGAATATAATCCTTTCAGAAGCTGGGGATTTTGTGTCCACAGACAGCTATCCCTATTGAGGGATTTTATTTCAAGAGCCAAATTCAGTTTAAAATGAGTCACACCTGGGATTCAGTCCATGGGTATTTCACTATGAAAATTTAAAAAAAAGAAAAGACTTCCTTTTAAGGTCCAAATCACCGAATACAGCATGATATATCAGGTATCCAATAATAGTTTGATTTATTACAGAGCATTTTATGGATGAACCATGTGGCATGTAGATATTTAGTTAAAAAAGTTTCTCTTTCATCAAGTTTTCTAAAAATTAAAATGTCTGTTTTAATATCTGTCTCTGTGTGTGACTTATTTACTCCTTTTGCCTTATACCGAAAGATAGATGATGTCATTTTAAGGTTTCTGAGTAAACTATAGAAATTTTCTATTGGGAGGTCTTGTTTAATATACAAGCTTCTATTTAGAATCTTGCAATTTTGATTTCAGTATGAATTTGAGCCAGCCTGGCCTTGTAAAGGACATGTTTGTCCCTGTGTCAAGAAATGTAGCTGATATAAATGACGTATCGCGGCGCTCTTCCCTCTTTGACCAGCAGGGCTGTCCCGTTTGCAGCAGGCCCTGAGTAGGACGCATCACGCCCCTTGTGTCCCGGCTCTTCAGCAAAAGCAGTACCGCACCCCTTCCTCTGACCTATTGCAAAGATTTTTTTTTTCCCAGAAAAGTTACAACTGTGCCAGAAAAGGCTTTTAAAATTTATTATTTATCATTTACTCTAGTCTGTATTCCTAGTGGTACAGTGTCGGCCTCTTTCTTCAGAGGTGGTGACTGAATTCATCTTTTATATTTTTTAAATGTTGGCCCAGTCCTTATGTCTTTTTATTGTTTTGGCTATTCTTAGGTTCTTTTCTGTTATTGTTTTCTTACTCTTTTAAACTTTCATTTTCCAACCTTTTTATCTCAGAGTCTCCAATAGCAAGGTTAAAAAATCAACCCACCTCTTTTGAGGTTTAGACCTTTGCAATGCCTTGACTACTTCTTTACTATGCTGAGAACTTATCTTTTGAACACAGAGCTCTAAAACTTATTATTTAGTAATCTTGATGACAAGCCAGTCCTGTACCTTAAGATGAAAAGGGGAAAAATATTTAATTATCCTCTAGTTCCTAAGTTCCTCCCTCTAGTTCCTAGACTTCCCTGGTGGGTCAGCAGGTAAAGAATCTGCCTGCAATTTGGGAGACCCGGGTTCCATCCCTGGGTTGGGAAGATGCCCTGGAGAAGGGAACAGCAACCCACTCCAGTATTCTGGCCTGGAGAATTCCATGGACTGTATTCCATGGGGTCATAAAGAGTCAGACACGACTGAGCAACTTTGACCTTCTTCTAGTTCCTAAAACCTTTCCTGAATTCTAGAATGGCTATTTTAAGCTGAGATAAAGATAGATGCACAAAATACACATAAAACATCCAATATATAAGCCCTAATTGCTGTAGAATCTTTAAAGAAACACTTCAACTCACAAAGCTCTTTGTGGCACATTGATAGTAAGAGAACATTAACATTGATTATCCCTTTTGGTCTAGGGATGTTTTCTGAAATAACATCTCATCTTTATACTTACAGATGTCTAGAATTTCTGCTTCAACATGATGCAAATCCATCTATCCGGGACAAGGAAGGCTATAATAGCATACATTATGCTGCTGCCTATGGCCACAGACAGTGTCTGGAATTGGTGAGCTGTTTTGATTTGTTTTCTCTAACATATACACACATATACCCAAGCCTGAAAAAGCTGGTCTGAATCTCTCAACAGACCCTTACTGCCTAATTCAGCCCCCACTAGAAATCACCTGGATTAAATTGATCAGGCAATTTTTTGGCAAATGATTAAATTGTTTCCCTTTATAATATGTAGCTGTCTTTGTTCCATTTATTACCATTCCAATCTCAGAGCTAACTAACAATTGATTCATTTCCACATTAACTTGGACTAGGAATGTTAGACTCTGGTACAGACACAGTTTCTATTTTGAAGATACTTTGGATGTATCAGAGAAGCAGTATATATTTCCAGAGTCATGCTTAGCACCCCAGTATTTGATAACATGTGTCATAAGATGACATAACCATTAGGCACATGGGTTTGTCATAGTCCTGCATCTATAGTTTAGGGAAAGAAATTGGCAAGAGTGTAACAGCAGAATTTACTGAAATTTTTAAACCAGCCCTCATTTCAAACCTATAGTGATCAAGAAACACTTGATTTGGAGTCTGAAATTCCTCTGTTGGTATAGGTTACCAGATGCAAACTCAGATGTCTACAGGGACAAAAATATAAAATAAGTGAAGTGAACCCACGTATGGAATAATAGGGGGTGGTGGGAACTGTGGCAAATAGAGAGGGCAAGCTCTGTTTAAGGGGAGAAACAGCTAGTCAGCAGTAGCTGATGGAAACCAGGTGGTACTGCAAACCCAGGCTTGCTAGAATTCCCGTGTTTCAGGAGAAACTACAAATCTAGGCTTTTTATGTGGAATTTCCTGTTTTGAAAACACTGGGTGGGCTAGAAAGAAAAAAAAATATGGGTTTGTGGTTGAATCCTTCCTGCAGGCTACCATTTGGCATCTTCTGATCATCACCCTTGGTTCAGCCTCACCAGGATACATGGGGTATCCCAGGCTCACTTTCTGATCCAGTGATCGGTGTCACCTTCCTTACTGGACTCCATCTCTTTTCCTTGTTCTTTTGAAGGAGAAGTTCTACTTTTCAGAGTTTTTTGAAATATGTTTGGGGAAATACTTGCCCCTTATCAACTGCGCAGTTTATTGAGAAAGGCATAAGGCAGAAAGCCTGAGAGCAATAGTGTGAGCTCCTACATGGAAATGACTCAAAGTTGCCACAGCAAGATCCTTTACCTTTGGTCTTGCTGCTGGTTTCAGATGGTTCCACTTAGGGTCATTCTTACTACATTTCTGTTAACTGTGATTGTGGGAAACTGTTCATGAAGACCACCCAGTTTGAAAATGAAGAGGTGATTATTCTACTGTTGACTTTTATTTATTGGTGAATTTTACCTGTCTTCGTCATTCCTGCAGACTTCCAAGTCTTCTTTTTCTGAGGTTCTTGTGGATGCTAAAGATTTCCTCGCTTGACTTTGGAGGTGGCATACTTTCTCTCTCCAGTGTAATTCTATCATTATTCCTTTTCCAGTTACTGTGTCTGCATAACAAATCACCCTAAAAAGTTAGTAACTTAAAACAACATTTATCACTTATTATCTCTGAATTCACGGGTGACTTAGCTGAGCAGTTGTAGTTCATATCCTGTGAGGTTACAGACGGTGTCTGGGGCTGGCATAATTTCAAAGGCTTCTTTTCTCACTTGTCAATCACCTGGGTAGGAAGGTTCAGATTGTTGACGTTCCTTGGCCTTTCTCTCTCTCTATGTGGTTTTCTCTAGCATGGTGTTTCCAGAATAAGTGGTTGTTTTATATGGTGCTCACGTTGCCCAAGGCGTCTGCCCTAGGAGACAGTGTGAGCAAGAGTTCTAGCAAGTGAAAGGAAGAGACCGTATTACTTTTAATGGTTTAGCCTTGAAGTTCATGTTTTGTTGCATCTGTTCATTGCCGCAGTCACAAAATCCAGAGAGGTGAAGCATTGACTCCACCTTCCAAAGGGAGGAGTATCAGAGAATTTGTAGATATATTTTAAAACCACCCAGTTCCATAGGAAGATGTAGGAAGCCAGTGATTTCAATTAATTTCTAAATTAAATTGAATTTAGAGTAGAATCTTAAGTGGCCAAGGGGCAATCTCTTATCTTACAGGTGAGCAAACCAAATCACGGGGGGATTTACTGGGTTGTCCAAAGTCATAGCTCTGGTCAGTGGAGAAAGTGGGGCCATGATCAGGAACCTTGATTTAAAATTTTTTTTTACCACATTGTTGGTCAAAGCTCTACCACCACCCAAGGCTTTTTGACATAGGACAAAATCTTGGTAGGACTTAAGGCAGTCACTTCTTCCTTCTAATACCAGTCGTAGAAGTTGATCTAGACCTGTCAGCAAATAGGATCTTTTAGATCCCACGAAAGAAAGGCTCCTCACAAAGTGTGTGTGTGTGTGTGTGTGTGTGTGTGTGTGTGTTAATCAGTGGCAGAATAAAGGTTTACTACTGTAACTATTCATATGAACCTGCATTCCAAAGTGTGCTTAACACATAGCTGTCTTTCACTGGTTTTCTCTATGAAAACCATCTGTCATCGTTGGACATATGAACTTTTATTTCAGAGTTTGTTATTATAATCTTGATAGTTTGTGCTATTTTAAAGTACTTCGTGCTATTTTAAAGAACTATGCACAGAGGTTCGTGACATTGTACAGGAGACAGGGATCAAGACCTTCCCCAAGAAAAAGAAATGCAAGAAACCAAAATGGCTGTCTGAGGAGGTCTTACAAATAGCTGTGAAAAGAAGCGAAGCAAAAAGCAAAGGAGAAGAGGAAAGATATACCCATTTAATGCAGAGTTCCAAAGAATAACAAGGAGAGATAAGAAAGCCTTCCTCAGTGATCAGTGCAAAGAAATAGAGGAAAACAGTGGAATGGAAAAGACTAGAAAAAGAAAATTAGAGATACCAAGGTAACATTTCATGCAAAGATGGGCTCAATAAAGGACAGAGATGGTATGGACTTAACAGAAGCAGAAGATATTAAAAAGAGGTGGCAGGAATACACAGAAGAACTGTACAAAAAAAGATCTTCATGACCCAGATCATCACGATGGTGTGATCACTCACCTAGAACCAGACATCCTGGAATGTGAAGTCAAGTGGGCCTTAGGAAGCATCACTACAAACAAAGCAAGTGGAAGTGATGGAATTCCAGTTGAGTTATTTCAAATCCTGAAAGATGATGCTGCGAAAGTGCTGCACTCAGTATGCCAGAAAATTTGGAAAACTCAGCAGTGGCCACAGGACTGAAAAAGGTAAGTTTTCATTCCAGTCCCAAAGAAAGGCAATGCTAAAGAATGCTCAAACTACTGCACAATTGCACTCATCTCACACACTGGTAAAGTAATGCTCAAAATTCTCTAAGTCAGGCTTCAGCTATACGTGAACCGTGAACTTCCAGATGTTCAAGATGGTTTTAGAAAAGGCAGAGGAACCAGAGATCAAATTGCCAACATCTACTGGATCATCAAAAAAGCAAGAGAGTTCCAAAAAAACACATCTATTTCTGCTTTATTGACTATGCCAAAGCCTTTGACTGTGTGGATCACAACAAACTATGGAAAATTCTCAAAGAGATGAGAATACCAGACCACCTGACCTGCCTCTTGAGAAATCTGTATGCAGGTCAGGAAGCAACAGTTAGAACTGGACATGGAACAACAGACTGGTTCCAAATAGGAAAAGGAGTTCGTCAAGGCTGTATATTGTCACCCTGTTTATTTAACTTATATGCAGAGTACATCATGAGAAATTCTGGACTGGATAAAGCACAAGCTGGAATCAAGATTGCCGGGAGAAATATCAATAACCTCAGATATGCAGATGACACTACCCTTATGACAGAAAGTGAAGAAGAACTAAAGAAACTCTTGATGAAAGTGAAAGAGGAGAGTGAAAAAGTTGGCTTAAAGCTCAAAATTCAGAAAGCTAAGATCAAGGCATCCAGTCCCATCACTTCATGGCAAATAGGTGGGGAAACAGTGGAAACAGTGACTGACTTTATTTTGGGGGGCTCCAAAATCACTGCAGATTGTGATTGCAGCCATGAAATTAAAAGACGCTTATTCCTTGGAAGGAAAGTTATGACCAACTGAGACAGCATATTCAAAAGCAGAGACATTACTTTGCCAACAAAGGTCCATCTAGTCAAGGCTATGGTTTTTCCTGTGGTCATGTATGGATGTGAGAGTTGGACTATAAAGAAAGCTGAGCACCAAAGAGTTGATGCTTTTGAACTGTGGTGTTTGTTGGAGAAGACTCTTGAGAGTCCCTTGGACTGCAAGGAGGTCCAACCATTCCATCCTAAAGGAGATCAGTCCTTAGTGCTCATTGGAAGGACTGATGTTGAGGCTGAAACTCCAATACTTTGGCCACCTCATGTGAAGAGTTGACTCATTGGAAAAGACCCTGATGCTGGGAAAGATTGAGGGCAGGAGGAGAAGGGGATGACAGAGGATGAGATGGTTGGATGGCATCACCGACTCAATGGACATGAGTTTGGGTAAGCTACCGGAGTTGTTGATGGACAGGGAGGCCTGGAGTGCTGTGGTCCATGGGGTTGCAAAGAGTTGGACATGACTGAGCAACTGAACTGAACTGAAAAGTACTTTGATGAGTTCATCTTTAATCTCATTGTGTAGTAACTCAGAGAATGATTATCCTGTAACACCTCATTTCTATGTAAATAATATATTGCATGTTATTTTCATTTTTCAGGAAGTCATTTCAGGGCCATTATTTCTGTTATCCAGTGAAAAGATTTTCTGTCTACAGAAAGTTTCACAAGTTCTATATGATAATGAAATTATCCTCTTCATTAGATCAACACTGTGTGATTTGCAAAGTGATAATGATTCTTGGCAATTGTATACATACTTGACCTGCAGCACTGTATATTTTAGTGCATACATCACAGTGACTGGACTTACATATGTAGTGAAATGAATACCGTAATAAACTTAGTTAACATCCATCATCTCATATAGATAAGAAAGAAGGAAAATGTGTTTTTCCTTGTGATGAAAGTAAGGCCTGTTTTTGAACAATAAGTGGACTTTTTAAAGGACATCTTTTCTAACTTTAACTTTCTCACTAGCAAGATGCCTTCATATTCCTTAAAGCGACCATTTCTTTGAATTCTAGATGTTAGGAAAGCAAACCACTTAACTAGCATTCACTAAGAGGTACATTTCTAAGACTCACCACCACCATGCCAGTATTCTCCCTTGTCTCATGACACAAGCACCTGGGAGATTATCTGTTTTACAAGTTGAATCCACTGGGTTAGATGCTAGAATTATGACAAGGGAAGACATGTTTCTGGAAGCTCTTAATGGCTTCTTTGAGCCTCTGAGCAAGAATTATGCACGGAGATCTTTCTTTTCATTTGTTTGGGTTTTTTTTTTCCCCCTTGGCCATGCCAGAAGACTCTCAGGGTCTTAGCTCCCCAATGAGGGATCAAACCTGTGCTCCCTTCAGTGGAAGTGTGGAGTCGTAACCATTGGAGCACCAGGGAGTTCCAGGGAGACCCTTCTTTCGGTCACACTTCCTAGCCTATGTTTGTGGCCTGTAGAAGGAGTGGAGAGAGCAAATGAGTATTTGTGGTCCCTGGGCCTAGTAGGGCCTAGTAGGGCCTTTGCCCTTTGGGGATGGAGTAGGATTAAAAAGGATGGGTGGCCAAGTAGCTGATTTGTGAGGGCCTTTGCCCTTTGGGGATGGAGTAGGATTAAAAAGGATGGGTGGCCATCAGAGTAGCTGATTTGTGAGGTTTGTACCAACCAACTGGAGCTGCCAGCCACATGTGGCTATGGTACAAATATTACAAATATTACTAGTAGGGCCTAGTAGGGCCTTTGCCCTTTGGGGATGGAGTAGGATTAAAAAGGATGGGTGGCCATCAGAGTAGCTGATTTGTGAGGTTGGTAAAATTTCTCTTTTGCTTCTCTTCCCAGGGAGCAATTTCTGTGATTATGCATATCATTAAATTCGTTTCATTAAATTTGATGCATATTTTATTTGACTCTGACACTTAACTTTGTGTTTACTTGGCATTCATGGTTTATGGTTCCTGTGTATGATCATAAGCTTGAGTTTGTAAACCATGTGTTGTGTTCAGTCTATTTTGCTATAATCAAAAAGGAGCAGAAATTATTTTAGTTGTTTTCATTCTATTTTCCTTATAGAAAGTTATATTGAATTCATTCCATGAGCAAAATACTTCTAGAAAGTAGGGTGAACCCCTTAGCCTTAATAGAATAGCCAAGGTTCAGTGTTCTGCCAAGTCTGCCTACTTAGGCCAGTATTTTCAGCTGGTCCTGATCAAAGATATATGTACTGTGTGTGCAAGCAAAAATCTGCCCACAAATGTATGCTGAGAGCTGTGATCAGTCATATTCAATTGGGATCAAAATATCAAAGCGGTATGGAGACTTGGCTATGAAAGCATCTTGTGTCTGAATAAAACTCATGTTTGAGTGGAGGAAGGGAGTTGGCAAAGGAGAGCTCTGTGCCTCCCTTTTTCTTTATCTGGAATGTGTTCTTACCGACTCTGGAGAGAAAAATCAGAGTCATGCCCCTATTTGGAATTGGTGAGTTTATATGGGCATCCTATTTTTCTTTTGTAACATTGAAGATTTGTCTGTGAAACAAAGACTTTTGTGGCTTTGTTATTGAGATGGAAAAATATATGTACCAATATAATTACATCAATTATCTACAAAAATTTAGAGAGATTGTTTGAAAATGCCAGGCTTAGGACTAAATTCAGTCCAAGATTCTACTTGGAATTTGGCTTGGGACCTTCTCCCTTTTTCATTGTTGTGAGCTAATTTGAACTTCAACTTTAAGAGTATATAGGGGCAACAGATGCCCCTGCATGTATATTCTAGGAGTTTCTGGGATTCTCTGGAGGTAATTGTATCTTGGGCAACAAAGCACTAAAATTTTGCTGCTTTTAAGTGTGTCTTGTATTTATCAAAGGGTTTCAGTAAACTGTTAGCACTTGGCTCTGTATAAGATGTGCTTACACTGGCAGTGTCTAATTAAGCTTTTCAAGACTAAGAAAGCAGGATAGAGAAGAGGGGTTAAATTAAAAAAAAGGAGAGCTGCTTAACAGTCAGCTGAGGACATGATGAAAACCCAGTGAACTTGAACCCCAGCCCCAATCGAGTCTGTGATGGCTTTTTTCTGTCCCCAGAAGTACTGCTAAGAGATGGACCTGAGGGTATACATGACCTTCCAGCAGGCAGACTTCCAATGGGCAGTGAAAACTTCAACAATGCTAGTCTTGTGTTTCCTTCTAGTTAATTCAGTTGAAGAGGAACATAAAATCGTATAGGGAACTCTTTTTAAGGGAGGGAGCAGAAGGGTGGGCACAGATATTTTGATGCTGTTGGCAGCCTCCTTACTGCTATGAATAAAAATATAAGCCACAAATTTTGAATCAGAATTTGGATATGAAAAAAAAAAAAAAAAGAATTTGGATATGAGTCCATGCATTGAAATAGGCAGTAATTGTGACAGAATGTTCCACTTATTTCTATGTAATAGAGCAAAAACAGAAAAATTTTTGGCTTTACCATGAATGAATTTGGCAACCGATGAAAGAACCATTCCATAAGATGTATTAATATGAACAATTTCAAATTCCACCTTCAGTTAAGAACTCAGAACAGTGGAACCATTGCCCCCACATTTCAAAGTCAGATAGTAGTTTTGTACCCCATGGCCCCCTGGCCCCTTGAAGAGGTTGGAGGTCCGAGAGCAGATAGTTCTGCTTCAGATCTCCCCACTACTCCCTGCCCCTACAGCATGAGAGAAAGGATCCTTTTTCCTGATCCCAAGCCCAGCCAAAGAAGTTTCACGGAGATTGCTTGGATATCTCATATGTATCCCACACAGTGTAAGGGGCTGAGTGGACTGGCATGTGATGAATCTAAAGAGGACTGAATGGCTCTGGTTTAAGCTTGCTTGCTGGGAAGTTAAATAAAGAGGCCTGTGATTGAGAAATACTCTACCCCCGCCAGTGACAGGTCAAGAGAGTCTGTTTCCCAATGTCCAAATGTGAGCCAGGGGCCAGAGCTGGCCTGGAGTTCCGCTGGATGCTACTCAAGAGGGCTGCCTGTAAGTGTGG
Organism: Bos indicus x Bos taurus; assembly: GCF_003369695.1. Taxonomy (NCBI): domain Eukaryota; kingdom Metazoa; phylum Chordata; class Mammalia; order Artiodactyla; family Bovidae; genus Bos; species Bos indicus x Bos taurus. The sequence goes on along the minus strand of NC_040077.1, from coordinate 85,536,509 downwards.
GGAGATGCAGGGTGCCTGGAAGGAAAGGAAAATGTGAGCTACCAGCAAAGAGGGACTCTCACCCAGGGAAGTTGGGAAATTGTTGGAGAACCTGAGTAAGCATCCAGGAGACAATTTTAAAGATCTGACCCAGTCAGAGGATCACTGCCAGAAAGGTGCCGTCAGTAAGACCATTGTCCCTGTCCCCTCCATGTCCTGCTTTTCCCTCTTCTCTTCAGTCCTGGGGGACGCAGAAGCGGCCAAGAGGGGGATGGAAGAAGAGAAGCCATAGTCTGGGTAAGAGAGAAGTCGGTCTTGTCCCTTCCCCACTAGGGGAGGCGGAAAGAAGCTTTGCATGAAACAGCATCCAGTGTTTGTAACTGTACATGGGAACAGATATTTTAGTTTGCTGACCTGAAGTTATGTTTGAGACTAAAGGGCCCAGAGAACTTTTTGTTATTTGTTGGAGATTTTATCTGAGGTGGCAGGAAAAGAAGTAACCTCATAAAGATTATACCAGGTATAGGAAAGGGAAAAAAAAGTTAGTTTGATTATACCCCATGACTCACTGGTTCAACACAAAGTCACATGCTTAAGAGTCATTGTTTTAGGAAAGATTGCCACTGAAATCCAAAGAAAAAGAAACTATTACCCTTTAAGTATATGTGAATTTAAATACAAACTTTATAAGACATAGATTCTAGTAATGCCAAGTACCAAGTATCAGGTACCAAATTGTTGAACAAATTAATTGCAGTTGTAAATGATCGAGCTTAACTTAGTGATGAAACTTAAATGCTAGTTTGTAAGTTTTGTGGTGACTATCCTGTTAGGAAGGTATTTCATAGAATCCACAGGTGAGAGAGAAAATGAAATTGTATTTTTCTGTGGCTTGACCTTTTCTTTAGATTTGATTGCTTCCCAAAATCAACTCCAAATTTTTATTCCAACCTCTCCTTTATTATTATTTTTTCTTCAAAATCTATAAAGCTATACTGATCCTCCCTCTTCCTCCCCCTCTTCCTTGTTTTCCTCCTATGCAGTTACAGACCCATCCTCCTATGCAGTTACAGACCCGTCCTCCTATGCAGTTACAGACCCATCTTAGGCAGTCCTAAGATGCAGTTACAGACCCATCCTCCTATGCAGTTACAGACCCATCTTAGGCAGGCCTGAGATGGGTAGGAAGGCAGTTCAGCTGCTACCAGAGTCCAAGGAAAAGGATATCAGGATAAGCAGCTCAATAAAGAGTGGAACTCCTGCAAGGAAAGTGCCCTAAATATATATACACTAAACAACAGACGTACTATGTGAATCAAAAACTTATAGAAATGAAAAGATATATAGAAATCCATAATTATAATTGGAGACTTTAGCTCCTCTCTCTTAACAATTGAAAGAACTAGATAGAAAATCATCAAGCATATGGAAAAGCTCAGTAATATCATCAGCCAACGTGATCTAATCAACATTTATAGGCCATTCTACCTGACAACAAAATGCATACTCTTTTTTCAAATGCCCATGATATCCTGAACCATAAAACAAACCCTCAATAAAAGAGAAAGAATTGGAAACATAAAGAGTGTGTTCTCCTGCCACAATGAAGTAAAACTAAAAATCAGTAACAGATACCAGGAAAATCTCCAATACTTGAAAAGTAAACAACAGGCTTCTAAATAATCCACAGGTCAAAGAAAACATCTCCAGGCAAATCCCCTAAACTACATTGAATTGAATGAAAATATGACAAAGACATTGCCACTTGACTTTTCTGTAGTTCAGCAGACTGGCACAGTGTACAGCACCTAGAACCAGACCAAATTCAGATTTCCCCTTTTACTAGCATTGTAACTTTGGTTGACCTTATCAGAAAAAAAAGATAGCATTTTTTTTCTGCAGAAAATTTAGCTTTTGATTATTTTACATTTCTGATATTAATATCAATTTGCATTCCCCAAACATAAGTAGCAGTGGAGAGAAGCTGGCAAGAAGTGTTAGAACAACCCACATGATAAGCCAGCCTCTGGTTAAACATGGTCTTTGAATAAGCCCCTAGTTCAGTTATCTGTGTGTGTAATCTAAGAACCAGCTTTAACCATGACCACCGTGAATGCTAAATTTTTCAACATTTAAACTACACCAGCGCTTACAACACCCTATTCAGAACACAGTAGACATGGATGCATTGCACAGCCCAGCCTACTCAGTTGTACACTTGTTTCCCTGGAGGAAATGTGCAATTTTGTATCTCTAACTTCAATCCTCTCCAAAGTCCAGGCTCATCTGTCAGATGACCTTCTAGACACCTCCATCCAGAGGTCCTTCTAGAATCTACGTGGGTTCTGAACTTTATGGCACCAAATTTCATGGAACTTTGATCAACCTATGTCAGCAGACTCTCAGTCCTTAAAAGAATCAGTCCCTCACACAAAACAAAACTCTAATTCTCTTTTCTCCTGGGGGACAAGTGTAAGAACCATGCCTATTCTTAGTAAAGTCGTAATAATGAATGTTTATTCTAAGAATATTGGGCTAGGCCCTGTATATATGTCATCTCATTAAATCTCACAACAGCTCTGTGAGATAACTCCTGCTTTTAATCATATTTTACAAGTGAGTATTGTAAAGTACAAGGAAAGGGAGTAACATGCCCTGGGTTTTACAGCTGGTGTGATATAGAAGGACTCAAATCCATGTTTATCTGACTCTAAATTCCAAGCTCTTAACCATATGCTCTTCTGTCTGGAGAACTGGCAAGCTCCAGACTTTAAAAGACAAAGCTGTCTCAGAGCATCTGAATTCACATCCACCAAGACAGTGATGTCCAAACAAAAGTATCACTGAGATGAGCAGTCTTCTGGCTTCGTCAAAGGGAAGCAGGAGGACCTCAGACGATACCCATAATGGTTATGAATGCATCATCCGTTTCCCTGGAAAGCCTTGTCTTGACCAGCAGTCTGTATTTTCTTTTTTTGTCAGGAGAGCAGAGCCAGCTTACAGTATTTCCTACCCTGTGAGGAGTAAAGCCACCCCAGCTATAGTTCTGAAGTATCCTTATTGGCCATCCACAACACCAACCCCTGGACTTCATGTATTTTCATGAAACCACTCTAACTTGGGCCTAGCCCTCTTCCTGGAATCTCTGTTCATTATCTTTGTAACAGCTGCTGTCAGCTCGGCCTCCCTCTCCTTATGATAACAGCTGCCAGGGATGACCCTTCCCAGCTGGGGGTGGACTGAGCAGGGGTGAGGGGGAGCAACTTCCCAGCAAGACTGTTTCTCCAAAGACATTTTATCCTTGGCAGCTGCCAAGGACTCCTCACTTGTGAAGTCTGTACCAGGTCACTCTGACAATCTCGTCCCTTCTTGATCCTCATTCAATAACAGAAAATGTAGAGGCCTGAGCATTTTAAAATCAGACCAGCAGTTCACATACACACCTGTGCCTCCAGGGTCGTGGGATGACAATATTCAACCAACAACAAAGAGCCCTTCTGAGATTCCAAAGATGAGCAGGGGCCCGTTCATTTGTAACAGCTGAAAGGAGTATTGAGAAAAACCATATCGCTCAGTGATAACTAAGATTTATTTCCTCTTATGAGCAGATCCCTATAATCTAAATGATAGCATCACTGGATTTAAATTCTGCGGGCCATTCTGCACTTGGAGAAGTAGTTTTGTCAATAGTAAACAATAACTTTCACTTGATCACTGGGAAGACATTCTGTATAGCCTGAGAGCATCCCTGGTGGCTCAATGGGTAAAGAATCCGCTTGCAATGCTGGAGACAGGGGTTCGATCCCTGGGTTGGGATCCCCTGGAGAAGGAAATGACAACCCACTCCAGCATTCTTGTCTGGAGAATTCCATGGAAAGGGAAGCCTGGCGGGCTACAGTCCATGGGATTGCAAAGAGTCAGACAAGACTGAGCACAGCATACATGACAACTTCATAGCCTTTTCTCCCCAAATTTGAGGATCTGACCAATGCTGCAGATCGTGTAGTTTTGTAGTGTGTGTTTAGTGAAAAAAAAATCCACGTGTTACTGGACCCTGTGCAGTTCAAACTCAGATGTGCTGTTGGTCTGTTAGAATTTTGTATGTCTCTTGTTTTTATCATTATTCACATAAAATGTGATCTTCCAGATGAGGTACAGGTGCCATGCTCTGAGAGCTCAGGGGAGGGTGTACACCATTTATAGGTTCAGTGGTTAATGAGAGATTGACCGATACTTGTCGACATAATTTCTAGATTCCTTGTCTTATTACCCACCCAACCCCCATTTGTGTGAATGTGGAATAGTAGTACCAAACCTGAAATGAGTTGAATGATGGAGAATGTGGCTGGATGTTTGGACTTGGTTAGACCAATCGACCAACACGTTGTTTTCAGAATATCAGAAGTTTTCATGATGGTTTCTTTCCTTTTGATGATATTTGCATTATCCACCAAATAAAAAAGTTATAACTGATATCGTACATTGGAATAATAGGAAAATGGATGCTGTATATCAGACTGTGCTTCTGAATCCCATACCATCTGGGATCAGCCATTCATAAAAGATTAAATGTGAGGCAGGCACATATCTGAATATATGTGTGTCAGTCTCTCCCATCTGTTTTAATTTTGCTTAAAATAATAACAGCTTTCTTTACCCACTTACTTAAATCTGTGTCAAATCTTTTAATGTTCATTAGTCAGAAGTAGGCTATAGTGTTTAGCTAAGATTTCAGAATCCCACCAAGATTTAATTGAATCAGTAGAAATTGTCTTTGAAACTGTGTATTTTAATGACTGGACTAGAATCACTAAGATGTGAATTGATGCTTATTCTGGGTAACTTACACTGTAACATTAAAAATGGTGTCTGAAGAGACGGTAACACAGCTTTTGGGGGGAGACTAAGACCAGGTAAGCAAAATGGCTTTGTGCAGCATGGTACTTACACTGTTACATAGACTATTATTATTATTATTAGCAAATTTTTTTGGTATTCAAATCTGGTATTGTTCTCTTTTTCTGCAATTTTTAATCATATTACCATGTCCCTCAGATTTTATATCCCTTTCCAGCCTACCCCTACCGCTCAAATAAAACCCTCCTTGCCTTAGGCAAATAAATTTCACCTTGTGCTGAGGCAAAAAGTAAATTAACACAATGATAATATAATTCAGGGTAAACTGAGAATATAATCTAGATGAAAACTATAGTTGATTAAAAGCGGTAACTCTTAAACTTAAGAGTTGCTCTCAGAAGTCACCATGGAAACATGAGGGCAATGTTACTGCCTTGTCTGGTAACACACAAAGAACTGGGTATGCTCAACAAGTGAAGTTGATCAAATGTAACACCTTTGACCCTGAATATGTTACAGGGTTGACTACTTGTCATCATTTCAATGTGTCTGTCACTTAATGCAATCAAATGTTTTACAGTGCAGAACTTCAACTGAATTAGTTCTCAGATGAGTACTTTTGTTGACAGGAGGATAATGGATAGGGCACTGAATACATTTTTAAAAATTTATTTATTTTTAATTGAAGTATAGTTGTTTTAGAATATTGTGTTGGTTTCTGCCATATATCAACATGAATCAGCCATAGGTCCCCTCCCTCTTGGCCCTCTCTCCCACCTCCCACCCCGTGAATACATTTTAAATAGTATGAAATCCAGGAGACCTGCTCCCTTTTTGTTTTAGATGACAGCTTAAGTGGTCATTATGTCACAGAGTTATATAAAGACTCTCTAATTATCAAAACCTTTGTGGATAGCATTCATGCATTCATGTTTTATCAATGAACTGATAATGCTTCCCTTGTAGCTCAGATGGTAGAGTCCACCTGCAATGCAAGAGACCTGGGTTCAATCCCTGGTTTGGGACGATCCCCTGGAAGAGGGCATGGCAAGCCACTCCAGTATTCTTGCCTGTAGAATCCCATGGAGATAGGAGCTACAGTCTACAGTAGGTGGGCTACAGTCTACAGTAGGTGGGCTACAGTCCATGGGGTCGCATAAATTCAAACATGACTAAGTGACTAATACACAAAATAATGCACTGGGAGATGAAAAATTAAGTGAACTGACAAATCTAGGCTACTTTAATTTTCATTAACATCATTTATTTTTTCTTTTCATCTTGTGTAATATCCCTTCTCTGTAGTGGCTTTAATTTGCAGAACACAAGGCAATAAACAATGTTGGAAAAAAATCCAAAAGATTCACAGTCTGAATGTAGAGAGAACACCTCTGAATCTCCCAGTTCAACTCTGGTGCTTTTCTTTGTTAACTTTAGGCCACACTGATTTAAATATTTGGTGACTTTGGAGATGAAGGAGTAGGAAATTATTAGTATATGCATAACTATAGTCCCAAGACATTTTTCCAGATAGTGCTTTAAAAGAAAACATTCTTTACTATTGAATGAAAAATTGGGATATCACCTACAGTGGCATCACCTGGTGGTTTCATTTTTAATTCACTGAATGTTTATTGAGAACATACACTATTCCAGTTACTGCTTACTATAAAATGAACCCAGTTCCATCCCAGTGGACTCAGCATACATTGTGATGTGAACTGCCAAAAATGCAGGCAATAAATGAAAGAGCTTTTTGGTTGAAAATATGTGGTTTCTATAAGATTCTTTGTCTTATCTCAACCCCTAGTTTCATCTTCTGAAACTCCAATTACACATATGTTAGACTGTTTGATAGCTATTGATTGTTACTTTTTCCTTCCTCTCTCTCTTTTTTCCCACTGTTTTGAATGTTTGGATCATTCCTATTGACCTCTCTTCAAGTTCACTGACTATTTCTTCCATGGTTGTATTTAGTCTGAAGAGGAATCTGTAGAAGGAATTCTTCATCTCTGATATTGTGATTTTTTGTCTAGTGCGTGTGTGTGCGCATGCTAAGTCACTTCAGTCGTATCCAACTCTTTGCTAAAGACCCTGTTGACTTTAGACCGCCAGGCTCCTCTGTCTATGGGATTCTCCAGGCAAGAATACTGGAGTGAATTGCCATGCCCTCCACCAGGGGATCTTCCCCACCCAGGGATCAAACCTGAGTCTCTTACATCTCCTGCATTGTCAGGCAGGTTCTTTACCACTAGCACCACCTGGGCCAGATCATAGGGTAGTTCTGTTTTAGGAAAATGATTTGATTTTAGGAAATGGCACCCCATTCCAGTATTCTTGCTTGGGAAATCCCATAGACAGAGGAGCCTTGCAGGCTACTGTGCATGGGGTCACAATAGAGTTAGACATTACTTAGCAACTAAATGACAACAATCTATGTTGTTAGAGGTCAGGATAGTGGTTACTTGTGGAAAGAATATTTGCAAGGGGGCATGAGAAGGACTTTTGAATCATTAGTTATATTGTGTTTCGTGGTTGATCTTTTTGCTGGTTATGTAGAATTCTTGCTACTGAAGTGATTCTTCTGGGTCCAGGTATTAAATTTCAGTTAAGCCGAAAATTAATGTCCTAAAAGGGAATATATTACTACCTGCTGGCATCTTATCTTTGAGACAGCAAAAGCTTGGGAGAATGAGAAGTAGGACATAAATTTTGCTCTGTTGGGAAGACTTAAGCAGATAAGGGCCAGCATAAGGACACTGAGTTGATGAGGGAGTTCCGATTCAAGGTATTGGTCCAATTTTTTCATGTTTACCTCAGGGGATGTCACCTGGACCCATATCTTTTCCATATTCTGTGGCCTCAAAACATCCGTCACCATACTATGTATACAGAAGGCATCCAGTAAGTGATGTTTTAACTACAGAGTTACTAGGACTGTTATTTTTTAAAAAGCTATGGGACTATCCATATGTTCCTGTACTCATGAGGAAACTGTTATGAATCAAACAAGAATTCCTCATTGTTAATGTCATGAAAGTAGAAATAGCTAGTGGACAAGATCACTTACCTGCTTCCAGGATCATTGTGGGTATAATTTATTGCTCACTTATTGACCTAGATCAAAATAGCCTTATTAACTGAGTGGTAGGCACAGGAATTTTTTTTCTTCAGTTTGTACTTATACAGGAATTTCATTATCTTTTACTTAAGAATCTAGACTTTAGGAGGATGTATTTCTTTTCAGTGGTAATACCTATTAATGTTAGATGTGACTCTGCATTTGAACCTTAAGTAAATGGTGCTTTTTTTTTTGAAGTTGAATTGTCAATTCTTGCTTTGAGATGCATAAATTCAGTCATTTGAGCTTTCTTAGGATTAATAGCGGAGAAGGCAATGGCACCCCACTCCAGTACTCTTGCCTGGAAAATCCCATGGACGGAGAAGCCTGGTAGGCTGCAGTCTGTGGGGTCGCTAAGAGTCAGACATGACTGAACTACTTCACTTTCACTTTTCACTTTCATGCATTGGAGAAGGAAATGGCAACCCACTCCAGTGTTCTTGCCTGGAGAATCCCAGGGAGGGGGGAGCCTGGTGGGCTACCGTCCATGGGGTCACACAGAGTCGGACACGACTAAAGTGACTTAGCAGCAGCAGCAGGATTAATAGCAAAACAAATACTTTGAATTTTTGATGACCATGAAATTTAGGTGAATCTGTGCTATATATTGTAGGGCTTTTTGGTGCTTCACTTAAGCCAACATCAGGTACCTTGTATCAACAGTCTGTCGAAGTGTTTCATTGAATGTATATGTTGCATACAACTTTGGACACTGAGCCAGAGCATAATTATACTTCTGACCCTTTTCTAGGTTTGAGCCTTATACCTTCAACATGTCTCATAACTGGCTGGTTGTGACTCTTTTCTGTTCTCTTTCATCCTTCTAACTATCCATTGCCAGAATATGAGTACATGTACTGTGGAAGAGAGAATTTGAGAAGTCCTTTGGTAAAGTAGTTCTTGAATAACATGTTTGCCTGTTACCCACTAGCAACATGTTATATAGCCAACTCTGTAAGTAGGTGATACTGGGTGAGGTTTTGATCTGACTTGATCTAGTATCTATGGTTATTTACCCTTTTTTGGAGTAAATACTCATGTTAATATTTAAAAGATAGCAGTGATTATAGTTAGGAAATGGAACAGAAGGACAAAGGAGTATAATTACCCTATTCCAGGTTGTTTTCTGATTGTAAAACCAATATGTGCTTAATTGTAGAAATTTTGGAAACATCATAGAAATATAAAAAGAAAATTGTAATCCCACCATCCCATACAGAAATAACCCCTGTTTAAATTTTGTTCTGGTTTCTTCCAATCTTTTTTTCCCCTATGTGTATGCAGATGTGTGTTGGGATGTGTGTTTGTGATCTTTTAACTATCTCACAGTCTTTAAGATAACAATAACAATAAAACAGGAAATCATTGAAAAAAGAAGAAGAGGAAAAAATTGACTTAAAAGAAGGAGTTGATTTACTCTGGAGTGGGGCAGTCAGGCATAAGTTTAATTTAAACTTCAGCAAAAGGAATATTTTATTTGGAACTTGGCTCAAGAAGACAAATTGGGTCCATCTGGTTTTAATTCCCCCTTTACCAGCTGAGCCGAGCAGCTCACCTTCTCCCCTGTCTCTATTTCCCGTGCTATTTGGCAGAGCCATACACTCTCTGGCATGATTAGCAAAACAAATTAATGCTTCTTAAGTCTGCTCGTAATTAATAACTCCCGACAGAACATGAGTCTTCTGTAGGCTTGGAATCTTGCCTAATTTTCTCTAAGATAAGTAATTAGATGCTGAGGACTGATAAGACTCTCTCCTCTGAGCATCTGCCAAATAGCCTGCATCTGTAATGTGGGTAAGATGATTAAACTCTGAAAATAGCTGGAGGTTTTCTCGTGTGTCACAACTGAAGATTATTTATTTGGGCTGCATCCTCCAAGTCCAACACTTCCCCAAACAAGAAAAGATTTAAGATGGATTTTTAAAAGGCTATACCTGAAAGTCTTTCAGATGGTTTGGTTGGCCTGTTTTCTATTTTATTCTTCATTCAACTCATACATTTTCTATGCAGTCAAGTTAAATGTGAAGGGTGGGTTTCTCCCTAGTTGTGAAGACTTTCATGTTAATGATTACACTTTCTCTGAAACTTGGTCTATATACTAATGGATTCATGTTTACCAAACTCCTTCATGACAGTATATTGGGCACTCCCATCATAGGGCTTCTATTTAGTAACTTGTCCTCTTATGAAGTTCTAAGTCAGATCTATATAGTTCTTGGATGGTGTGTGCATGCGTGCTAAGTCGCTTCCATTGTATCCGACTCTTTGTGACCCTTTGGACTGTACCTGCCAGGCTCTTCTGTCCATGGTATTCTCCCAGCAGGAATACTGGAGTGGGTTGCCCCGCCCTTCTCCAGGGGATCTTCCCAGCCCAGGGATCGAACCCACGTCTCCTGCATTGGCAGGTGGGTTCTTTACCACTGGCACTACCTGGGAAGGCCTCTTGGATGGTAACCCTTTCCAAAGATTCAGCGAGGATACTTTTCTTTTACCTACTTTTATTTCATTCCCTTGAAGTGAGATTTCTCAACATTGGCATTCTTGACATATTAAATGCGGTTACTCTTTGTTCTGGGGGAGGGGTACTAGCCTGTGCATTATAGAATGCCCTGTACATCCCTGGCTTCTCCCCACCAGATGCCAGTAGAAATCAATACCCCTTCTAATTTTCAACAATCAGAAATGTCTCCAGACATTGCCAGATGTCCATTGGTGGTTATAGTCTTATAGGTTGAGAACCTCTGGCCTATAGAATAGTATTCTCAGTGATCACAGACAGTTAAAATAGATCTTTATATATTGGTGAGCTATAGCTGGGAGTCCACACTAGTGCTGGGAAGAGATGAAGGCATCTCTTCAACAAGTTTACTATTAAATAATTCAGAAGGCGCATGTAGAGAGCAGCTGACTGAACATATATTCTAATTTAACCAGACTGGTACCTCCTCCTAGCTGGATTCAGTAGAAGCTTACCATTTTTAGAAGTTTGGGTCCTATTGTTTGTGAGTCATCAGCATTTCACAGATAAGAAAGAGCGGCATATGAGTAATTTCACACGTAGACGTAGATGTGCTCATGCCAGGAGCTCAGGTCTGTTTCTGAGCATGCTGTGCTCTCAGAGCCCAAGCACAACTAGGAATAACCATGGTTTATTTATACAACTTTCTGTAGGTAAGAACTTTCAAAACAAAAATAACCTGATGGTTTGCCAACAGAAGGAGGCTTGAATTTAATTGACCCAAAGTAACTAACTATATCAGAAGGAAGATTTTAATTGCAACAATGGATATTGTGAATTTGTAATAAGGGAGAAGTAGGATACTTTGTTATTGGTGGTCTGGGGTGTCCTCGGAGAAGGCAATGGCACTCCACTCCAGTACTCTTGCCTGGAAAATCCCATGGATGGAGGAGCCTGGTAGGCTGCAGTCCATGGAGTCGCTAGAGTCGGACATGACTGAGCGACTTCACTTTCACTTTTCACTGTCATGCATTGGAAAAGGAAATGGCAACCCACTCCAGTGTTCTTGCCTGGAGAATCCCAGGGACGGGGGAGCCTGGTGGGCTGCCGTCCATAGGGTCGCACAGAGTCGGACACGACTGAAGTGACTTAGCAGCAGCAGCAGCAGTAGCAGGGGTGTCGTGGCCAAGTTACAGTGAAAGGCCACTGGATTAGTTTAGAAGGGAATGTACATTAAAATAGAGAACATACCCCAGAATCTTCTTTCTTTCTTTGGTTAAAATCACTTTAAGGTCAAATTCTTAAGGTAGGAATTCAGAGGAGCATCTGGTTATCCTAAGGTGTATATAAATCAAGAACATTTGAAGCATAGTTGACATGGAAAATATAAAAGTTAAATAAGCATTGAGAATGTTCCTTAAGGGCATAAAACTTAAACATTAGCGTTTGGTTATATGGCTATTATGGGAGGGTGAAACAAGGATTGTTGGCTATTGTGCACATTTAGAAGTCCTCAGTTATTAGTAAAATGAACAAGTCATTTAATTACTCAAGTGACCACTCTGAGCCCAATGTGTATATTTTTCAAGAATAATAAGGCTAAATTTTAACTGTGAGTAGCCAGTTAGATGCCATATTATTTTGTGTCTACTCACATTTGTAGAGGATTGCATTTTGGTCATCTTAAAATAATAACTGTACAATTTACCAGCTGGAGATGTTTAAAGGAAAACAATAATTTTAGTTCTTTATTTTTGGTTTTGCTGGGTCTTCATTGCTGTGAGGGCTTTTCGCTAGTTGCGGAGGGGGATCTACTCTAGTTGTGGTGCGGGAGTTTCTCATTGCAGTGGCTTCTCTCGTTGCAGAGGATGGGAAACAAGAGAAGCCACCCGTCTTGGGCTCTCTAGTTATGGTTCCCAGGCTCCAGAGCACAGGCTAAATAGTCGCGGTGCACTCCAAGTTTGACTTAAAAGGAAAATTAAGCTCATCAGAGCGACCAGTGGTATTTAGAAGAGTAACCTTCCAAACCTGACTCTAGACAGAGGAAGAAGAACAAAGACCTGAACTTCCCATTCTTTCTCTCATCCTCTTGAGGATGCTTTTAGGCTACCTGCCAGGAAAAGTGAACACAGGACTGGAAATAAACACAGCGCTACAGGTGGGGTTTATCTCAGAGTTATGCAGGAGGATTTTAAGTCTCTCTTGTTGAGGGTTGTATCCTGTAAAAAGTAAAATGCCTTCAGAGCATTGAAGATTGCAATAACCTGGCCTCATTACTGTAGCAGAGAAAGCACAACAGTATAACTTCTGCAACTGAGGAAGGAAAGTAACATGAAGACAGATTTATCAGCATGTAGAAGGATAAAAAGAACCGTGCATTCAGCAGAGTAAAGAGAAAATGGTTGTGAAAACAACATAGCACGGGCTTGCATAGCCGCACTGATGGACTTGCTTGGCCTTCCTGTTTCCTAAATGGAAAAGCAGAAAAGGAAGAAAGATCCAAGTGGTGATTCAAGCTGTGTGATAATTTATGAAATTATCAGAACCTTTGACAATTCTTTTGGCATTTTAATAAAATCCACCATTAATATTTAATTTTAATAGTTTTGAGTTAATCTTTCCAATCCAGCACTCTCCCTGAGCACCAACTTGGAAACTTTTTTCGAAGCTGTTTCAGCAAGTACATGCTAAAATTAAACTATATGTAAAATTTTTTGCTTAGACATAAAACTTCCTTCTTATACCTCTTTTATGGCAGAGCTAGGAATCTGCATAAACTATTTACGAATTGATGGCTGACTTTAATATTTTAAGACCAGGTGCAATCTCAGTATGTGCTTTGGTTTGGGCATTTATCAGGATCATGTCACTTTTCAGGCATATACTTAAAAATTGATCATCATAAATAAATATAAAGCACTCCCCTGAGGAAAACATTCATTAAGGGCCAGACTTTAAAATTGGAGTATGCAACCAAAAGCTGCAGGAATTGGTGTGCAATTCAACATTCATTTTGTTTTTCAACCATTCAGGCAATTTCAGAACAATTCGGTATGTAAGGGAATATCTGAAGAAAAAAAAATCCACCTTTTTATTATAATAACACACGGAGAAGTCTCCCCCAGATTTTTATGCAATTTGTTTATTGCCATAGGTATTAGTAATTAAAATTCCAAAGGATATAGAGAGTAAACAAAAAAGAAAATGGCCTGCCAGTTGTGATCTTGTTCTTTTAAGATATGTTTTCTTGAGTTTAATCCTTTGATCACTGATCCCTTGACTTTAAGAGAAAAAAGTCAAAAACTGAAAACATTTCTATTACAACTTATTTTATATTTGATGCTAGATTTTGTAAATAGATCATTCTGAATTGACTTTCAGTGACCTACTTTATGAACATGGTGATCAGAAGGGAAGTTAGAGTTTTTAATTTTCAAATGTGTTCCTGAATAATCCATACTCTAAATTAAAGGATCTATGATACAGTGTTTGTTTTCAAAGAGTGAAGAAAATAGGGTCCAGATCTGACATCTGTGCTCTTGCACAGCAAATGAAGGTATCTTAGTTTAAACAGTGCAGAGCTAACAGTGTCACCTATTTTTTTTAATGGAACTCTGAATTTTTTACAGCTGCCTTTCAGCTACACACTGACATGTTTGAAGCTCCAAATTAAAAAAAAATAAAATAAAAACAGGACTTCATCCAAATTAGATTTTTCCACAGCTTTTAGAGAACACACATAGAGTTTGTTTGTTTAATAAAGCCTTTCTAAAACCAGAGCAAAGTCATTCTGATAGATAATTGGGAGCAACAAGGAAAATACTTTACAAGAATATCTTGTTGTTGTTAGTCTCTTAGTCTCTAAGTCATGTCTGACTCTTTTGGGACCCTATGGACTGTAGCCTGCCAGGCTCCTCTGTCTATGGGATTTCCTAGGCAAGAATATTGGAGTAGATTGCCATTTCCTTCTCCAGGGGTTATTCCCAACCCAGGAATCAGACTCATGTCTCCTGCCTTGGCAGGTGGATTCTTGACTGCTGAGCCCCTGGGGGAAAACATTACCAGAGTATAGATACCTTTTAAATTGCTTGTCTGAGTGATGTGAAGTTACACAACATTCTAAGGTTTTCTTTCATTAATAGGAATGAGGTAGAAGGTAAGTGCATGGGTGATATGAAAACTTAATTTTAAATGATAGTTTCAACTGTCTTTCTAATCCCTTTATTGAAAGTATAAGCAAACAGCAAGAATGATCACTGTTAGTACTGTGAGAACCTTAGTGATATACTTTATTGAATTAAATACCCCTGCCTCTTACACCTTCTGTTCAAAGAGCTAATTAACAGCAAGAAAGAAAAGACAAACAACAGATGGGAAAGGAGGCAAAGACACTCCCAAATTGGTGAAATGGCTCTCTTTGCATCCTAGTGGCTCAAATTCACAAATTTTAGTGTATTTTAAATGACGGATGCTGTTTGCTGAAGATTCTTCATTCTTGCCATCAGCCGAACATGACTAATTTTTAGAATTACTGGATTTGTGAAACAAAAAGACAAAATAGCATAGGGTCTGATTTTAAAATTCATTAAAATTCATGAGTTATCCATGGGCTCTCAAGGTTTAGACCGCAAATCATATTTTGTGTTGTGGTTGGGAAGGTGCCTGTGTTCCCCAAGAGACTGATAGTTATTTACATAACTGTCATGAAAAGGGGGTTTGGGTTTTGATTGTTGTAGTAGAGGGGAAACTGTGGAATGAGAGGATGAAATTGAAAGGAATAGAAATTAAATCCTATGGACAGTGTCTCTCCCTTTCTCCCAAGACTGTTGGCTGCTCTGGAAGGAAGGGTCAGTATTTCCTGTTCAGTAATAGCCAAAGGACAAGATAACAGAAGTCAGACATGGATGGATGGTCTGATACCTCACAGAAAGAAAATCCAGGAGGGCTAGATTTGCCAAAATACCTGCCTACAGGCGGGGTCCCTGCAACCCCTTCAATTAAGAAAAGGCTTAATTATCAGAGGTAGAGTGTGTGCCTAAGGTGGATCCACAGAAGAAAGACCCACAGAAGGAATTATTTTTCAAATTGACACTCAAAAAATCAGACTGAGGAGCATCACAGTTTCATTATGCTAAAGAACGTAGAACTCTGCCATGATTTTTGTGTATATCCTATAAATCTAAAACCATAATTTTCTTGTATTTTTGTAATGCCTATACCAGTAAAATAACCATGGCAGAATAGTCATCATATATAAATGAAGATATGATTAAATGAAATGAAATTTTATGAGCTTTGGGAGAAAGAATCCTTTGAATGATCTTATTTAGCTTAAATGAAGTTAGTGTGCTCTTGCTTTCAGTCAGAAATGATCTATGCTTTATTGTGTATTTCATTTTCTTCTGCAGAGAGATTTATTTTTAAAGAGAGGTGAAATGGGGAGGAGAGAGGGGTCTCCCTCCTGGACTGTAGGTGATTTGAGATTTAAGTCCTGTACGCATCTACCTGGAGAGAGGCTCCCTGCAGTTCTGTCTAGGATTCCAAGTCGGAGAGGAGGCCAGAAAGGGAGAAGAGGTGGTGCGCTGTGAGTCCCCCGAAATGTGCTGAATGGACGTAGCCCTCCAAGGCAGGCCTCTCTTTGCATAGACTGAGGGTGAGAAGAGGGCATTGTTGTTATCTGGCAACAATTCCTGGGAGAAAAATGAGTAGGTACAGACCATGAGGCCTTCATTCCCAGTTGAAAAGATCTTGGCCACTACCATGATTCCCTGGATAAAGTAGATATGTGAGGAGTGGAGGGTAGCCCATGAGTCCTCAGTCTTAGAGCTTGAAGAGTTCATTGGAAATCCAGTCAAATTGATTTTCTGATCATGGGATGGCATAGCTCTGTCTGCCCTGCATCTGCACAAGCTCCTTCAGCAGGTGAGGAAGGCACCTCCTCAAGTTCTCTTGTGTCCCAAGGAGAGTCTATTGTGGAACGACATTGATGGGGGTAGATTTTTATAGGCATTTTCAATGGATATTAAGACTTTTGAGGTCTTGTATGAAGATTGGCGCTGATGAGTGATGTCAGAGTATATGCCTCAAAAATTTTTAAATGAAACTCTTATAATAGGAGAAAAGGAACACATGTTAAAGATTTTTTAAAATCTCATTAAGTAATGGTGGAACCACTAAGATGCTAAAGCTAATTCAAAGAGCATTTGCAGAACAGAGCATTCATAGACAGTTTAATAAAATAATATTAGAGTAAGATTGTTAGGTTAGATACAAAACTTGTTACCATCCAAAGGAGAAATAAGCTATCATATCTAGAGTTATCTTTTCCATCACACAGAAATAATGTGTATTTCTAGAGGAAACAGATCTATAAGTCAAAATTTAACTTCATAGAGACTGACCATTAATTAGCATTTTACTAAAAATTAATCCCTGGGTGAGCTTGTTAAAACAATGCCTCAGTGTGATTTTTAAAGGGACATGGAATTATCCTCTTTGCATAATTTATAAGTTTTGAATCATTTTTCTTAACAATAGGGAATCTTACCAAGAACCTCTTGGTATTTATCCTTCTAATTCTTTTTCCTAAATGAACAAAGCTAGTGGAGGTGATGGAATTCCAGCTGAGCTATTTCAAATCCTAAAAGATGATGCTGTTAAAGACCTGCACTCAATATAGTATGCTAGCACATTTGGAAAACTCAGCAATGGCCACAGGACTAGAAAACATCAGTTTTCATTCCAATCCCAAAGAAGGGCAGTGCAAAATAATATTCAAAGGAAGGTACAACTGCGCTCTTTTCACATGCTAGCAAGGTAATGCTCAAAATCCTTCAAGCAAGGCTTCAGCAGTACTTAAACCGAGAAACTTCCAGATGTATAAGCTGGATTTAGAAAAGGCAGAGGAACCAGAGATCAAATTGCCAACATCTGTTGGATCATAGAGAAAGCAAGGGAATTCCAGAAAAACATCTATTTCTGCTTTATTGACTATGCCAAAGCCTTTGACTGTGTGGATCACAACAAACTGTGGCAAATTCTTAAAGAGATGGAAACACAAGAGGCACCTTACATGCCTCCAGCGGAACAAACCTGTATGCAGGTCAAGAAGCAACACTTAGAACTGAACATGAAACAACGGACTGGTCCAAATGGAAAAAGGAGGACATCAAGGCTGTATATTGTCACCCTGCTTATTTAACATATATGCAGAGTACATCATGAGAAACACTGGGCTGGAAGAAGCACAAGCTGGAATCAAGATTGCTGGGAGAAATATCAGTAACTTCAGATGTGCAGATGATACCACCCTAATGGCAGAAAGTGAAGAGGAACTAAAGAGCCTCTTGATGAGGTTGAAAGAGGAGAATGAAAAAGCTGGCTTAAAACTCAACGTTCGAAAAGCTTAAATCATGGCATCCGGTCCCATCACTTCATGGCAAATAGATGGGAAACATGGAAACAGTGGCATATTTATTTTCTTGGGCTCCAAAATCACTGAGGATGGTGACTGCAGTCATGAAATTAAAAGACGCTTGCTCCTTGGAAGAAGATCTATGACAAACCGACTCAGCATATTAAAAAGCAGATAAATAAATGCTGGAGAGGATGTGGAGAAAAGGGAACCCTCTTACACTGTTGGTGGGAATGCAAACTAGTACAGCCATTATGGAGAACAGTGTGGAGATTCCTTAAAAAACTGGAAATAGAACTGCCATACGACCCAGCAATCCCACTGCTGGGCATACACACCGAGGAATTGAAAGAGACACATGTACCCCAATGTTCATCGCAGCACTGTTTATAATAGCCAGGACATGGAAACAACCTAGGCGTCCATCAGCAGATGAATGGATAAGAAAGCTGTGGTACATATACACAATGGAGTATTACACTGCCATTAAAAAGAATACATTTGAATCAGTTCTAATGAGGTGGATGAAACTGGAGCCTATTATACAGAGTGAAGTAAGCCAGAAAGAAAAACACCAATACAGTATACTAACACATATATATGGAATTTAGAAAGATGGTAACGATAACCCTGTATGTGAGACAGCAAAAGAGACACAGATGTATAGAACAGTCTTTTGGACTCTGTGGGAGAAGTTGTGGGGGGAATGATTTGGGAGAATGGCATTGAAATATGTATAATGTCATATAGGAAATGAATTGCCAGTCCAGGTTCAATACAGGATACAGGAAGCTTGGGGCTGGTGCACTGGGATGACCCAGAGGGATGGTATGGGGAGGGAGGTGGGAGGGGGGTTCAGGATGGGGAACATGTGTACACCCGTGGTGGATTCATGTTGATGTATGGCAAAACAAATACAATATTGTAAAGTAATTAGCCTCTAATTAAAATAAATAAACTTAAATTAAAAATATATATAGAGACATCACTTTGCCGACAAAGGTCCATATCATCAAAGCTATGGTTTTTTCAGTAGTCAGGTATGGTTGTGCGAGTTGGATCATAAAGAAAGCCAAGTGCTGAAGAATTGATGCTTCCAACTGTGGTGTTGGAGAAGACTCTTCAGAGTCCCTTGGACTGCAAGGAGATCCAACCAGTCCATCCTAAAGGAGATCAGTCCTGAGTGTTCATTGGAAGGACTGATGTTGAAGCTGAAACTCCAATCCTTTGGCCACCTGATGCGAAGAACTGACTCATTTGAAAAGACCTTGATGCTGGGAAAGATTGAGGGCAGGAGGAGAAGGAGGCGACTGAGTATGAGATGGTTGGATGGCATCACCAATTCAATGGACATGAGTTTGAGCAAACTCTTGGAAATCATGAAAGACAAGGAAGCCTGACATGCTGCAGTCCTTGGGCTTGCAAGGAGTCGGACATGACTTAGCAACTGAATAGCGTGTTACCCAAGTATGATGTTACCCAAGTATGATAAAACAGACTTTTTGCTTCTGTGTTCCTCCCCCCATCCCTGCCCCTTCACATACACACACATACCCCACCATCACCACACCATCACCACAACATGCATGTAATGCTAGGATCCAAAAAAGATCAGGTAACTCAGACTGAATATACCAATTTAATATACCAACTGTGTTGAACTCACTGCTGATACAGAAGAGTGACCTTAACTTTTGAATTACTCTGCAAAGTTCAGGAGGAGGTAAATATAGTCTAGGCGAATTCCTTTATTATGAATATCAAGAGAAGAGCCCAAGTTTTCTGTTGTAAGCAAATTCCTTGCCATAATTATCACTATCCCATCCCTAGCACCACTGAGGGTGCCCCAAAGACAAACTTTGCTGGTATCAGCAGTCAAGGCACACACTTTAAGGTTGGTGTTTTGGGATTTGCTTTTGGCTGCAGCCTGTTCCTCAGAGATTTTCATAGGGACGCTTTTCAGCTCTCTCTCTTTTCTGTCCTATCTCTAAGACATCAATATTCCTTCCCTCTTTTGGCTCACTGCCCAGACAAAAGCATGAAACAAAATTCAGTTATAGGAAATTATGGCGTGAGAGAGAATAATGTCTTTATTAAGGTGAATTATTCCTTCTGGTTCTGTTTAATCCAGATATAGTCATTTCATATTTTTACTTGGCTTGGAAAAAATTGAACTTAGGAATTCTGAGCATGAGTTAAATCATTAAAGTCCAAAGCTGCCATGGAACCTTGAAAATAATAATAGGGAGCACTTTGATGATTTTTTCACATTTGGAATGACTTCTGCAGTGATTCTTTGCAACTCCTTCAGTGAGTTAAAATCCTTGTTCCTTCATGATCAGTTTTGGCTTCAACCTTAGGTAAGTTCTTGTATTTTCAGGAACCATGATATCTTATCCCTAAAGGGAGTGACTTATTTCTTGAGTTAATTTTAATATTCTTTCTTATCTGGAATGCTCATGGCAAGATAAAAAGAGTTCTACTGTTTCATTATTTCAAAAACACATTATATGGCTTTCTCTGGACTGAGGTATGTATTTGAAACTACAAAATATGTTTAGAATTCTTTTACTAGTATCTTACCTTCTTCATGGTATTGGTCAATTGATTGTATAAAAATTTAGTTTGATATTAGTCTTCTTTGCTTCCTTGTAACTGAAGGCCATAGGGTCACCTCAGGATGAGTTCTACCACTACCTGGCATTGGGGTCTGACATTATGGTTTAGAAAGACATGCTTAGCCTTGAGCGTTTTTCAGTTATAAGACCATGTTCTGTGAAAGATCAGGTTTGTTTGTTTTGCTGGTTAGTTGATTTATTAAAAGTAGCAGTGGATACTGTATTCACATGTTTTTTCTAAAGGGAAAAATCCATTTAAAATATAAGATTCCAGTAATATTTTTATAGTATTGCAGTGTCAAAGCAGGGAAGCAAATGTGTTATCACCCTGTAATTAATTCCACCAGTGCTCTCTCATTCACTTACCAGATTTAAATTAAATTCAGTAAACATTATTGAATACCTTCTGCAAGGAATAGGTAGTCTCTACCTCTAAGAAATTTGCAATTTAATGGCCATGAAGGAATGTACTCAACCAACAGTTAACTAGCCAAACTGGTATTATTGATTTAATAAAGAATACCAGAAATATAGTCATGAAAATATTGGACTCTCCCCCCTCATAAATTTTTACTGGATAGGATGCTAAAGGGACCTTGAAAGTCATCTGACTCAACTATCTCACCTTTAAATACAAGTTTATTTTATTCTTTTAGAGTAATCTGTATTGGTTGTAGAAAGTTTAGAAAATGTAGAAAAGTGAAAAGAAAAAATCAAACACTTGAAGTCCCTCCACTACAAAGCAGTTATTATTAGCCTTCTTGGTATATTTCCTTCCAGTCTCCTTCTCACATATTTTATTTTTTTTACATACATGAGATAATATTAAATATGCAGTTTTATGCATTGATTATTTTTCATAAAATATTCTGAATGATCCTTTCCCAGTGCTATTAAAAGCACTTGGTAAACATTTTTAAAGCTAAATAATTTTCAAGTGTTGGATCAATCACAACTTAGACATTCTTCTCTTTAGGTTGTTTACCACTGTTTCACTCGAGTGGCTTTGGGCTTAAAACATTCTCAGGATAGAGTCTGAAGTAGGTTTATGGGTCAAAGTAGATGAACATTTTTAAGGCCTCTTGCAAGATAGTTTTTGAACACCATGCATTTTGTATCTTGTATTTGCCTTTATCTTCACAGCAGGTTTCATTAGCCTTCCATACACATACTACAGGCTCTTCTGCCTTTTAATTGGCAAGGAAATCACCAGGAACTGAATACACACTGGAGGGAGGAGATAAGCAGAGTAATCAAAATCAGCTCCCAAGAAGCTAAGCTTCTAGTAGTGCCCGCCTTAATTTGTGTTATCTCCTTTTGAAGTTGCATAGACCTTGACTTGCACAACTATAGAAAGTTAATGGCTCCTTACTTATGGAATTGAGTGGAGGAGGCAGAAATTAGATTAGATTCATACATCTCTAGGAGCCAGTGAGTTTCCGGTAATTGTTGCTAATAACAATTTCAAGCAACACAGCTTTTTCTAATAGCTGTGAAGTGGTGTGAGCAGAATCCTGAGAAACAGATAGTCACTGCTGTTACCCACATGTCATCATGAGGAAGCTAATTTATTTTGGGCTAGGTCCAAAGACTGGGGGTTCACTGGGGTCCAGTACAGCCTGGAACATCATATTAATTCTGACACTGAAAGACCTTAGGGGGAACCCCAAGCACTCTCCTGGGCCCCTGGGAGCCTCTCAATGGAGTGTGGACACAGGCTGGGTGGTCTGAAACTTCTGCAGACTCAGCCCCCTCTTCTGGCTTGAGCCAGAGTCAGGTCACAGCAGAGTGGACTCCGGGTCAGCCTTAAGGTTGCCCAAATAGCATCTCATTCTCAAGCACAGACAAGTGGAATGTGAAATAGAATTTCTGACAGAGATGCCAGCTTTCCAAGGGGTCTTGGTCTGCTTCCAGCCCTTTGCAGACTTGAATACTCATAAATGTCCTCTCAGTTTTCTCTGCTACTGCTAAGTTGCTTCAGTCGTGTCTGACTCTATGCGACCCCATAGATGGCAGCCCACCAGGCTCCCCCATCCCTGGGATTCTCCAGGCAAGAACACTGGAGTGGGTTGCCATTTCCTTCTTCAATGCATGAAGGTGAAAAGTGAAAGTGAAGTCGCTCAGTCGTGCCCGTGCCCGACTCCTAGCGACCCCATGGACTGCAGCCTACCAGGCTCCTCCGTCCATGGGATTTTCCAGGCAAGAGTACTGGAGTGGGGTGCCACTGCCTTCTAAAGATAAATACATCCATTCTAAATGCTTTCCTTAGAGCACCTCCTCGATATTTTCTGACTGGTTTTCTAACTCCTCCCCTCCCCGCTAACCAGTGGAAACTAGTAGTAGGAGTCTAACCAGAACTGACCAGAACGGGGGTTACCTCACAGGCTACACCTTTCTGTTTTTTACAGTCTGAGCCACACTTGCTTTCTTAAATAACGCATTTAGAAACTGGTTTAGATCAGCTGAAGGTCTCTTGAGATCTCTGAATTTTTTCTTGCCATGTTTTCAAATAACCAGTCATAAGCCATACTACTTATAAAGCACTTATAAAGTGTAATATTTATGTGTTTCCTCTCAATTTTGGATAAGATCATTGTTTTGTTAACCCAGCGGCCAGTTGGCTTACCGTCAAGTTCATATTTATTCTTGATTTTATCATTACAGATTCAGTTTATAGAGAAAGAGGCTTAAACTTGGCCTTCTATTACCTCCGCTGCTTTTAAATCTAAGACATTGAGGTGTTCTTTGTGTGAGCCCTCCAGTCCTGTGGAAATGCTTTCCAAACTCAAAAAGTGTCCTATGAATTGCTATAATATTTATACAATTGTTTTCTCAGCCCCCCAAAGTTATAGAACATCCCAGCCACCACCACCACCATCCAGCTGAAATAGATAGAGGGTTCATGTTTCACAAACAAAGTCTGTTTGCTCTCACCCTAGCTTTTTTCTCTTAATTCCCACCTCAGATGCCCATCTTTACTTGTCATTGAGGTTGGGAGTAGCTTAAATCTCAGACCTTCTGGGTTTTCTTGGCCCAGAGAGTCTTGGCAAATGCAAGGTGATAGGAGGCTGTGGGCTCAAGCAGTGCTAGACTCTCTACACAAGCTTCATAAATGATTGATCAGTTGAGAAAAGCAGCATTTCTGAGATTTTATAGATAACAAGGAATAAGATTAAGTAGTCCAGATAAAGACTTTATTAAAACAGCCATTATAATAGATTGTTTAGGCAGAGAACCAAGTCAATCCTTGAAGTGAGTGTAAATTTTTTATTGTGCCAGTAGAAACCAATGGCAATGTACTGGATGTGTATGTTGGATTTATGAGTATAATTCAACATGGAAACTAGCATGTGAATGCATGGATTGTGTAAATGTTGATGATAAGCCAGAGGATATATTAAGTGGAATTGGTCTTAAAATAAAGAAAGTTATAACTTGTTGGCTTGGTATTATACATATAAATTTATATTATTTGATTTATAACTACAAGATTTATGTGCAGAACTCACTGCTTTTTATAATGCTGCTTCTTCAACATGTATTCCTAGCTATAACTGTGTTTCAAAAGAATCATTCTATTTCGGATTTTGACAAGGTAGGTTGAGGGTGATCTCTGTTGAGCAATGTTATTTTCCAGTAATATTGCAAACTACAGGCTTAAGTATGAGTTTGTGTAATGAGTCATGCTGGGAGCTCTCTGTCTCTCTTGGGCCCCATGTTCCTCCCCTGAGACATTTATGCAGACTCGAGTCTCTGAGCCGTGCTGTGTATCTGCTTCATCCCTTGGACTTGATATGTTTAGAATCAATTTTAAATTAGAAAGAGAAGTCTAAACATAAATGTCAATTTTGAATGACTTGCAGATTTCTTTTCTCCCTACTTTTTCACGTTGCCTTCTTAACTAACAACCACCACCAAAGGAAGAGGCATCTTAGAGAAGTTAGATTCCAGTTAAGGTTCCCTTTGAGTGCTGTGTAACTAAAATGACTACTTACCACTACTTAGGAAACAAAGAGGAAAATCTCAAAGATCAAAGGGAGTTGTTGAAGTTAGAGACATAAAAAGACTCACATACTTAAAAAAAAAATACTGTAAAGTAATTAACCTCCAATTAAAATAAATCAATTTGTATTTAAAAAATGCACATAAAAAAACTCTTCATGTTTCCTACCCTCATCCCTATTTTTTTTTTCCCTTTGAAATATCAGGGAAGTCTCACCTTATCAGTTGATAGGAAGGTGTTTTATGGGATAAATAACATAGGTTTTGAGTTAGACTTGGGTTCAATTCCATGATTTGTATTTTCCAGGCTGTGCAAACTTGAGCAAGTTACTTAATGGATTTCTGAGGATGGGTTGAGGTGATCTGTGGAATGCTTAACTCATAGTAAATGCTTAATAACTTTTGGTTATCATCAGTGAGATGACAGTATCATTGATCACCACCACCACCTTCATATCATGGTAATCATGGCCTCCAGCACCGTCATTGCCACCAGCATCATCATCTCCTCATTCTCCAGGTTTTCCTCCTACCTCTCTGAACCCTCCTCTTCTCAAGCCCCCTTTACAGACTCTCTTCCAAACCCTAAATAACTGAGGTTCCTGAGGCTTAGGTCCTCTCTCACTACACTTTCTCCCAGGCAGTCTCATCCACAGTGAAGGCGTCCTGTCTCAGCCATTGCTGATGATCGCCAAATCCATGACTCCTGCCCAGATCTCTGTTCTAAGCTTCAAACATTATATCCATCTGTCCAGTGGACATCTAGCCTTGAATGTCCCAGAAGCACATCAAACTAAAACTCAGCGCATTTTCCTTCCCCTCATCTTGTGCCTTCTCTTTGTTTCTTGTCTTAAAGAAGGTATCACCATTCACCCTGTTATCAAAGCAAGAAAACTCAATGTCATTCTTGACTCTTCTTTCCCCTTCCTCCATTGTTCAGTCGATAATGGTGCCCATTACGCCTTTTGGGCTCTAAGCTTCATGTGGGTAGGAACTATTTGAGAACTGGAAATCTCAGTATCTGGCACAGCACTCAATAAGTAATTATTGAATGAATGAATAAAGGAGTGAATAAAAGTCCTGAATATCCCCACTTCCTTCCATTTCCTCTGCCTCTTCTGCAGTACAGGCCACCATCAGTTCTCAGCAACTTAATTCAAAATTTATCAATCCCGTAGTCGAAATATCCTAACCGATCTCCCTGCTCCTAGAGTTGCAGTCCTCACCTGCCCCAAGCACCACTGCAGTTCATTTGCCACACTGCAATTAAAGAGTTTTCATGAAACCCAAGAATCTGACCATGATCATGCCTCTTCCCTGCTAAAAGCACTTCAGTGAGTCTCGGGAATTATCCTGATTTGATGCTCTGCTTTACAGCTGTTTAAAGTGGAAGTGTTAGTTGCTCAATCGTGTCCAGCTCTTTGTGATCCCGTGGACTATAGCCCACCAGGCTCCTCTGTCCATGGGATTTCCCAGGCAAGAATACTGGAGTGGGTTGCCATTTCCTCCTCCAGGGGCTCATCCTGATCCAGGGGTCGAACCCAGGTCTCCTGCATTACAGGCAGATATTTTACCATCTGAGCCACCAGGGAAGCCCTTACAGCTATTATCCCAGCCCAATTTCAATCTGAAAAATGGCCAGGATTGAACAGTAATGATATGATCACCCTGTACCTAATCTATTGTCTGCTTTCATTTATAGCTCATTGCTCCTCACTCTTTCTTCACTCCTACGTGTTATCTAGTCTTATTGAACTTAATCTAGTCTTATTGAACTTAAAGCTTTTGCTGGTGTACTCACTGTTCTCACAAGCTCTTTCTTCTGCCTGAATAGTCCCTTCTGTCTTTGCCTGGCAGACTCCTACCATCCTGGTCTCAGGCTAAAACTTTCTTTACAGAGGAATCTTCTTTGAGCCCCCAAGGTTATGTCAGGTACCTCTTCCTTCATATTCCCATAGCATCTTGCATCCTAGGTCTTGCCTCACTGTTTTCACTACCTGTTAACTTCTGTGGATTCCCCACTAGCCCAAAGCTCTCCCAGGTCAGTGACCACATCTGCTCGCTGCACAGTTGAATTTGGTTCCTAACCCAGAGGCCCCCATATAGATGGCATTAAGCAAATGACTGAAGTAAAGCATCCCATGCTATTAGGATGATCAAGGTACACATGTAGAAAAATAGTCTTCCATAGTAAATCTTCTGGGAATATGGCTGATTTGTGACTGTAAACAGTATATTGTCTTCTTGCTTCTGTTCATCGTGTTTGTAATAATAGTGGAAATGATTCTGTGTTCCTTTGATTAAAAGTTCATTCTAGGACAGGATTTGGAGTTGGTACACACTGTCAATTCCAGGAAGTCTTGCAGGTGATAATGTTGCAAAACAAAGCAAAGAACAGCTGTTCTCTAGCCTTTTCAAGCAGTTGAGGCTGCTTTTATTTCAACTTTGTACAGCAGATTGGTTTTTAAAGTTATTTGCTTTGAAGTTAAAATGAAATTTACTCTCATTATTCTAATGTATTGTAGATTGCTTCAGTTCCAAATTCTATTCTTATACTAATAAAAATGAATATATAACGCCTCATGCTTCTGATATAATTATTTGTATTGTTTTACTTGAAAATTTAAAATTGTGTGCTTTTAGATAATCAATTTTACAAATTTACAAATCAATATTTGATCTGCCAGAGAATGCAACCTTTTTTTTTTTTTTCACATTCATTGGCTAGAAAGAAGTTCTAGAACAGAACTAGAACTAGAAAGAGCCACAGAAATAGAACTAGGCCCAGGTCTAGGATGGACCTACCTAGGGGTCTGTGAGCATCATTCTAGTAAATGAAAAGCAATGTTCATCACTTTTATTCCAAACAGAAATAGCTTTAGTGATTTTATTACAAAACCAATACACATTCACCCCCCAAAAAAAAATTCAGGAAAGATAAAGAAGAAAATAAAAATCATCTATACTCCCACTTTTAGGCTACTACATTCAACATTTTAGGGTATATGTTTCTCACCTTTTTTTCCGGCATATGTAGATGTATCAATACAGTTCTTGAAATGAAAATGGTATCTTTCCACACATATGGCTTTAATATGTGTTTTTCCACATGAATAAAGAGCATGTTAGGAAGTTTCGCTTTCTAGTGTACTGAGTGGTGTATTTCCCCTTTCTCCACCCCTCATTAAGAAAACTTAAATCTGTATTACTTTTTGAATCAGCCAGGCATTTGAAGGAAACAAAAGCCATGCTAGCTGTTTTAAGCAGAAAAACAGAAAATTTTAAAATTTGATATTTTAAAAGACAGGTGATTATAATATTGTTGGGAAGTCTAGGAGAGGGATGTTATTCTCATCCTTGTTCCCCATCTCATAAATGATCTTAAACATCTCTGTCCCTAAAGGACTAGGCAGTTGTTTACCCCTCTGCTTGGAATGCACTTCCCCTAGATACCACATGGCTCTCTTACCACCTCCACACTTTGTTTAACCGTCACCTGCTCAGTAAGACCTTTCCTGATCTTGTATTTAAAGTTGCAAACTGACCTTTCTTCCAGCCTTCCAAACGCTTCTCTGTTTTTTCTCCACAGTACCTATGACTTTCTAAATAATTACATGACTTCTTTCTTTTATTGCCTGACACCCCCACCCCTTGAGAAAATGGATCGTTAAATATACTATTTATTATTGACTCTTCACTACCTGGAGCAGTGTCTGGGCACATTTTTTAAATGAATATGTTTCTTTATACACATGTCATTGTGTGCTTGTCTAATAATTTAGTATGAATTAATTCCTGATGTCAAAGATATGCACAAACTTGCCCAGAAAGGTTTTAACAATTTGTTCTTCCAACAAGAGTCAATGGAAATGTCTTTTACCTGATACCCTCACCAACATCATGCCCTCATCGCACTATTCTTTCCATTCCTTGAGCTCACTCTGTTCATCCCCACTGGATATATTTGCATTAACTCCTCCCTCCTCCCAGAATGCTCTCCAGCCGCAATTCTTCCCATTACTGAAGTCCCACTTTAACTGTTATCTCCTTAGAGAAGCCTCCCCTGGCCGTCAGCTGTAAAAGGCTTCCCAGTCACTCCATTTCACATCACCCTACTTTATTTTCATTATAAGCATATTTCACTACCAGATTATTTTCTTATGTGTATGTTTATTTGTGTTCTGTCTCTAGAATGTAAGCTTCATGAAAATAAGAGTTTCATACATCTTTTCAACGCTTATCTCCAGTAAATATGTGTTTGATAGTGGAATAGACCCTGGGTACTGTCATTTTTTCATTATGACTAACTACTGGGTGGGAAGTAGATTTAACAAGAATTATTTTTCTAGACTGGTGAAGCTGAGCAACTTTTCAAGTATGAAAGCTTTTTTAAAAAATAGCAAATGCTAAGATGACCTAGAAGTTGAAATATTCAGTTCGCATATTTGTTTTAGATATGCTGTATCTGATTTCTTGTATTTCTGATAAGTTGCATGGTTTCTTAAGTTTCTGAAGCCTTCTTTCTCATTTATGTCAACATTAGTATCCGTAAAGTAGGATTCCTTTTGCAGATTGTACTCACGTACTGTTGTTTTCTTTTCATCTCCACAGCTTTTGGAAAGAACCAACAGTGTTTTTGAAGAGTCAGATTCCGGTGCTACGAAGAGTCCACTCCATTTAGCTGTAAGTCAGATGCTGTGGGTAGCTTCACCGTGTTACAGAAGAACCCTAAGTGTTCCCAAGAGTAGGCTGCTCTTAAAAGGAAAGCAATTGTTACACATTTTAGCAGTGCTTAAAATTATCTAGTAATAATAATTACTAACCGAGGAAATGTTTTATTTTTATTTTAGAGATGTAAATATAGACAACAAGCATTGAAATGTAGATAATTGAATACCATAGTTAAAAACTTGTGAGATATTTAAACACAGACTTGTGAGAGCAAGATGAAAATATGCATGAAAGCGACTTTGCAGCTTCTGCTGAGGCTTGAAATCGAGGTCTCATAGGAAGAATCAGACCCTGCTTTTTGTAATCTGGTGAGATTTGGGAAGGAGGTGAAAGTGAAAGTGTTAGATGTTCAGTCGTGTCCCACTCTTTGCGACCCCATGGAGTGTAACCCACCAGGCTCCTCTGTCCATGGAATTCTCCAGGCAAGAATACTGGAGTGGGTAGCCATTTCCTTCTCCAGGAGATCTTTCTGACCCAGGGATCAAACTCTGGTCTCCGACATGACAAGCAGATTCTTCACCATCTGAGCCACTAGGGAGGCGAGCAGGAGTTATTTTGTCACCAATAAAGCTTCCTCTCTACATCCCATCATTGAAAGGAAATGCAATAGCTTAGAGTGAGAATCACCAAACTCTCCCTGAGGGTGACAGAGCTGAGAAGCTTACCACCACTCTATGTCTGTGAAGGTCTTGCTAATCAACAGCTGTTCCCTAGAAACCTCTCGGACTGACAGCAGCCAGCTCACCTGCACAAGGCGCTGCTGAGTTGTGAGACCACAGTACAGGGCCATCAAGATGTTTGGACGCAGCTAGAGACTGGATACGGGGAAGAGTAGGATGCTGGGTCTCTATGTTTAACAGTTACGACATTGCACTCAGTACCACGCACACATAAGCATGTTTTCAGTTTCATTCTGATGAAAAATTGAGATGGAGATTTTGGAGAGCTGAGAGGAGTATTTTATTGATGGACACACATAGAAATTCAGCCAGGGTAGGAAGGGATGAGGATTGGGGTGAACTGAGGCAGATAGGAATGTAGGAAGGAAGGGATGAGGCCATCCCATGAGGACTGGGATGAACTGATCACACTCCATGGAGCCTTTCCCTCCTTGCCAGGCTCCTCAGGTACTCACCAGCCCATCTGCTAGCATCTCACTCACCACCCTCTGCCACATCTACCGACATAACCACTGTATGCACAGTGATAAATATGCACACGCCAAGTCCTGTGAAAGCAAGCCAAAATGTCCACGAGTCTTTCTTCTGGACATGGGCTTAGAGTAAAAAAGGTGGGTGGATATTTATATGTATAAAATTTTATACCAGTTGTCTCTTAGTACAATCACTGCAGATGGTGACCACAGCCATGAAATTAAAAGATGCTTGCTCCTTGGAAGAAAAGCTATGACAAACCTAGACAACATGTTAAAAAGCAGAGACATTACTTTGCTAACAGAGGTCCATCTAGTCAAAGCTATGGTTTTTCCCGTATCATGTATGGATGTGAGAGTTGGACCATAAAGAAGGCTGAGCACCAAAGAACTGATGCTTTTGAACTGTGGTGTTGGAGAAGACTCTTGAGAGTCCCTTGGACTGCAAGGAGATCCAACCAGTCAATCCTAAAGGAAATCAGTCCTGAATATTCATTGGAAGGACTGATGCTGAAGCTGAAGCTCCAGTGCTTTGGCCACCTGATGCAAAGAACTGACTCATTGGAAAAGACCCTGATGCTGGGAAAGATTGAGGGCAGAAGGACAAGGGGACGACAGAGGATGAGATGGTTGGATGGCATCACTGACTCAATGGACATGAGTTTGAGCAACTCTGGGAGTTGGTGATAGACAGGGAAGCCTGGTGTGCTGTAGTCCACAGGGTTGCAAAGAGCTGGAGACGACTGAGTGACTTAACAAAAAACAAAACAGGTTGCTCTAAGGGTTGACCCTAGAACCTCTGCTCAGCCATGTGCTGGGCCTGGGGAAGTTAGCCCAAGGCTGGGCATTCACAGAAGCTCTAGCTGCCCTAAGAGATGCCTATCAGAAAGGTTATCTCAGATAGAATTCTCATGTCCTTTGACAGTGTGGTTGATTGCATTGCTAAGCCCGCTGGTAATCTGAGAAGAGAGCTTCTCAGCTTCCAAAAATTTTATAATCTCTCATTCTTTTTCTTTTTTCTTTCAAAAATTATTGAGTGCTTGCTGGGTGCTAGGTGTTCTGCTAAGTGTTATGGATTTCCAGTCATGTAAAGACAGGGTGATATGGTATCACTGGAGAGAGAGGGGCTTGAGTAGTTCTCCAGCTGGCAGGGGTCTAGTAAGCACCCCCTGGAAAGAGGGGGTCCCAGCCAGCAGTCTTCTCATTAGCATCTCACCTGGACATGGTTTTCCCATCTGTAAATTAAAAAGGAGTGAGTTAATTAACAATCCCCAAACCCTTGCCAACTTGTTAATTTGTTGTATGATCTTGGGCAAAAACTAACTTCTTGTGTCTCAGTTTCCCCACCCATTATATGGGGAGAACAGCAGTATCTCTGTCATAGGGCCGTAGTGGGGATGACATGAGTTAATACATGTAGAACAGTTAGAACAGCACCTGGAGCTTATGTGGAATCAGCTGGGGCTTCATCTTTGCTCTTAGTAACATCAGTATCATTCTTTCCTTTAACATGTACTGACTGCGCATGTGCTAAGCACGGTTTCAGAAGCTGGAGAGAGAGCAGTAAACAAAACCCAACCACTGTTTTTGTAGGGTGTCCAGTCTAGGAAAGACAGTAGGCAAGTAAATGGATAACATAGCAGATGGCCAGAAGTGCGCGCTGCTCATGCTACAACAGGAGCAGTGAGGTAGAGCGCGTCAAGGTGGCAGACGGGGTGATGTTTCTCACAGCGCAGAATCTCTTGTTTGAACAGCAACTCGATGAGCTACCCATTTGGTCTCTGACCAAAGAGTGTTCTGGGCAGAAGTGCAAAGTCCCTGGAATGAGCATCTTGGCGTGTTCCCAGAACAGCAGGGCCACCGTGGCTGAAGCAGAGTGATGAGAGGAGGGTGGTAGAGATGAGGTACGCATATTGTCAGCAGGTCGGGGAGTGCGGCACGGAGGCAGGGTAGGGCCTCAGACTCCAGTGGGAACTTTGACTGTTTTTCTGACACAATATGAAACCATTTGGAGGGTTTTGAGGAGACAGATGATGTGATATGGCTTTTATCTTAAAAGGATCACTTTAGCTTCTATGTTGAGTTTAAATTGTCAGGGAACAAAGCAGAAATAAGACAACCATGATAATGATGACTTTGACAGGGTGATAGCAGTGGGTTAATTCTAAAACTGTTTTGCATTTTTTTCCTGTAAATGCTGACACTTTTTAAAGAAATTAGTATATGCTCCAAGAACCCCAGAAGTATGCCCATCACCCTCCCCAGGACCTTTTGTAGCAATTAACTTGATTAAAACTCTAGACATATTATTTCTTCCATGGACGAGTCTGCAATGAAAAAGAACCAGATGCCCCCAAACCTTGACTGCCCCCAAGAAACCTGACCTGCCTTGAGTTACTATTTCCTGGCTGAATGATTCAAGTCTCCAGGGTTATCCGCCCAGTGAATTTCATAAGCATTTCATCCACTTGAAAAAAATTAAATTGAGAAACAAGGCTATGCAAATGAAAGGCTCCAGCTGTCGAGTTTTCCAGATGGACCGGTTGTTTCATGGATTCTGCTGAGATTCCAAATTCTTTCTCCTGCTGCCCTCAGTTCCAATCTAAAACATTTAAAGAAATTAATCATGTTTAAGAAATATTTAAGTTACTTAATGAGATATTTTAAAGTCTTTTGTAAAAAAATTTGAAATGTTTGCTACTTCTAGTGAAGGCTTAAACTGGGTTATCTATTGAAAGCCAAAATACTACTTGCTTTTTGAACCAACATATTTGTTCTTTTGTGTGATTACTTCTTCCTTGAGTTATTTAAAAAATTATTTGTGTAACTAGCCACTGAACACCTGATTTAGGATGGGAATAGAAAGAAAAGTACGAGCTTGGTTCATCGTGTACTGCCGACATGAGAAAGATCTTCTTTCCTTACTACCTGAATCTCTTTCAGAGAACTTGAAGTTTTATTGTGTTCTTTTTTATAGACTTTAAGAACCATATAACCACCTAAAGATAGAGTCATGCATGCATTTAGCCATAGAATAGAGTCCCATATTACATGGTAGTTTGTTTCTAGGGTTAAGCTCTAAAGTGTGAAGGTAAGTGAAAATTCTTGTATTATCAAGTTTACCTTTATTATTTCCCTTAAATTGCCCTGGATGTCTAATATACATAGTTTTATGTCTTCAACTCTGTATAGTAATGCTTTTGCATACTAAAATTCAAGAGATGTAGGCTTGATTAAATGAAGAGACAAGGGGAATTCTATACATAAATCTAGCCTTTCAACCATCCTGTCTGAATTTTCAAGTGCCTGGTATAGAAGAAAGCATGGATTGGAATTCTGAAGCTTTCCTTCAGCAGGTTTCACTCTATTTCATTTTAATGTTGAGCCTGTTTATGCTGTGCTCCTGTGTTCAGTTGTGCCCAACTCTTTGGGACACCATGGACTATAGCCTGCCAGTCTCCTCTGTCCATGGAATTTGCCAAGAAAGAATACTGGAATGGCTTGCCATTTCCTACGCCAGGGGATCTTCCCAACCCAGGGATCGAACCCACATCTCCTGCAGCTCCTGCGTTGTAGGTAGATTCTTTACTCGCTGAGCCATCAGGGAAGCCCAAAAGTAAAGGCCATCAGATGACTCAGGTTCCGGCCCTGTTATAACATTAGCTATGACCACCTTTAGACCACCTTGAGTCAGAGGACTAGAAAGTTTTATACTTCAAAGTAAACTTCAAGTTGCTATGGTAAAGCAAGAACATTCTTTGTATTCACTGGCAATCCATGAACTGAATACGCAGAATCTTGTGAGACAGCAAATAAAATAAGCATGATCTAATGTGGAAATGAAATACACTTGGAAATATCTAAAGAATGAAATGGCAGTAGTAAATTTAACACATGCAAATGGACTTATTTTTTGTTGTGAGAATGAAAAGGAGAAACGTCAGGGGTCTTGTACGGGAGTTAAGTTCGTGCCCTGCAATGTAACTCTGCAGTCCTGAACAGTGCTGATCCCTCTACATGAGCTTCCTCCCCGCATACATTTCTTTTTGCTCTGAGTTTTCTCTTTATTAATCTAAATATGTTAGCCATCGTGCTTTGTAGATATGCATGCAGTTTATAAGTTGCCAATTCTACTTTCCTCAGTTCAGTTCAGTTCAGTCACTCAGTCATGTCTGACTCTTTGCTACCCCATAAATTGCAGCATGCCAGGCTTCCCTGTCCATCATCAACTCCTGGAGTCCACCCAGACCCATGTCCATTGAGTCGGTGATGCCATCCAGCCATCTCATCCTCTGTCGTCCCCTTCTCCTCCTGCCCCCAATCCCTCCCAGCATCAGAGTCTTTTCCAATGAGTCAACTCTTCACATGAGGTGGCCAAAGTATTGGAGTTTCAGCATCAGTCCTTCCGATGAACACCCAGGACTGATCTCCTTTAGGATTGACTGGTTGGATCTCCTTGCAGTCCAAGGGACTCTCAAGAGTCTTCTCCAACACCACAGTTCAAAAGCACCAATTCTTCGGCACTCAGCTTTCTTCACAGTCCAACTCTCACATCCATACATGACCACTGGAAAAACCATAGCCTTGACTAGACGGACCTTTGTTGACAAAGTAATGTCTCTGCTTTTTAACTGGACTAAAGTTAAATAACAGAAAGTGTAGATGTTTACTATCTTTGTCATCATAGTAAGTGACACTGAAGAAAGGAGCATTTGCAAATAGCATCTGGAACCTGCTATTATCTATGTGGACTCATGTCCCTTTGATGTAAAGTCAGGATTTCTACATAAACTGAGCCAGTGACTACCATTACAATTTAAAATGAGAAGAGGTGTTACACAAATTCAAGTTCAAATAAGTGACAGGCTCAAGCCCAGGGTCAAGTGAGATAGACTGACTTATACTCTAATGTAGATGCTCCACCTTTACAGGAGGATAGGTGCTCCCAAGCTGGCTTAAATTGATGGCATGAGTTGATGATGGCTGAAACTAGATGATGGATATTTGGGAATCCATGACACTATCCTCTTTTCTTTGTATAAGTTTGAAACTTCCTATAATAAAAAAGATAAATGTATACCTTATGGCCCTGTCACACGCTTTCTGTAGATGCTCACAAGAAGCCCACAGCTCAGGCTCTGTGGTGTGACTGAGAATTCCAGCTCCACCATAGAAGGCTGTGTGCCCATGAGAGGGTTGAGGAACATCTGTGCCTTCTGTGTCCTTGTTAGTAACAATGGGAATAACAGTAGCATCCAAGCCATGGGTTGTCCTAGCAAATAAGGTGCTATATGTTCAATCCTGCCTGACACACAGCAAGTGCTCTATGAAATTAGCTGTTGCTTCTGAAGTTAGATTAGACTAAAGGCTTTCCATCTTAGGTTTCTATTTGTTACTCAGCTCTCTGACCCATTATATGTAGGCACAAAAGTATTTTGAAAGTCAGTTAAATGGAATTACTGGGAAAGATTTTAAGACACTGCCTAGAAGCGTAGATACTAGTGGTCACAGATTCTGAGTTTCAAATCCTGACTTTGTCACTTCCTAAGTGATCTTGGATGAATTCATTATCATTGCTTGATTTGTGTTTTTGTCTATAAAAAGGATGTTTGCCAAGATTAGCACTCAACACAGTGCCCTCAATAAATAGTTGCTATTTTTAAAATATATTCTTATCACTAATACTAATAAATGATAATATAATTATATTCATTCATTTATTCCTCAACTTATTGTTGAGTGTCTACTCTGTGCTGTGCATGAGTCTAGGATACAGTAGTGAGCAATACACACAAAGTACCTCCAATCTTAGATAACAAATTAATAGATATGTAATAAGTTTCAAGTGATAATAAATCCTATAAAGATAAAATAAAGCAAGATAAGTGGGCTGGAGAGTGCCTTATGTGTTGAGGAACACAGTAGTGATCTATTTTAATTGGGCTCTGGGAAGCCTCTAGATAAGGAAATGTTTGAAGCAGAATTACCAAAAAAACCATGTGGCTCTTAGAGGCGGAAGAACTCTCCAGGCAGGGCAAGCAGAAAGTACAGATGCAATGGCTGAGAGGAAAACATACTTTCTTTAGTCATAGGGAGTGGGGAGGGGAGGCTATTGTGGTTGGAACATAGTGAATGAGGGGCCATGCTGATGATCAAGGGTGAGGGAAGCCAAATCCTAAGGGTCTGAATGGTCATGGGAAGTTTTGGGTTGTGTTACCAATGAGTTTTCATCGAGGAGTGCTATGTCCAACTTGAGTTTTCAAAGATTTCATCTTGTGGCTGTTCAGTAATAGTTTGCTGGTGACTCAGATGATAAAGAATTTGCCTGCAATACAGGAGACCTGAGTTCGATCCCTGGGTTGGGAAGATCCCCTGGAGCCTCAATTGCATGGCAATCCACTCCAGTATTCTCGCCTGGAGAATCCCCATGGACAGAGGAGCCTGGCAGGCTACAGTCCATGGAGTCGCGAAGAGTCGGACACAACTGAGCGATACAACACAGCACACAGCAAGGATGGGAAGGGAAGCTTTTGCCATCATGGCAACAGAGGATGTGGTATAGTGAAGAACTGGGTAGATTCTGTATATATTTTAAAAAAGGAGTAGAGATGATCATGGCTTGAAAGTAGAGATGATCATGTCATTGAGGGCTACTAGTACCCAACACCTGTGTGCAAATTGTAACAGATATGGATAGCTGTTTCCTGCCAGGTGCCTGACAACCTGATGACACCTCTGTTGATGAACAAAAAAATGTCCCTTTCTTTCAGCAGACACATCCCTGTACCAGGGCATAGTAGGCAGTGGGGAGAGATGGGGAAGATATTTTTAGCACTCGCTTACCCCAGTGTTCCAAAGCTCTTGTGCAGGGCCACAACCCTGGGCTTAAGAGGGAAGACGAAGATGACTCCAAAATCTGGGGCCTGAGCAACTAGGAGGGTAAAATTGCCATTTACAGAGATGGAGCAAATTTTAGGAGGAAAATTAAGAACTCATTTTGGGACATGTTAAGCTTGAGGTGTATATTAGATATTCAATAGGCAATTGAATATACAAGTCTTAGAAAGTAACTGGGATATAAATTTGGGATTCATCAGCATATGAGTTATTATACTACACATATAATATATATGTTTAATATGTAATATAACCATAATCATTCATAAAAATAATATAAGAAAGTTTTATAAACAATTCCTTTTCGTACTCTTTAAATCTTGTGGGTCCTTTTAATCTAGTTTTTGTTATTGTTGTGGTTGATATGTACAGAGAAAAACATTCAAGTAGTTTTTAAAAAGATAAGTTAAAATAAGTCCATTTGCTTATTACTTTACCTGTCATTTCTAGAGTAACCACTGTTAAGTTTCCTTTGTATCTTCTAAAATTTCCTATGAATACAGAAATATACATAGGTACAGGTATGTGTCTATCTGAGTATATTTGCTTTTCATACAACAAAATCATTGTATTTATTATTTGCAGCTTTGATTTTTTAAAAAAATTTTTGATAGAGTTTGTCAAATCACCCTTCACAAATATCACACCAATCTATACTGCCACCAACAGAGTGTAGATTGATTTTTTCCACCATGTCTTAACTAATACTGGACATGCCCAAACTTAATCACTGCCATTTGGTAGTTAAAAAATAGTACCATAAAAATTTACATGTTTTTTTCATATGTTTATTGACCTTTTATTTTTATTTTTCTTTGAGCTGCCTTTTCATACCCTTTACACATTTTCCTAGTTTTTAAAAAGGCTTATGGAAGCTCTTTGTGTATTGAAGAAATCAGTCCTTAGTCTGCGCTAAGCATTTTTTCAAATAAATTGTGTCTAGGGTGATTGCTGCAGTGGAAAAATAGCATAGGAGACATGAGAGGCGACTTTGACTACTGAAGACACTGGGAACAGACTTTTCCTCTGTCTCCTCCTTTACTTCCCTCCACCAACCATCCCCCACCCCCACTGAATTCTTTTTTTTTCCTTTTATTTCAGTATCCTTGACCTTGTATGTGCACTACAGTTTTTTAACCTTATAGACTTAGTAAAAATTTCCTTTCAGACTTTTAGTTTTGTGTTTTAGTAGTATGAAGCCTCCTAACTTTAACACAGCGTAGGAGCTCACAGTAGGACTGAACTTAGCCTTAATATATGGAATATACTTCCATAATTGTGTTTATGTTTTGATGATAATCAATGGAGAAAACAAGAGAAAAGGAAGCATCAACCATGTATTTTGCACTATGCAAAGGCTGTGAAGTTTTATTTCTTCTCATCCTCTCTGGAAGGCAACTTTTATTGCTCTTACTTTATAGATGAATAAACAAACTCTAAGTGAAATTAAGAAACTCAGCCAGGATCACATGGTCGAAATTAAAATGTTGGACTGTAACAGAAGATCAGTATGCTTCTGTTGAATTACAAAGTCCACAGTGTTTTTAGTGATTTTTTTTTTCCTCCAGGTTTAACAGAAAAGCCGTCTGAAAAAATATTCGGATCTTACCAGTGTGTTTAGGACTGAGCTGACAGATAAAAGAATATATTAATTCACTTAGCTATTAACCTGTGTTAGATTATTGGATTAATAGATATAAGAATACATTGATACATTTAGTACCTTTGGAGTAAATTATTTGACAAAAGAGAAGGAGCATTAAAAGATTTATATGTACCTGTGAGGTCTGTGCATTGTAATTTTTCCATCTAGTTCTCATTTCAGCTGTGTTTTAATAATTATGCCATGTGCTCTTTGAGGTAGTCTCCTTCCGTGACCCAGGAGGCTTAGCCCCTCAGATGGACTGTTGTGGGATTTAAGGTGAGCAAGCACTCGAGTTTGTGGTTTCTCCTTTGCAGGCGTACAATGGGCACCACCAGGCCTTGGAAGTCCTTCTGCAGTCGCTGGTAGACCTGGACATCAGGGATGAGAAAGGCCGCACTGCTCTGGATCTGGCTGCCTTTAAGGGACATACGGAATGTGTGGAAGCACTTATCAATCAAGGTGCATCCATCTTTGTGAAAGACAATGTAACCAAAAGAACCCCACTTCATGCCTCAGGTAGGTCTTGTCAGGAGTCTGGTTACATTAGTTTTGTGGCCCACTTATAAGTTTGAGTAAATGAATGGCGGCATCTTCCTTCATCCCAATTTTGAAAATATCCTCTTTCTATGTCAAATATGCCTGTGCTCTTCCAAAGTGCTTTTGGCTTTCTGTTCATTTAGAAATGATTAGTGTTCTACATCCAGAGAGGCTCTGACCTTCTTTAAAGGCTACTTTTTTTTTTTAGAGCAGCTTTAGATTCATAGCAACATCAAAAAGGAAGGTATAGAGGTTTTCCACATACCCCTCATCCATCACACATGCATAGCCGCTCCCATTATCAACATCCCTCACCAGACTGGCATATTCATTACAATGGATGAACCGACACTGACACAACATGATCATCCAAAGTCCACGGCTTACATTAGGTTCCACTATTGGTGTTGTACATTCTGTGAATTTGAACAGATGTCTAATGACATGTATCTACCATTCTGGGCTTCCATAGGTTGCTCAGTGGTAAAGAATCCTCCCGCCAATACAGGAGATACAGGTTTGATCCCTGGGTTGGGGAGATCCCCCTGGAAAAGGAAATGGCCACCACTCCAGTATTCTTGCCTGGACAATCCCATGGACAGAGGAGCCTGGCAGGCTACAGTCCATGGGATTATAGAGTTGGATATGATTGAGTACACACACACACATACACGCATATCTATCATTCTGCCCTAAAAATCCTCTACGCTGCATCTGACCTTCTTAACTCAAAAGAGTGTTCAGTACCTTTGGCCAATGGCAATCACAAAACTTTCTGGAAAAAAAAGGGCAAGGTGTATTGTTATCGTCAGATAAATCACATAGAATAAAATCTCATAGCATTTTGAAGCACAAAATTAATGATACTTCACAGCTACTTCATGAAAGGAATTTTCAGATAGCAATCTGCTGAGTATGTTATTCTGCAGTCTAAATGTTACTTCTTCACTTTTGCTCTGATTCTTTAATTTTTTTAATTAAAATTTTTTTTCAAAAAATTTTAATTGGAGTATGGTTTCTTTACAGCACTGTGTTAGTTTCTGCTGTACTGCAACACAAATCAGCTATATGTATACATATGTGCCCTTCCTCTTGAGCCTCCCTCCCATCCCCCACCTCACCCCTCTCAGTCATCACAGAGCACCGAGCTGAGCTCCCTGTGCTGTAAGCAGCTTCCCACTAGCTAGCTATCTTACACACGTTAATGTATATTTGCAAACCCACGGACTGTAGCCCACCAGGTTCCTACATCTATGGTATTCTCCAGGCAAGAATACTGGAGTGGGTTGCCATTTCCTTCTTCAGGGAATCTTCCCGACCCAGGGATCGAACCCAGGTCTCCCGCATTGCAGGCATACGCTTTAACCTCTGAGCCACCAGGGAAGCGTTCATGTATATATGTCAATGCTATTCTCTCAACTTGTCCCACCCTCTCAGCCCCCTCTGTGTCCACAAATGCATTCTTTATGTCTGCATCTCTATTCCTGCCCTACAGGTAGGTTCGTCAGTACCATTTTTCTAGATTTCATATATATGCGTTAATATGATATTTGTTTTACTCCTTATTTTTTCCTTTTTTGGCATTTATTTATTTTTAATTGGAACATAATTGCTTTACCAACACAATTTTGTTCTGACTCTTGATGCATCAGGTATAAAAATAGTCTCTTAAAAAGCTACATGTATTTTTCAGAAAGTAAGTAATTTGCCTCTTCTGTGATTTTTCTTTAATGCACATTAAATAAAACTGTGTCCAGATACTTCTAGACATATGCACAGATGACAAGGTAATGTGGAAGAGTTTCTAGCTCAGCTAAGGCATAATTTTCTTTGAGTTCAGGAGTTCAGTGATAATAGCCTTTGATCAGGATAGCAGATATTATAAAGAGAAGTAAGTATTTTTCACTATGAAATAATGGATGTGTTGAGGAAGCAAAGGAATGAAAACAGTTTTCAAAAGATTTTGTGATTCTTGTACTTGGGAAAATTTTCTCAGAATGTTAGACTTTGTGGAAGCATTGCCATCCACATCTCTGAATGTTCAAACCACTGAGGAAAAATAATACAAAGATTGAAAAAACATGGTGTTGCTTAATTATCTGGAAGCAGTTGTTCCTAGAAAAAACTTTAGCCATGAGGTCAGCAGTGATTGGTATGGTTAAATTATAAATTCTTATTTCCCATTACATTTAGTCTTTTTGGTATTTGTAAGTATTATAAAATTTAATATTCTAGGCATTCTTAGTATTACCATATAGCTTACATTTAGTTCTCCTTTTAAAGTTGCCTATTATTAATGCCAGCATCCTGCTTTAGTTACCGAGTAGTTCCTGACACTTACAAAGGACCCATTTTGGTTGTGGAAAATCGCCCTTGTGAACAGGTCAACAATGAAGAATAATCATTGTCATTCATTTGCCACGGCGATAAAGGCTGTAGTCCAATGGAGCCCCCTAGTGGTCAACAGGACTCGCTCCTTTTGGGTGTCCTCCGTGCAATTCGTTGAGAAGGTGCTGGCTGTCATTTGATTTTATTCTCCACAAAATGTCTGCTGTGCAGAAGCTTTAACCTGTGCTTTGAGAATCTGCTTTTCCAGAATCTTTTGCAGCTCATTCGAGAGGCCAATTTTTTTGTTCCAAATCCTGAGAGTACTGTGAGGAACAGGATCCAGGATGGATTTTAGAGGGTTTGGCGTAGATAGTGGTAATGACAGTTGTGGTTTTTGAGCAGCATGAAAAATGACTGTCACTCATAGTCAGGGAGAGGCTGAGCTAGTCTGAGACAAAGCTGGGTTTGGCAGGGCGCAGCAAAAGGAAATGGTAGCATCTTTTTGCTGGAAGGCAATTGGGGGAAAATGTGTGTGGGAAGCCGAGAATTCTAGTGTAGCCACACTTTTAAAATAAGGGGGAATTATATTTACTGAGGGCTATTAGCTAAGTTCAAAAAAGCTACACACACCCACCTCCCAGCATCTCAACTGCACCTGCCCAAGAAAAACATACTACTGTAGGAATTAGTTTGCTCTCCAGCATACTGGATGTGCTCAGTCACTTCAGTCGTGTCCGACTCTCTGCAACCCCATGGACCATGGCCCGCCCAGCTCCTCTGTCCATGGGATTCTCCAGGCGAGAATACTGGACTGGGTTGCCATTTCCTTCATACTGGATGAGTGATACGAATTAGATGATTTTTCCCCTTTTTTAGTTTAGGCAAAAATAAAAATCCTCGAAACTATTATGATTATGACTATTTGAATTTGAGCATACCCCAGGAGATAGTGGAGGACAGAGGAACCTAGTGTGCT
This sequence comes from Bos indicus x Bos taurus, assembly GCF_003369695.1. Taxonomy (NCBI): domain Eukaryota; kingdom Metazoa; phylum Chordata; class Mammalia; order Artiodactyla; family Bovidae; genus Bos; species Bos indicus x Bos taurus. The sequence goes on along the minus strand of NC_040077.1, from coordinate 85,493,793 downwards.
ACAGTCCAAGGGATGGCAAAGAGTCAGACGTGATTTAAGGACTGAATAACAACAACAGTTTAAAGAATATCAAATTGATATAGAAAAAGGAATCAATCAAAATATGCTGTATTTCATGAGTATTATAAAATAATACCACCTGCAGTATTTAGCTATCAGTCCTCTGCTAATTATTTTCTTTTAAGCATACATTAAACCTCTTGCATATTTCACCAGTGCTAACAGACTTAATGTAATTTTTAAAACAAAAAGCAAAAGAGCAACAACATTTCTACAAGATTTCCTCCTGAGGTACATAAATGGGATGTTGCTGAGAATTAGCTGAATGCAATGATCTACAAAATGTGGATATTATCCCTGTAGTTAATTTGAGTGGTGTTGATGAATGTGAGCTAATTCAAGTATGTATTGTCCCTGAAAAATGTGTCGTAGTTAAATTAGCCTTCTCTCGTGACTGGCATGCAATAAAAAGGGCTGTAAAACACAGCTCTAAGAAGAGCCTTTATCAACCTAACATAGCTGCATCTATTCCCTTCTCTCTCTACAACCATAACAAGGTTAATGCAATGTATTTTATGGTGTTCTTATTGTTCAGAGAGGAGAGAAGGTCACGTTCAGAATTTTAAATATATTTGTTCACATCCTACTCCCTGAGTAGAAAATCATGTCTTTTGCAAGGCTGTGGGTTCCATTCAACAAGCTAAAGGAAAGTACCTTACCCCAGGGATTATCAGCCTGGGAGGTGCTTCCTGACCCTGTGGCACCAGGGTCTTCTTCCTAAAAGAACATCTTGCCTGGTGCACACAGAGCTGGGTGAGTCCACCCCAGGCAGTCAAGGCCAACGGAAGATTTGGGCCACGCTTCCTGCCCATTGCCAGTTCCCATCTGGGCAGCTGAGTGAGGAGGGGCAGGGCCTGCTGCCCCCAGTCAGAGCTCAGCAGGGGAGAGAGAGAATCAGAGGTGATAGAGGGTGGGAGAAGGCAGAGAAACAAGGGCTTTGATATGAGGAACTTAGACGGAGAAATCCTCCAGCCCCTGGGGTGAGGAGCCATCTGTGAGTCTTCTGGGAGTGCCAATCAGCAGTGAGCCAATGGCTAACATTGCCAGCTTGAGGTTTGACTTAAAGTCACTAGTCATCAGTTAGAACGTCTACCTCAGAATGTGAAATGATGGGGATAAGAAGCAAACTCTGTTCCCATCTCCCTTCCTCCCCTCCTCTGCTCCCCTCTTCCCTCCTTCTCTCTTCTGCTCCTCCCCTCATTCACCTGCTCTCCTCTCCCTCCTCCTCTGCCTTTTCCTCCCCCTTCAACCTTCTTTTAAAAAGGGCTTGAGGTAGACTGGACACAGGAAGATTGTACAGAGTTGGGAGACTCTCTTAGAGGAACAGAAGGGTTACCCAGAAAGTGGAGAGAGATGATCGGTTCTGTAGGAGTAGATAAGAAAGGATGTCCTCTTTAAGGAAAAAAACCTCTATACAGCATCCAGGAAAGAAAGTTAGATGAGACCCACAGTGCCCTGATAGGAAGAAAGTGGAGATGGGTTGGTAACAGACGTATTGCCAGCTGTGCCCAGCAGCTGGCACTAGCTGGACACGTGGGGATGTCCATCAGCAACAATTCAGTTCAGTTTAGTTCAGTCACTCAATCTTGTCCCAGCTCTTTGCGACCCCCATGGACTGCAGCATGCCAGGCCTCCCTGTCCATCACCAACTCCTGGAGTTTACTCAAACTCATGTCCATTGAGTCAGTGATGCCATCCAACCATCTTAATCCTCTGTTGTCCCCTTCTCTTCCCGCCTTCAAGCAAGAATTGGAAACCACCAATTTGAAGTCCAAATAAATTTTATTTCGGAAGGATCTATATGGTCTGTTAAAAGAATGTCCGTTATTTTCTTTTTCAGTAATTAATGGTCACACGCTGTGTATGCGGCTATTACTAGAAATTGCAGACAACCCAGAAGTTGTTGACGTGAAAGATGCCAAAGGACAGTAAGTGTTCTCACACCTGGGGTTGAGATTTCAAATCACAACTGATCAGTTAATTTGTTAAACAGCTAGGAGGTCTGAATGCTGAAATTTGGTGTTTATACTGGGATGAAATTGATGGATGAGGGTCCTAGAAGAATGAAGTAGCTTTGTGCTGGAGTATATATCCAAGAAAAATGTGTGTGTGTATCTTGATGAAAAAGAGCTAACTTTTTATATATGTACCCTTGTTCTTTGGCTTTTTAAAAATATTTTCTCATTTGTTCCTTTTTTCTATTCACTTTTACCCTCTTCTGAAGCTGCTACCATCTCATTTTTAAAATTAATAATGGAATAGGACAGACCTCAAGACGTTATCACCTCCATAAAAATCCTTCATATTTTTATCCTTCTTGTGTTATTTTTCCCTGAGTATTTTCCATCTGTTAGCCTGTTCTCCCACCCAGTCTTCTCTTACGAATAGGAAACGCAGAGCAATAAAGCACTGGTGACTCACCCCAGATATATGAGTTCATGTTGAAGACAGAACTGGGCCTCACCTCCTGGAGCCCAGCACTTGGGTCTTTTCTCTGGACTTGTCCTCCTTTTCTTTAAGGCAATGGAGCTTTGTTCAAATGAAATACTGAACCGAAATCCAACGTAAAAGACTATAAAAGTAGTTCACAGTTGCTCTGATGGAAACAAGAGCATCTCTTATATACACACACTCCCTGCTCAATTGATACTTGGCCAATGCTGCATAGTTCTGAAAATGATGGGATTCAAGTGAGCATCTTGAGGTGGAACTTTCTTCTGCCCTACTCATACTGATCATTCCACTGCCACCATTCCATGTGGTCATTAGAGACCAGAGGCAGATAGTTTGTTCCAGGTAGTAGAGAGCAAATCGGGGACACTCAGAAAATACTAAGCAATTGTCAAAAAGGGAGAGAGACTGAGAAAGAGAGAGACAGAGAGACAAAGGAAGAGAGGAAGATGCTCCCACTGGAAGTGATGAGTATTTTTTAATCTTCTTTTTAAAAGCCCATTCAAATCAAAACCCACAATGAGGTATTATCTCATGCTGGTCAGAGGGCCATAATCAGAAAGTCTACAGACAGTAAATGCGGGAGAGGGTGTGGTTAAAATGGAACTCTCTTACCCTGTTGGTGGGAATGCAAACTGGTACAGCTACTATGGAGAACAGTGTGGAGACTCCTTAAAAAACTGGGAATAGAACTGCCATACAACCCAGATATCCCACTGTTGGGCATACACACCTAGGAAACCAGAATTGAAAGAGACACATGTACCCCAGTGTTCATTGCAGCACTGTTTACAATAGCTAGGACATGGAAGCAACCTAGATGTCCATCAGCAGACAAATGGATAAGGAAGTTGTGGTACATATACACAATGGAATATTATGCAGCTATAAAAAAGAACTGCATTTGAGACAGTGCTAATGAGGTGGATGAAATTGGAACCTATTATACAGAGTGAAGTAAGTCAGAAGGAGAAACACAAATACTGTATATTAACACGTATGGAATTTAGAAAGATGATAACAACAATCCTATGTGTAATACAGCAAAAGAGACACAGATGTAAAGAACAGACTTATGGACTTTGTGGGAAAAGACGAGGGTGGGATGATTTGAGAGACTAGCATTGAAACATGTATATTACTCTATGTTAAATAGATGGCCAGTGCAAGTTCAGTGCATGAAGCAGGGCACTCAAAGCTGGTACTCTGGGACAACCCCAAGTGATGAGGTGGGGAGGGAGGTGGGGGGGGGTTCAGGATGGGTTAGACACATGTACCCATGGTTGATTCATGTCAATGTATGGCAAAAACCATCACAATATTGTAAAGTAATTATCCTCCAATTAAATTAATTAATTAAAAAATAAAAGCCCAATTTCTCTCTTTTCCTAGAACCCCACTAATGCTTGCAGTAGCGTATGGACACAGTGATGCTGTTTCATTGTTACTTGAAAAGGAAGCAAATGTAGATGCTGTCGACATCATGGGCTGCACAGCTTTACACAGAGGGGTATGTACATCTTCCTTAGCTTTAGTCAAGCAATTCTGTAGTGAACTTGTTTCTTCTTTTTTTTTTACCTCCTTATGAATTTTTAGTAAGAAGATTGTTGCCTGAGATAACCAATTAACCTCAGTCAGTCAAAAAGAAATTACAAAATCTTTTGCAAAGATAAAATAATGGCAGGTACTCTGAGGTTCTGCTCTTGAGTTGCCATGTCTGACTGTGATAATAGATACATGAACACCTATTGTTGCAAGACTTAGTTCTGCTTTCTGATTGCATGCACATCATAGGAAATTTGCAAAAAAAATCTTAAAGCACAAATAACAAAATAGTAATCTCTAGTAATCTTACCTCCTGGAGATAACCACTTTTTGATATATATCACCAATCTTCTTTCTAAATATAGATTTGTTTTAAATCTTAAAAAGAATACTGAAGATGCTATTTGGAACCTTTTTTTTTCTTATAGTATACCAAGTACCTTTGTCCATATCACTAAATATTTTTCTGCCCTATCTTTTTTAATCCTCCATTGTGTGCAGGTGTTGTAATTTATTCTGATGATTACCTAGTTTTGAGTAACCACGCTATTTTTAATTGTTCTTTATTACAATGTGGGCCCATTTACCACCTGAAGTATGTACTCTGCTGAAATAAGTACACTGTGTGTAATTCTTCATAAACACCTGCTGAACTGTTTTTTAAAGTATATCAAGAAATCTAAATGAAACAAAAGCAGAAATCAGGAAATTGTTATTTAAAGATGGTGCTGACCACCATGATCAATGAAGAGAAGAGGAACTCTAAATGTTTAATGCCATAATCATAGATCTTATTTTAGGTACTTTTTGGTACTTCCTATGGGCCACACAGCAGTCCGGGAGCCTTTACATATCTTATTAGTCCTCACAACAGCCTATGAGGTCATTATTACTGTCCTCATTTACAGGTGGGTGTTTCTCTGAAGTAGGATAAGAGTCTTTTCCCTTAAGACCTGGGTGTTATGTCTACTTACTTCGAGCCTAACCCCACTTAGTCAACAACTTTGCTTGCTGAGTCTTCTTAGATTTGTGTTGTGTTTTTAATTGCGATGCTTCAGATTATGACGGGACATGAGGAATGTGTGCAAATGCTGCTGGAACAAGAAGTGTCGATTCTGTGTAAAGATTCCAGAGGGAGGACACCCTTGCACTATGCAGCTGCTCGTGGCCATGCCACGTGGCTGAGTGAGCTGCTCCAGATGGCACTTTCCGAGGAGGACTGTTCTTTCAAAGACAACCAAGGCTACACGCCACTGCACTGGGCTTGTTACAATGGTGAGTTAATTGTCACTTGACTGATTCCAGTAGACTTCCTATCCCAACACTACTGTGATCTCAAAGGAAGTGAGAACATAACATGATGCTGTAACCAAGGTATCCACTCTTTCTGCATTCAGATACTGCAAAACAAACAAACAAAAATACCTTTTTTAGAAAATATTTTTCCCTCCGTGGCTATCATGATGCCATATTGGAATGAAAAATTACTTCACACTTTTTCTTAACCAGTAACATGTAACTCCTCATCAGAACTTCTGATGAACTAACTAGTTTAAATCAGGCTTTCTTTTCTATATGAGATAACCAGGGATCCTACAAGGAATTGAAATAATACAGCTAAAAACAACCAAAACAATATGATGTAATAATGTCACAATTGACAGCTGGTAGGCACATGATTTATCTTTCAGCATTGCATTTTTATGTCACGTAGTCCCATTTATTTAGTTATACTTGCTACTGAGGAGATTTAAAATTCTGTGTTTCACTTATTTGAGTAGAAAAAGTTCAATGCCTGATAATTGTTACATTTAAAAAATACTGAAGCCTCTAAAGTAAAATTAAGTCATTTCCAAACTTACTTTTTGATGTAATTTGGTATTTATTTTTCATAATTCTCCCTTGAAAATGTAAATCAATATATATGTATGTACATCTTTTTTAAAACTAGAATTCATATAACAAATATTCTATAACTTTTCTTATTGTACACTCAACATTCTATTGCAGATAACCTTACAAATCAATATGTATCTATATACATTGATCTTGTTAATAGTTGAATATTTTATATCAGATAAATAGATATAGACATGCATGAGTATGAGTGTGTATATCAGAATTTAATATTTATTCAACCAGATCCCTGTTGACGAACATTCAAATTGTTTTTAGGCTTTTTTTCTCATTACAAACAGTACTGGAGTGTGTATGTTCATATCATGGTACTTTATTCTGTTAGATAAATTTCCAAATAAAATAATAAATAATAAAATAAAATAATAAATTTCCAAATAAAATAAATGATGAGGGCTTGTATATTTTTAAACTTTAATAAATTATACCATACTGCTTTAGTATGGCATAATTTTTACCCCACCAAATGTAAATAAAAGCTTTTGTTAGCCCAAGGTGATGTTAATCTTTTTAATTTTTGTCAATTTGAAGGACAAAAAAAGGGTATCTCATTTTATTTTGTGTTTCCTTGTCTAATTGTGTACTGATTTATGTATTTGCATTTCCTCTTCTGGAAATTACTTTTTCCATCTATTGCTCATTTTTTCCCTATTGAGTGGTTTATCTTTTTTCACACATTTGTAGGAGCACCTTGTCTTAGAATATGAATCCTCTCTGTGTTATGTGTGTTGCAAACTTTTTTTTCTCAGTTCACTATTTGTCTTTGCTCCTTGTTAATGCTATCTTTTTCCATGTAAAGATTTTGAACTTTTGTGTAGTTGAATCTGTGAGATTTTTTCTTCTATGGTATGTAGGTTTACAGTCTTGCTTAAAAAGATCTCCTACCTCTAAGCTTATATGAATATTTTCCCATATAGTTCTGTTGTTGTTCTATTGCTAAGTCCCGGTGGACTGTATTAGCACGTAAGACTCCTCTCTTTTCCACTGTCTCCCAGAGTTTGCAAATTCATGTCCATATGTTTCTTACTGTGCTTCTGTTGTTTTATTTATCCATAATCAATTCTTCTATTAAAATTTTCACTTAGAAACTATGATTATTGGGTCCAGAAAAGTTTTATGGTGCTCTAACTGTATCAGTTTAAGATCTTTCATTATGTTTTTATTACGATCCTCTTTTTTTCATTGGTTCTGACCTCAGTAAGAGTCAAATTTTCCACTTTTGCAGTTTGGTTTTGTTCCCTCCCGGCCATTGGAGGATTGTGATTTTTTTTTTTTAATTTACTTGCTAATGGGTAAGGTCACCCTAAGCCCCATGTGAGTTAAGCTGCAAGATCTATCTAGCACTGGAAAACCTACAGGAGGGGGGTGATGGAGTGCCAGTGTTGATTATAACAGCAGGTGGCAAACCTCCCACAGACCACATTTTCTCCCGTGTGGAGTTGGATGGGGCGGGGGTGATAGGTCTGTCTGTTCTAAGACCTCTCCAGGTACAAGCAGGGGAAGGGGAGCAGGCCTCTCCTAAACAATCCACTGGAATCTACACTTCCAGTGTAGTCTTCCAGATTGGAGGTTTAAGCTCCCCTTTTCCCAGAATCTCCTTCACTGAGCACTTTGAAACACTGAAAGTCATTCAAGGATCCCCAGTCCTACCTACACAGACCTTTACATTGAGATTCATATAGCCTCCAAGAAATGGTTTATGTAGGTGCTGCCCCAAGCTAGGTCCTTCAGGGAAATTCATAGTAATAGAGAGGTTGAAATGTCTGGGAATATTTGAGTGACAGTTGGATATAGTTAGAAAGCTAAACAGTATAACTGACATAAAATTAGGGGATTTGTATGTTCATTACTTCATACACTTCTCAGTCCTCCTAAAAGCAAAGTTTCACTTTTTTTCTCTATAGGTACAAAAAAAGTTTGACTTATTTTAGTACTTAAAATTGTTCAATCAACATAATTCTGGGGTAGATCAGAAGAGAGCTCTAATTTAGCACATAACTCAGCCAAGAAGAGGTTTCCAGGGCAACAATCCATATTCCAAAGCCAAATAGCTTTACCTTCTTGCCTTAACAATTGTATGAGAACATTGCTTCACAAACCTCATGTAGGTCCTTTATCAAGTAAATTTCCCATCATCCTGTGACATCAATAGGGCAGGTATTCCTTCTCCGATTTTTTTATATGTAGGAAATGGAGGCTCATAGATCACATAACAAGTAAGCTCACAGAGCTGGGGCCTTACTTAAATTCAGTTGATTTGAAAACTACCTGCCATTTTGTTGAAAGTAATTATTCACATTTGTTCATCTACTCACTAAAAAATACTTAGTGGGTCCATACTATTTGTCAGGAACTGTTCTTCAGATCAGATCAGATCAGTCGCTCAGTCGTGTCCTTGGTACCCTTTTAAATACCATATAGTGTTTTACAGTCAAAGCCCTTTAACCTGCACTATCATAAGTACTGTTTTTTATCAATCACATCTTCCTCCCTTCCCTAGGGTGCATAATTATAAGTGAACCTATTCATCTGGGTAAAAGGGAAATTTTCTGCTCTAAATATGGACAAACTGAGGCATACCTATGTTAGGCACCTATCTACTAAGAGCTGTGAGTATGGTAGAATTGTTCCGCTTGCAAATGAGGTCTCTTTCTCGTCACTGCTTAATTTATTCATTATATCTCAGAACACCTATAAACATAGTTAAAAACATTTTGACATTTAGTGAATTTTATTCCATGGAGAATGATCATTCAGCCAATTCAGGAAAATTCATGGGCCAGAATTCAGTACTTAATGAAAAAATAGATTTCATTAAACAAAGTTTCATGTTAGAAGCTCCCTAAATTCTTTTGGTTCCTTGCAGGTAATGAAAACTGTATAGAGGTACTTTTGGAGCAGAAATGCTTTCGAACATTTATCGGTAATCCTTTCACTCCACTGCACTGTGCAATGTAAGTAGAAAAACTGGAAGTTAATGGTGTGGCTTGAATTCTTTAAACCACACCTAGGGAAAGAGCTTTTGGCAGAAGGAAAACGCTTTTAGATTACAGATAAGACCAGTATATTCCATTTTGCTGCTAAAGGCAAATAAGTCTGATATCAAAGTGTAGTATCTAACATTAATGATTTTTCAGGAGCTTTTTGTGAAGTGCCGTGGTTCCAAGGTGGCTCACAAACCACCCAGGGAAACGGTAGGAAGGGGTGGACTGAGAAACAGTCCCCACCATGTGAAGAGCTCTTCAGGTGTATCAATAGTCACGCTTGTCTGCCAAATGCTAAAAATAAGTTGGGGGTAGCAATATTATCCCTGTGGATAATTAGAAAGACATTTTATTCCAGGAAGATTTCATATATGGTAATTTTCCAATCTTCGTAATGTTGAAATTCTTCTTTGGTAAATGAAACTTTTGCTCAAATTTTGTATCAAAATTTTTAAATGCATCAGATTATTAAAGATACAGTGCATAGAAAGATGGAGTAGGAGGGGATATATAATTTTTTAGAGAGCAATATTTTAAATTTTTAAATCTATTTTCATTTTAGAATAAATGATCATGAGAATTGTGCATCATTGTTACTCGGGGCCATAGATTCCAGTATTGTCAATTGTAGAGATGACAAAGGCAGGTAAGTGATCCTAAGAGCATGGCTCTTGTCTGTTGAATCTTAGCCTTCTTTGTGGCTCCATAGTGGCCAAACATCTATGTTTTTGATTGAAAAAGTAATATATATACATATTTTTAAAAATTAAGTGTAATAAATGACATATAAAGAAATTATCCTCTTAGTCCAAAAGCCCTAGCCTCTTCCACTGAGAAAACTACTTAAAACTGTTCTTTCTAAATTTTTATTTTCTTCCAAATATTGTATATAGATAACTACATAAATATATAAAAATATATATGTTTATATTCTTTTTATACAAATGAGAACATTCTATATTAATGTTCTCCTTTTAACATATCTTGGAGATCTTTCCACACCAGAACATATATATTTACCATATTCTTTTTAAAGCTTCATATTATTCCATTTACTGGATATGTTATAATTTAATCAGCTTGTCCTCCTTTGAAGAATATTCAAGTTGTTTCAGAATTTTGGTGTTTTAGTGAATGGTGCAATGAACAGTCTAGTACAAGTATCTGTTTGCATGAGCAAGTGCATCTGGGAGATAAAAGTGCTAGAATTGGAATTTTTTGGTTCAAAGATCATAGTGTTTAACTTTGATAAATCATGCCAAATTATCCTCCCAAAGAAACCAACCATTCACATTAAATGATGTAGGCTTTTTTTAAAAATAGCCAATTATCTACAAATCTAAGGCCTAATTTTGAAAGTATGTTTATCAATGATGAGAGAGGTCATTGGAACTCAAGATTAAAGGGTCAGTAAAGATGCTGATTTTATTATCAGGACCACTGCCTACACCCCCCAAATCTAGGGGTGCTGTTCACATAGGTGACACTTCAGTGTCTACCCTGAATGGCTTTTGGGGGAACCTGGTCACCATCTCTCTAAGCCAGTAAGTTTTAAATCCCTGAGATGACACCATGCACATGTTTCTCAGGCACATATAGAAAGGGAGTGTGTTAAGTTTATAGGACGCTAACATCATACCTGTTTTAAATCGTTAGGACACCACTTCATGCAGCAGCATTTGCTGATCACGTGGAGTGCTTGCAGCTTCTTCTGAGACACAACGCTCAAGTGAACGCGGCAGACAATTCAGGGAAAACACCACTGATGATGGCTGCTGAGAACGGGCAGGCTGGTGCCGTGGGTATGTGCTTGACTTGTGGGCTTGGAATTTAGGCCTGTCTAAAACCAAAGGCATGTAAAGTTGGGAAAGTGATCATACTCTCGGTATATACATGTTAGAGAAGACCAACATTGTATTTAAGCCACCGGATCTGCTGCTGCTGCTGTCACTTCAGTCGTGTCCGACTCTGTGTTAACTTGGTTATTGATAGACTTTGTCAATTAATAACAGTGAAATCTGTCAACATTTAGAAACCAAATAGAACAATAGAATCATTTTACTGGGAGATAACAAAACTGTAAAGACAATTAAAATTAATGCCTGTAGGGACTTCCCTCGTGGTCCACTGGGTAGGACTCCATGCTCCCAATGTGGGAGCCTGGGTTTGATCCCTGATCAGTAAACTAGGTCCTGTGTGCCTCAACTAAAGATCATGCATGCTGCAGCTAAGACCTGGAGCAGCCAAAGAAATAAAAATAAATTAATGACTATGGAATTTGGATTTGAATAGAACAACTATGGCAATAAAGTGGCTTCCCTGATAGCTCAGTTGGTAAAGAATCCACCTGAGGAAACCCTGGTTTGATTCCTGGATTGGGAAGACCTACTTGAGAAGGGATAGGCCACCCATTCCAATATCCTTGGGAGAATCCTCCCACAATGCAGAAGACCTGGGTTCAATCCCTGGGTTGGGAAGATCCCCTGGAAAAGGGAAAGGCTACCCACTCCAGTATTCTGGCCTGGAGAATTCCATGGACCATATAGTCCATGGGGTTGCAAAGAGTCAGACACAACTGAGTGACCTTCACTTTCATGGCAATAAATTGTTCCTTTTTTCTTTAAAAATATTAGTTATGGTAATGTGAGTATACAAATTTAAAAGCATTATTGTTTTGGTAGTAATTTCTTCAAAATGCATGTAATTAGCATGTAGTCTTAGTAACTATCTTTTGGCTTTTTCTGCAGATATTTTGGTGAACAGTGCCCAGGCTGACCTGACTGTGAAGGATAAGGACTTGAACACATCCTTACATTTGGCTAGTAGTAAAGTATGTAAATGGATTTGAAACATGGTTATTTTAGTGTAATGATAAAATGATAATAATAATACCTAAATCTGTCCATCAGAAGTGTGTGTATCATGGCTCTTAATTAAGATGTATGTTTTCCCAGGATGGTGTCATTCTCAGTGAAATCAAAGGGGGAAGCAAAGGGCAGACCCACACAAATGGGTTGATGGGCTATGCTTTTCAGGGAATTTGCCACTTGAATTCTTGCCACAATCTGGTTTGATGCTGCCACTGAATCTGTCTTCATGGTTGTGGTATCATATTTTGCTTTTAAACACAGGTTAGGAACTTAGTTAAATGGCTTCTAAAATATAAGCAGTTCCACATGTTTTCATTTATTCTGCTTGAAGACGTAATAACACAGCCAAAAATACTCTTTTATGAGGCAAATAAATGTATTCATTTAGGTATGCTTCTCTTGTCTCCCTTTTCTTCTGGTACGTAGTTCAGTGCAAAGAATGTGTTTGTTTTAAGAGCATCATGTTCACATATAGCTTAAGGTTCCTGCTTCTGTAAAAAAATAAATGTATGGTTTTATGAGAGTGGGATCATACTGTTGGATAACCTGCTTTCATTACTGAATCATATATTATGAATATCTTCCTTTCAGACATCATATATTATAGTGTTTTGTAAGATGTATGGAACCCTGCCTTAGGATTGTGCTACCCTTGATTCAACCCATCCCTTATTGTTAAACGTTTCCTTGTTTCAAATATATGCTACTACAAATAATACTAATTGTAGTATAATAATCTGAATAAATTCCTAAATATGAAATTAGTGAGTCTAAGGCTATGAACACTTCTAAGACCAAAATGCCCTGTAATAAGGTTTTAACCATTTACATTCCACCAGCAGTACATGACAATGAAAACTCCATAGACACTTCTAAAATTATCTTTACGTGTTTCCCTTATAAGGCATTGTAATATGATGCTAGTTGACACCAGTGATGGTGGTTTGTTCCAATATCGTTGTATCATCAAAGGTGTTATCTGTACCCAGTGGTACCAGAAGTCTCAGCTATTCCTTTCATTGGTTACATTTTCCCATTTCATGATCCGCAAAAAGTGGGTACCACAAAAAGTGCTCAGGTTCCTGAAGTTCATGTCAAGTTGTGGTGTTTTCATGAATATAAGTACAATGCTTTTCAGACTTATTGTGCAAATGAATCCCCTGATAATCTGGTTCAAATGCAGATTCTAATTTAGTAGATCCAAGAGTGGGGCTTGAGGGTCAATATTCTAACTCCCAGGTGATGCTGATCCTGCTGTTCTGTTGGGCCACATTTTGAGTGTCAAGGGTTTAGGAAGTGGTCACCCCTTAACCAGGCGCTGGGCCTGAAGTTCCAAAAGGGTCTCTATTTTATTAGTTAATTCTTTAGATTTTAAACTATCATTAGTCATAACATATAGAGGTATCTTTTGAATGAGGAATAAAAGAATGACCTTTGCTGGAAAAGACTCTATTATATAAGGCAGCCAGTGATGAATGATACAGATAACAGGTACAATGGGGTATTTGAAGGCTTGAGGAAGGAGATGGGACTTGACTTGTGTTTAAAAAGCTTTGTTGAAGAATTTAAAGGACACTCCTAATTCTACTCTCTGTTTATCTGCTGACCTAGCTGACATATAGCATCAACTTCAGCTCTCTGGACAGTAATTCTAAAAGTTATCGTAAAAATTATAATATTTTAGATCAGATTTATATTAGTCAAGTCCTAAAACACCTTATTTAGAATCTTTGAAAATCTAGGGCTGATTAACCATTTGCTCTTAGAAGAAAATGTATTATTCAGAAAATAGCCTATTTTGATATTAGGCAGGGAATACATGTTAAATTTAAAGCATACTGAAGTGATTTCCCCAGGACAGTTCTGTATCTCTGTTCCATTTACTTATCTTTTTTTCCTTCGTTAGGGTCATGAAAAATGTGCCTTGTTAATACTTGACAAGATACAAGATGAGAGCCTTATTAATGCAAAAAACAATGCACTGCAGACGTAAGTGTGACTACTAAAGTGTGACTAAGTCCCAGATTCATAGTCATTTACTCGACCAACAATAAAAATGTGCTATATTCTAGGCTAGAGTTGGGGGATGCAGTGATGAAAGACACAAATCTGGCTTTTCCTTTCTGAAGTTCATGGTCACTATCTACAATTGCTGACCAAGCTAGACATTTTTAGTTAGAAATTTTCTTCTGATATGCCTTCATAGAATTTTGTGAGGTCTGTGTTTTTCCTTGCTGATATTTCTAAGGTAGTACTAAAAATATAGTGGTTGTTAGAAAATCTTATCAGCCTCCATATTTGAGGATAAACTATTTTTTAAATGTATTAGTTTTATGTATTCTTACTGGAAAACAAGTTTTATAAATCAGGTTCCCAGAATATGTTTGAAGCATTTAAGCTATTTGTGTTAATTATATTTTAATATAATTCAGTGTAATCCTTAGCATGAAAGACCTAAAAGCTGCTTCATTTTCCATTTTAGGAAATTACCTTTGCATTTGTTTTAAGATGCAAAGAATATATATGCAAAGAAATATAAGAATTTTTTTCCATTAAGATTTTTAAGCAGAATAGCAGAATATATTGTTTGACATTATTCTTTAAGATATTCTAAATTCAATAAAACTTCCTTTCATGCCTTTAGTAATAACAAGGTTTAAGATTATGTATATGGATGATAATGACATCAGTCATATTGATTTCATATTGATTAACTGTGTGAAACAGTGATTCAAATACTGATGTAGAAAGCAAGGGGTAAAGAACCTTCTAGAAAACACACCAGAACTTGAGTTCTTTCTCTGGCTCCCTGTGACTTGTCACTAAGGTTGTTTGAGGTGTAAAATATTTGTACAATAATATCTGCAGAAGAATTTGGGCCAATGTGGAAGAACAGTTGGATCTTTAGCTCTTCAGAAATCTTTTTTGAAAAAGTAAAAATACTCGTGTTATTTATAGATTCTCAAGTCCTTTCTTTCTTTCAACTACACAGACTACTCAAAATGCCACATTCTCATACAAATATGTATTGCGGTTGACACTCGGTGTTGTCTTTTTTTCAGACCCCTCCATGTGGCCGCACGCAATGGCTTGAAAGTGGTCGTTGAGGAGCTGCTGGCCAAAGGGGCTTGTGTACTTGCTGTAGATGAAAATGGTAAGTGGGAAAAGTAAGCCATTATTTCAGGTGCCAATGCACCTGCTGTGAAGCCAGAGGAAAATGGGAAAGCCAGGAGCTAGTTTAAAAAAGCAGTGAGAACTCTCTTTCCCTTGGAAGTTCCCTGTGTGTGAGCAGTCAACAAAGATAATTTGTCCTGTCTGTTGTTGTAAAACACATAGTCTCCCTGCAGTCCACCAGCGCCTTCCATATGCATGTCATGTTAGCAGCTGGTCTCAAACTCCTCAGCATGGGGGTTGAAATATGTTAGATACACTCAACTTGGTATTCGAATGAAATTTTAACTGCACATGCTGAAGAGTTAGGGATCACATGTGTCATGGGTGCATGCTCAAGGGCTCAAATTAAAACATCTTTGTATTTCAGTTCATTCTGAGATCAAACCTCTAGGTATTATTTTGCAGAACAGATCAGAACTTGTATTTTCAGTATGGATATTTGGGGAATATCCAAAAATTTTTAAATGAACATCTAGGCTTGAAACCTTCTTCTGATCTATACCACATTTCTTTTCTGAATGAACTAACTCTTAACAGAAGCTTTCTACTCTGTTTCCTAAGAAATTTAGAAACTCATGAGTATGAGAATTATATTAAACTACCATGCCTTTTAACTTTGGGGAGCAAAAGAGGAACTTCTGGATATTTATCAATTCAGTAGTTTTTTGAATGTGGCATTAATTGTGGCATTTAATTCAAGTATTATAAGATGTATTAACATAATTCAACTGCTTATTACAGGTATTGGAATTAGCAGCTCATGCCTATTTCTCAGAAGTAAGCAGCCATATGACATCATTAGCTGACTCCTATTAGTTTTGGTTTTGCAGCCCCATTTATCCTAGCATGTACCCCGCTCTGTCCCCAACCTGACTCATGTAGGAGATGCGAAAAGTTCTCTATTACTCCATCTCCTCAGTCTTCCTGCCCCACCTTCCCTCACCTTCTTATTACCACTATATGTATATACATTAATACTTTAGGGTTGGAGTTTTCTCCAAAATGACCCAAGAGACCAGAATGAATTAGTTTTGCCTTTCTGCAGTGTAAGTCTGCTATATCTGGGGCTTGTTCAGCCCATAGCAAACTCAAGAATAAGTGCACCAGGGTTGTATAACCACAGACTATATCAGAGCTTAGCTACACCCTAAAGGCCTAGGAACATTTGGGATGATTTTGTACCGCACTGCAATCTTAATTACTTATCACAAACCTTTGTGGAATGGAATGTTAAGGTATCTGTCCATTCTTGTTTGTCTTCATACCAGAGAGAGGACTTGTCTGTTAAGCGGGGAGGGGAGCAGAAATCAGGTCAAGTGCTAACAAATGATACAGCAAAAAATTAAGATTTTTGAGCCAGTGCCTCTGAATAAAATGAGCCAGTGGTTAGTAGAAAGTTTAGCCAGGAGAGGGGGCAGGCTAAACCTTTCCAGCCAATAGAATAAAGGTTGAATAAGGGTAGACTGAATCGAAGACTTCACCTACCTCCCCATGGCTCCTGCTTCATGTGTTGAAATAGTTTTCTCTTCCAGACCTGACCCATCAAGTTCACATAGTAGAGAATGACATGACTCCATGGCACACAGCAGTCTCCCCATACCTGTTACATTTAGGATTTGGGACTTTGGCTGGTGGTGTTGACATTATTTAAAATTCTGTTTAAGTTTCTTTTAAATGATAGTACATTTCACCACAACCAACCAGTGCTGTATCTCATCTACTCAAATGATTCCATCTCTCTAGAACCAGCTTCCTGGTGCATTCTTCATGTAAAGTATATATAAAGTGACAAAACAGTGTTACTGACTCTTACAGACACCTGATTCTCAACACCCTCTCTAATCTGACGGAAAGTCATTGTTCTCAGAATGAGAGTGCCCTGACCCCAGCCCAAGGCGCATGGTGTGTGTGCTCTCAAGTGGAAACAGCTTTCTGATTGTCCTGTGGCTGTTTTTGTTTTTTGTGGAATTGTGTCACACACACCGCCCCCCCTCATGTTTCTGTTCACTAGATGAAGACTGGAATCCTGCCTAACTCCGGATAATATAGTGCTTGTTGTTGTCATGTAAGCTGGGGAAGAAAAAAAAAAACCCTCCATCAAATGTCTACCCCTTCCTGGTCCCCTCCAGCCTCACCCCAAGCATGACTTGTGGGAAGTAACTCCTTTTGCCTGGCATGATTTCTAACTCGACATACATCTCCACGTGTGAGGTCGTTTGAGATGTACTGTGGGACGCTCACGCCACTTCTGGATTGCCCGGACTAACCACTGCCTTGTCTGCATTTACGCCCAGGTCATACCCCGGCCCTGGCTTGTGCTCCTAACAAAGACGTGGCTGACTGCCTGGCCCTCATTCTGGCTACCATGATGACTTTTTCTCCTTCCAGTACAATGACGGCTGTCAACTTCGTTTGTTTTAAAAAAGACAGTTTGAGCAGGACGACCCTCTCCAACCTGGGTAGCATGGTTAGCCTGTGCAGTAACAATGTAGGCTCTGAGGATGGGTACAATGAGAATGATTCTGATTCGGAAACTTTCTGATTTTGGACTGTAGAAGCTTTTCCTTGATCACCCATGTTGGAGGAAGGGAACAAAGCTTGAATTCCAGATGTATGTTGTGTTCAAGTATTATTATGGGCCGAGCTTCCAGAAGCCAGTAGAGAAGAAATTAATCAAGCCCAGGGAAGGCAGCTAGGCTGTAGGGCAAAGCTCTCACACAGTTGGGCCTTGGTTTTACTTTGTTTCATGTTTTCCTTAGAGCTGAGATACTTCTGTGAAAGTCTACCTCTCATTTTAAATATGGAATTAAAAAAAAAAAAAACATTTAATTCTTTTTCTTTGGGGATAATGCAACAAAGAGGGAGATTTTTTTTTTCTTTTTTTCATGTACTCACTCAGCAGTGAGTTCTCAAAAGTGTATCGATGTGACATTCATGTCCCCAAGGAAGGGAGGGAAGGGCTGGATAGGAGATGCCTCAAACCTCTGCTCAATTTGATGTTTACTTCCTTACTAGAAGCCAAAGGTAGAGGTGTTCATCTTCAGAAATAATGCCTGTAATAATCTTTTTTAAGGGAGTCCAATTATTCATAGGCTTCCCAGGTGGCGCTAGTGATATCCTCTCTATAGTGTACTGAAATATCCAGAACTTCTTTTTGAGGATTTTTAAGTTGCCAAATGAAGGGGAAAATCCACTGAAAATTGAACTTGCTCTTTTCATTTAACAAAAATATGGCACCCAGTGCTCCCTGTAAAAAGCCTGTGACTAATTTTCACCAAATGATTGAACCGGAATCACTTCAATAACATTTCAGGTGAAAATTATATTGCACCGAAACTTTTGAGATATATGCAAATATGAAACTACCCTTTATTAATTTGTCTGTAAATCAAAATACTAACTTTATTAAAAACATAACAGCCATCAGTATTGTTCATCAGTAGTGAAATGTTATATGAGCTTTTCGGTCAAAGTCATGCTCAGTGAGTGGAAGTGTGACTCCAAAAAAGAATGAAGTGAAAGCACGATGTAAAAATGGGTGAAATGGAAATTAAAGCCGATTAAAGTTGCTTCCTGATGAAATCATCGTAGTGAACACTGTGTCTGCTCCCTCTCCTCTGCCAAAGCTTCTAGGTCAAATGGACCCCGCTCCGCACCTGGAATAGCTGTACAAAAAGAAGAATGAGACTTTAAATTACACACGTACACATGCACATGTATATGTATGTATTTATCTGTGTCTGTAGTTCATCAGCCAGCTATACACGAGGACCAAAATGCTTCAGTCTAAAATTGAAGATTTAAATTGTTTTCCTTCAAAATGGAAGTAAGAACTGAAATAGCTTTTCTATGGAGTTAAAATGTAATCTTTTTGCGTAAGTCTTTATTGTATTTTATATTTCTTATGACACAGATTTCTAGCTGATGGCTTAACATTTGTAACTAATAATGTGTTTACCACAGCTTAATTTTTTGCCAAACTAGAGAAAATGTTCATATACTTTGATGTATATGTGTTTGTATTTATTTGAAATGAAACAAATGCCGAGGAAATATCCATTGTTTATTCTCTTTTAATTCTTACTTGGAATAACGAGGAAGCCGGAAAATATACAGAACTTTCCCTGGGCTGGCCTGCATTCCTGAGGGCAAGCCCAGAAATTCCACTGCTAAGGTTTCCAGCCAACCCTCAGGTTCTTCCACATCGGTTGAAAAAAGGTACAACATCCATGACTCAGCCTGTGTGTAGCCAGCTCAGAGCTTAGAATACACTGCAGTCCTTATGCTTTTCTTCGAGATGAAAACTGAAGTGGGTAGTGGGTCATGTGCACAAAGAGGGCCCAAAGAAAGATAAGGAAATTATCCTGAATGTGCTGAAAATCTCATGGTCCCAGCAGCCTAATGGGAAACTCTGTCAGTGTGTGGGCACATGTACCAAGAAGAGAAATACAAATCACCAGCTCATGCTATTTTCTACTTGAGGAAGAGACAGGACAGAAATATGTTGCATTAGAGTACTGCTCTCCAATATTTTATAATGGGTTCCATTTTCACTCTGGAAATTTCTATCTTAATGTATGTGAAATATTTTTTAAACAG
This sequence comes from Bos indicus x Bos taurus, assembly GCF_003369695.1. NCBI lineage: Eukaryota > Metazoa > Chordata > Mammalia > Artiodactyla > Bovidae > Bos > Bos indicus x Bos taurus. Next base: position 85,474,193 of record NC_040077.1, on the reverse strand, counting down.
TGTCCTAACATACCTAGATCAAATACAGATACCATATTATGTATTTCATCTAACTGTAAAAGTCTTCACTCTGTAATATTCTGGATTTTATTAAAAATTCATGTTGGGTTCTTCACAAATGAGAACTTGTTCAAAGGACTTATAAGAACTGGTATTAGTTTCATTGAAACCTTTTGTTTCACCACTGCCATTGTTTTTTTTTAATTCTTGGTGTTGTGTTCCTTTCTTTTCTCTGTCCTTTTTGTCTGCTTGGAGATGAGTTTTGAAAAAGTGGATAAATTGTTAATGAGCAATAATGACCTTACCTTTACCAAACCCCTGAAAGTAAGGGAGCTCTAACACTGCAGAAACGTGATACATTGTGGAGTCTTTTTCCAGAAGTGAATGGAAATCTTGCTCAGTTGGCCTTTAAAGCAGGAAACGCGATGCCTGATTTAATGGTGAAGCAGCGTTACCATTTCTCCTATAGAGTAGCACAGAGAACAAGAAATATTACGGCAAGGCAGTGACAGCTCTGCGACATTATCTCTGGAGCTGCATTCTGACTTTTCCCCAGTCTCACTGCCAGAAAGGAGGAGGACAAAAGAACAAAATAAAATCATGCCGTGAATTGCTTATTGAATCTCTCTCCCCCACTCTCTTTCTCTTTCTCCCTCTTCCCAAGACCAATTTTTTTCCCTTAAGGAACGACTTTAAAAACTGAGTTCTGTGTTTTTCACTCACATCTCTTAGAAAACTAGATTTGCCACATAGCTTTCTAAGAAAAACAAAAACAGAAAACATTGTGCTTTTAATTGAGTCTTGGTTGTTTTGTGCTTTTACCTTAATATGTTATTTTTAGACTGTATTTTAACCACAGCCACAGGGATCATGTTTCATTGCACTTACCTATTTGCCATGTCTGCCTATCCTTGGTAAATACATTACTATCTCCAAATTGCCTAAAATCTGCTATGATTCTACAGTAAATAGCTCAGGGGATTTCTATTTATCACTAATAAAAGGGCACCATAGTATGTTTTGGTACTTTAGGCAGTAAACAGCTGCTGGGTTTATTATTTTATTATTAAATTAGGACAAGAACATCAAATGGATTTGCTGCACTAGTAATCTTTGTACTGTTGAGCAACTTGGTTTGCTTATCTGTTGTGTTGGTTGAAGAACCCATCCCTTTTTTTTTGTCTTGTGATATGAAGTTAGAGTGCCTTTTTATATTTGTATATTCTGAAAATATTCTGTGAAATGTTTTGTATTTTTTTTCATTTGAGTGTTATCAGAGCAATATAATACCAGTGAATTTTCATTTCAGCCTTTCTTTGAATGTATAAAGTGTCTTTTTTCCTCTTTCCCCTTTTACCTGCTTTGAAATGAAAATGAAGATGCTGAAGTTTTCTATAGGAATTATGTTTGATTTTGCAGTGCTAAAATGCTTTCTTTTTACAAAACCATAAACCATAGGTCAGTGTTATAGGGGAAGAGCATTTTAAGATAGTGACAATCTGAGTGTGTGTATAAAATGTAATTCTATGCGTTTCTTATGCAGTGACCTAAAAATTCAATGCAAATATCTTTTGTTTGGTAGTTTTGTCTATATATTTTATGCTTTAGCATGTGCAATATATCTTTGCAAAACGTGATGATACAAATCTGGTGCCAGTGTTATATTTTGCATAACATATTTGTAACAGCATAAAATATTGTTTGATGATTTCAGTGGGATTTTGTCTGTAATGTTTTCTTATGAAAATTGGAGTTGAATGACTCTGGTAAATGCCATGACTATAAAAATGAGGAAATGACTTTTAGTTCAGTGAATGACTTTGAACCAATTGGAATCTTCTCAAGCACAGTTTAATACTTTTTCAACTACTGAATGCTAATCATGTCATGAAGTACTTAACTGTAATATACTATGGAAATGCATTCAGATGGTTATTTTTCCAAATAAAAGCGGTACAAATATTGTTGCAATTTGTGTTGTCTTTAAATTTTCCAGTTATGCTAATTTTGCCAATTATTATGCTAACTTAAACTTTTATCCCCTACTAAAGCCAAATTAACCTTAAACTTTTAAAATAATCAAGATAGAGATATATTTTCTATTTTTGTTTATATAATCACAATTAAAGCAAAATATTTCAGACAGATATTTTATGTTTATTTTACCTATTTATGCCGCCAACATTTTTTATAAAGCAGTTAAGCTGGCTTGCAACAAAAGATGTGATAAACTGGAAACAGGAAAATTAGGACAACAAAACAGAACTCAAACTACAGGAATTCTAAATTTAATGCAGTGGTTATAACTAAATTTGAGTTTGGTCTAAATTTTCTTATAGCTGAAGTAAGAGGGAGAAATGTGATTAATAATAATATATAATTATTTATATAATAATGTAATCTATATAATAAAGTCTACAGATCACATATATCAGAAAAGGAGAAACCTGTTCAGTTCAGTTCAGTTCAGTCGCTCAGTCATGTCCGACTGTTTGCGACCCCATGAATCGTAGCACGCCAGGCCTCTCAGTCTATCACCAACTCCCGGAGTTCACCCAAACTCCTGTCCATCGAGTCAGTGATGCCATCCAGCCATCTCATCCTCTATCGTCCCCTTCTCCTCCTGCCCCCAATCCCTCCCAGCATCAGGGTCTTTTCCAGTGAGTCAGCTCTTCGCATGAGGTGGCCAAAGTATTGGAGTTTCAGCCTCAGGATCAGTCCTTCCAAAGAACACCCAGGACTGGTCTCCTTTAGGTAGTGGTGGCACCCACAAAATTGTGAAATAAACCGTGTTTATCTTTGTTGCTGCCGCCACTACCAGGGTCTTAAGTTCATTCATTATTCATTTATTTCAGTCGCTCAGTCGTGTCCGACTCTTTGCGACCCCATGAATCGCAGCACGCCAGGCCTCCCTGTCCATCACCAACTCCCGGAGTTCACTCAGATTCACGTCCATCGAGTCAGTGATGCCATCTAGCCATCTCATCCTCTGTCGTCCCCTTCATAGTAACACAAGACCCAACTTTTCAGCACTGTCCTTAAAGATATACATAGAATTACCTCTCCATTTGTCTCACCATTCAAATGGTCTCTCCTTGGGTAATAACTCAGGAACAGTCCCTAGAAGCACTGAGAAACAGATTCCTAAGTATGGAATGTTCAGCTGATGAAAAAGAGATTGCCGCGGCACATGGGGAGGGAGGCACAGGAGGGAGTTTCCCGAGTTCCTCAGATCACTGTGTCCTAGAATGTTAACAGTTCTCACAGTCTAGCTGAATCTGATTACCACCTTTTTCATGAAGACACTGAATCCCAGAGAAGTTATTTAATTGCTCAAATTTGTGTGTATTAGTGATCTGAATACACATTTCTGTCTGTAGGTGTTCTCTCTTCTATGTTGATCTGCCATACCATGTTTTGTGGGTTTTTTTTTTTTTTCTGCTAGAGATGTTCAGAGAGGTATTGCTCTCTGCCTTGCCTTACTCCTTATTCAAGTATATAAACCTTAGTGTTTTTCAATCTTGAAGACTGTAGAGCAAGACATGGAACAACAGACTGCATCAAAATTGGGAAAGGAGTACATCAAGGGTGTATATTGTCACCCTGCTTATTTATATGCAGAGTGCCTCATGCAAAATGCCGGGCTGCATGAAGCTCAAGCTGGAATCAAGATTGCTGGGAGAAATATCAAAAACCTCAGATATGCAGATGACACCACCCTTATGGCAGAAAGGGAAGAGGAATTAAACAGCCTCTTGATGAAAGTGAAAGAGAAGAGTGAAAAAGCTGGCTTAAAACTCTACATTCAAAAAACTAAGCTCATGGCATCCAGGTCCATCACTTCATGGCAAATAGATGGGGAAACAATGAAAACAGTGACAGATTTTATTTTCTTAGCCGTGAAATTAAAAGACATGTGCTCCTTGGAAGAAAGCTCTGACAAACCTAGACAGTGTATTATAAAGCAGAGACATCACTTTGTTGACAGAAGTCTATGGTTTCTTCAGTAGTCATATACAGATGTAAGAGCTAGACCATTAAGAAGGCTGAGGGCCAAAGAATTGATGCTTTTGAACTATGGTGTTGGAGAAGACTCTTGAGGGTCCCTTGGACAGCAAGGAGATCCAACCATTTAATCATAAAGGAAATCAACCCTAAGTATTCATTGGAAGGTGAATATTGATGCTGAAGCTGAAGTTCTACTATTCTGGCCAGCTGATGTGAAGAGCCAACTCATTGTAAAAGAACCTAATTCTGGGAAAGACTGAAGGCAGTAGGAGAAGGGGACAACAGAGGATGAGATGATTGGGTAACATCACCAGTTCAATGAACATGAGTTTGAGCAAACTCTGGGAGATAGTGAAGGACAGGGAAGCCTGGCATGCTGCAGCCTGTGGAGTCACAAAGAGTTGGACACAACTGAAAGACTGAACAAAAAGAGCAGTGCTGCATAAATAGTGACTTAAAATAGTGACTGAGGGACTTCCCTGGTGGTCCAGTGGTTAAGAATCTGCCTAACAATGCAGGAGACATGGGTTCGATGCCTGGTCAGGGAACTGAGATCCCGCTTGCCTCAGGGCAACTAAGCCTGTGCACTGCAGCTACTGAGCCCACGTGCTCTGGAACCTGTATGCCAACACTAGAGAGTTCATATGCTGTAATGAAGATCCCACCTGCTGCATGTAAGACCTAAAGCAGATTAAAAAAAAAAAAAAGTGACTTAAAGCAACAAATGTTTATCATGTCACAGTTTCTGTGAGTTAGGAGTCCAGGCATAGTTTAGTTGGGTCTTCTGTCACAGGGTCCTTCACAGGTTATAATCACAGTGTTGGCTAGGGAAAGCTCTATTTCTCAGCTTAAACATGTGGTTATTGGCAGGATTCCTCATGGGTTGTTGGACTGAGGGCTTCAGTGCCTTGATGCAGTTGACTGACCTCAGTACCTTGTCAAATGGGCCTCTCCATAGGGCAACTCACAACATGGCAGCAAACTGAGAAAAGCCAGAGAGAAAAAGAGCAAGATAGAACTCACAGGTTTATAACTGAATCTTCAAGTGACATTCATTCATTTTTTTCCATAGGCTATTCATTAGAAACAAGTCACTAGGTCCATCCCACATGCACAGTCACATCCCACCAAAAGGTGTGAGGTGCAGAAGGCAGGAATCACTGGGAGCTGTTTTGGAAGCTATTCACCACCCTGGCTCTGTTAGTGTCCTTCAAGAGTGTAAATTCACACCAGGATCACTTTTTCCCAGTCATTACTAAGGAGCTTGTTTATTTGACTTCATAAATTCACCCATTCAGGAGATACATAAGGATCTCCTAATTTCACTTGTGCTCTTATAAGCAAGCAGAAAGGGAATAATGGCCTCTCACTGAGTGATTATATTGTTGGACATTGATGTGGCACTTTGTCTCCAAACTGCTTGTCAAAGGATTCCTCTTTCTAATGCCATTCTGTAGGTTTAGATCCCTGTACATCTAGCCCTCACTTTGCACACTTAATGTGTTCCAGAATTAGCTTGCAAGGCACAAGGCATTAAGCTAAAAGGCTATTAACACAACATAAAAATATTGTAGATAAAAGTACTGTATGAATTGTCTCTAGCAAATTTCATACTGAAGGTACATTTGCTGTAAAATATAAAGCAGCCACGGAGAAGGCAATGACACCCCACTCCAGTACTCTTGCCTGGAAAATCCCATGGACGGAGGAGCCTGGTAGGCTGCAGTCCATGGGGTCGCTAAGAGTCGGATATGACTGAGCGACTTCACTTTCTCTTTTCACTTTCATGCATTGGAGAAAGACATGGCAACCCACTCCAGTGTTCTTGCCTGGAGAATCCCAGGGACGGGAGAGCCTGATGGGCTGCCGTCATGGGGTCGCACAGAGTCAGACACGACTGAAGTGACTTAGCATAGCATAAAGCAGCCAAGATAATGACTGTGCCACTCATTCATTTTCAAGCACTCCAGGGGGTGATTGAAAATGTGTGGGTCTTAGTGGTTGGCACACTGATTAGGGAGTGGGAGGGCTTGCTACCAGCATTTACTTTACTTGTGTCAGCATTTGCTGGGCCAGGGATGCCACAGGTCCCGTTCATCCCAACATTCAACTCCCCACCCCCCATGCCACTGTGCCCCCACCTCACTGCTCATCTGCTCACTCTCCTCCCATTTCTGAACCATATCTTCATCACTTTATTACTTGTGAAGCTAGCTATATTTTTAAATCTGTCTTCACAGGGAATTGCATAAGCATGCTGTAATATACATCCGCTCCTAAAGAGCGCGCACAAGCTTAAGAAAAAGGACTTCAGAAGGCAATGTCAAGTACAGGTTCCCCAGTTGTGTCCTTTTCTAGGTGAGATTGAATGTAGGTGAGTGGAGAAAAGCGCTACACAGATCTGAGACAGATATTTAATTCCTTTGTTATTAAACACTCAAATGCATGCCTGCACATGTATGTTTCTTGTCTTAAGCAAGGAATGATTGCATCCTCTTCACAAGTGGGGAAACCCTGCTTATAAGGACAGAAACATTTTGGCCCACAATTCACAGCAGGATCTGGCAACAGCATTGTTGACTCACGTGGTTCTCTGAGCCCTGCTTGGTGGACAGTTTCTAAATACCATTTTCTACCTTTAAAGGACAATTTAATGAAGCATATTTAATATGTAGAAGAGTTTTCTAGTTTTCAAAAGTAAAAATGTTGAAGCAGTACTTACAGCATAAAAATCTCACCTGTGTCTATGTTCAGTTGATAAAGTACCCAGCAATTTGAAAACCTGAAACAACTCATATTTCTTATAGTTGGGTTCCATAATTACAAACATCTAGGTTCAAATCTGCATGGCAAGATACTGCCAGCCATATAGCGATCAGAGGAGAAAACAGGGAGAGGGGACAGTGCCAAGAACCAAAGGCAGGAATGAGTGCGGCATGTTCTGGGAACAGAAATGGACCAATATGACCAAAGACTTGTGGGGTAAAGAATGGTGGTATGAGATGAGATCATGAGTGGTCTGAGGCCAGACCCTATAAAATTGAGCTAGGAGAAAGGAGTTTCTATTTTATTCTTAATGTCATAAAAAATCTACTGAAAAAATGTAAGCAGAAGAATGGCTGTGGTCCTATATCATTTTTAAATGATCACTCCCGACTGCTAAAGGAAGGCAAGAGAGGAACCCAACTGACTGGTTAGGTGGCTAGTGCAGTACTCTGGATGAGCAAAAAACACGGTGGCTTGGATTGATACGGCAACAAGAGAAATAGAATGTGGAACAATTTGGGTACTTTTGAAGGCAGAGTTGATGGACCTTTCTGATGGTTTTATATCAAGTAAACAATATAGAGTTTGGGGGAGAGGCTGGGACTGAAGTCATATGAAATTATAAGGAGCAGAGGGATTGCCTTGGGAGTAAATGTAGAGAGAGATGAACCATGAATTGTGGGCCCTCCAACATTTAGACACTGGGAAGAGATGGTCTAGCAGAGAAGACCAGGAGAGAGTGGCTAGTGAGGCAGGAGGAAAAGCTAGAGATCTAGATGTCCCTGAAACCTAGGAAATAAAGAATGTATGGAAGGAGGGTCAGTTGTACCTACTGTCTCAATTGCTTCTGGGAGGTCAAATAAGATATGACACAGTGAGACCACTGGATTTGGCAACATAGAGTTTATTAGTGACTTTTGCAAGAATAGATACACTGGAGTGGTAAGGACAACAATCCAAAGCGGCTGGTTTAAGGAGAGAAAGAAAGAGAAGGTAAAAGAAAGAAGAAAAATGAGGCAGTAGCTGGAGGAGGATGTAGACTAGAGAGAATGTTTGTCTTTTAAGATAGGGGATGCTATACTATGTCAATGCTAAGGGGAATGTCTGGGAGTGAGCAGGAAGAAGGTGCAAGAAGGGATGGGAAAGTTATTTTAGAAAGACCATTTTAGAGCAGCAGAGGAAAACTGATTGAGTAGGGTTTAGTACACTTGAGATTTATGACCATGAATTTAAATGGTTATCAGTAATCCTGGTAGGTTTTTTTCATCAATGTTGGTACAGGCATAGAGTAAGTAGATAGTGGAACTTAAACAGGGACAGAGCTCTGCCAAATGAGTGCAAGGGGAGTTATGGAACTAAGATGCATTCAAGAGACATGATTATATAGATCGTGGATTCTAAACTGGGTAAGGAGGGAAATGAAGACGTGAGGGAGCTGATGGATGGTGAAAAAGTAGCCCATCACTGGATTGAAGTTCTTGGTAAAATAGAGGAATTGTTGAATTATAGCACCAGAGTTGGTAAGCTAAACATGAGGTGCTTGAAGTGAAGATTTTAGAAGTGGTACTTTTTTATATTGATGACCAACCTAGGTAGCATATTCAAAAGCAGAGACATTACTTTGCCAACAAAGGTCTGTCTAGTCAAGGCTATGGTTTTTCCTGTGGTCATGTATGGATGTGAGAGTTGGACTGTGAAGAAGGCTGACCGCCGAAGAATTGATGCTTTTGAACTGTGGTGTTGGAGAAGACTCTTGAGAGTCCCTTGGACTGCAAGGAGATCCAACCAGTCCATTTTGAAGGAGATCAGCTCTGGGATTTCTTTGGAAGGAATGATGCTAAAGCTGAAACTCCAGTACTTTGGCCACCTCATGTGAAGAGTTGACTCATTGGAAAAGACTCTGATGCTGGGAGGGCTTGGGGGCAGGAGGAGAAGGGGGCAACAGAGGATGAGATGGCTAGATGGCATCACTGACTCGATGGATGTGAGTCTGAGTGAACTCCGGGAGTTGGTGATGGACAGGGAGGCCTGGCGTGCTGCGATTCATGGGGTCGCAAAGAGTCGGACACGACTGAGCGACTGAACTAAACTGAAGTAAGGAACATAATCAAAGGAATGGATGGTTGAAAATGATAGAAGGAAAAACCATTGGAGATGAAGTAAAAAAACTGAAGAGGCCAACATAATAAATGGCTTGAGAACCACTTAACATAGAATTTGAGCAGAATTGATGAGAAAATTTGGCCACTTCAAAATATCAAAATTTTACTTTAATACACACTCAAAACTGATTTATTATCAGACCGATGTTTGGTTCCAGGATGAGGATGAAGCTTTTAAAGAAGTAAGAATGGTCAAGTGCATTTCTGTTTAAAAAAAAAAAAAAGAACAACCAGACCTTGACTGGAATACAATGACAGGTTTTATGACCATATGGTTTAACCTAAATGTGTTTATGAGGCTCTTCAGAAAATAGGACAGATGGCTAAGAGCTGCAGAGTGAACGAAAGAAGTGTGTGGAACAGACAAACGTCTTACTGATCACAAAGAAAAATTCAATACTTCCCAGTGGGCCTTCCACAGAGGACAAAAGACTAAATTCATTGGAATTCTGTACTGCTCTGTAAGTGAAAACTAAATTTGCTTTAAAATACTAACTTATCCTGAAATCTCAATTTTTAACAACAACAAAAATGTTAATTTGGGCTTATAATTCCCCTCTGAATTTCTCTTTTCAGAAATGTTTTCTCCTTTTCCAAGTCCATGCTATAATTTTATGTTGCTTGACATGTTTTATTAATATGTTCTTCAGGCCTAAGATTTATTCCTTGGTATTTTGGTATTACTTAAAATCTGTAAAAACTGTTAGAGGACTGTTAATGGATAATTGATGCATTTTCTGCTTAACTTTATTCACAAGGGTTTACATATTAGCATGTAAATTATGACTAGGCTGCTAGGCCTATTTCATTTTGGCATTAATGCTACCAAAAGCTGATAAAGGGCTCAGTTGGTACCATCTGGAAGCTTGATTTGTGATGTCACAGCTGACACTAGAAGTTAGTTTGAGGAAACTAATTAATTTCTCACGTTTCAGAAATTGAAAAAGAAAAGTCTTTCATGATGCTAAGAGTATTTCACAGAGATAATACCATATTTTCCAGTGTATATTAATTCCAGTAGTCTTATTTTCCTTGCTGTCAGCCTCATAATCTGACAGAGACTTGGGTAGTGCAAAGCAGAAAATATCTGTTAAAATTCACATGTATGTTTATAGGTGCCTATATATTGTATGATCGTGGGCAAAGATGTGGCAGGACTTAACAGTGTTAAAGCAGGAAGGTATAAGGAAGTAGTGAAATTGTAGCTAATTGGAAAAATGTACTTGACATAATTATGAAAATATAAAATGTGGAATATACATTTATTGTAATATAAAAATATTACAAAAATAGGTTAAAGTTGAATATGTTTATAAGTGAGAGTTAGAAGGTAACATAAATTAAAACATTGATTTAATTAAATGACAGACTTGTAAGCAACTTTTGCTTTGAATTTGTGTTGTTTATTGTTTTTACAATAAAGTTTTTAAAACAAAAGGAGACTGGGATGCATAAATAGAGACTGGGAGGTAAATTCCTCATTCTAATTAGTACTGGGTTAATTACATTCATTAGAACCAGCTCTAAGCTCCCTAGTTAAAGAGGAAGGAAAGACCCTTGAAGATGTTCCAGTAAAAACCACAGATACATTAAGAATTGAAGAATATATCCTTTGAGGAAGAGTAAAATGAACTGAATTTAAACAGCTTAAAAGTTTCCTTAACTGTAAAATATGGAGATTTGACTCAGTAATTTTTCATACCCTTTCAGCTCTGAATTTTTAAATTCTTAGATCTGTTAGTCAACAGAGTAACTGCCAATTGCCTACAGCATCTGAAGCAGTAAACTGGGCATATGCATATGCTTGGGAATAAACTTGGTTGTAGGTTGACTACACTAATAGTCCTTCCATCAGATGAAGAATTCCTTTTAGATGAAAGAGATTAAGGACATGTGCCCTTCCTCCTCTGAGCAAGAAAATCAATGGGCTTTAACTACAGCAGAATGAATTTGGTATCATGAAAAGCTATCTGAAAAAATGTGTAGTAAATGTAGATGCGGTTCATACAAGACTGATTGTCAAGTCCCTTCACTGGAGACTTTCGGGATCAAGGTGGTCACTCATCACTCTAGGATGGTGTTAGAGAGATGTCAGATGGCCAGTGTGCTCCATAGCCTAGAACTCTTTCAAGCACCATGTACTACATCTCTACCAGTTTGTTTCAGATACTCAAATGTATGTCCTCTCTTCCTTGAATAGCCTGTAAGTTATCATGTTCTGTGCCATCAAAATCCATTCCATCCCCAAGATAAGAACAAAACAGACACCCTAGATTCCTCTCCTTTGTTATCCTTATCCAATTGGTTAGGAAGTCCTCTTCCTTCTAAGTCTTTTAAATGTCTTTTGAACAAGTTACCTAATTTCTTTATCCACTACTCCTATTTCAGACCCTCTTTATAGAACTCTGCAATAGTGTCTTAATTAATCTCTTTGCCTTAAGTCTTGCCCTTCAATTTTTTTTTCAAAATTGCTGTCAAAATATGTGTGTTTTGTTTTTTTTTTAAGTTCAGGCTCTTTAGCCTGAAGAAACATCTGCCTCATCTCTTGATCTTTATTTCCCATCGCTTGCACTGCTCATTCACCCTAAACAATAGACAGTTTAGAAGGCCTGAGGACTTCTCCTTTCACACATTCCTGCCTCTGTTTGTGTTAGTCTTTTTACCTAGAATGCTCCTTCCTTTTTATGCCTTTTGAACTCAACTTTTCAAGCCCAGATCAAATATCACCTCTTATCAAGTGTTTCCTAAGCTTTTATCTATAAACAAGAGGCAGAAATAATTATTCTTCCTCTGTGTAGTGATGTTGATCATATTACCTTCCATTGTGTAATTACATACACAATAAAGATGAAATATTTTGTGTCTGTGTTCCTCACTTCCCATCTCTTCCCTGCCACATGTGAAAGGAAAGTTTGAATCTTTTCTGGGTAAAAGAATAAAGAGTGGCTTAAAAAGTGGAATGAAAAGGGAGCAGAAATCAATAAAGAGTTCTGAGAAAGGTAGTGTCGCCATCAGGGCTGAAAACATGTGAGGTTCTGGGTAGTCAAAAGTCTGTAAGTATGATGAATTAAATTGAGACTTCTTTAATATTATATGAAAAACATAAAGATTAAAATATATTTTTAATTACTACTTAGAAATTAGACTATGCTTCCCACACAGTCTAAACCACATAGAGCCCTAACATTTAGTTAAGTTACCTATATCTGTTGTCTCTTAGCTCTACTTCATATTTGTTTCAGTACCTAGGACGGTACATTTTTTCAATACCAATGACTTGATAAGTAAATATATGAATTGTATCTGGCTCTTCTAAGAAAATGCCACAGGTTTCCAAGTTAACAATAATGAACATTTCTAGGTGTGTCACTTTCACTTTGCTGAATACTCAAACACTAGTGGTCCTTGAGACCAGGCCAGCAGAGGAAAGGACTGTACATTGCAAAGGAATATAGGCATAGAGGCCTGGGTGAAAGCCCGGGGTGGAAGGACAAGATGTCAGAGTATCCAAAGCAAGTTTTAGAGTGGGTTTAGTGTGGCACCTCTGGTATTATACACTGTATTATACACTGGTATTATACCTCTGTATTATACACTGTCACACACTTTCAGGGATTAAAAATAAAAGAAAAAATATGATGCAATAAACGTTATTTCTGAAGTAAGACACAAACTGCTTGGTTTTCTACCTTTCCAGCTTGTGGTCTTTGTGGGACCAGTTCCTAGAACCAATTTCAGTAGGATCCTTGAAGAAATCAAATATTCTCAGTCAACCAACTCCATTTCCACATGCAATCTTTTGTATTCTTCCTTAGTTACTTTCCCTTCTGGGATAAGTCTTTTAAATTACTATTACCTTAGTATCAGTTAAGTTCAGTCGCTCAGTCGTGTCTGACTCTTTGCAACCATATGAATCGCAGCATGCCAGGCCTCCCTGTCCATCACCAACTCCTGGAGTTCACTCAGACTCACGTCCATCGAGTCAGTGATGCCATCCAGCCATCTCATCCTCTGTCGTCCCCTTCTCCTCCTGCCCCCAAGCCCTCCCAGCATCAGAGTCTTTTCCAATGAGTCAACTCTTTGCATGAGGTGGCCAAAGTACTGGAGTTTCAGCTTTAGCATTATTCCTTCCAAAGAAATCCCAGAGCTGATCTCCTTCAGAATGGACTGGTTGGATCTCCTTGCAGTCCAAGGGACTCTCAAGAGTCTTCTCCAACACCACAGTTCAAAAGCATCAATTCTTCGGCACTCAACCTTCTTCACAGTCCAACTCTCACATCCATACATGACCACAGGAAAAACCATAGCCTTGACTAGACAAACTTTTGTTGGCAAAGTAATGTCTCTGCTTTTGAATATGCTATCTAGGTTGGTCATAACTTTCCTTCCAAGGAGTAAGTGTCTTTTAATTTCATGGCTGCAGTCACCATCTGCAGTGATTTTGAAGCCCCCCCCCCCCCGCAAAAAATAAAGTCTGACACTGTTTGCACTGTTCCCATGACTACATAAAACTGTGAGAATTGTTTTTCAGGTTCTTAATTTTAGCCCTTGCAATATATTGAATTTCTTCTTCAATAAGTGTAATTGTATTGCAGGCTCAGCTTTCATTACCATTGTACAAAATTGAGTTCTATATTGTTGATTGCATGCAATTATTTATGTAGTTAGTTTTTAAAGATCTAGTTTGCATCAATTTAAATTCAGGCACTGATGTCACGTTTCTGTACATGTTTTCCACGTTTGAGTATTTCTTATCTCCCATTTTGAGAAAATTAATATAATTGCACTTTTTCTTTTCTTTCTTTCATTTTTTTTAAACAGCGACCCAGGCTGTTAACCATTCAGAACCCAAGAACATGGGTCAATTGTATAACAGGGGCCCTGAAGGAACAGTTATGAATCGGAGCGTGCTTTATCCCAGCCACAGAATGCAAAGGGTTACACTCTGCAGGAGCTGCAGGAACTGTGGTGGGGGAGGGCAGTGAGTTTCCTTACCCTTTCTGCCTGGGAACATTCACCCTTTATCTGAAAGCAGGCAATGGCAACCCACTCCAGTACTCTTGCCTGGAAGATCCCATGGACGGAGGAGCCTGGTAGGCTGCAGTCCATGGGGTCGGGAAGAGTCGGACAGGACTGAGCGACTTCACTTTCACTTTTCACTTTCATGCATTGGAGAAAGAAATGGCAACCCACTCCAGTGTTCTTGCCTGGAGAGTCCCAGAGACGGGGGAGCATGGTGGGCTGCCGTCTATGGGGTCGCACAGAGTTGGACATGACTGAAGCGACTTAGCAGCAGCAAGGTACTAATACTTCCCCTTCCACTTTTAAAATAGAAGACAAGGGTGCTTGCCTCAAAAACTAGAACTGGGTAAGATTTCTAGTTCTAAAAGCTTCTAAAAGGTCTTGTAGATCTTCATAGAACCATTCAACTTCAGCTTCTTCAGCGTTACTGGTTGGGGCATAGACTTGGAATACTGTGATATTGAATGGTTTGCCTTGGAAACGAACAGAGATCATTCTGTCGTTTTTGAGATTGCATCCAAGTACTGCATTTCGGACTCTTTTGTTGACCATGATATGGCTACTTCATTTATTCTAAGGGATTCCTGCCCACAGTAGTAGACATAATGGTCATCTGAGTTAAATTCACCCATTCCAGTCCATTTTAGTTCGCTGATTCCTAGAATGTCGACATTCACTCTTGCCATCTCCTTGAGAAACCTATATGCAGGTCAGGAAGCAACAGTTAGAACTGGACATGGAACAACAGACTGGTTCCAAATAGGAAAAGGAGTACGTCAAGGCTGTATATTGTCACCCTGCTTATTTAACTTATATGCAGAGTACATCATGGGAAATGCTGGGATGGAAGAAGCACAAGCTGGAGTCAAGATTGCTGGGAGAAATATCAATAACCTCAGATATGCAGATGACACCACCCTTATGGCAGAAAGTGAAGAGGCATTAAAGAGCCTCTTGATGAAAGTGAAAGTGGAGAGTGAAAAAGTTGGCTTACAGCTCAACATTCAGAAAACGAAGATCATGGCATCTGGTCCCATCACTTCCTGGGAAATAGATGGGGGAACAGTGGAAACAGTGTCAGACTTTATTTTTGGGGGGGGGGCTCCAAAATCACTGCAGATGGTGACTGCAGCCATGAAGTTAAAAGACGCTTACTCCTTGGAAGAAAAGTTATGTCCAACCTAGATAGCATGTTCAAAAGCAGAGACATTACTTTGCCAAACAAAGATCCGTCTAGTCAAGGCTATGGTTTTTCCTGTGGTCATGTATGGATGTGAGAGTTGGTCTGTGAAGAAAGCTGAGTGCTGAAGAATTGATGCTTTTGAACTGTGGTGTTGGAGAAGACTCTTGAGAGTCCCTTGGACTGCAAGGAGATCAGCCCTGGGATTTCTTTGGAAGGAATGATGCTAAAGCTGAAACTCTAGTACTTTGGCCACCTCATGCAAAGAGTTGACTCATTGGAAAAGACCCTGATGCTGGGAGGGCTTGGGGGCAGGAGGAGAAGGGGACGACAGAGGATGAGATGGCTAGATGGCATCACTGACTCGATGGACGTGAGTCTGAGTGAACTCCGGGAGTTGGTGATGGACAGGGAGGACTGGCGTGCTGCGATTCATGGGGTTGCAAAGAGTCGGACATAACTGAGCGACTGAAGTGAACTGAAGTGAACTGAAGATTTCTTGAGCACTTTGGAATTCTTTTAGGGTGCGCTTTATAAGAACACAAGTTATTTCTTTTATTGTTAAATTATATTCCTGTCATCAATAATTCTCCAAGCATAGCCTTTTTTATGAAAAGGCTCAATGCTATAAATCACTGAGCAATAAAAGAACTTTATCATGAGGGTGGAGTCAAAGGCATGCAAAAAAAAAAAAAAAAATCAGTCTCTGATTAAATTACCTTTGTCCCCCATTTCCTGTGGTGTACTGCTTGTTGGACAGAAAGGGAGAGGGAGCAGGGAAGATGGAAAGTAGGAGAAACAGATCAAAATGGGAGCCCCGAAACACACATTGAAAGAGAGGGAAGAAACCAAGTGTGTGGAGACAAAAAACAAAAACGTGCCTGATGGAAATGAAGTCCACTGACATGGGAAGGAAAAATAAATCCTGTCCTGAATGATAAGACAGGAAAGAAATCAGACAGTGGAAACTCAGGAGTGAGCATGGGAGAGAATGTGGTCATAATTTGAAATGAGTTCTGGGCTATACAAAATTCAAGTGCCACACTTTGCAGACCAACTCTAAGGAAAATGAGGCTTTCTTTTTCCCTTGTTTCATTATCCAGTTTATATCATCCATAAAGAATTAACATGGGAGCCCCATGTTAGCTAATTTATACTATGAAAATATTCTTAAATGGTCTTAAATGAATAATTAATAGCAGTCACATTTGTGGGCATATAATAATTCAGTTCAGTTCAGGTCAGTCTCTCAGTCATATCTGACTCTTTGTGACCCCATGAACTGCAGCATGCCAGGCCTCCCTGTCCATCACCAACTCCCATAGCCTACCCAAACACATGTCCGTTGAGTTGGTGATGCCATCCAACCATCTCATCCTCTGTCATCCCTTCTCCTCTTACCCTCAATCTTTCCCAGCATCAGGGTCTTTTCAAAGGGGTCAGCTCTTCGCATCTGGTGGCCAAAGGATTGGAGTTTCAGCTCCAACATCAGTCCTTCCAGTGAACACCCAGGACTGATCTCCTTCAGGATGGACTGGTTGGATCTCCTTGCAGTCCAAGGGACTCGCAAGAGTCTTCTCCAACACTACAGTTCAAAAGCATCAATTCTTTGGCGCTCAGCTTTCTTTATAATCCAACTTTCACATCCATACATGACCACTGGAAAAATCATAGCCTTGGCTGGAATGGACCTTTGTTGGCAAAGTAATGTCTCTGCTTTTTATATGCTGTCTAGGTTGGCCATAACTTTCCTTCCAAGGAGTAAGCGTCTTTTAATTTCATGGCTGTAATCACCATATGCAGTGATTTTGGAGCCCAGAAAAATAAAGTCAATCACTGTTTCCATCATTTCCTCATCTATTTGCCATGAAGTGATGGGACCGGATGCCATGATCTTCGTTTTCTGAATGTAGAGTTTTAAGCCAACTTTTTCACTCTCCTCTTTCACTTTCATCAAGAGGTTCTTTAGTTCTTCTTCATTTTCTGCCATAAGGGTGGTATCATCTGCATATCTGAGGTTATTGATATTTCTCCCGGCAATCTTGATTCCAGCTTGTGCTTCATCCAGCCCGGTGTTTCTCATGATGTACTCTGCATATAAGTTAAATAAGCAGGGTGACAATATACAGCCTTGACGTACTGCTTTTCCTATTTGGAACCAGTCTGTTGTTCCATGTCCAGTTCTACCTGTTGCTTCCTGACCTGCATATAGGTTTCTCGAGAGGCAGGTCCGGTGGTCTGGTATTCCCATCTCTTTCAGAATTTCCCACAGTTTGTTGTGATCCACACGATCCACACAGTCAAAGGCTTTGGCATAGTCAATAAAGCGGAAATGGTTTTCTGGAACTCCCTTGCTTTTTCAATGATCCAGCGGATGTTGGAAATTTGATCTCTGGTTCCTCCGCCTTTTCTAAAGCCAGCTTGAACATCTGGAAGTTCACGGTTCACGTATTGCTGAAGCCTGGCTTGGAGAATTTTGAGCATTACTTTACTAGCGTGTGAGATGAGTGCAATTGTGTGGTAGTTTGAGCATTCTTTGGCATTGCCTTTCTTTGGGATTGGAATGAAAACGGACCTTTTCCAGTCCTGTGGCCACTGTTGAGTTTTCCACATTTGCTGGCATATTGAGTGCAGCACTTTCACAGCATCATCTTTTTGGATTTGAAATAGCTCAACTGGAATTAGATCATCTCCAATAGCTTTGTTTGTAGTGATGCTTCCTAAGGCCCACTTGAATTCATATTCCAGGATGTCTGGCTCTAGGTGAGTGATCACACCATCATGATTATCTGCGATGTGAAGATCTTTTTTGTACAGGTCTTCTGTATATTCTTGCCACTTCTAAATGTCTTCTGCTTCTGTCAGGTCCATACTATTTCTGTCCTTTACTGAGCCCATCTTTGCATGAAATGTTCCCTTGGTATCTCTAATTTTCTTGAAGAGATCTCTAGTCTTTCTCATTCTATTGTTTTCCTCTATTTCTTTGCATTGATCACTGAGGAAGGCTTTTTTATTTCTCCTTGCTCTTCTTTGTAACTCTTCATTCAGATGGTTATATCTTTCCTTTTCTCCTTTGCTTTTTGCTTCTCTTATAATGGTTATTACCCCCTTTTTTATTTTCTCCGTCTACCCTGCTTCAAAATAAGGATTCTATTTAAACCTCTCCATGTCTCTCTAACTTAAATGTATATAATTAACAGTTTGGACATTCTTACCAGTTTTCTGATCCATCTCAGTTAAAGGCCCAAGTTCCTGCATTTTATCTCCTTCTAGTCAAACTTCCTTCTCGTCTTCTTACTCTTTTTCTCTATCATCTTTTCTCAAAGTGTGGTCTGCAAATATTTGGCATCCCAGGGATCCTTTCAAGGGTTCATAAGATTAACAAAAAAAAAAAAAAAGTTTTTCATAATAATTCTAACTCCCTTTCTCACTGATGGAGCTGACAGCAAGTTTCATAGTAGACCCGTTGGTGCCTTAGCACCACTGGAACTGTGTTGGTTGTTACTGTATTCTCCACTGTCACACACTTGCAGTAAAAGAAGGGTGATACAATAAAAATGATCAATTTCACTGGCCCTCAGTACTTGAAGAAATGAAAGTAGGCATAAAGCACTTGAACTGCATACTGAAGTACGATGGTTTGAGCACTTGTGGGACTGTTACAGCTACTAACTGAATTAGCTGCTTTTTCATGGAAAACCATTTTTACTCGACAGGTCAACTGATGAGATGAACCATGGTTATTCACACTTGGCTATTTAGCAATAATTTTCTTGAAAATGTGTGAAGTGAGCCCATTACTTCAAGGAATACAACTTGACAGTATGTTTAAATGAATTAATTGTGTACTTCAAAAACTTTTCAGTATTAATTTTCTAATGTAGTTAAAGGTTTTTTAAAGTATGCAGTTAATTCATTTAAACATACTGTCAAGTTGTATTCCTTGAAGTAATGGGCTCACTTCATTCATTTTCAAGAAAATTATTGCTAAATAGCTGAGTCTAAATAACCATGGTTCATCTCATCAGTTGACCTTTCGAGTAAAAATGGTTTTCCATGAAAAAGCATCTTAACCCCCATAGGGCTTCCCTGAGGGCTCAGATGGTAAAGAATTAGCCTGCAGTGCAGGAGGACCACCGCCCCCCTCCCACCCCGGGTTCAATTCCTGGGTCAGGAAGATCCCTTGAAGAAGGGATAAGCTACCTACTCTAGTATTCTTGGGCTTCCCTAATGGCTCACATGGTAAAGAATCCACCTGTAATGAGGGAAGCCTGAGTTCTGGGATTTCATCCCTAGGTGGGGAAGATCCCTTGGAGGAGGGCATGGCAACCCACTCCATGGAGAATCCCCATAGTCAGAGGAGCCTGGCGGGCTATGGTCTGTGGGGTCACAAAGAGTCAGACACGACTGAACGACTAAGCACAGCACATAACCTCCATAAACAAGACTCTTTGGAATGCAAACTGGTTTTTAAGATCCTGAGACCAAAAGTGTGAAAACAACTGCTTTATATAAATGCTTCCCAAAGTGTGTTCTTTGGCAGTCTGGCCTTTGGTATGCTTCAAATTTTGCAGTATCCAATATGGTATCCAGTAGCCACAGGTGGTTGTTTAAATTCACATGCAATAAAATTTGAAATTTTGTCCATCAGTCATGCTAGCTACATTTGAAGTGCTCAACAGCCAAATGTGGGTAGTAGATGATAGAATATTTTCATCATTGCAGAAAGGGATCTGCAGTCTGGGAAGCTTGCCAACACCCTCCTCCCCTTCTCCTCTCACTCATTCTCCATGTTCAGTAGCATCTAAAGATTCTGCAAAGTTTTGAAAGGAGGGGACTCTGTTTTGTTTTGTTTAAATGTTTCTCCAGCTTATTTAAACACAGAACTTTTTCACATGACACTTATTCCGATTCTATGAAACTTACTTTGAAAAACGCTATTCTGTCTGTTCCCATATTTTCATTTTAATCACTCAACTGAGTGAGGTTTTGTTATCAGCAATTTTTTTTTTTTTTTACCTCTTTGGAAAGGAAGTGGACCTGAGTAATATATTGCATTGTAGAAACCTATCATCTGGATCTAGTTCACACATGAAATTTCTCCCATCAGTGTATATTTCAGTTCAGATTACTTTTCTGATTATTTCTGAATGTTTAATTTAATGTTGGCATTCACATTATTAGTTTGGGTTCCTACCGAGAGTTTCAGAGACTGTATTCTTGATCGACATTCTCTGTGACTTAAGATTATCTGCCACCAGTCAATAATATTTTGTAAGCTTTAGGATTTAAAAAAAAAAAAAAACCTTTAAATTTTAGAATAGTTTTAAACCTACAGAAAACTTGCAGGAGTTTCAGAGAGTTCCTGTCAATCTCACATCCAGCTTTCCCTGTTGTTCACACCACTGTGTTACTCTTGTTCGTAAGCCTTACTTTTAAAGTTTCTAATGTAAAAACAATGGGTTTATTTATTACTTTCCAAATTAAAATCATAATACTGAATATGCTTTTTTAAATTTTATTTTATTTTTGAACTTTACATAATTGTATTAGTTTT
Organism: Bos indicus x Bos taurus; assembly: GCF_003369695.1. Classification (NCBI taxonomy): domain Eukaryota; kingdom Metazoa; phylum Chordata; class Mammalia; order Artiodactyla; family Bovidae; genus Bos; species Bos indicus x Bos taurus. The sequence goes on along the minus strand of NC_040077.1, from coordinate 85,453,498 downwards.
GCCAAATATCAAAATGAATCCGCCACAGGTATACATGTGCTCCCCATCCTGAACCCTCCTCCCTCCTCCCTCCCCATACCATCCCTCTGGGTCGTCCCAATGCACTAGCCCCAAGCATCCAGTATCGTGCATTGAACCTGGACTGGCATCTCGTTTCATACATGATATTTTACATGTTTCAATGTCATTCTCCCAAATCTTCCCACCCTCTCCCTCTCCCACAGAGTCCATAAGACTGTTCTATACATCAGTGTCTCTTTTGCTGTCTCGTACACCGGGTTATTGTTACCATCTTTCTAAATTCCATATATATGCGTTAGTATACTGTATTGGTGTTTTTCCTTCTGGCTTACTTCACTCTGTATAATAGGCTCCAGTTTCATCCGCCTCATTAGAACTGAGTCAAATGTATTCTTTTTAATGGCTGAGTAATACTCCATTGTGTATATGTACCACAGCTTTCTTATCCATTCATCTGCTGATGGACATCTAGGTTGCTTCCATGTCCTGGCTATTATAAACAGTGCTGCAATGAACACTGGGGTACACGTGTCTCTTTCCCTTCTGGATTCCTCAGTGTGTATGCCCAGCAGTGGGATTGCTGGATCATAAGGCAGTTCTATTTCCAGTTTTTTAAGGGATCTCCACACTGTTCTCCATAGTGGCTGTACTAGTTTGCATTCCCACCAACAATGTAAGAGGGTTCCCTTTTCTCCACACCCTCTCCAGCATTTATTATTTGTAGACTTTTGGATCACAGCCATTCTGACTGGTGTGAAATGGTACCTCATAGTGGTTTTGATTTGCATTTCTCTGATAATGAGTGATGTTGAGCATCTTTTCATGTGTTTGTTAGCCATCTGTATGTCTTCTTTGGAGAAATGTCTATTTAGTTCTTTGGCCCATTTTTTGATTGGGTCATTTATTTTTCTGGAGTTGAGCTGTAGGAGTTGCTTGTATATTCAAACCACTAAATTCCAACACCCCATGATGAGAGTCAATATTCCGTTTCCTTGAGCATTTTTCAAATAGTTGGCAGTCTTATCAGTTAAGTTCAAAAACCTCCCTATATACTTCTCTCAGGTAGGTGAGCTGCTGGGTTGGTGACATTGAAACCAGGGCTCTGAGCAGGCAGTGCTGGCTGGAAACTGTAGGCCAACAAGAAAATAGGGGAGCTGATATCATTGCCCTCAGTCAGGGTGAGGGAGCCAGGTAAGTAAAAATGTGGAGTGCACAGAAGCTCCACCGTGAAAAGTCAGCTGTGGAGGACAGGTAAGCAGTGAAGGACAGAGGCAGAAAGCTGAAAAAACTAGAAGGAAGTACAGAAGGAAGTAGACAGCATGAATGGCCTGCAGATAAGTTCAAAAGTTGGGAGGGAGAGGTTAAGGACACTGAACTGATATGGATGAATTATGTATTTTCTATAGGAAAATAATATATCTAAACAGTAAGCATATTTAATTTATATGCTAATTTTTTTTAATTCATAAAAGCAATTAATGTTTATGTTTGTGAATGTATATGTGAGGACAATGTATATGTGAGGACAATCTTGGAGAACAGGCAAACTGTAAATAGTGATTACTTCTGACAGTGGGCTGGGAGGGTTAGGGGTTAGAGGGAGGTGATCTATAGTTGATACGCTTCTAGACTGTTTCAGTTATTTACAGAATACATTCATGTATTGCTTACATAAATAAAATAAAAAATAGATGTAATATATGTTTGTTTATAAAATCAGAGAATATTGAAAATCACATTGAAAAAATCAAGTTCTTTATAGTCTCACCACCCTGTGAGAACCACTTTGATGAATTTCCTTCCCAGCCCTTTGCCCTCCCTTACTATTTCGATGCATAGACGTGGTAGGCTACAATATGGTTCACAAACACTCGGTGACTTCCCCTGTCTTACTGATGTCTCATGAAGCCATATTCCTTCAGCCAGTGAAATATGAGCAGAAATCATGCGTGTCACTTCTGGGCAGAAGGTTTAAGTGTTTATTCATGCCGGTGCGATCATGGAAGCTTGTCTCAGGATGGAGCCTCTATCATCTTGGGTTCCAGAGTGTCTGTGAAGAATATAGCAATCTTGGTGACTTGGAATGGACAGGCAGCATGAGGAAGAATTAAACTTTGTTTTATTAACTGATGTGAGCAATGGAGATTTTCAGGTTGTTGCTGAAGCATAAATTAGCTTATCCTAACTGACAAAACGGAGAAGGCAATGGCACCTCACTCCAGTAACTCTTGCTTGGAAAATCCCATGGACGGAGGAGCCTGTTAGGCTGCAATCCATGGGGTCGCTGAGGGTCGGACACGACTGAGTGACTTCACTTTGACTTTTCACTTTCATGCATTGGAGAAGGCAATGGCAACCCACTCCAGTGTTCTTGCCTGGAGAATCCCAGGGACGGGGGAGCCTCGTGGGCTGCCATCTATGGGGTCGCACAGAGTCGGACACGACTGAAGTGACTTAGCAACTGACAAAAGAGATAGATATCTGTGTGTATATGTATGAAAATGCAACTGTATGGGGGTGTGTGTGTGTGTATGCATATGCAGAGGAAAAAATATACACAAATACATAAAATTCATAGTTACTATGAAGATGTGTTCATACTCTGTGTGTATGTGTGTGTGTGTGTATGTATATATATATATGTATGTATATATATATATGTATGTATGTATATATATGTATGTATGTATGTGTATATATATATATATATATATGGCCCATGGCAGTGAAAGCATGGGATCCCAACCACTGGGCTGCCAAAATATTTCCATATTTTGTGTATTCCTTCTTAGACTTAATATTTTATTATAAAATTTCCCTCCTATCATATAGTTTTTGAAAATAAAATTTTAATATAAGAAGATACAATATAGACAGGTACAATAATGACTGTATATTATTATTTAATATATCTCCCATGGGCAGACATGTAGGTTGTCTCCGAGTTGGTTTGTGTTAAGTTACCAATTGACATATTTGCCCACTGCTCTGACCTAGGATAAATTTCATTCTTAGGATAAATACCATGAAATGGGATTACTGTTAATCCCGGAGCTGACTCTCTCACCTTCTCGCCTTCCTATACTCACCCATAGCATTCATGTAAGGTCGACAAGGTGAATGCTGTATACCCAAAGGGACAGAGGCACTGAGCCTCTTGCCAGTTTTAATAGATAGGATAATAATCCCTTTATCTTTTATATTCCTCTTTGATTCACCAAAGGCAAGGCTGAGGGGATTTTTTTGGCTCAAGAATTTTCACTAAAAAACTAAAAAAAAGATAAAACTATATTTACAAAATGTAATTTTCTGGTGATATGAATTTCCTACCAAAGATTGTCCTGCAGAGTACCAAGTCCCTGGCCTTTTCCTCACTTCCTCCCTGAGTGAGATGTGATAGTTTTGCAGGTCCTCCCAGAACCATATCCCTGGTCTTCTCTGCAGCTCTTACCCTGGGATGTACAGTCACCCCACTCCATCACCTGGGGTACCCTGTACTAACACACAAGCAACACTCTGCTTGTTAGCAGCACTAACACACTTTCCCACTGTGTTGTAACTGTTGGTTTTCTTTTCTGTCTTTTCCTATAGACTACACTGTGAGCTTCTTAGAAGGCAGAGACTGTATTTCATCCATATAGCCACAATGATTAGCATGGTACCCAGAATTCAGACTTAGAGTAAATGTTGGATGAATGAATGAATATAAGCAGGAACTAATACATAACTTGTTCAAGCATGAGTGCATGAATGATAGTCATAGGAGACATAGGAAAAGTATTTTTTCCATCTCTGGAATCAATAAGGGAGCATGTTTCTGCCTCAGGGAGGTTATATTTTAATCTAGATGAGCAGTTTATCTGTAAGGTGTAAATGCTTATAAGATAGGTGTTCATAACTTGGAGAATGCCTATATCTCTGAGGAATAGCCTGAAAACTAAAGAAGCATATTCCTTTTTTTCCTTTCTTAGGACTAAAACTCAGTTATTAAAAGTAAAGAGAAAATAAAAGCATGAGATAAGGCTCTCATGACCATGTCTTTTTGAAGAGACACATTACCTAATTTCACTAGTCAGGGCCTAAGTACACAGTGCGGGGAGCAGGTTGAGAAACAGGTACTCTTAGACATTATTGCTGGGAGTGTAAATTGGTGCAAACATTTTAGAGGTAATTTTAGGATTATCATCAAAATTCTAAATACATATACCATCTGACCAAGCAATTCCATTTCCAGGGGTTTATTTCCCAGATTACTTGCATAAGTGCATAGATATGAATGTATAAGAATGTTAATTGAAGCACTATTTGTAATAATCAAATATTGGAAATAATCCAAATGTCCATCAGTAGGGAATAAATAAATAATAAATAATTGGATAAATAAATAATGTTGCATCAATACAGCAGAATATGATATAGGACTTTTTAAAAAGGATATAGCCCTTTATTTACTGACATGCAAAGATATCCAGTTTAAATTATTTAGTGATGAAAGCCAAATTTTAGAACAGTTTGCACAGTATGACTCCATATTCTGAAAAGAAGATGTGTATGCATAGGAGAAAGACAAGAAGGGTATTCTGCAAGTTTAACAGTGGCTATTTCTGGGAATTGGGGATTAGAGTAGGGGTGGAAGATGTATTTATAATATTGTGTATTTACTCCTGTATCTAAAAAATTATTTATAGCAAACGTATTACCTTTTAAATAAACATTTTAAAAGGAAAAGCAATAGTTAATTGCTACATTTTCAAATCTTAGGTTGAGAATTTACCTACTCTTGGGTCTTAGAAAGGTTTTATTTACAAAAATATTTCCTTTTGAGATAATTTGAATGATGGAAGGAACAACATTGAGCAGAATTCCAGCTGTTTCAAAATTTGAGCTACCTGATCTGCACTCCATTAATAAATAGTTTCTGATGTCATGTTTTATAGACATCATAGCCCTGTGTTGGATTATTTTGACAACAGTTTAGAAACTTTTGAATTAGACAGTGTTTAACATATGCATGGTGACAGTGGATATTCATGTGATAGGCAAGATTTGGTGATGGTTGGATTCATTTTAGTTTGTATTCAATCTTCTCAGCAAACCTCTCAGTTACAGTTTCTTATTGGTCTGGTATCTGGCTTTTGTTTGTTCTGGTTTTTTGCCTTTAGAAATTGCTACATATTCTCCCTGACAATATGATTTCTCAGTAATTTAGGACTGAATCCTTTTCCTGATCACATTTTCCATTTTGCTTTGGATTTTCCAAAGGTAATCATGTCAAGTTCTTTTCAGTTCCCATAAAAGTTAGTTGCCACTTTCAACCCAATATACCGAGCTCTGATGACTTAAAGGACCCTACCATTCATATTTACCTCCAAATAATTAAAGCAATTGACACCAAACTCTGGTCCTATCAGCTTCAATTTGGGCAGGCTGAAGAATGAACAAAGTTGGGACTTCCCTAGCAATCTAGTAGTTAAGACTTCCTGCTTCCAATGCCGGGGACATGGATTTGATCCATGGTTGGACTAAGATCCCTCCTCCTGCATGCTGCATGGCATGGCCAAAAGTAAAGGGGAAAAAAAGAATGGATAAAGTTCACTAAAAAAAGAATGGATAAAGTTCACTGCTGCTGCTGCTGCTAAGTCACTTCAGTCGTGTCTGACTCTGTGTGACCCCATAGACGACAGCCCACCAGGCTCCCCCATCCCTGGGATTCTCCAGGCAAGAACACTGGAGTGGGTTGCCATTTCATTCTCCAATGCATGAAAGTGAAAAGTGAAAGTGAAGTCACTCAGTCCTGTCCGACCCTCAGCGACCCCATGGACTGCAGCCTACCAGGCTCCTCCGTCCATGGGATTTTCCAGGCAGGAGTACTGGAGTGGGGTGCCATTGCCTTCTAAGTGTGCTTTTTTTGTCATGGCTCTGGGCAAAATCCTTAAGTGGTTGCAGTTTATATGCTAGATTGCTAGCCAAGATTTTGAAGTATGCTGCATATGCAATAGACCATTGCAGCTGGGTCCAGAGATTCGTAATACAAACGCAATCGTCAACACCCAGTAAGTGTTTGCTCTTGTTGACGTGTCTGGGTACTTTAGTTTGGTGACTGAGGTTGGGGCAGGAAAGAGGGATGATAGGATATTATAGATGAAACTATGACAGTGAATGCCTTGGTTTTGAGCCTCTAGAGCTACAGACAGTTTTCTTCATGAAGAAGCACCCTGCTTTGGGACCCAGATGTCAAAGAGTGACACCAAATTTAGAAGGGCCACTTTGTCCACCTCCTCATGGTATCCAGCATCATTCTGGCACATGGAGGCATTGGAAATACTGGGAGACAGCATTCTTGGCGCATTCTTGGCCAAGTGTTTCAAAGTGAACTTCCTCAGCAGAGGCAGTGATAAACTTTTCTTCCAGCTGCTTGCCAGCAATGATGGTTGACAAAGGAGAACTGGAGCAGACCAGGAATAATACTGTGAATGCCCCAAGAGCAGGACAGAGATGCCTATACAATTCTGCTACTGTCCCCTCACATACAGTAGGAGCCCAATATATAGTAATTGAATGAATGCAGTGATGAAAACTTAAAGATGGATTTTTGTATATGGAGAAGGCACTTGTTTGGGGACTCTCAGAAATAATGAGAATCATTTGGTGGGGGATGGGGGGAACAGCTCCTGTTTAAAGAGGATGGAATTTGGATCCATTATAATTTATGCATAGCTATAGTGTGACCACATTTTAATCTATAGGCTAGTAAAGACATATGAAAATTGGGCTAGGAATATTTTCTAAACCACAATTGCTAGAACAATTTGTATTAAATAGATGATATTCAGACTTTTTTTCCCCAAGAATAACATCATTTATAAAATTGAGCAGTGTCTGTGTGGTAGTGGTCTTTGATTAGATTTTTCTATAGGCAATGGTATCTGTAACTTCAGACTGAATTTGTTCTGCTTTCAATATGCCTAAGGGACAAAAGTTGCATGGAAAGAATATAGCTTGCTGAACAGAACAATATAGCTTGTCCTGTCTCTTGATTAGTCAAAACTGAAGCCAGTTGTGGGACTACTTAGGACTATGAGTGCTCAGATATAAAGACTGAATAGTCACCAGAGTCTGTTAAACTTGTTAAACAGGCTCCCTTCTAATAGTTCTCAGATCTGATTTATCACAGAACTTTGCGTTTGTATTTTAAAATTTGTATCTAGACCAAGTCCTTAGATAAGGAGAAAGTAGGAAGGGATAGGCGTATTCTGTTTAGCTTTTAAGGTTAGGCAATCAATTTGGCAGTTGGGCTTATATAACCTTTAACTTCTCCTAATTAGAAATTTTCAAAGTACCTGACTGTCCCCAGGATGCCAATTTGCTAGAGAATCTGCTCGTAGCCTCCTTGTGAGAAGTCAATTTGAAGCCTTAACCCAAAAAAAATGACAAATGCTATAGCTCCATGAGAAAAGTTATCCTCCATTGTTTGCCTCATTCATTGTGAGGCTGGGATTCTAACCTGACTTAATTTTACACTCATCACCTTAACTAATGTATAGCCTATATTATCACAGCCATTCTCCTACAAATAAGTGATACTTTTATAAATCTTCAGAGGAAAGTCAGTCATAGAGGCGATGTCATTTCCTCTCATTATTGTCAGAGGTGACTCTTTTTTAACATTAATTTTCAGACAAAGGTTTTTGAAAGTTAAACTTTGTTATTGTTTTAGCATCTGATAATGACCATGATACTGAGTTCAAATGAACATTCCATTGAATATTGGTGATGATAATCATGTATCTTTTAGACAATAAAATTTCAAGGAAATTCCTGCTTGTTTTTAATAACTTGGAAGCTCAATTTATTTCCATATAGAATTTTAAGAAATATACTGGAGAGTGAATATGCCCTTGATTCTGCAACTGTATGTGCTTGTCTCCATCTTATGTAATTTTATCCCCTTCTGTAGCTTCAGATAGTTTTTATGGCCTGACTGAAGCTGAATTCAGTAACTTTTCTTCCAAACCTATTTGTCTGTCTTCACTCCCAATATTAGTAACTGACACCATTCATTCATTCAGCCCTCTGAGATATCAAGAAATCATGCTATAGTGATCTTTCTTTTAAAAACAGCTTTATTGAGATAAAATTGATGATTTATAGTATATAAAATTTGGTGGTTTTTAGTATGTTCACAGAATAAATGAGATTGTTCTATAAATTTCTTTGTATGTGATTTTTTATTGTTTGGTATTAATATTATACCTGTTTCTTTAAAAAATATAGTGTCCTCTTTGGTGGTTCCAGAATGTGAATTCTATGGGTGAGTATCTCTGGGAGTAAGGGTAGGAGAGCAGTGCTTTCAGTTTTTTTTTCCTGGACCCCACACTCTGTAGAACTAGGATAGAGGTAAGGAATTTTCATTAGAAACAAAAAAGGATAAATTCCCAGGGGAATTCTGTCAAACCATAGAAGATGAGGGGCTTCCCTTGTAGCTCACCTGGTAAAGAATCCACCTGCAATGAGGGAGACCTGAGTTCAATCCCTGGATTGGAAAGATTCCCTGGAGAAGGGAAGGGCTACCACCCCAGTATTCTGGCCTAGAGAATTCCCTGGACTGTATAGTCCATGGGGTCACCAAGAGTCGGACATGACTGAGCAACTTTCATAATAAATAAATGACAGAAGATGATATCATCTCAATGCTATTTTATCCAGTCCAGAGCACAGAAAAAGAAAGAAAACCAACCCCACTATGTGATCCAAAAAAATCTTAAATATTAGCAAAGAGAACCAACAGTGTATTTTAAAATAATATATATTTATAAAGTGTTTTCCAAGAATAAAAGAGTTTTTCCATAGTAGGACATCAATTAATATGATTCATCAACATAATAAAACTAATGAGAAAAGTCAGATCATTGCCTTCAGAAAAGCATTTGATAAAATTCAACATCCATTCAAGTTGAAAATACTCAATTAAAAGGAATTGAAGGATAGTTTAGCCCATAAGCCAGCTCCTTCTTTAATGGAAAAACATTACTAAAAGTAGGAAAAGTCAAAGTTGACCACTATGTCCATTTACTATTTAACATTGGAAGCAGAAGTCTTAGCCAATACAATTAGACAAGAGAAAGCATTTAATTACATAATAATTGAAAGGAAGATGAAAAACTCTCTTTGCAGATAACATGATTAACTAGAAAACAAAAACTATATGGAAAAATTAATAGAAATTATAGTAAGACAATTTAGTAAAGACATAGGATATAAAATTAATATAAAGTCAATAGCTTCATATAAACAATAAGCAGATAAAAGAAATAATGGAAGAATAGACTATTTTTGTAATTATTTATTTTAATTAGAGGATAATTACTTTAAAATATTGTGATGGTTTTTGCCATACATCAACATGAATCAGCCATGGATATACATGTGTGCCCCCATTCTGAAATCCCCTCCCACCTCTCTCCCCACCCTACCTCTCTGGGTTGTCCCAAAGCACTGGCTTTGGGTGTCCTACTTCAGGCATCGAACTTGCATTGGTCATCTGTTTAACATATGGTAATATGTATGTTTCAGTGCTATTCTGTCAAATCATCCCACCCTCATCTTCTCCCACAGAGTCCAAAAGACTGTTTTTACATCTGTGTTTATTTTCTGCCCTGTATATGTAGAATTGGAGTAGACTGTATTTAGAAGAACAGAAGTATAATACTGAAACAAAATTAGTTTTAAAAATGGGTAAACTCTATATAAGAAAAACTGTGAGATACTCCTGATAACAAAAATATAGATAAAAAAAAATAAAAAGATACATTCTTGGACAGGAAGACATGTTGTAAAGATGTGGATTCTCCCTAAGTCATTATCATCAGTTTTTTTCTGAATCTACATGAATCTTCAGCTCAGTTCAGTCACTCAGTCATGTCCGACTCTTTGCGACCCCATGGACTGCAGCATGCCAGACTTCCCTGTCCATCACCAACTCTCAGAGATTACTCAAACTCATGTTCATTGAGTCAGTGATGCCATCCAACCATCTCATCTTCTGTCATCCCCTTCTCCTCCCGCCTTCAATCTTTCCCAGCATCAGGGTCTTTTCAAATGAGTCAGTTCTTCGTATCAGGTGGCCAAAGTATTGGAGTTTCAGCTTCAACATCAGTCCTTCCAATGAATAGTCAGGACTGATTTCCTTTAGGATGGACTGGTTGGATTTCCTTGCAATCCAGGGGACTTTCAAGAGTCTTCTCCAACACCACAGTTCAAAAGCATCAATACTTCAGTGCTCAGCTTTCTTTATATTCTAACTCTCACATCCATACATGACCACTGGGAAAACCATAACTTTGACTAGATGGACCTTTGTTGGCAAAGTAATGTCTCTGCTTTTCATATGCTGTCTAGGTTGGCCATAACTTTCCTTTCAAGGAGTAAGCTTCTTTTAATTTAATGGCTGCAGTCACCATCTGCAGTGATTTTGGAACACCAAAAAATAAAGTCTGTCACTGTTTCCATCATTTCCCCATCTATTTGCCATGAAGTGATGGGACCGGATGCCATGATCCTTATTTTCTGAATGTTGAGCTTTAAGCCAACTTTTTCACTCTCCTCTTTCACTTTCATCAAGAGGTTCTTTAGTTCTGCTTCATTTTCTGCCATAAGGGTGGTGTCATCTGCATATCTGAGGTTATTGATATTTCTCCCGGCAATCTTGATTCCAGCTTGTGCTTCATCAAGTCCAGCTTTCTCATGATGTACTCTACATATAAGTTAAATAAGCAGGGTAACAATATACAGCCTTGACGTACTGCTTTTCCTATTTGGAACCAGTCTGTTGTTCCATGTCCAGTTCTAACTGTTGCTTCTTGACCCGCATACAGATTTCTCAAGAGGCAGGTCCGGTGGTCTGGTATTCCTATCTCTTTCAGAATTTTCCACAGTTTATTGTGATCCACACAGTCAAAGGCTTTGGCATAGTCAATAAAGCAGAAGTAGATGTTTTTCTAGAACTCTCTTGCTTTTTTGATGATCCAGTGGATGTTGGCAATTTGATCTCTGGTTCCTCTGCCTTTTCTAAATCCAGCTTGAACATCTGGAAGTTCATGGTTCACATATTGTTGAAGCCTGGCTTCAACATTTCTTTACTAGCATGTGAAATGAGTGCAATGTGCAGTAGTTTCAGCATTCTTTGGCATTGCCTTTCTTTGGGATTGGAATGAAAACTGATCTTTTCCAGTCCTGTGGCCACTGCTGAGTTTTCCAAATTTGCTGGCATATTGAGTGCAGCACTTTCACAGCCTCATCTTTCAGGATTTGAAATAGCTCAACTGGAATTCCATCACCTCCACTAGCTTTGTTTGTAGTGATGCTTTCTAAGGCCCACTTGACTTCACATTCCAGGATGTCTGGCTCTAGGTCAGTGATCACACCATCGTGATTATCTGGGTCATGAAGATCTTTTTTGTATAATTCTTCTGTGTATTCTTGCCACCTTAATATCTTCTGCTTCTGTTAAGTCCATACCATTTCTGTCCTTTATCGAGCCCATCTTTGCATGAAATGTTCCCTTGGTATCTCTAATTTTCTTGAAGAGATCTCTAGTCTTTCTCATTCTATTGTTTTCCTCTATTTCTTTGCACTGACCACTGGGGAAGGCTTTCTTATCTCTCCTTGCTATTCTTTGGAACTCTGCAGTCAGATGTGTATATCTTTCCTTTTCTCCTTTGCCTTTAGCGTCTCTTCTTTTCTCAGCTATTTGTAAGGCCTCCTCAGACAACCATTTTGCCTTTTTGCATTTCTTTCTCTTGGGGATGGTCTTGATCACTCCCTCCTGTACAATGTCATGAACCTCCGTTCATAGTTCTTTAGGCACTCTATCAGATCCAATCCTTGAATCTTTTTGTCTCTTCCACTGTATAATCATAAGGGATTTGATTTAGGTCATAACTGAATGGTCTAGTGGTTTTCCCTACTTTCTTCAATTTAAGTCTGAATTTGGCAATAATGAGTTCATGATCTGAGCCACAGTCAGCTCCCAGTCTTGTTTTTGCTGACTGTATAGAGCTTCTCCATCTTTGGCTGCAAAGAATGTAAACAATCTGATTTTGGTGTTGACCATCTGGTGATGTCCATGTATAGAGTCTTCTCTTGTGTTGGAAGAGGGTGTTTGCTATGACCATTGCGTTCTTTTGGCAAAACTCTTTTAGCCTTGCCTGCTTCATTCATTCTATAATCCAAGGATAAATTTGCCTGTTACTCCAGGTATTTCTTGACTTCCTACTTTTGCATTCCAGTCCCCTATAATGAAAAAGACATCTCTTTTGTGTGTTAGTTCTAGAAGGTCTTGTAGGTCTGCATAGAATCATTCAACTTCAGCTTCTTCAGCATTACTGGTTGGGGCATCGACTTGGATTACCATGATATTGAATGGTTTGCTTTGGGAATGAACAGAGATCATTCTGTCATTTTTGAGATTGCATACAAGTACTACATTTGGACTCTCTTGGTGACTTTGATGGCTACTCCATTTCTCTGTGGGCAAGGGATTCTTGCCCACTGTAGCAGATACAATGGTTATCTTAGTTAAATTCACCTATTCCAGTCCATTTTAGTTCACTGGTTCCTACAATATCAACGTTCACTCTTGCCATCTTCTCTTTGACCACTTCCAATTTGCCTTGATTCATGGACTTTACATTCCAGGTTCCTATGCAATATTGCTCTTTATGGCATCAGAGTTTACTTCCATCACCAGTCACATCCACAACTGGGTATTGGTTTTGCTTTGGCACCATCTCTTCATTCTTTCTGGAATTATTTCTCCACTGATCTCCAGTAGCATATGGGCACCTATAGACTTGGGAAGTTCATCTTTCAGTGTCCTATCTTTTTGCCTTTTCATACTGTTCATGGCGTTCTCAAGGCAAGAATACTGAAGAGGCTTGCCATTCCCTTCTCCAGTGGACCACATTTTGTCAGAACTCTCCACCAAGACCCATCTGTTTTGGGTGGCCCTACAGGGCATGGCTCTATAGTTTCATTGAGTTAAACAAGGCTGTGGTTCATGTGATCAGATTGGTTAGTTTTCTGTGATTGTGGTTTTCATTCTGTCTGCCCTCTGATGGAGAAGGATTAGAGGCTTATGGAAGCTTCCTGATGGGAGAGACTGAATGAGGGGGAAACTGGATCTTGTTCTGATGGGCTACGCCTAGCTCAGTAAATCTTTAATCCAATTTTCTGTTGATGGGTGGAGCTGTGTTCCCTCCCTGTTATTTGACCTGAGGCCAAACTATGGTGGAGGTGATGAAGATAATGGCGACCTACTTCAAAAGGTCCCATGCTGCACTCAGTGCCCCTAACCCTGCAACAGGCCATGGCTGACCCACTTCTCCTAGATGAGTTGATTACAAAATATAACTGAAAGTACAAACACCAAGTAGAATCAAAAAGCTGTAAGAAAAGAATCAAGGAGGGATAAAGTACTACCAAATATTAAAATATATATATTATGAATCTGCATAATTGAAATAGTGTTATATTGGTACATGATTAGACAGAAATGCCATGGAAATTGTAAGGAAACCCGGAAATAGATGCAAGTGAAAACTGAAATTTAAGAAATGATACTAGTTTGGTCTCAAGTCAATGCAACATGTAGATCTTACTTGGATTCCAATCCAAACAAATCAAGGTAAAGGACATTTTTGAGATAATGGAGAAAAACTGCATGTGGAATAAATGCTATGTGATTCTAAGTGTTAACTTTCCTTTGTGTGATAATGGTATTGTGAATATATCAAAATATTTACCTGTGAAAGGTATGAATAGAAGTATTTTTTAGTGAAATAATATATAGTCAAGATTTGTTTAAAACACCAGCAGAAAAGGGAAAGTGGAGTGTAAATTAAGAAAGGAAAATATTACAAATTGTTGTAGCAGGATGATTAGAGTATAGAAAATATAAAAGTTCACTATATTATTTTCTCTGCTTGTATATAGGTTTGAAAAAGTTACATAAAAATTTTTTAAATGCAAGATTCCATTACTGATAAGTGACTTGGGTGTGTTATATGTATGTTTATTTATAAATATGTGCACACTAGGGGAAAAAAATACCAGGTTCCTGAGGATGTGACAGATCTGTTTCTGATTTTACAAAACTCAAATAAATTTTAAAGAAACAGTTGACACCTATATGTATTGCTGAGATATTCTTGTAATATAGTCTGTGACTGAAAAAATTCCAAGATGAAAAAGACTAAGTGAGTAGGTATGGAGGTAGAGAGAGCAACTTTGGCTTTTTACCATATATATATAACCTTCTGTTTGAATTATGAACAAGGTTTATAAAGGTTTTTTTTCTAATAGCAATAGGAGTAATAATAACTCATTTTTTGGAAAAGGTTTCCAGAAGATTCTGTGAGTGATAGTGTAAGTCGCTCAGTCGTGTCCAGTTCTTTGCAACCCCATGGACTATATAGTCCATGGAATTCGCAGGCCAGAATACTGGAGTGGGTAGCCTTTCCCTCCTCCAGGGTATCTTCCCAACCAGGGATTGAACCCAGGTCTCCCACATGCAGGCGGATTCTTTACCAGCTGAGCCACAAGGGAAAACCAAGAATACTTGAATGGGTAGCCTGTCTCTTCTCCAGCGCATTTTCCTGACCCAGGAATTGAGCTGGGGTCTCCCGCATTGCAGGTGGATTCTTTACCAACTGTGCACGAGGGAAGTCAAAGATTGTGAGGATGGGCTCAAATACAAGGCAGTAGCATCTACATCCTGGATAGTCTGGAGCCTTCAGACTTACTTCTTGTTACATCCCTTATACCAGCAAGTGAAGTCGAAAGTGAATTTGCTCAGTCATGTCTGACTCTTTGCGACCCCATGGACTGTAGCCTACCAGGCTCCTCTATCCGTGGGATTTTCCAGGCAATAGTACTGGAGTGGATTGCCATTTCCTTCTCCAAGGGATCTTCCCAACCCAGGAATCGAACCAGGGTCTCCCGCATTGTAGACAGACGCTTTACTGTCTGAGCCACCAGGGAAGTCCAGCAAAACCCCACATAATTGCAGTTCCCTGGTACCACAGGTTATTTAACCTTCATTCCTTTGCTATGTATGTGATGGGTGAACATAGGAGATAGTCTCCTTTCAAGTATCACAATCACTGAAGCCTATCTTTTTAAAAAATTTATTTATTTTTTAATTGAAGGATAACTGCACCTATCTTAAGTGCCCTCTTCTCTCCAGCTCTGACCCCCAGCTTCAGATAAATTTACTACTTCCTTCTTCATATAACTCTGTGAACCTGACTCAGTCCAACGTCTGCTTCATCCCATAAGATGGTCTGACTCCCCTCTAAGGATTGCCCTAAAGTATCTGGTCAGTAGAGTGAGAGAAAAAAGATAATGTTTTGGCTTAATTACTTGACAGTTGCTATCTCAATTTCTGGAGTTACTGCTGCTGCTGCTAAGTCACTTCAGTCGTGTCCGACTCTGTGTGACCCCATAGACGGCAGCCCACCAGGCTCCCCCGTCCCTGGGATTCTCCAGGCAAGAACACTGGAGTGGGTTGCCATTTCCTTCTCCAATGCATGAAAGTGAAAAGTGAAAGTGAAGTCGCTCAGTCGTGTCCAACTCTAGCGACCCCATGGACTGCAGCCCACCAGGCTCCTCCGTCCATAGGATTTTCCAGGTAAGAGTACTGGAGTGGGTTGCCATCGCCTTCTCCGAATTTCCAGAGTAGGAGACTGTAAATATCTCTACTCTGGTTTTCCTAGCCAAAATATTTGTTATGTATCATGATGCTGAGTTGGTTTTGAATCATACTGTAAAAGAATATTCATACTTCTTTGAAATAAGATAGAAAAAAATGAAATGTATGTCATTTTCAAGTTATATGGTACCACTTATATGTGAGTAAACAGATTGCCATATTTTTCAGTTGTCTCTGTAAGTTTAAGATACTTTTGTGCCCAATAGTTGTTCCCACCTCTGACCCTATGCTCCAGACCAATATGAGACCCCAGAGCTGTGCCCTCCTGTGACTAAGTTGCCATCAGTGCCACTGTGGTCCGGTTGCCCAGTCCCCAGTCAGCAGGTGAATTCCCATGGTGAATGCTCTTGTCCTCCCCAGTTCCATCACTACCCCATCTACCACCATAGACACGTTTTTGTTTCCACTTCCATGACAGTTTCAGCCTAGAGGTTGAGGGTGAAGAGGAATGCTCTCTCCTGGGATTTGGGACTAGGGCTAAATGGCAGGGAATTAGATATATTTCTGATAGTCCAGGTTAGAATTAGGAGCACAATGTAGCATAGAAACTATGTGATTGAATACATTCGATTTTATACTATTTTGTGTGCTACATTTGAATGGTAATTAAAAGCTAGTGTGCCTCCTTAAGAAACTAGAAATTTATCATGCAGTCTGAATTCAAAAGGCCTTGTAAGCAAATTTTGCTCCCAAAGTTCATTTATAAACTGAGGACTTTATTTTCATAACATCAGGAGGAAAGAGCAAGTGAAATGAAATACACATTTGATGATATATAATTAGAAAAAATCATCTTCAAAAGTAATTGCCAGAGTAGGGCGAACACTTTCACCATACACACATTATAAACATGCATTATGGACCACATGCATGTGATAATTATTCTCCCAGTAAGATTTATTTTAGCTTAAAATAGTAGAAATAACTGCCAAATTACATATTTAGAATGTTTCTCTAGAGTGCAAGTGAATAGATACTGTTTCTTTAAATTCTGGTGTCTTTCTCTGTTCTGCTGAACTTGAACCTGCTTGGTTATGGGGCCAGTAAACCTCAAGTAATCTACTGTAAATATAAAAATTACTCTACATGCTGGCTACCCTTCCCTGTAAAAATAATTATACCATTGTGGGGGTAACTGACTTTGCTTTAACTATAAAATGGTTATCTTTAGCAGGAACATTTATTCCCCATCTTGGTGTTTTCTTCCAGTGAAGGGATATCAGTTAGTGCAATTCTCTCCATCCCTACACTCTGCCCTAGGAAAAGAAGTGACCTGCCCATTAACTGGGGAGCCAGAACTGGGCAATCAGAACACCACTGTTCCTCCTCCCTTCCTCTTGGAGGCCAGTGGCCACAGGAAGCATCTGTGTGTCCAAGCCACATTGTTACAGGAGTAGCCCCTATGGAGTGGGGGTCCATACCTGGGTGGGGTGTATCTAATTCTGGGGTTCCATATAACTCACAGACATAAACCACATTCTCCAATATCTGCTTTATCAGTAATCAAAATGACATGTCAGTCTCCATCTATCTTATTCCATGCCTACCACATCAAAACTCATATAAGAAAAGCAAGGTTCTTGTATACCTGCCCCTGTGAACACCACCTACTATGCCTTTCCTCAGTGATACTCTGAAGAAAAACAATTAGAAAACAATATTCAAGGAAGAGGCATTGAAGATATATTGACATTGGACAGTGATTTGGAAAAGAATATTAAAATGAGGAAAATCTAATTTCAGACTGAATTTCCTGTGCTTTGGTTCTTCATTTCTCTCTACATTTGTCTCCTCCTCCTATTTCATGTCTCCAGGTATACTCATGTTTCCATATTCAGTTTTTCACTCAATACTCCATTCTGGTTCCAAATAGGAAAGGCTGTATATTGTCACCCTGCTTATTTAACTTATATGCAGAGTACATCAAGAGAAATGCTGGGATGGATGAAGCACAAGCTGGAATCAAGATTGCCGGGAGAAATATCAATAACCTCAGATATGCAGATGACACCGCCCTTATGGCAGAAAGCGAAGAAGAGCTAAAGAACCTCTTGATGAAAGTGAAAGAGGAGAGTGAAAAAGTTGGCTTAAAGCTCAATATTCAGAAAACGAAGATCATGGCATGTGGTCCCATCACTTCATGGCAAATAGATGGGGAAACAGTGGAAACAGTGTCAGACTTTATTTTTGGAGGCTCCAAAATCACTGCAGATGGTGATTGCAGCCATGAAATTAAAAGACGCTTACTCCTTGGAAGGAAAGTTATGACCCACCTAGATAGCATATTCAAAAGCAGAGACATTACTTTGCCAACAAAGGTTCGTCTAGTCAAGACTATGGTTTTTCCAGTAGTCATGTATGGATATGAGAGTTGGACTGTGAAGAAAGCTGAGTGCTGAAGTATAGATGCTTTTGAACTGTGGTGTTGGAGAAGACTCTTGAGAGTCCCCCGGACTGCAAGGAGATTCAACCAGTCCATTCTAAAGAAGTTCAGTCCTGGGTGTTCTTTGGAAGGACTGATGCTAAAGCTGAAACTCCAATACTTTGGTCACCTCATGCAAAGAGTTGACTCATTGGAAAAGACTCTGATGCTGGGAGGGATTAGGGGCAGGAGGAGAAAGGGATGACAGAGGATGAGATGGCTGGATGGCATCACTGACTCCATGGACGTGAGTTTGAGTGAGCTCTGGGAGTTGGTGATGGACAGGGAGGCCTGGCGTGCTGCATGCAATTCATGAGGTCACAAAGAGTCGGACTCAACTGAGCAACTGAACTGAACTGAACTGAGATGACTGTTAAGATAAAAATGGGTCAAGCAATAGGGAAATTTTACTATCTTACTTAACAAAGAGTCCTTAGAAAAGATGCCTCTAGGGCTACTGAATTCAGCCTCTCAGTGAAATCACCAAGCTCTTGGGATTTTCATCTTAAGGCTAGCTCCCTTCCTAATTACAAAATGGCTGCCCCTTATCTCTTGCCTGGAAAATTCCATGGACGGAGGAGCCTGGTAGGCTGCAATCCATGGGGTCGCGAAGAGTCGGACACGACTGAGCGACTTCACTTTCTCTTTTCACTTTCATGCATTGGAGAAGGAAATGGCAACCCACTCCAGTGTTCCTACCTAGAGAATCCCAGAGACAGGGCAGCCTGGTGGGCTGCCATCTATGGGGTCACACAGAGTTGGACATCATGACTGAAGCAACTTAGCAGCAGCAGCCCCTTATCTCAGTTCCGACGCAGACATAAACTAGCCCAGCAGAAGATCTCACCTCATTTTCATGTGCCCTTTTTTAAGAGTGAGGAAGTGTCCCCAGCAGACTTCCCCTCATCTCATCATAGCCAGAATTGTTTCATAAACCCTTGTCACACACCAGTCTAAAATAAGAAGTACCATCCGTTCCCCTCCCCTCACAGAGCTGGATCTGGGACTGGCCTCCCTGAAGGACTGGGTTATGTGGAAGAGAAAGGATGGCTCTCAAGGGAAGAAGCAGAAGATTACAGGTAGCAACTAAAGCTATCTGCTACATGAAGTCATCCAAAATGCATAATGAAAAGAGAAGCCGTTTTTTAAAAAAGCAAAAATAATCCCCAACAATCTTCAGCCCTTAGAGCATATATCCTGCTTGTGTGTCCCTGGGGAGTGCTCTTACATAATAGAACCATATCAGTGTTTGTTTTCTTTTTTTAAAGTCTATTTGGTTGCTAATTCTTTTTAAAATATTTATTCATTTATTTATTGCTGTGCTGGGTCTTTGTTGCTGCATGCGGGCTTTCTCTAGTTGCAGTAGGGGGGCCACTCCCTAGTTGGGGTGTGCGGGCCTCTGGTTGTGGTGGCTTCTGTTGTGGAGCATGGGCTCTAGGTGCAGGCTTCAGTAGTTGTGGTGCACAGGCTTAGTTGCCCTGCAGCATGTGAGATCTTCCTGGACCAGGAATTGAACCCATGTAGATGGACAGGGAGGCCTGGTGTGCTGCGTTTCATGGGGTCGCAAAGAGTCGGACACGACTGAGTGACTGAACTGATCTGATGCTGCATTGGCAGGTGAATTTTTAAACACTGAACCACAAGGGACGTCCAGTCCTTGTTTTCTTACGGTGTAGGGGGCAAAGGTATGCACTCCTCTAAGAGGTTATAGCATATAAACTTGCCTTGAAGCCACAGCCCAGAATGCTCCCTCATGATACATCAGCCCTCCTTATCTGTGGGTTCCACATCCTTGGATTCAACCAGTCTTGCTGATTGTAAGAAACTTGAGCATCACAGATATTGATATCTGCAGAGCATCCTGGAACCAATTCCTGTGTATACTGAGAGAGGGCCGTATAACCAGAGAAATTATTAACCTGGTCATTTCTCAACGATTATAAGCACGTCCTCGAACAGAAGAGAACTAAAATTAGTCATTTGTTTTATTGCAATTAAAACTATTCTCTTCCCAAATTAATAATCTCTACTGAATTTGCAGATAATTTTTAAAGTTGCATTTCATAGTATCAGCTAGTTTCAGCTTTTCATCACAAATTAATTAATAGACACTCCTTGCTTCCCTTGAACACTTCTGGCACAGTACTATGAATACAAGATAATAAAAAATATTGTAATTGAAAATAATTAATTGACTCAGGAAACTTCTGGAGTTATTGTTCTCTTTCTCTAGTAAACACTAGAGGGAATACTCAAAGATTAAACATTTCCATAAAGACAATATATAGTCTTATATGTTTACCTATAAATTACCTGCCACAGGGTGAAATGGTTTTCGTGGTAAACTGAGAAGATCAGTGTGGCAGGTTATTATTTTGGCTTTGTTCCTAAGATTCAGATTTTAAAAAGCTATATGCAATGGGGAGAGGTGATTGGGGACTGGTGCAAAAGTAGCACAGATGGATGCAGGATTGCCCCAAACAGATGCCTGCTACATTTACCACGTGCCATGGTACTGTGCTAAGTCCTTGTACATGCATCAACAATTTTTTCTTTGCACAACCTCATTAATTTGGTGCTATATTATTCTAATTTTAAAGATGAGAAAAATAGGGGGTTGTAAAGGTTAACAAACTTGCCCAAAGCCACACTGATAGAAAGTGACACAGTCCAATCTGTCTGACTGAGCATTCACACTCTTAACCACTGCATGAAGAGACCAAATGGTGGACAAAGTTTTAGTTCAGTGGAGAAGCTCAGTTGTGTCCGACTCCTTGTGACCCCATGGACTGCAGCAAGCCAGGCCTGCCTGTCCATCACTAACTCCAGGAGTCTACTCAAACTCATGTCCATTGAGTCAGTGATGCCATCCAACCATCTCATTCTCTGTTGCCCCTTCTCCCGCCTTCAATCTTTCCCAACAACAGGGTCTTTTCAAATGGGTTGGTTCTTCGCATCAGGGGGCCAAAGTACTGGAGTTTCAGCTTCAACATCAGTCCTTCCAATGAATAGTCAGGACTGATCTCCTTTAGGATGGACTGGTTGGATCTCCTTGCAGTCCAAGGGACTCTCAAGAGTCTTCTCCAACACCACAGTTCAAGAGCATCGATTCTTCGGCACTCAGCTTTCTTTATAGACCAACTCTCACATCCATACATGACTACTGGGAAAACCATAGCCTTGACTAGACAGACCTTTGTTGGCAGAGTAATGTCTCTGCTTTTTAATATGCTATCTGTGTTGGCCATAACTTTTCTTCCAAGGAGTAGGTATCTTTTAATTTCATGGCTGCAGTCACCATCTGCAGTGATTTTGGAGCCCCCAAAAATAAAGTCAGCCACTGTTTCCACTGTTTCCCCATCTGTTTGCCATGAAGTGATGGGACTGGATACTGTGATCTGCATTTTCTGAATGTTGAGTTTTAAGCCAACTTTTTCACTCTCCTCTTTCACTTTCATCAAGAGGCTCTTTATTTCTTCGCTTGCTGCCATAAGGGTGGTGTCATCTGCATATCTGAAGTTATTGATATTTCTCGCATCAATCTTGATTCCAGCTTGTACTTCAATCAGCCCAGCATTTCTCATGATGTACTCTGCATATAAGTTAAATAAGCAGGGTGACAATATACAGCCTTGACATACTCCTTTTCCTATTTGGAACCAGTCTGTTGTTCCATGTCCAGTTCTAACTGTTGCTTCCTGACCTGCATACAGATTTCTCAAGAGGCAGGTCAGGTGGTCTGGCATTCCCATCTCTTTCAGGATTTTCCACAGTTTATTGTGATCCACACAGTCAAAGGCTTTGACATAAAGAAGAAATAGATGTTTTTCTGGAACTCCCTTGCTTTTTTGATGATCCAGTGGATGTTGGCAATTTGATGTCTGGTTCCTCTGCCTTTTCTAAAACCAGCTTAAACATCTGGAAGTTCACAGTTCACATATTGTTGAAGCCTGGCTTAGAGAATTTTGAGCATTACTTTACTAGCGTGTGAGATGAGTGCAATTGTGCGGTAGTTTGAACATTCTTTGGTGTTGCCTTTCTTTGGGATTGGAATGAAAACTGACCTTTTCCAGTCCTGTGGCCACTGCTGAGTTTTCCAAATTTGCTGACATATTGAGTGCAACACTTTCACAGCCTCATCTTTCAGGATTTGAAATAGCTCAACTGGAATTCAATCACCTCCACTAGCTTTGCTCGTAGTAATGCTTCCTATGTCCCACTTGACTTCACATTCCAGATGTCTGGCCCTAGGTGAGTGATCACACCATTGTGATTATCTGGGTCATGAAGATCTTTTTTGTACAGTTCTTCTGCGTATTCTTGCCACCTCTTCTTAATATCTTCTGCTTCTGTCAGGTCCATAGCACTCCTGTCCTTTATTGAGCCCATCTTTGCATGAAACATTCCCTTGGTATCTCTAATTTTCTTGAAGAGATCTCTAGTCTTTCCCATTCTGTTGTTTTCCTCTATTTCTTTGCATTGATCACTGAGGAAGGCTTTCTATTCTCTCCTTGCTATTCTTTGGAACCCTGCATTCAAGTGGGTATATCTTTCCTTTTCTCCTTTGCTTTTCACTTCTCCTCTTTTCACAGCTATTTGTAAGGCCTCCTCAGACAGCCATTTTGGTTTTTTGCATTTCCTTTTCTTGGGGATGGTCTTGATCCCTGTCTCCTGTACAATGTCATGAACCTCTGTCTATAGTTCATCAGGCATTCTGTCTATCAGATCTAGTCCCTTGAATCTACTTGTCACTCCCACTGTATAATCATAACGGATTTGATTTAGGTCTTACCTGAATGGCCTAGGGGTTTTCCCTATTTTTTTCAATTTAAGTCTTGATTTGGCAATAAGGAGTTCATGGTCTGAGCCACAGTCAGCTCCCGGTCTTATTTTTGCTGACTGTACAGAGCTTCTCCATCTTTGGCTGCAAAGAATGTAAACAATTTGTTTTCAGTGTTGACCATCTGGTGATGTCCATGTGTAGAGTCTCCTCTTGTATTGTTGGAAGAGGGTGTTTGCTATGACCAGTGCATTCTCTTGGCAAAACTCTATTAGCCTTTGGCCTGCTTCATTCTGTACTCCAAGGCCAAATTTGCCTGTTACTGCAGTTGTTTCTTGACTTCCTACTTTTGCATTCCAGTCCCCTATAATGAAAAGGACATCTTTTTTGGGTGTTAGTTCTAGAAGGTCTTGTAGGTCTTCATAGACCCGTTCGACTTCAGTTTCTTCATCATTACTGGTTGGGGCATAGACTTGGATTACTGTGGTATTGAATGGACTAGGTTTACCTGGATTTAAACGTTTTTAGTACAGTCCCTTACTACAATTATTGCTTTGGGCCTTCCTTCTTAAGCAATAAAAAAACCGAAAACTGATGCAATATTCTATACCTCTTTAATTCTAGAGTTGTGGTTCTTATAGTGTGGTCCCCAAATGAATAGCATCCTGCATCACCTGGGAAGTTGTTAGAAATGCAAATTTTCAGTTCCCAGCCAAGATCTACTAAAGAAGAATCTCTGGGTGTCAGCATAGCGTTCTCTGTTTTAATAAGCCTTCAAGAGGATTCTGATGCTTACAAAAGTTGTAGGAGCACTGTTCTAGAGAAAGCCTATAGATGTTGTTTAGGCTTCCCTTCTCCAACAGAGGGTTACAACAGCTCACAGGTTGAGCGGAGCTGAGGTCCATACTCAGTTTCTCTCTCCCTACTTTCTTCAATTTCAGTCTGAATTTGACAATAAGGAGTTCATGATTTGAGCCACAGTCAGCTCCAGGTCTTATTTTTGCTGACTGTATAGAGCTTCTCCATCTTTGGCTGCAAAGAGTATAATCAATCTGATTTCGGTGTTGATCATCTGGTGATGTCCATGTGTAGAGCCTTCTCTTGTTCTCCCATGTGTTCCACAATGTCTTTACTGTTGAGCTCTTCTGCTGACAGATTATTGTGCCTTAAAGTTCCAAGGCCCTTGTTGTCATGCTCACTGCTAGGGGTTCACAGACTTTAGTAGAGGGCTTCTCTGGTGGCTCAGTTGGTAAAGAATCCACCTGCAATGTGGGAAACCTGTGTTCGATCCCTGGGATGGGAAGATCCCCTGGAGGAGGGCATGGCAACCCACTCCAGTATTCTGGCCTGGAGAATCCCTTGGACAGAGGAACCTGGTGGGCTATAGTCCACGTGGTTGCAAATAGTCGGACATGACTGACTAAGCAGAGCACCGCTACATTTTTTTCTTTTTCTTCAGATTTTATGTTTCTTTCTACTTTTCACTTCTGTTATCTTCATTTCCCATCCTTTCCTCTTTTTTTCTGATTTTTCTTGAGCACACTGCATTCCACATAACACTTTATCCTAATCTGCCTCCTTTTCCTCCCCTGCTTTCTCTCATAGTAGGATGGGCTATTAATTACTCCCCAGGAAACTTAACATCTTGGCAGCAAAATATTCGCTTCTTGGTGGTGCCAAAAGGAAGACACTTCTATTTGTGAGTGAGACTAAAAATTCCTAAAAATATCTTTTGATATTTTCTCTTTCCTAAGAACAAGAATCATTGGATTTCTCACTAAACTGAAAACGCATTGAGGACAGAATTTGTGTATGATTCACACCAGTCACCACTGCTATGAAAAGTGATAATCCTCCAAGGCAATCACCCCTTGAAAAAATTGTAGTAAAATACATAAAACATAAGATTTACTATCTTAACCATTTTTTAGTGTACAATTCAGTAGTCTTACTTGCATTTACATTGTTATGCAACCATCACCACCTTTCATCTCCAGGCTTCTTTCATCTTGCAAAACTGAAATTCTGTACTCTTGCCCCTCCCAGCCCCTGATAACCATGTTCTACTTTCTATTTCTATGAATTTGACTGCTCTTGGAGCCTCATATAGGTGGAATCATATGGTATTTATCTTTTTTGTGACTGGCTTATTTCATTTTGCATAATGTCCTCAAGATTCATCTATGTTGTAGCAGGTGTCAGAACTCCCTTACTCTTTAAGGCTGAATTATATTCTGTTGTATAAACACATATATTGTGTACACACACACCATATTTTGTTTATCTATTCATTTATATATGGACTCTTGGGTAGCTTCTACATTTTTGTCATGAACACATAATGCTTCTATGAACATGGGTGTCCAAATATCTGATGAGGACCATTACCAGTTTCACACAATATTAGTACCATTAATCCATGATGCTTATATTTAGCATGGAGAGGTAGATATGGATGAGAGGAATCAGGGAGGTCCATAGAAGCATATCTGGGGCCTCCAAGGCATGTTGGCATCTGACCATAGAAGTATGCTCTATTTAACTATGATATATTAACTATGATATATTTTGAGTTCCCTTGCTCTTGTCTAACTCTGATGGCACCCCCCAGCAATCATCTTCATTTTGCTCCTTAGACTCTGGTTCTTGCCTTTTCTTGTATTCAGACTTGAAGCCACTGGTTGTCTTGAAACCTTGACTTTGTTCTGCTTTTCACTCTGCTTTAAAGATTGAGGGCAGGAGGGATAGGGGATGACAGAGGATGAGATGGTTGGATGGCATCACTGACTCAATGCACATGAGTTTGAGCAAACTCTGGGAGATAGGGACAGCAAGGTCTGGCGTGCTGCAGTCCATCGGGTTGCAGAGTCAGACATGACTGAGTGACTCAATAGCACCAACAACGGCTTCTTTACACTTTGGCAACTTGTCACCTCCTCAGTTTCTGACCTCAGTCTTACCCTTACTTTTTTGGATTCTTTTAACAGACTGCTTGGAGGGACCCATCTTGGCACCAGTTAGGAGAAAGGAGGACTCGTCTTCCATCCACATAGCCATCAGGGTAAGTCAGGAGCACTGGAGTAGGAATTGGTAGGCTAGACTGAGCAGACATGGGTGCCAGTACATACCTGTCTGCTTAAAACTCACAGCATGTGACTCACCCACAAGACACAGGAAAAGATATAACAAGTTGAAAATCAGGCTAACCCCTCCCAGACAGACTCTGCCTACTGGCTCTGTCTCTGCCCAAAGAACCAAATGGGTATTAGTCATGCAGAACCTATTGGAGGGGAGTTCCTAGAGCTTTATAATGTGACTCACTGAATTGAAGGTTTTCAGAACAGTGGAGCCAGGGACCCTTATTGTGCTTATCTTGGCATTGGCCTCCACAACATCCAGCAAGTGAGCCTGGAATCTTCCCATATGTTTCATTTCTTGGGGTCTTTGAAGCAGGGTTTTAGCAGCTGGCAACTGCCCAGCAGAAAGGGCTTAAGAAGCATAATAGCAGCTGTGTGTTTGCAGTAAGCCTCGCAATACAGAGGGGAAAAGTGTCACACAGCCTTAAGAAGAGCCACTAAAACAGAGAAACAGACACATGCTGGACGCTGCCCTGGACCATAGGTGTGACAGGGGTCCGAAATCAACTGTCCACAGAAGCTCTGTGCTTTCACTGAAATGTGCTTCCCTTGGGGAAACTACCCATCCCCTAAAAATGCTAAAAGATCGTGCATCTTTCTGCTGCCTGTTAGTAACGTGTATTCATCTCTCCTTTAAAGGACCTCGCACCTTTTGTAATTTAATCGGTATTTCTGAATTGGTGCCATATATCTTGTTAGCCTGTGTGACAGATTAAAAAGATGGTGGTCCTTATGTTCTGTTACTTGTGAACCACTAGTCTTTCTATTTTATTTTTCATTCTGGTACCAGGAAAGTCTTTTTGAGTTTACTGAGTCTACTACTAGCTTTTCTAAGTAGCCAAGTGCTATGAAGCTCACAGTAATACTAGTTACATTTTTTGTGTTTCTAATACATATCACAGTTATTTTACCGTATCACACTTTACACAGATATTTGTAATCTTCCAAGCAATCCCCAGAGTAGAATTATTCTTCCTATTTTTCAGATGAGGAAACTGAGGCTCAAGATAATTAATTTCCCAAATCATTAAAAATTGTGGGTCAAAGATAAAAACTGAACCAGGCCTCCTTACATTAAACTCTTAGCTGACAAAAGTTCATTTTGAAGTTTGGACTGCTTGGAAACTCCCTCTGCTTCTTATCAGGTCATAAGTAATTTAGCATTAAAAGGCTAACTAATCAAGGAAAACGAGATACCCATAACAATTTTGTTTTAAAATTTTTACTTATTTATTTTTGGCTGTGCTGGGTCTTTGTTGCTATGTGCAGGCTTTGTCTAGTTGCAGCGAGCCAGGGCTACTCTTCATTGTGATGTGCAGGGCTTCTCATTGCTGGGGCCTTTCTTCTTATGGAGCATGGGCTTTAGGCATGGGCTCTAGGCATGCGCATGCAGCGCGTGGGCTTAGTTGCTCCATGGCATGTGGACTCTTTCCAGAGTCTCCTGCATTGGCAGGTGGATTTTTAACCACTGGACCACCAGGGAAATCCACCCATAGCAATTTTTCCTAGAAATGTCAGTTTGCTTCCACCATCATCTCATTTTTACCGAGATTATGTTAAACAGGAGTTTGTCCCTCAAGTTCCATAGATACCTTCTACTTACCCTGCTTTTGAAGTGAAGTGAAGTCGCTCAGTCGTGTCTGACTCTTTGTGACCCCATGGACTGTATGTAGCCTACCAGGCTCTTCCATCCATGGAATTTTCCAGGCAATAGTACTGGAGTCGGTTGCCATTTCCTTCCGTAGGCGATCTTCCCGACCCAGGGACTGAACCCTGATCTCCCACATTGTAGACAGATGCTTTACTGTCTGAGCCACCAGGGAAGTATAAAATGCTTTTAGCATAAAAAAATATTTACATGTGATTATTTTCTCTCTGGTCTATCACCAGGATCAGGGGAGTCATGCATTAAGAATCTTGTAGATGAGACACTCATATGGTAAGAAAGGCAATGTAGAACTTTGTGTAGGCTTAGCTTTCTGACCTAACATATGAGTGACTATTACTTTGGCCCCTAGCCCCCTAAAAGGAAACTTAAGATTCATAAAAATTAATGGTGCAAATATAACAAAAAAATTAGTGGTGATTATTTTGCCTTAAAGTTTCTTAGAGAGATTTCTTATATCCATATATATATGAATATGCTTCATAAAATATATTAGGTAGTTAATTTAAATAGATCTATTAATAAAATTAGTCATAATGCTATATCAAGCAATGTCACAATATTTCATGCATATGCACAGTGATATTAAATAGAACTCTGGTTAAACTGACGTACATTTAGCTAAAGTTTGAAAAACACTTAAAAGCTAAGTTTTCTGCTCTTTCATCATTAGTTGCACTTCTTGACCAATGTCTAATGAGTTGGAAAATCAGAAAAGTGGCATTGGCTAACGTTAATATTCATAGGTATAGAATATTGAATCTGGAATATTGGGAGAATTTTCTAGCTCAGGGATCAACAAACTATGGCCAAGAGGCCAAATTTGGCCCACTGCCTGTTTTTGTAAATAAAGTTTTATTACAACACAATCATATTTATTTACCTATTATCTGCAGGTCCATTCATGTTACAACAGGAGTTGAGTAATTGTGACAGAGACTTTACAGCCCACAAGGCTGAAAATATTATCTGGCCCTTTATAGAAAGTTTGGTGACTTCTGATTTAGTGCAACTTCCTCAACTTCCTCAGTGTACAAATGAGGATACATTTCCAGATCCTTTGCTAATATTTCTATAGGTCTTATCATGTTCCATACTTTGCTTAAATATATAAACATGTCCTTTAGCCAGAACTCACCATTTTTTCCTATATGTCTTACTGTTCTCAAAGTAAGTGCGTGTGTGTTTCACATGTTGGTACTATATATTCTCTCTTAACATTAAGGTTTTTATGTTAGCTAAATTTCTAGATTAATATTTTATTCTCCAAGTCTTTTTTAAGTGTTTATAATTAAAATGTGTTTGAATACCACAAATTTTGCCTTTCATAGTAAAAGGCCAGATGTAGCTAAACCTTCATGTAAAGTATAGGGTATTATTAAATAAATATATATTCAAAATTGAATATATATATTCAAAAACATGGAAGAATACCTCCAATTACTAGATACTGAGTGTATGTATTAAAAATGACCAACACCCTCGTGTAGGCCAGGCCTTTAAAAAGCTGGAATCCTTTGGGGGGAAGTAGATATATAAGTGGAAAACTGATGTAAGGAAGTCCCCAAACAATGGTGATATGAATCATTCTTTCCCATTAGCGCTATTATCTGAATTTCAGTATTCATTATCTAAAAAATATTAATATGCCACCTAGGCCCTCCTGAACTGCACTTTCATTAAAGCAAATTTCTATTGTGCACTTTACCCCAAAGAGAATCTTCTGGTTTTAACTACATTTTTTAAATAGAGGAATACTGCTTTTTACTCCCCCAGCTTTACTGAGATATAACTAACACATAACATTTTGTAAATTTAAGATGTAAAATGTGTTGACTTGAAAGGAACACTGCCTTTATAAAACACATAGCACCACTAGGTAATATGACAATGATAAATCAAAGTTTTGTTATCTATAGCTACCTATATTGTTCCAGAGCATGATTTTTATCACAGTAGATACAAATCTGCAGAAAAAAGAACAATGTTATAATGGTATTTTGCTCTGTGAAATGAAAATGCAATTATTTCCCCCTTGATTCCTATCAGTTTTTCATCCTCTCCTCTTTATTTCTTTAAATAAAACATTTCATCCTAGAACTCTTTATCCTTTTCTTAGAAATTCTCATTACTTATATTATTCCCAAGAAATGTTAAATCTGAGATTCAATAATTTAAACATTTGACAGTTTTGATGTTAAAACATATTAACTTATTCAGCAAATGTACATGGTATTTTATATTCAAAAGGTATTCTTCATCCTTGTGAATGAGTTTAACTCTCTAGGAGAAAACCAACATATAACCCAAGAGATTAAATTTTTCTCCTGGTTTTAATAGTGAGAGACAGCACAAATAGAATTGAAAATCTGGATTGCAGGGCTGAGGTTATGTTGCCTTTCGTTTTGCAGCAATGGAGACTGAACTGGTGAGAAAAGGGTAATCAGGTTGAAAATCCTTATTTTGTTTTTGATGATTTATTCTCTGTTTCCTTGGAAACAGAGCTAGCAGCCACAGAGTTGCTGGCATTATGTTTTCTTTTCAAGCTTTGAAACATCAGAGAAAAAGGTGAGGCTTTACGACTGTAATTTGTAGAATCTGATTTATTTTCAAGTAAATTAAAAACAAATGTTATTGAATGCCTGTTACATAAAAGGTGCTCAGCTGCACAGTTATGTCTGACTCTTTGCGACCACATGGACTGCAGCTCGCCAGGCTCCTCTATCTGTGGGATTTTCCAGGCAAGAATATTGCAGTGGGTTGCCATTTCCTCCTCCAGGGGGACTTACCCACCCAGGGATCAAACCCATGTCTCCTGCTTTGCAGGTGGATTCTTTATTGCTGAGCCACTGGGGAATCTGTGCATATAAGGTACTAGGAGGTAAATACTAACAAGTTTGAGAAAAAGCTTTAAACAAATTGAGTAGAATAAATTTTAGTTTCTAAGAGCCAATCTAGTACATATATATATATATATGTATGTGTGTGTATGTATGTATATGTATAAAGAAACAAAGGAAATAAAGTTTATTTAAAAACCTGTCACATGAGTGTAGTACTTTGATATCAGTATAATTTATTGAATTATATTAGGAAGCAAATAGATTCCCACACCAAACAGCACCATTCTTTTTTCCTATATTCCAAGTCAGGTAATATGAGGGTGGTTACCATACGTTGACAGGATAGTTTTTGCATCCAGTAAATAAAATAGACAAAAACTAAGGGGAGCTTGTTGCTGCTGCTGCTGCTGCTGCTGCTGCTAAGTCGCGTCAGTCATGTCTGACTCTGTGCGACCCCATAGATGGAAGCCCACTAGGCTCCTCTGTCCCTGGGATTCTCCAGGCAAGAACACTGGAGTGGGTTGCCATTTCCTTCTCCAATGCATGAAAGTGAAAAGTGAAAGTGAAATCGCTCAGCCATGTCCGACTCTTAGCGACCCCTTGGACTGTAGCCTCCGAGGCTCCTCCGTCCATGGAATTTCCCAGGCAAGAGTACTGGGGTGGGGTGCCATTGCCCTTAAGCAAGCCTAAAAGGTTTCCTAAGAAAGTTTAGTTCATTTGCTCAGTCTTGTCCAACTTTTTGCGACTCCATGAACTGTAGCTTGCAATCCTTCCCTGTCCATCACCAACTCCCAGAGCTTGCTCAAGCTCATGTCCATCAAGTCAGTGATGCCATCCAACCATCTCATCCTCTGTTGTCGCCTTCTCTTCCTGCCTTCAGTCTTTCCCAGCATCAGGGTCTTTTCAAATGAGTCAGTTCTTTGCATTACGTGGCCAAACTATTGGAACTTTAGCTTCACCATCAGTCCTTCCAATGAATATTCAGGACTGATTTCCTTTGGGATTGATTGGTTGGATCTCCTTGCAGCCCAAGGGACTCTCAAGAATCTTCTCCAACACCACAGTTCAAAAGCATCAATTCTTCAGCGCTCAGCTTTCTTTATGGTCCAACTATCACATCCATAATGGTTACTGGAAAAACCATAGCTTTGACTAGACACACCTTTGTTGGCAAAGTAATGTCTCTGCTTTTTAATATGCTGTCTTGGTTGGTCATAGGTTTTCTTTCAAGGAGCAAGCATCTTTTAATTTCATGGCTGCAATCACCATCTGCAGTGATTTTGGAGCCCAAAAAAATAAAGTCTGACACTGTTTCCACTGTTTCCCCATGTATTTCCCATGAAGTGATGGGACCGGATGCCATGATCTTTGTTTTCTGAATGTTGAGCTTTTAGCCAGCTTTTTCACTCTCCTCTTTCACTTTCATCAAGAGGCTCTTTAGTTCTTCACTTTCCACCATAATGGTGGTGTCATTTGCATATCTGAGGTTATTGATATTTCTCGCAGCAATTTTGATTCCAGCTTGTGCTTCATCCAGCTCAGCATTTCGCATGAAAATGAAAGGAAAGTGAAGTCACTCAGTCGTGTCTCTTTGCGAGTCCATGAACTATATATAGCCTGCCAGGCTCCTCCATCCATGGAATTTTCCAGGCAAGGATACTGGAGTGGGTTGTCATTTCCTTCTCTAGGGAAGTTAAATAAGCAGCATAACAATACACAGCCTTGATGTACTCCTATTCCTATTTGGAACCAGTTTGTTTTCCCGTGTCCAGGTCTAACTGTTATTTGTAGATCTGCATACAGATTTCTCAGGAGGCAGGTAAAGTGGTGTGGTATTCCCATCTCTTTAAGAATTTTCCACAGTTTGTTGTGATCCACACAGTCAAAGGCTTTGGCATAGTTAGTAAAGCAGAAATAGATGTTTTTTCTGGAACTCTCTTGCTTTTTCTATGATCCAGTGGATGTTAGCAATTTGATTTCTGGTTCCTAAGAAACTGACATATTAATGAATTTAGTAAATATTTCAGTTGAGCGGTGATTGTCAAATGATTATAATCTGGTCATTTCCTTTATGAAATTTGCATTAATTTAAGTGCAACCCATTCCAGTATTCTTGCCTGGAGAATCCCATGGACAGAGAAGCCTGGCAGGCTACAGTCCATAGGATCACGAAGAGTCAGACGGACTGAAGCAACTTAGCACGCACACACAAATTTAAAAAGTCATACCTTTAAAAATCCTAACTGAGATGAAAAGATAAGAGTTATAGGCAATAATTGCAGGGAAGATTTGTCTTTTTATTTTAATAAGAGCTAATGCAAGTCAAAACCACAATGAAAAATCACCTCTCACCTCTTAGAATGGCTATTATAAAAAAGACAACAAATAACAAATGTTAGTGAGGTACAGGTGTTGGTAGAAATTTAAATTGGTGTAACCACTATGAAAAACAGTAGGTTCCTCAAAAAATTTTAAATTGAACTACCCTATGACCTGGCCAAGGTGGCACTAGTGGTAAAGAACCTGCCTGCCAATGCAGGAGACATAAATTGCAGGTTTGATCCCTGGGTTGGGAAGATGCCCTGGAGAAGGAAATGGCAACCCACTCCAGTATGCTTGCCTGGAGAATCCCCATGGACAGAGGAGCCTGGGGGGCTATGGTTCATAAGGTGGCAAAGAGTTGGACATGACTGAAATGATTTAGCATGCATGCTTGACTTGGCAATTCTACTTCTGTGTACTTATCTGAAGAAAACAAATATACTAATTCAGAAAGATATATGTACCTCTGTGATCATTGCAGCATTATTCATAATAGCCAAAATATGGACACAACCCAAGTTCCCGTCAATAGATGAGTGGATAAAGAAGTTGTGATACACACACGCACACACATGTGTATGTGTGTATATGATGGAATATTATTCAACTATAAAAAATGAAACCTTGCCATTTGCAACAACATAGGTGGACCCAGAAGGTATTAGCTTATGTGAAATTAATCAGAGAAAGACAACTACTGTATGATTTCACTTATATGGAATCTAAAAAAACACAACAAATGAACAAACACAACAAAACACAGAACCACAAATACAGAGAACAAACAAGTAGTTGCCAGGAGGCAGGTGGGGTACAAGGATGAGAGAAATAGGTGAGTGAGATTATGAGATACAAACTTCCAGTCACAAAATGAATGAGCCACAGGTATTAAATGTACAGTGAGGAATATAATCAATAATACCATAATGTCTTTATATGGTGATGGATTGGTAATTAGACTTATTGTAGTGATCAATTTGAAATGCATAGAAATATTGAATTATTATGTTGTACATCAGGAACTAACATAGTATTGTAGGTCGATTATACTTCAGAAACAAATAAACTCACAGAAAAAGAGACCAGATTTGTGGTTACCAGAGGCTGGGGTAGAGGGAAGGGGAATTGGACAAAGGTGGTCAAAGGACAAAACTTCCAGTTATAAATAAGTACTAGGGATATAATGTACAATGTGATAGATATAACTAACACTGCTGTATGTTATCTATGAAAGCTGTTAAGAGAGTAAATCCTAAGAGTTCTCCTAATAAGGAAAATTTTTTTCTATTTCTTTAATTTTGTCTCTATATGAGATTATCAGTGTTTACTAAACTTCTTATGGAAATCATTTCATGATGTAAGTTAAATAATTATGCTCTATGCCTTAGAATTGTCAATTATATCTCAATAAAACTGGAAGAATAAAATTAATATGATCTGAGCATATTTATATGCTTCAAGGGAGAGAGAAGAGTTGAAGAGACTGACAGAGGCTAACTTGATAGAACTAATTTCCAAAAGAGAAAGGAGGCAATGGGAACTAAAACACAACTAGAGGGATTTGCTTTTGATGTCCTCTAATGACATCATAATAATGATAATAATGCTTGCTATTTGCCAGGTATTGTTCCAATCACTTCAGATGTATTAACTGAATTAGGACTGGATGGAGATAATGAACTTGGAAACAAAGAGTTGAAAGAATGTATATGTGAAAATCAAAATCATCTCTATAAATATGAATATGAAGATAAAATTATGTACTGATAATCTGCTGAAACAGAAAGATGGTGTAGGCAGCCTAAAAAGAGATGGTTTGAGGACTAGGAGAGGGAGTTGACCAGAAACATAAAAATACTTCTGAACTGTTTGTGTCATTTTTTTCCAGCAGTGCTCAGATACACTGGTGTCAGAGCTCAGAGATTATATCAACTTAGGGTTGGATGCCTATAAGCAGAATAAGATTGAAAGGCAAGAGTTCAGGAAGTTGACAGCACTGGCAGAGGGTGGTTAAGTGATGGTCTGGGTTAGGTTAGACATGAAATGAACTGAAGCCAGGATGGGGATAATTTTGTAATAGGAAAAAAGAAAGTTCAAAGGTATAGTGTTAGAAGGATTACTTGAGTCTCTGCCTTTCTTCAAAGATAATCAAGATAGCAGGTTGCCACAACTCATGTAAGCCATCAGAACAGTAAGCTCTGTCATCTTCAGGTTCGTTGTTTTCTCTGCAGAGCCGAGCTCTCAGGAAGGATAAATCCTGGCTACTCAAAGTGTAGTCTACTGACCAGCATCACTGGCATCACCCAGGAGATTGTTAGAAATGCAGAATCTTGGGTTTCATTCCAGAACTGAATCAGAATCTGCTTTTTAATTATTTAGTTTTGGCTGTGTTGGTTCTTGGTTGCTGCGGGGGCTTTTCTCTAGTTATGGTGTGTGTAGGCTTCTCATTGTGGTGGCTTGTCTTGTTGCAGAGCATGGGCTCTAGGGCACACAGGCATCAGTGTGTATGGATTCAGTAGTTGTGGTTCCCAGGCTGTAGAGCACAGGTTCAATTATAATTGTGGCTTAATTGCTCCGCAGCACATCAGAACTTCCTGGACCAGGGCTAGAATCTGTGTCTCCTACATTGGTAGGCAGATTCTTTACCACTGAGCCATAAAGGAAGCCCAGAATCTGCTGTATAATCTCCAAGTAACTCATATGTACATTAAGTTTGAGGCACTGGGATAAACAGATGTGAGTGCAGCTTCACCCTTGGTTTATTTGTGCTGATGATGATATGCTAGGGGAAACAAGGAGCAGATATCCTGCCTGTGATGTTCTCAAGATCCCAGGCTATTGAGCACTCCACTTTTAATGTATAATTTAAACCCTTTCCCAAATGACTCCTTATACCCCGCACAAATTCCTAATTCCACACTAGACACCAGGTGCTCTGAACATATGAATATCATGGTATCATATGAGATAAACTATAAGCTTCCTTTTAGTTTTAAAATTATTTTACATATCATAGCCACACTTCATCTGCACAGAAAATCAGCCCAAGTGGAATGAAATTCAGTCAGTACAAAAAATAATGATAAGAATAATTTTGTAGTTAGCCACACACACACACACACACACACACACACACACAGCTATCTGCTCTTGGGTCAGCTTTAGAGGGTGCTACTCTGTCTAACTACTAACAATTTCAGTGTTTTGAAGCTGCTATACGTGATTATGAATGGTTTCTGAACTACTTTTTTACCCTTTTGTGCAAAACCAAACTGAAATTCATTTAAATGAATTAAGTCATTTGAGGGAATCTGAGTGGAAGCTTGAGGGAATTTGTCTCCATATGTTAATGTGGAACCAATTTCCGAAGAGGTGGAGGTTCTGAGGAGTAAGGCAAGTTAGCGGCAAATTGATCACACAGATACCTATCGGTTGCATCAGTTTTAATGGAAAAATTGGTAACATTATTTAAAGACCAACGATGCTTTTTGATTCAGTCTTTTATCTTATACCAAGACTAGAATCTCGTTGACCCGCTGGTGGCTTTTTATGAGCCCGTGCTTTTTAAGCACTGTTGCCTACTGGGCCGACGTCGGCGGTCAAGGATGGGGAGAAAACGCCGTTTGATCTCTGTTTAAGCTAACCGGTCCTGTGGATGTACTCCACCACCGCTGGGGAACCGAAATTGCGGAGGCCTGAGGCGTCTCAAAATTGAACGGTTAGGGTTTTTAAGCTGCACAGGGAGAGATGTTCGCGACGTGACAGCTGATGGTCCCCGGGGTCTGATGTCTCCCCTCCCCATGCCTGGTTGGCTCACCATCGTTAATCGCCTCCCTCTCTCTCTCCAGGTTAGCCCACCAGACGCCCACTCTCAGTCCTTCCCTCTCTTCGGCTCTAGGGCTCCCGCGCTCTCCCATGCCTCTCTCGTCCCCCCTTTACCGCTCTTCTTTCTCTCCAGCCGGCCTCTCATTGCCCTCCCCTTGCCTTTCCTCCTTTTCCTTTTCCTTGCGCCCTCACCTCACTCTCCAGCCCAGCCCACTCCGCGCTCTCTTTTCTCAGTCCTCAGATTCGCGCTCCCGCGGCAAACGCCGCCTCCGCTCTCGCAGGGAGACGCTGGGCTGGAAGGTTTTGGAGAGGCTGCGCGCAGGCGCAACGCGCGGCGCGCGCGCGGGCAGGCCGGGCGTCCACGCAGGCGCGCGCTGCTCGGGTTTCGCTCCCGCGTGGGCAGCGGGACGTTCTTCTGCTCCCTCAGTCAGGGCTGAGGGCCCCACGGCTATACTGGGGGAGGCGTCATGTTACTCCACTCTGTCAATCTCTGGAACCTGGCATTTTATGCCCTCATGGTCTTCATGGCCACCCTGGGGCTATGGGACGTCTTCTTCGGCTTTGAGGAAAATAAGTGCAGTATGAGCTACATGTTTGAGTACCCGGAGTATCAGGTGAGGTTCTGCCCTCCCTTCGCTGGCCGCTCCGAGGCTCGGGCCCCTCCAGCCTTACCCTTCGGTGCGTTTCCCCTGCCTCGGCTCCCCGCGCCTCTCCCTTCCTCTTACCCCTACTGCGTCTCTGCTTTCTTGGCCCCAGAGTACTTCGCAGCCCCCCGCGGTCCCCTTCTCCTGCCCTTTGTGTCCTGTGTTCTCGGTGGGGTCCTTGATGGATGGTTCCCGGAGCATCCTCCCCGCCCCCCTCGGGGTTGCTCCCAGTTCCTCCGCCCCGTTCGCGGTCCCGAATCCCGAGCAGAGAAGGGCCGGGCCCGACGCCCCTCATCCCCGGAGACTCAGCTCCAGTCTCTCCCCAAATCCCTCCTCCCAGCCTTCCTGCCTTAACAGGTGCTCCGAGCCCTCCTTTGCTTCCCACACGCCGAAATTCTTCCCCTCCCGCCCAGTAGTTTGAGTGTCAGCTCTTGCTTTTCTAGAAGGGAAGCAAGCTTCTACAGAGCGTATATTGCCTAGATCTAGTTCCCAGGTCTGCTTTAGAGACTTGAGGGTTACCTGTATGTGAAAGGCTAACCTGATGAGTAAGTAAATGAGGAACTAACTCATTTCTCTCCTGGGAAGGTTTTGCGGAGCCCCCTAGTCTTGCAGGTCCTGGGTGTATAGAGGCGTGTCGCCCCTTACCAGTTGAATGTTAAATCTGTTTCCTGGTGGTATTTTTGTTTTCTCATTGTGTTTGGAATTTTAAAAAGACCCGGCCCTTCTATCTCTCCGCCCCCACCTTTCTTTCTGTTTTCGATATTTTCAGTCACAGTTGCTTTATCGGTTCAGCATAGTAGACTCTAGAATTTCATTCATGACCAGCTGTAAAAAGAGTGACAAATTACACAGGCATCCAAAGAAATTTCACCGGAATGATTCTTTCCTTTCTAAATGCATCTTCTAATTATGGAATATATATTTTAATGATAACTCCCTACCGTAAAAAGTATGTGTACTATAATACATACTGATAAAATGCATTTAAAACCATAGAAAACTTATTCTTTGAGGTGAGGGATGCAGATCCTGGTTGTTTCCGTGTACAGGTCATTATGGAGGGATATTATTTGATTATCCTGCTATTATTTAGATCTTAAAACTACTTAAGATTTAAATTGCTGAAGAACATTCTTTCCCATGGCCAAAATTCAAATTTAGATTTCATTTGTTTTGATATCTTTACCTTGCATGGGATTGAGATTTCATTTGTTTTGAGATCTTTACCTTGGATCAGTGCTTATATGGAAATGGAAGCTTTTGATATCAGATACTATTGAGGGAACAGATTTTAGCATATTACAGTGGTCTTTTAATTTCTAAATGAATATGCTGGTTTATGTTTATCAGAGCCTGCATATAGTTAAATATGTGGGCTTTTAGTTTAAATTTTTTTAAAACTGAAAATAGAGCCTTTATAATCTTTTATTTTTCTTTGGTTTAATTAGAAAACTCCCAGTAGATTGAAGTAGGTCGTTTTAGTTTTGTACTGCATTGAAGAATTTAGGAAACAATACAGTACTAATTCCCATTTATTTTTGGATTATCCACAATTATTGAAGCTATCTTAACATTTCAAGTAGTAGAAATCACTTAGTGTTGGGAACAAAGCAGCATAATATTGACTGGAAAGACACAGAAAATTAGTGTAGCTAATGCAAAAGAGATGTTTGGGTTTTTTTGTTGTTCTTGAATAGTCTTATTTATTTTTGCTGTTTTGAGGTTTTATTTATTTATTTTTGAGGTTTTATACTTATGTTAATAATACCTTAGTACTGTAATATTAGAGTGGCAGGAGTTTTGATACACATTTTCAGTAAATGTTTATGGTGTAAAAAGTGTTTATTCATTACAGTATTTGTGTTTGACTCTTCATTTTATTGTGCACACTAGGTTGCAAAAGCTGCCTACAGAAATGAGTCATTTTGAGTATAATAAGTGAGATTTCTGGATAACTGGGGGCTTTCTATTAAGAACCAATTATTTGTTTAAAGTATTCTAAACATATTTTTATATTGCTTTTAGTTATATTTTCTATTAAGCTCTAATTGTTCACACGTTGGTATCCAGCGTATGGAATATCCTAGTTACTGGGTTTTTTTTTTCTCTTTTTTGATGTTTTTCTTCTTTTTTTACTTCTTGTTTACATATTCTTTAGCAGAATTTTAGAGGCATTTAAAAGGTTGGTTGAAACATGCTCAGTTTTATTTTCCACTTTAAAAATAAAATGTGGCACAGGAATTTGAAACCCTAAAAATTGTTTTGAATTTAAATTTTTTTATTATCTCTTGATCCTCTACCTTTGGTTTTCCTGTATTCACTTATTCAGAGTTAGTCGAACATCTCACAAACCTACCAGGCAAAATATACATTACCCTTGAAAGCTTTTGCCTTACATTTTAGCCAAATTGTAGAATTTGAGACAAAAACATGTGTTGTGTTTTTTAATACAATAATTTATTTGACTGTAGATATGTGACCTCCTCTCTGAAAGGAAATGCTGATATTGGGAAATGAAAATCACTTATTTTGTTACTAAGTGTGATGTTTATTTAGTATATCATTTAATGACTTCTCTGTGTAAGTAAATTTTAGATATGGGATTTGGGTGAGGAGGAATTAGAGATAAATCAGACATTGTGCCTTTAAATTTGTCTTTAAAGTGTAATGAGGGAGACAGGAATGAAATGAATAGGCAAAATATAATGTGTTGAACATTATAATTTCACTGTAAGAGTGTGTACAAGGCTCTTCACAGAAGAGAACAGCCATGTTCATCTTGAGTAGTCAGTGGTTATAGAGAAGAGGTTGTGTACTGGGCAATGTAGGATATGTATGTAGTTCACACAGTGCCGAAACAAGAAAATTGCAGGAATAAAGAACATTTGTGAAGGTAGGAAGGTACCAGGATACATTCTATAAGTAGTATTTATAGTATGTTATCATTTTTATGAAGAGGAGAAAATAACCTAAGACATTTGCTTATATTTGTGTATACTGTACATGTAAACTACTTCTGGAAGCACAAACTGCCAACATTGATTGCCTTCTGAGTAGGTAATTGGATAACTAATGAACCCAAGGGTAGTAGAGCTTTTTCAGTATATACCGTGTTGAATCTTGAATTTTGGAACATATTAAAACATTTAAAATATGGCATATATAAGTTATAAGGAAGTAGGTAAGAATAATTAGAACCAGGTTTTAAAGGACCTCTCAAGTATTTATCATCTGTGTGTGTAGTGAAGAAACACATAAGCTATATGTTTTAACAAGGTTATTTCTTGACAGCAGTATGGACTATGGATTGTTAGTCTTTGGTAGGGGAGAGTTCTCATTTAAAATCATCAATTTAAAATATATTGGAGTCCTGTTGCTATAAATGTTTTCTTTTTTTAAACTCCTTGACCATCTTCTGTTTTTTAAACATCATCCTTTTTGTGTACCTATATCTTTTCTGTCCTCAATCGAGGCAATACCCTTCCTGTCTTTTCCTGCCACTTACTCCCAACTTGAATTTTGTTGGAAACACAGTTTTGCCATTGCCTATGATTCCCACTTTATATTTTGTTCTATGTCTTTTTTTCCATCTTTATGCTTTTTTCTACTCCATATTATACGCAGTCATATTTTTAAATGTACACTGTCTCACTATAAAATTGCTTTTATAATAGTAGATTATGAAATTTATCAAATAATATTCTTTTGCTTATTTTTCTGTCTCCAGGGAATTAAATACTTTTTTGGATATATTTGATTGTTTTATCCTTCTTAGTTAGTTTTCAACTTGTTCAAAACTTTGTTTAGTCACCGTCCTAAAAAGAACCTACTGTGTGTGTGCTACTATCTCAAATAGTGTGCTAAATTATAAGAAGTTAAGATAACTGTTCCCTTGTTCTCTCATTTTTTTTCCTTGCATAATTTACACCTAAAGAACAAAATATTGCATCCTTTTTATTTTTG
The DNA here is from genome assembly GCF_003369695.1 of Bos indicus x Bos taurus. NCBI lineage: Eukaryota > Metazoa > Chordata > Mammalia > Artiodactyla > Bovidae > Bos > Bos indicus x Bos taurus. The sequence goes on along the minus strand of NC_040077.1, from coordinate 85,412,106 downwards.
GTTATTTACTGTGCATAATTAATATTGGGACTAATTTGAGTTGAGGTAAATAAACACATCTTAAAGCAAATAGTTGATATCTCTGTATTTTGAATATTTGAGGAGGTAAAGTTGCTAGTAACTTAAACAACAAGCTCACAGTCTCTGAAGTTGTTTTCATGGTGTTACTGGCACAGATTGGTTATGGTACCATCCTCAAATATTCAGGAATTTGCATAAATGATCAGAATTATTCTTTTTAGAACAGTGATTTTTTTCAGTAGTCATTACCCATTTACAATTTTCAAAATTCACTCAGTAGTTAAAATTTTTACCAAGCACGTGTACATTACTAGTTTAGTTTAGTCACTCAGTCATGTCTGACTCTTTGTGACCCCATGGACTCATGCCTACCAGGCTCCTCTGTCCATTTTCCAGGCAAGAGTACTGGAGTGGGTTACCATTTCCTTCTCCAGAGGATCTATAACTGCTAGATCATTAAATCTCTTGATGTCTCTTTAAATAAAATCTACTTTCAGTATAACTGGCTTCATTTTTAATGGTCTCTCAGTTAGTCTCAGTGTTAGCTGCTCAGTCGTGTCCAACTCTTTGTGACCTCATGGACTGTAGCCCGCCAGGCTCCTCTGTCCATGGAGTTCTCCAGACAAGAATACTGAAGTGGGTTGCCATTCTTTTCTCCAGGGAATATTCCCAACTCAGGGATCTAAGCCGGGTCTCCTGCATCGCAGGCAGATTCTTTACTGTCTGAGCCACCAGGGAAGCCCTTAATGGTCTCTATCCCTTAGGGGTAAAAGAGAAAAAGAAAAAAAAAAGGAGCAGAAGAAGATCTTATGCTTTACTACTAATTTTGTAGATGCCTACCTTTTGGGGATGACATTAAGACTTCATTTATATTTTGTTGAAAGAAATGTCAATTACTGGCTCATTTGGTAAATAATAATATGAATTGCAGAGTAGTTTTAGGCTCACTGACAAACCATGCACCGGGTCCATGAAAACTGAAACAGATGCTAATTCATTGGAATGTTTGTGGTGAGAAGACTGTCCATGTCTTGACCAAGTCATGGCTGTAGGATTCAGATTAATTTGTTAAGTACATTGTAGGTCAAGCGTAGTAAGTTGAGAGGTAGGAAAGCTGCATTATAAAACAAACTTACTTTCCTTTGAATGATACAACAGCTTGGAGTTTATGTTAGGACCTGAGTAAAAGGAGAGAGACATTACAAAACAGTTTAAAATAGCAAAAAAGAATTCATTTAATAATGGAAAGCTTTTATCATTTATAAGTATAATTGATAAGTGATACTAAATATAATGCATTTTCAATTATGTTAACATGGAGCATGCTGACATAAACCAGTATTTTTCTCTTGTCAGCAGCTATTTTGAGTAATTTCTATTTATATTAGAATTTTAAGTAGTCTCATTTTATGTTTTCTTAAAGACTACATGGTTTAAAACTTACACAATTCAAGACGGATGCTTCATATGTATAAACTAAAAATAGAACTTTGTTGTTCGTTAAATGTAGTTTTTATCATCAGTAATGTTTTTATATTGTATTGTTTCAAATTTGTATAATTCAAAATTGGATATAGTGAGACTGAATTGTATTACTAAAACATATTAAAGTGAAATTGCTTTCTCTTTCCTATAGAAAATTGAACTTCCAAAGAAACTGGCAAAACGCTATCCTGCTTATGAATTGTATCTTTATGGAGAAGGGTCCTATGCTGAAGAACACAAAGTTCTCCCTTTAACGGGTATTCCTGTTCTCTTTCTTCCTGGTAATGCTGGAAGTTATAAGCAAGGTAAGTCTCAAAAATAAATTTTGAAAGCTGTGAAATTCAGTTAAAGAATTAATTCAGATACATACTCTGCATTAACTACTTCACTACGCATACTGGGAGACACAAATATATGACATTTTATCTGAGAGAAGTATGTGACAAGTATATAAAAAAAAAGTTGAAAGCCACTTTGCAGAGAATAAGTAGGAGAAGATAAGATGATGATAAATAGATGATATAGGGATTTGGGAATCAGCAGAGGTAAGAGGTTTATGTTAGAAATTGAGTGTACACAAAAGAGAACCTAAAGGATTGACTAGAGAAGTAAATGGGTGGTTTAAGTTATGCTGAGCAAGAGAGGAGATTGATTTCTTTCTTTTGGAGCTATTTAAATTAGATCTAGAAATACGGAGGCAAACACAGAAAGGTGGGGTTGGGGAAGATTTGTGTACATATTCCAAATTGAAATATAACAGTTATTCCTAGTGTAACAGTCAAGCAATGTAGAAGTAATTTCAGCTAAAATCCCTTTTTTATTGTTAAAAAAAATGATGTGTTCTTTAAATAATGAGAATAGAATTATTTCAACATTTAGTATTACTCCAGGAGATAGTGAAGGACAGGGAAGCCTGGTGTGCTGTAGTCCATGAGGTTGCAAAGAGTTGGACACAACTTAGTGACTGAACAGCAACAAAGTATAATTACTTACATGTTTATCTATTTAGCTAGCAAATATTTATGAGGTACTTACCATGAGCCAAGCAGTGTTTTAGATATTAGGCAGTATTCTAGATATTCTAGATATTAGTATGCCAGTAATGTTAAAAGTCGGAGAAGGCAATGGCACCCCACTCTAGTACTCTTGCCTGGAAAATCCCATGGATGGAGGAGCCTGGTAGGCTGCAGTCCATGGGGTCGCTAAGAGTCGGACATGACTGAGAACATCACTTTCACTTTTCACTTTCATGCATTGGAGAAGGAAATGGCAACCCACTCCAGTGTTCTTGCCTGGAGAATCCCAGGGACGGAGGAGCCTGGTGGGATGCCGTCTATGGGGTCACACAGAGTCGGACACGACTGAAGTGACTTAGCAGCAATGTTAAAAGTTAGAAAAATAAACGAGTAAGGGATAAAGGATAAACAGGGTCAAGAGGTGACTAGATGAAGTGGCCAGTATGAGGAGATGACATTTTGAGCAGAGGCCTGAGTATGGCAAGGGACTAAGGTATGGTACTGTTTCAGGGAAGACGTGGAAACAGGAACACGTTTGGTGCATTCAAGGCTACTGAGACTAGAGAAAGTGAAAAGTGATGAGGATGGAAAAGTAGTCACAGGCTGTATCATAAAAGCTGTGGAAGAGACTTAGAATTTTGATTTAAATGTGATGGATAACTATTGGAGAGGTTGGGTAGGAAATTATAAACTCTGATTTTTAAAATTTAATCATTGTATTTGAAGTATAACACATAAACAGAAAAATGTGTAGACTATCACTATTTGGTTAAAAATGATTATAGAGTGAGTACCCAGGGGCCATACTCAAGTCAAGAAATAGAAGATCGTCAGCACCCTGGAAGCCCTCGTGTGCCTTTTCCTGATTAAAACTCCCTCCTTCCCTTCTAGATGAAGCCACAATCCTAAGTTTAAGGTAGTCATTTTCTTTACTTTCTTTATAGTTTTAGCATCTTAGTGTGCATCTCTAATTCATTCTACTTATTTGGGGCTATTAAGGAAATTTTTTTTTAAAGAGGAGCTGATATTTTTTATTTTATTATTATTTTTATTTTTGGCCTTGCCACTCAGCATGCAGAATCTTAGTTTCCCAACCAGGGATTGAACCTGTGTCCCCTGCAGTGGATGCACCAAGTTTTAACTACTGGACCACCAAGGAAGTCCCAATTTTGGGCTGTTTTAAACTTTTCACTGTAATCACTCAGTGTGTATTATTCTGTGACTGGCTTCTTCTGCTTAACATTTTTTTTTAACCTAGTAAAAGTAACTTTTACTGATTTTTTATCTTAGATCTTTTAAAACGTTGAAGAATAGTTGATTTACAGTGTTGTGTTAGTTACAGGTATACAGCAAAGTGATTCAGTTTTATACACACACACACACACACACACACACACACACACACACATATATTAGTGCTTTCTAGGAATTAGGAGGAAGAGAATAATGAAGAGTAACTGCTAATGAGTAAAGGGTTTTCTTTTGGGAGTGATTAAAAAATGTCTGAAGTTAGATTGCAGAAAACGATTATATACCTCTGTGACTATACAAAATATGATTAAATTGTATGCTTTGCACAATGAGTTACATAGTTTGTGAATTATATATGTTTAAAAAAATGGAGTGGCAAACAAATGTTTTGTTTACTAAACCCAAAACCTAGAGAGTATAATTGTGGGAAATGGGAATTACATTTGAAATTAAGAGACCAGCAACTTAAAAAATTGTTTCTATACATATATATATACACACACACTTTATCACTATATATGTATAGTATATGTGACATATTTATCACAATATATGTATATTACTTATATACATATATATGTTTTATCACAAAGTTCAACAGTAGAAACAGAGAGCCTGTTTAGGAAACTATTAGAGTAGTTCAGGCAAGAGATGATGATGCTTGGATTAGGAAGGTAGTGGTGGAAGTGGTGAAGAAGGCTTGATTGGGGAAATATTTAGAAGGTAGAGCATGACAAGATTTACTTACAGTGATGTCATGTGTAAGAAAAAAAGACAAATCTTCCATGAGTATTTAAAACCACTGTGATGAGCTGTAATGAGCAGACATTTGTAGGATTTTCTCACTCTTAAAATCCTCAAGTTTGACAAAGTTCCTACTTCTTATTGCACAAGGATTCCTTTCTTCCCATTTAGCTGTTGTTGCCCCTGCTGAAGGGGAAACAGGTAGAGAATGAATGAACCATTCACTTTATATTTAATTTTTAAAAATTTATAGAACAAGACACACAATTGGCTAGGTGGGTTTGTTCTTCTAAAGTGATATTATTAAGGATGTCACCCTGAAATAGGTTTTATTCAGAGTGTGAGATAGTTATTTGTTAAGAGATTTTGAAGGTTTAGAATAGAAGAAACTTTAAAAATTTTTGTTTCATATGCACTTAATCCTTTTCCTCTGCAGTTCGTTCTATTGGCTCTATTGCACTTAGAAAAGCCGAAGACATTGACTTCAAATACCACTTTGACTTCTTTAGCGTGAATTTCAATGAAGAACTGGTGGCACTGTATGGTGGAAGTCTTCAGAAACAGACCAAGTTTGTGCATGAATGCATTAAAACAATTCTCAAGCTCTATAAGGTACGAGATAATCATGCAAATCAGTAGTGATCAGCCTACTGGTATCTTTGTTTGTTGAAGAGACTCAGCATATTTTAAATTATTTGTTTACATGAGCTTCCCAGATGGCTCAGCGGTAAAGAATCCGCCTGCCAGTACAGGAGATACAGGTTCGATCCCTAGGTCAGAAAGATCTGCTGGAGTAGGAAATGGCTGCTACACCAGTATTCTTGCCTGGCAAATTCCATGGACAGAGGAGCCTGACAGGCTACAGTCCATGAGGTCCAAAGAGTTGTGTGTGTACACACACACGCGCGCACACACACACACACACACAGAAGTTGAAGCAAAAGTGGCCCAAAGGTTTTCTTGTGTGAAATTCTATTGCTTTGAATTCAGTTGTGGGTTTTGAAGTTCAAGTTCAGTTTACAGGTACTCTTTCTTGTGAATTTTGGGAAAACACATTTTTTTTTCCTTTATATACTAATTAGAAGTGCAGTGCATTTCCTAAATCCATTAGTATGGATTTGTTGAAATTATCAACTCTAATTGTGAATTTACCTATTTTTTTCCTCTAGTTTGTTAATTCTGCTAATTGTCTAAATAACTGGTACTAGCAGCAGCAGCAGCAGAGTAGACCACTTCCATATATAAACAATTACAAAACTAGTGAAAATACCTGAAGCACATGTTTTCAGATGTTGGACAACCAAATGGTAAAGGACCATGATCACTGAAAGAGGGAAAACATGTGACGGGCGCTCCATGAGGGCCCAGCTTTCTGCCTGGAAGCATTTTGCAGACCATGGGGTAAATTCTTAGAGATGAAACAGAGCAAATTGACATCACTACGCTGAAGAAGGCAGAGGCTGGCATTTGGGACTACAGAAATAGCTAGATTTGTGGTCAGAGTAGGAGAAGAAGAGAACCAAGAACTAGGCATAGATAGGAGCTCTAAAATTTGATTCTTTTAGTCTTTGAGTGCTACGTTATGTATGCACATGGCAATACAAGGCAATAGCATACCAAGGAGGAAGGGTTAGGATTAAAGAGCCAGTGTCTAATTGGTTCAGAATTAAAAGGTTAAAAAATTTATTTGCAGTAATGAATTCATTATGAAGTTTATAATTTATTTAGAAGGAAAATATATACTAATGGTGAAAAGATAGGAAGAGGAATAAATAGAATTATTCCACTACAGTAAGAAGTGTAATGTTAATTCATGATAGACTGATCAGGTTGTATATTGTAATTTCTAGAGTAACAACAACAAAAAAGGAGATGCAGCTAAAGAACAAATGGAGGAGAAATACAGATCTACTTCAGAGATACTGCAGGTTCGGTTCCAGACTGCTGCAATAAAGCAGATACTGCAATTAAGCAAGTCTCATGAATTTTTTGGGGTCTAGTTCATATAAAGTTATGTTTGCAGTATACCATGGACTATCAAGTGTGTGATAGCATCATGTTTTTAAAAATGTGCATACCTTAATTTTAAAATATTGCTAAGAAATGCTGACCATCATTTGAACCATCATAGTAGTAATATCAAAGGTCAGTGATCACACAGCTCACAATAACAAATAAAATGGAAAAGTTTGACACATTGCAATAATTATCAAAAATGTGACACAAAGTGAATAAATATTATTGGAAAATGGCACCAATAGACTTGTTCAGTGCAAAGTTGCCATAGACCTTTGATTTGTAAAAAAATGCAGTATCAGTAAAGTACAATAAAATGTATTCAGTCTGAAAGGAAAGAACTGAAAGACAGATGGGACAAACAGAAAACAAATGGCAAGATGATAGAGTTCAGTGCAGCTATCAATAATTATATTAATTGTAGATGGATTAAACACTCCAATTAAAAGAAAGATCTTGTCAGACTGGATTAAAAAACAAGAGCCACCAAACTATATGCTAATCTGAGTACTGGAAAGCAAAAGCCATTTTAGATGTAAAAATCCTGATTAAGAAATGTAAAGGAATGGAAAAAACACACATACAAATACAGATAGTATGAAAGTTAGCATGGCAATCTTAGTATCAATTAAATAGATTCTAGGACAAAGGACATTACGTTGAAAAAGAGGGATATTTCTTGGTGATAAGAGTCAGCTCATCAAGAAGGCCAAGAATCTCAAGGGAGTATGCACCTAGTAACAGAGCTTCCAAGTTGATGAAGCAGAATTAACAAACTAGAGGAAAAATATGTAAATTCACAATTAGAGTTGATAATTTCAACAATCGTCTGTCAATAATTGATGAAATAAATAGCAAACCAGTAAACTATATAAGATTTTAACACTGTTAATCAGCTTGACCTGTGGACATTTATAGAACATGCCCAACAACTGTAGAAGCAAGCTGGGCTTACTGATATTTATAGGCCACACCCAACAACTGAACAAACTGTGATCTCTTTCAGTGCACATAGAACATTTACTAAGATATGCCATATGTTAAGCCATAAAAAAAGTCTCAGTGTCAGGATTGAAGTCATACAGGGTTTATTTTCTGAACATAACAGAATTAAATTAGAAGTCTCAACAAAAGATATCTGGAAAATCGTCCAATGTTTGGAAATGACTTCTAGATAACCTAGAGGTTAAAAAGAAAATCATGGGTGAAATTTGAAAATGTTTTGAATTGAATTAAAATGAAAACGTCATCAGGATTTTTAAGATTAAAGTAGTAGAAGTATAGTTTTAGGATTCATAAGTGAATTTAGCAGAATCACAGGTAAATGGTCAATGTTTAGAAATCAGTGATCAAATGGAAGGTGAAGTTTTGAAATGCATTTACAGTAGTGTAAAAAATCTTATGGATAAATTTAGTGAAAGATGTGCAAGATCTATTCACTGAAAACTGTAAACCCTGCTGAACTGCAAACCCTGATGGTAGAAATTAAAGAAATCCAAAATAAATGAGCAGACCAACTTTATGGTTTAGAATCTCAAGATTAAGATGTAAAATTTCCCCAAGTGTTAGTCGCTCAGTCGTGCCCGACTCTTTGCAACCCCATGGACTGCAGTCCACCAGGCTCCTCTGTCCATGAGATTTTCCAGGCAAGGATACTGGAGTGGGTTGCGATTTCCTGCTCTAGGGGATCTTCCCAACTCAGGGATCGAACCTGGGTCTCCTGCACTGCAGGCAGATTCTTTACCGACTGAGCTACAAGGGAATCCCAAATTTTGCCCAAATAGACCAGTAGATTTAATGCTTTACAAATCAAATACCAGTAGTTCTTTTTTTTAAAATTGATATGCTTATGTGGAAAGAATCAAAGCAACAAATAATTTTTAAAAAAAGACCCATCTTGGCAAAGAACAAAGTTGGAGGTCCTGCATTGCCTGATTCAAGACTTAACTGTAAAGCTACAGTCATCCAGTCATTGGTATTCCTGTGTATCTTGAAAATGAAATTTAGGTGTCTTGATTTGTTGCCTAAGTCAGCATTTTAAAATTACTTCAAAAAAAGAAAATAAAATTACTTCAAATATTTTTTAGCTAAAATCTACACTTATTGTAGGATGAAACAAGCCATAAGATGAAACAGAACCTTTTACATATCTGATAGTTATTAGATAAGATAAATTAGATGTGATTTCAAAATGAGATTTAATTCCATAAATGTCTTTCCCAAAAAGCAATTGTGTCTCTAATGTTATGTATTAGGTGCTTTGTTTTTGTTCTTTTTGTTGTTGTTGTCTTGTTTTCTCTAACAAATACATGTTACATTTTTAATAGAACTAATAGACTTTCTTTTAAATTGAGGCTTTTAGGAAGTATTATTTCTGTTACAAGCAAGTACAATAGGGATTAAGAGACAACTCAGTCTTGTTGAATGGATATGACTTGGGTATGGGAAAGTGAGAGGACATTTTAGATGGAAGAAACCACATTCGTTCATCATGTGAGTCTGCATGCAAATATAGGAATGAATAAAACAGAAATCTAAGCCCTCATGGAACTATGTTCCAATATGGAGAGGCAGGCAGAAAACATCATAAATAAGAAAAATACATACTTTCTTGTGATAAATACCAGGAGTTAAAAACAGAAAAGGGAGATAGGTAGTTGAAGGTAGACTACAATTATAAATAAGGGCACCCAGTGAAGAACTCTGTTGAGACACAGACAATTTGATACAAACTAAGGACATGAGGGAGTGGCTTCCCTGGTGGCTCAGAGGTTAAAGCATCTGCCTGCAATGCAGGAGACCCAGGTTTGATCCCTGGGTTGGGAAGATCCCCTGGAGAAGGAAATGGCAACCCACTCCAGTATTTTTGCCTGGAGAATCCCATGGACAGAGAAGCCTGGTGGGCTACAGTCCATGGGGTCGCAAAGAGTCAGACACGACTGAGCGACTTCACTTACTTACTTACTTAGCCTATTTAGATACCTAGGGAAAGTACTGTAGGAAGAGGAAACAAATATATGAGGCAAACACATGGGTCCTGTATTTCAGGAAAAACGAGTCTGGTATGGCTGGAACAGTAAGTTAGTAGAAGGAAAGTTTGGGAGGAAGGTAATTTATAGAATCTTGCAGGCAATTTTAAGAATTTTGCCTTTTATTAAATGATACAGAAAGCCACTAAAGAGGTTTTTGAACAAAGGAATAACATGTTCTGTTGTAGGTTTTTTCTTTTTAATTTTTATTTATTTTTGGCTCTGCTGGGTCTTTGTTGCGGCTCGGGCTTTTTCTCTAGTAGTTGAGAGCAGGGACTACTCTCCATTGCAGTGCACGGACTTCTCATTGCAGTGCTTCTCTTGTTGCAGAGCATGGGTTCTAGGCATTCCGGCTTCAGTAGCACAGGCTCAATAGTTGTGACCCACGGTCTTAGTTGCTTTGCAACATGTGGAATCTTCCTGGTCTAGGGATCTAACCTGTGTCTCCTTCGTTCACAGACAAATTCTTTACCATTTAACCCTGTTTTAGGTTATAACAGTATCATTCTGGTGTCAGTGTGCTTTTGAGGATAAACTGAAGGGATGTAAAGGTAGAAGCAGAGACACCAGTTAGGAAGCTACTGAAGTAATTTTGGCAAGGTAATTTTGGTTTGGATCAAGTTGATAGCAGTGGAAATGATAGGAAATGGTCAGACTGGTATAAATCTCAAAGGCAAAAGGAGTTGCTGGCAGTTCAGGTATGGAGGGGAAATGTGAGAGAAAAAGAAGAGTTAAGGATGACCCAAACTAGAAAAAGGGGTTCCTCGGTGGCTCAGATGGTAAAGAATCTGCCTGCAATGCAGGAGACCCAGATTCGACCCAGGGGTCAGGAAGATCCCCTGGAGGAGGGCATGGCAAGCCACTGCAGTATTCTTGCCTGGAGAACTCTGTGGACAGAGGAGCCTGGTGGGCTATAGTCCATGGGGTCGCAAAGAGTCAGACATGACTGAGAGACTAACACTTTACCTCATTTCAAACTAGAAAAACTAAAAGAATTTAATTATGATTAGCCAGGGTGGGGAGAAATGTAAGAGGAACAGATCTAAAGGATATTAAGAGTTCAGTTCTAGACAGATTGTATTTAAGGTACATTTTAGACATCCCAAGTATAGCTAGCATGCAGTTGTAGTCGTGGGTGCAGGAGGGCCGAGAGGAGCTACTCCACGTTCAAGGTCAGGAGGGGCAGCCAGTGAAGAGATACCCCTCATCCAGGGTAAGGAGCAGCGGCTGCAGTTTGCTGGAGCAGCCGTGAAGAGATATCCCACGTCCAAGGTAAGAGAAACCCAAGTAAGACGGTAGGTGTTGCAAGAGGCATCAGAGGGCAGACGCACTGAAACCATAATCACAGAAAACTAGCCAATCTAATCAAACCTACCACAGCCTTGTCTAACTCAATGAAACTAAGCCATGCCCTGTGGGGCCACCCGAGATGGGTGGGTCATGGCGGAGAGGTCTGACAGAATGTGGTCCACTGGAGAAGGGAATGGCAAACCACTTCAGTATTCTTTCCCTGAGAACCCCATGAACAGTATAAAAAGGCAAAATGATAGGATACTGAAAGAGGAACTCCCCAGGTCGGTAGGTGCCCAATATGCTACTGGACATCAGTGGAGAAATAACTCCAGAAAGAATGAAAGGATAGAGCGAAGCAAAAACAATACCCAGCTGTGGATGTGACTGGTGATAGAAGCAAGGTCTGATGCTGTAAAGAGCAATATTGCATAGGAACCTGGAATGTCAGGTCCATGAATCAAGGCAAATTGGAAGTGGTCAAACAGGAAATGGCAAGAGTGAACGTCGACATTCTAGGATTCAGTGAACTAAAATGGACCGGAATGGGTGAATTTAACTCAGACGACCATTATATCTACTACTGTGGGCAGGAATCCCTTAGAAGAAATGGAGTAGCTATCATGGTCCACAAAAGAGTCTGAAATGCAGTACTTGGATGCAATCTCAAAAATGACAGAAAGATCTCTGTTTGTTTCCGAGGCAAACCACTCAATATCCCAGAAATCCAAGTCCATGCCCCAACCAGTAATGCTGAAGAGGCTGAAGCTGAATGGTTCTATGAAGACCTACAAGACCTTTTAGAACTAACACCCAAAAAAGATGTCCTTTTCATTATAGGGGCAGGAATGCAAAAGTAGGAAGGCAAGAAACACCTGGGGTAACAGGCAAATTTGGCCTTGGAGTACGGAATGAAGCAGGGCAAAGGCTAATAGAGTTTGCCAAGAAAATGCACTGGTCATAACAAACACCCTCTTCCAACAACACAAGAGAAGACTCTATACATGGACATCACCAGATAGTCAACACCGAAATCAGATTGATTATATTCTTTGCAGTCAAAGATGGAGAAGCTCTATACAGTCAGCAAAAACAAGACTGTAACTCAGATCATGAACTCCTTACTGCCAAATTCAGACTTAAATTGAAGAAAGTAGGGAAAACCACTAGACCATTCACATATGACCTAAATCAAATTTTTTATGATTATACAGTGTAAGTGAGAAATAGATTTAAGACACTAGATCTGATAGGTAGAGTGCCTGATGAACTTTGGACGGAGGTTCATGACACAGTATAGGAGACAGGGATCAAGACCATCCCCATGGAAAAGAAATGCAAAAAAGCAAAATGGCTGTCTGGGGAGGCCTTACAAATAGCTGTGAAAAGAAAAGAAGTGAGAAGCAAAGGAGAAAAGGAAAGATACAAGCATCTGAACGCAGAGTTCCAAAGAATAGCAAGGAGAGATAAGAAAGCCTTCCTTAGTGATCAATGCAAAGAAATAGAGGAAAACAACAGATGGGAAAGACTAGAGATCTCTTCAAGAAAATTAGAGATACCAAGGGAACATTTCATTTAAAGATGGGCTCAATAAAGGACAGAAATGGTATGGACCTAACAGAAGCAGAAGATACTAAGAAGAGGTGGCAAGAATACACAGAAGAACTGTACAAAAAAGATCTTCATGACCCAGATAATCATGATGGTGTGATCACTCACCTAGAGCCAGACATCCTGAAATGTGAAGTCAAGTGGGCCTTAGAAAGCATCCCTACGAACAAAGCTAGTGGAGGTGATGGAATTCCAGTTGAGCTATTTCAAATCCTGAAAGATGAGGCTGTGAAAGTGCTGCACTCGATATGCCAGCATATGTGGAAAACTCAGCAGTGGCCACAGGACTGGAAAAGGTCAGTTTTCATTCCAATCCCAAAGAAAGGCAACGCCAAAGAATGCTCAAACTACCGCACAATTGCACTCATCTCACACGCTAGTAAAGTAATGCTCAAAATTCTCCAAGCCAGGCTTCAGCAATACGTGAACTGTGAACTTCCAGATGTTCAAGCTGGTTTTAGAAAAGGCAGAGGAACCAGAGATCAAATTGCCATCATCTGCTGGATCATCAAAAAAGCAAGAGAGTTCCAGAAAAACATCTATTTTAGTTTTATTGACTATGCCAAAGCCTTTGACTGTGTGGATCACAATAAAGTGTGGAAAATTCTGAAGGAGATGGCAATACCAGACCACCTGACCTGCCTCTTGAGAAACCTATATGCAGGTCAGGAAGCAACATTTAGAACTGGACATGGAACAACAGATTGGTTCCAAATAGGAAAAGGAGTACGTCAAGGCTGTATATTGTCACCCTGCTTATTTAACTTATTTGCAGAGTACATCCTGAGAAACTCTGGGCTGAAAGAAGCACAAGCTGGAATCAAGATTACCGGGAGAAATATCGATCACCTCAGATACGCAGATGACACCACCCTTATGGCAGAAAGTGAAGAGGAACTAAAAAGCCTCTTGATGAAAGTGAAAGAGGAGAGTGAAAAACTTGGCTTAAAGCTCAGCATTCAGAAAACGAAGAACATGGCATCCGGTCCCATCACTTCATGGGAAATACATGGGGAAACAGTGGAAACAGTGTCAGACTTTATTTTTTGGGGCTCCAAAATCACTGCAGATGGTGATTGCAGCCATGAAATTAAAAAACGCTTGCTCCTTGGAAGGAAAGTTATGACCAACCTAGATAGCATATTGAAAAGCAGAGACATTACTTTGCCAACAAAGGTCTGTCTAGTCAAGGCTATGGTTTTTCTAGTGGTCATGTATGGATGTGAGAGTTGGACTGTGAAGAAAGCTGAGTGCCGAAGAATTGATGCTTTTGAACTGTGGTGCTGGAGAAGACTCTTGAGAGTCCCTTGGACTGCAAGGAGATCCAACCAGTGCATTCTGAAGGAGATCAGCCCTGGGATTTCTTTGGAAGGAATGATGCTAAAGCTGAAACTCCAGTACTTTGGCCTCCTGATGCAAAGAGTTGACTCATTGGAAAAGACTCTGGTGCTGGGAGGGCTTGGGGGCAGGAGGAGAAGGGGACGACAGAGGATGAGATGGCTGGATGGCATCACCGACTCGATGGACGTGAGTTTGAGTGAACTCCGGGAATTGGTGATGGACAGGGAGGCCTGGCGTGGAATTCATGGGGTCGCAAAGAGTAGGACATGACTGAGCGACTGAAGTCAGGAGAACAGATCCAGTCTGGAGATAGCTTGAGGATTGACAGCATATAGATGTAGTTAGCATATTAAAAAGCAGAGACATTACTTTGCCAACAAAGGTTCATCTAGTCAAAGCTATGATTTTTCCAGTAGTCATGTATGAATGTGAGAGTTGAACTGTAAGGAAAGCTGAGTGCGAAGAATTGATGGTTTTGAACTGTGGTGTTGGAGAAGACTCTTGAGAGTCCCTTGGACTGCAAGGAGATCCAACCAGTCCATCCTAAAGGAAATCAGTCCTGAATATTCATTGGAAGGACTGGTGTTGAAACTGAAACTCCAATACTTTGGCCACCTGATGCAAAGAACTGACTCACTGGAAAAGACCCTGATGCTAAGAAAGATTGAAGGTGGGAGGAGAAGGGAACGACAGAGGATGAGATGGTTGGATGGCATCACCAACTCAATGGACATGAGTTTGAGTAAACTCTGGGTGTTGGCGATGGACAGGGAGGCCTGGTGTGCTGCAGTCCATGGAGTTGCAGAGTTGGACATGACTGAGCAACTGAACTGAACAGAACTGAGATGTAGTTAGAGCCATGAGACTGGATGAGATCACTAATGGGTTCAAGATGTGAAAGAAGATATTTAAGGAATGAGGTCTGAGTCACACCAGTATAAAAGGTGAGGGGAGATAAGAAGGAACCAGCAAGAGACTAAAAAGGAGCAGTCAGTGAGGTAAGAGGAGAACCATAAGAGTATCTCATCAAGGAAACCAAGCAAAGCATTTTCAAAGAGGAAGAAGTGATCAACTATGTAAATTGCCATTGATAGGTCAAGTAAGGTGAGGATTGAGAATTGATCTTTAGATTCCTTGGTGACCAGGTAAGTGCAGTTTTAAAAGAGTGTTGCAGGGGAAAACCTGATCAGAATGGGTTTAAGGGTGTTTGAAAAATTGGATACAGCAAGTACTGTGCAGACAACTGTTTTTGAAGAGTTTTGCTCTCAAGGGGTATATAAAGAAAGATATGGTTGCTAAAGTAGAAGTAAAAATAAAGTTTTTACTTTTTAAGAGAGAATAACAGTATATTTATATACTAGTAGGAATGATCTAGTAGTTGTTTTTGCTTAGTTCTCAACTGTGTCTGACTTTTTGTGACCCTTTGGACTGTAGCCCACCAGGCTCCTCTGTCCATGGGATTTTTCAGACGAGAATACTGGAGTAGGTTGCCATTTCCTCCACCAAGGGATCTTCCTGATGAGGGATTGAATCCACATCTCCTGTGTCTCCTGCATTTCAGCCAAATTCTTTACCCTCTGAGCCAGTGGGGGAGACCATATTTATATACTAGTGAGAATGATCTAGTGGACAGAAACAATAATGCAATAAGAAAGTGAGAAGAATTGCCAGAGTGATGTCCTTGAGAAGGCCAAAGGGGGTAGGTTTCAAAGCACAAATGTAGGGTTTGGCTTTTGCTAAGATCAAGTATGTTTCAGAAGACCACCAGAACCATCCTCAGGCTGATGATTCTCCAGGTGGCCTTATAAGACTCAGCATATAGTTGTTCTTATGGTTGTGATTTATTATAGTGAAAGGATACAAAGCAAAATTGGCAAAAAAAGGTGCATGGGGTGAAGTCCAGAGAAACCAGATGAAAGCTTCCCAATGTCCCCTTACAGGAAAGTCACTCTGGATACGTTTAATTCCTGCAGCAACGATTCTGACATGCATTAGAGAGTCAGTAGCCAAAGTTTCTTCTAGAGGACCAGTCACCTGGACACCTTGTGCCTGTGCCTCCCATGTGCCAAAATCCCAACAAAAATAAGGCAGAAGGTACTCAACATAAACCATGTTTACAAAGCAGTTTTGGTATAACGAGCCATTTTTATAATTCAGGAAATGATGGGAACCCTTCCAAAGTCTATGGTCGCAGACAGCAAACCACAGCCAACCTTGAATACAGTCAGTTATAAGGATAGCAGTCTCAGGTCTATTCTGTTAACTCTGGTTCTTCATGAAGCCCAGATTATAGTAACAGGAGAGAAGGCATGAATGAAGTATCAATGTGGAAGGTGATGAACAGAAGTTTGGGCCTATATGGAGATAGAAAAGATTTTTTTAAAAGAAATACTTACTTTAAAATTAAAATATGTAATTATCAGTGAATAAATGTTGTGGATTGCTGACTCCTTTTTAAGCCCAGGCCCACAATAGAGAAATAATTTGATGAGATAAGATACATTGATATGATTCAATAGTACATTGCTATGGCAACTGGAATATATGTGGCTTTTTTGTGATACCTCAATTTTCAAATAAGTGATCTCACTTTATATATCCTATAAAACCTAATATTCTGATATACACCAAATGTAATCACACCTCTTACATACAATATAACAAATGGGAAAAACATGATTTGCTAGACCAAGGGTTGTGATTTTGGTTCAGAAAACCAAAGCTTAACTTTTAAAAATGCTTACAGAACACAAAGCAGTATGTATATACTAATTACAAGTATATGAAAATGTATTTCTGTCTTATTAAGGGAGATTATATAAATAGTTTATTCTTTTTTCAATAAAGTTGCTTATATGTAGAGAGAAGTATTTATTATGTTTACTGTGATTCTAATCCTTAATCATGTCTTGATGATTTTTTTTTTTAATAGGGTCAAGAATTTGCTCCCAAAAGTGTGGCAATAGTCGGTCATTCTATGGGTGGCCTTGTGGCAAGAGCATTGCTTACACTGAAAAATTTTAAACAAGATCTGATCAATCTTCTTGTTACACAAGCCACACCTCATGTTGCTCCTGTGATGCCATTAGATCGTTTCATTACAGGTGAGTACTATTACATAAACTCTAACTGACCTCCCCATTGTTGTTTAGGATTAAACAAATCCTTGTAGCTACTCCCTTTAGAGTATGCTACAGGTTTATCCATATGTGAAGCAGCTTAGGTTTAAATCAGCACTTCTAATTCTGAGCATCTCTTTTTGTGACTTTCAGCTTAAGATTCATAACTGAAACTGCTGTTATTTTTCTCGGCCTGTTGCATCTTAACCTGGACGGCATGTGTCCTACAACCTCTAGGCATTTGAGCTTCAGCTTAGTTGTTCTTGATGCTGACTCCCAGTCTCTGAAGTGTATTTATATTTCTGTGTTTTGTTAACTCTTATGGCTACTCTATTGAAAATAAACTTATATTTAGGTAAAATAGTAGAAGTGCCTTTTTTAAAATAAATAGGTCTGCTAACACTTTATAGCAAGAAGAGATAAGAAAGCCTTCCTCAGCGATCAATGCAAAGAAATAGAGGAAAACAACAGAATGGGAAAGACTAGAGATCTCTTCAAGAAAATTAGAGATCTCAAGGGAACATTTCATGCAAAGATGGGCTTGATAAAGGACAGAAATGGTATGGACCTAACAGAAGCAGAAGATATTAAGAGGTAGCAAGAATACACAGAAAAACTGTACAAAAAAGATCTTCACGACCCAGATAATCATAATGGTGTGATCACTCACCTAGAGCCAGATATCCTGGAATGTGAAGTCAAGTGGGCCTTAGAAAGCATCACTATGAACAAAGCTAGTGGAGGTGATGGAATTCCAGTGGAGCTATTTCAAATCCTGAAAGATGATTCTGTGAAAGTGCTGCACTCATGCCAGCAAATGTGGAAAACTTAGCAGTGGCCACAGGACTGGAAAAGGTCAGTTTTCATTCCAATGCCAAAGAATGCTCAAACCACCGCATAATTGGACTCATCTCACATGCTAGTAAAGTAATGCTCAAAATTCTCCAAGCCAGGCTTCAGCAATACGTGAATCATGAACTTCAGATGCTCAAACTGGTTTTAGAAAAGGCAGAGAAACCAGAGATCAAATTGCCAACATCTCTGGATCATGGAAAAAGCAAGAGAGTTCCAGAAAACCATCTATTTCTGCTTTATTGACTATGCCAAAGCCTTTGACTGTGTAGATCACAATAAAGTGTGGAAAATTCTGAAGGAGATGGCAATACCAGACCACCTGACCTGCCTCTTGAGAAATTTGTATGCGGGTCAGGATGGAACAGTTAGAACTGGACATGGAACAACAGATTGGTTCCAAATAGGAAAAGGAATATGTCAAGGCTGTATATTGTCACCCTGCTTATTTAACTTATATGCAGAGTACATCATGAGAAACGCTGGGCTGGAAGAAACACAAGCTGGAATCAAGATTGCCGGGAGAAATATCAATAACCTCAGTTATGCAGATGACACCACCCTTATGGCAGAAAGTGAAGAGGAACTAAAAAGCCTCTTGATGAAGGTGAAAGAGGAGAGTGAAAAAGTTGGCTTAAAACTCAACATTCAGAAAACGAAGATCATGGCATCCAGTCCCATCACTTCATGGCAAATAGACGGGGAAACAGTGGAAACAGTGTCAGACTTTATTTTTGGGGGCTCCAAAATCACTGCAGATGGTGACTGCAGCCATGAAATTAAAAGACACTTACTCCTTGGAAGGAAAGTTATGACCAACCTAGATAGCATATTGAAAAGCAGAGACATTACTTTGCCAACAAAGGTCCGTCTAGTCAAGGCTATGGTTTTTCCAGTGGTCATGTATGGATGTGAGAGTTGGACTGTGAAGAAGGCTGAGTGCCGAAGAATTGATGCTTTTGAACTGTGGTGCTGGAGAAGACTCTTGAGGGTCCCTTGGACTGCAAGGAGATCCACCCAGTCCATTCTGAAGGAGATCAGCCCTGGGATTTCTCTGGAAGGAATGATGCTGAAGCTGAAACTCCAGTACTTTGGCCACCTTATGGGAAAAGCTGAGTTTGGAAAAGACTCTGATGCTGGGAGGGATTGGTGGCAGGAAGAGAAGGGGACAACAGAGGATGAGATGGCTAGATGGCATCACTGACTCGATGGACGTGAGTCTGAGTGAACTCCGGGAGTTGGTGATGGACAGGGAGGCCTGGTGTGCTGCAATTCATGGGGTCGCAAAGAGTCAGACACAACTGAGTGACTGAACTGAACTGAATTGAACTGAACACTTTATATGATGAGATGAATTACGATTGCTAACATTTATAGAGCTCTTATATTTTGGATATTGTGGCAAGAACTTTACATGACAGTTAGGTCATTTGATATTTAGGGCAGTCCCTTGAGGTGGGTACTATTATTATAGCCATGTTCACAGATAGAAAAAGGGGCCAGGATAAATTCTTGCCCAAAATCACATAGCAAGAAAATAATGGAGCCAGTAGTTGACACTAGCAAGCTTGTTTCTGGGCCTGTGCTTTTATTTACCCTTTGCCTCTGAATTGAGTTATGATAACAGAGGAAATAAAACTATGGTAATACTGTAATTTTGCAGAGAATTTTGCGTGAAGAACAGGAGTTTATGATTGCTATCATCTAATTAAATAGTAATAATGTTGGAGAATAAGAATTAAATGCCGACTCTCTCAACTTTTTATTAAAGTCAAGTATTGTCTTCATGACCTATTGGAATATTGTATGTGTAGAAGAAAATCTTCAGAAAGAAATAATTATTTTTCCTGATCAGTAAATTTGCACAACTTCTTATTCTATAAAAATTTGCATCGCCTTAATTGTGCTTAAAATTTTTTTTATAGATTAGTGAGACATATACCCTAAGGACTCCAAACCAAAGTAGCTTTCCAAAACACCCATCTCAGCATAATATTGGCAGGGAGTAACTTATTTGCTGAGATATCTGGTGCAGTAGTACTTAAAGAGAAGGTTGATTTTGCTCCTTATTATATTTAAAACTTTGCCTGTAAAACTCTTTGAATAAAAAATTTAATTTTATATTGAAGTTAAATATGCCTTCCTGATTCTAATAATTATTGTTATTTATGATAGGTTTAGAAAAAATTAAAGACATAGTCATAATACTTGTCATCATAATCAAGATTTCTTTCTCTTACTGCATTTTATGTGGTGTATGTAGATGAGCCTTGCAAGTTATATTAGAATTACTCAAAATCCTTTTTAAAAATCTCTTTGAGGAAAAAACTGTCAAGAGAGTCAGGTTTTAGTGTTTTTGAAGGATACTTATGGTCTGTCTCTAAATGGCTTAGACCAGGTTTCTGCACCCTCTGGGATCTGATGCCTGATTATCTGAGGTGGATCTGATGTAATAATACTAGAAATAAAGTGCAAAATAAATGTAATGCCCTTGACTCATTCTGAAACCGCCCCCCTCCTCCCCAATCCTGGTCCATGGAATAATTATCTTCCACAAAATCTGTCCCTAGTGCCCAAAAGGTTGGGGACCACTGGCTTAGGCTGAAAGTGCTTCTTAGGATCAAGGTGCCTTTCCCAGTAATTAGCAAGCTTCTTGGGCTTCCCTTGTGGCTCACTGGTAAAGAATCCACCTGCAATGCGGGAGACCTGGCTTTGATCCCTGGGTTGGGAAGATCCCCTGGAGAAGGGAAAGGCAAACCACTCCAGTATTCTGGCCTGGAGAATTCCATGGACTATACAGTCCATGGGGTCACAAAGAGTTGGACACGACTGAGCGACTTTCACTTTGCCATTCATTTTGTATTTATTTTTTTATTGCATCAAGCCATAATTAGTATGAAAAAGCAAAAGTTCAAAGGAGGATAGATTTTAAGTTTTTAGGAGACCCATATTATATGCAGAAGTAGATTCCCTGTTTGTACCTGTTGGAAATACTGTCCTTAAATAGGAGAAAGGAAGCCTTGCACTGGGCTCTGCACTTTACAGGGCCCTGCACTGGCGTTGCCATCCACACACAGGGTGTGGAGTGTACAGGGCAAATAGCCTCCCCACTTAGAGGTTGTACCTTTACTTCTGGACCGTGATCCAGGTAACCAGTCTTTCAGAATTTTCTTGTCTGTATGCCTCAAGCTCACTTCCTTAGCCTCTTTCTTGGATCTGTCTTGAGGACAGGTATGTGCAATCCTGAGCTTGAACTGTAGCCAGGGGTGGCTCTGCTTGAGGTACAGACAGAAGTTGGATATGCACAGGAGGTCCTTGTGATGCAGGATGGAATGTGTATGAGAAGTAAAGGAGAGAGCTCAGTGATCTGCTCTCCTTATGCTGCAGATGTCCACAGAGATATGTTCTCCCTATGCTGCCATCAGCCAGTGTCCAACTCTGAGGTGTCCTTCTTGCTGTTGCTCAGTTGCTTAGTCCTGTCCAACTCTTTGCAACCCTATGAACTGCAGCACACCAGGCTCCTCTGTCCTTCACTATCTCCCAGAGCTTGCTCAAACTCATGTCCATTGAGTCGGTGATACCATCCAGCCATCTCATGCTCTGTCGCCCCCTTCTCCTCTTGCCTGGAATTCTTAATTTGAACCTGGCCTTTCATGTTATTTCAGTGATATATATATATGATATATATGTAGGCAGAGAAAATACGTTTGATTTAAGTTTGTTAGCTGAAATTTTGACTTTGGTATTTAGACATATGGCATATATACCCTGATTGGTAACTCTTATCCCAGGCCCTGGAGATGTTAGGAATGGGTCTGCTTGGTTGCAGTCTTAAGTAAATATGACTGAAATCTTTAATGAGATGAGTTTGCTGTTCTAAAATGTTAAAAGTGATCAAATGACAAGATAAAAAATGCATTCAGTCAGTCAGTTCCGTCGCTGAGTCGTGTCCGACTCTTTGCGACCCCATGAATTGCAGCATGCCAGGCCTCTCTGTCCATCACCAACTCCTGGAGTTCACTCAGACTCACGTCCATCAAGTCGGTGATGCCATCCAGCCATCTCATCCTCTGTCATCCCCTTTTCCTCCTGCCCCCAATCCCTCCCAGCATCAGAGTCTTTTCCAATGAGTCAACTCTTCGCATGAGGTGGCCAAAGTACTGGAGTTTCAGCTTTAGCATCATTCCTTCCAAAGAAATCCCAGGGCTGATCTCCTTTAGAATGTACTGGAGGAGGGTTCAGGATGGGGAACACATGTATACCTGTGGCGGATTCTTTTTGATATTTGGCAAAACTAATACAATTATGTAAAGTTTAAAAATAAAATAAAATTAAAAAAAAAAAAAAGAATGTACTGGTTGGATCTCCTTGCAGTCCAAGGGACTCTCAAGAGTCTTCTCCAACACCACAGTTCAAAAACATCAATTCTTTGGCGCTCAGCTTTCTTCACAGTCCAACTCTCACATCCATACATGACCACTGGAAGAACTATAGCCTTGACTAGACAGACCTTTGTTGGCAAAGTAATGTCTCTGCTTTTCAATATGCTATCTAGGTTGGTCATAACTTTCCTTCCAAGGAGTAAGTGTTAAGTTTTGATAATCAGAACAGGAAATGCGAACTCCCTGCCCTGGCCTCAGATTTTTGACACTAAATTTTTCTCATCTTCCATAGATAAAGTGGAAAAATTATCCCCAAGTAGTTCCCTTTGAAACTGCTTGTTAAACTAAATGAATAGAATCTTTTAAACATCAGATTTTCTACAGTAGAGAGTCCCAAGAATAATGTGACTGTCATTGCCCTGATAGATGGTATTTTAAGAACTTAAATAGCGCTTTGTGTGGTCACCAGTACTATAGTGGCTGCAGTAAAAAGCTGCTGAGCCCTTATAAACAAGGATACAGCCATGATTAGGAAGATCTACAGCTCCTTAGCATAGTAAACTTGTATCTTTGGAAGAATTTGGGGTGTTTCTTTCTATATTATGTGGCTTATGAACAAAATGCATCCTTGTGGAATGTAGAGACCTGTTTGCTATAGACTTGTCAAAGCTAGTAAAATTGGGTTACCTTTTTTCTTTATTGATATGTTTACTAACTCAGTATTTGTACTCTGATGAGGAAAGTAGAATATGTGTAAAGATAACTGATTTTACTCAAAGTAGAGAAATGTGGATGGCATTGTTTATAGACAATTCAGGTGGCTTAAACAGAAATTCAGTTTAATGTTAGTATCTTAGATAGGTTATTGTTTCAGGGAATGGTTACTAACTTTTAATGTATGTCTTTTTTATTTCCCACCAGATTTTTATATGACTGTAAACAACTATTGGATTTTAAATGCTAGACAGATAAATTTAACCACACTTTCTGTAGCTGGAGGATTCCGGGATTACCAAGTTCGTTCAGGACTGACTTTTCTGCCAAAATTAAGCCATCATACCAGTGCCTTATCTGTTGTGGTAATTTTTTTTAAAAGATTCTACTGACGTAGTAACATAATGGTCACAATGGGGCATGAAAGGAGAAGTGATGTGTGGTTGGTTGGAAATGATTACTGAGTTGGTGTAGTATATTGTGTGTACATGTGTGCATGTGTGTGTGTGTGAGAGAGGAGAGAGATATGAAAAAATGAAAATTATTATTTTGGGAAGGCAGAGGCATGGGTACTTAAATTCATGGAAAGTGAAAAGAATATTAGAAACTTCGTGCATATCACTCTTATATATGAAGACGATTGTTTCTTGTTCAAAGTGACTATCCATTGATTAGAGTTTTAAATATAAGAAAGTGTGGGCTGATGTCCAAGGGCCCTTTGTGTATCTCAGTGGTATGCTATATACAACAGTAGTAGAAGATCAAACATTTCCCATACTCTTGAATTTTATACTTGAATGAAGGTTTACTGGTTTTAAAATTTAAAAATTAGCTTTGATACTTGGTAGTAGCTTCCCTGATGGCACAGACAGTAAAGAATCTGCCTGCCATGTGGGAGACAAGGGTTTGATCCTTGGGTCAGGACAATTCCCCTGGAGAAGGAAATGGCAACCCACTCCAGTATTCTTGCCCGGAGAACCCCATGGACAGAGGAGCCTGGTGGGCTACAGTCCATGGGGTTGCAAAAAGTTGGACAGGAATGAGTGATTGATACTTGATAGAGTATCAAAGTGTAGATAGAGACCTGATTAATTAACTTGCTACTTATTCTTCCCTGCTAGCACATCAGGTATTTGATCTTTAACTGGGATACATAGTTTCTGTAAAATAAGTTCAGGTTTCTTTTTAGGACTTACATTATTCTTGTATTTTTAACTTTGAGGTCTTCAGATAAGAGCTGAACTTTTAAACTCAGTATGCACATTGTCTCTAAATATAACTGAGTTTAATTTCTACAAAGAAAATTCATAGCATTCCTTTTGCTTTTTAGATGATAGTTCTTTGTTTCATAGTTGTTCTCTTCATAGGTATGCCTTTGCTCGGCTTAGCTACTATTGCTCTTCCTTAGATTGCTATTCATTAAGTAAATACTGAATGCTAGATAGAACAAAAATTATTAGGCTGTTCTGCCCTTATCCACCATTTTCTTACTACTGGAGAAGCTATGATATAGCCATAGTAGCTTTGGAACTAATTAGTAGTAATTTACTAATTGGTAAACCTCTCTAACCTCATTGTTGGTATGAATCTCGTTTTTTGCTGCTGAAATATTTTGGGCAGATATATTCTAGTTCTCAAAACTCTAAATATAAAATTCCTAGTAAAAATAGATATTTTAGTCATATAAAACTGGGTATAACTTATTTCCTAGACTTGATCTTCGGAGAAGGCAATGGCACCCAACTCCAGTACTCTTGCCTGGAAAATCCCATGGACGGAGGAGCCTGGTAGGCTGCAGTCCATGGGGTCGTGAAGAATCGGACATGACTGAGCGACTTCACTTTCACTTTTCACTTTCATGCATTGGAGAAGGAAATGGCAACCCACTCCAGTGTTCTTGCCTGGAGAATCCTAGGGACATGGGAGCCTGGTGGGCTTCCGTCTATGGGGTCGCACAGTCGGACACGACTGAAGCGACTTAGCAACAGACTTGATCTGGAGCATTATGCTGTATTGATACCCCCTTCTGCAGCTTTTAAGGAATTTTGTTTTTTTTAATGCTGTGTGTGCGCATGCTTTTCTAATCAATTTGTTAATGTATTGTGTTTAAGACAACTAGTGTATCTGTGTCTCTGATGAAAATATATTTTACTTATTATGGAACTTAAAGCTGGTTATTGTATAATCTGAGTTTTATTTCATTATTTAGTTTTTAGCTCCCAAATAATCTTTAGTCTTTTATGTATCTACATGTATGTTCTCCTTAAAAAAACAATTATTAAGAAGTAATTTTTTAATGATTATCTCAAGACCAGTTAAATGACATTAAACTCATTGGGACTAAAAAACCATTCAAGTTAGAGACCTTAGTTATTTTAGTATGGTAGACCAAACTTCTATAATATTCACTTATGCAGATAATGGCACTTAAACAGTAGAATTTTACATTTTACTCATTTAACTGCCCTAGGTGTGCATTTAAGTGGTGGGTGGTTTATGAAGGAGGCTCAGTAAAGGACTCAGGCTCCCCCTTCTTGAATGCCTTACCCAAAAGGTTGCTTTAATCGTCACTGTTTCAACCCATAAGAAGGGAGGAGAAAGAGCATGGAGGGAGAGCAGTCAGGCCTGGCAGTGGCACATATCACTCTTTTTTACATACTGTTAGAGTACTTAGTCACACCTTAGCGTAAAGAGACTGAAATATGCATTCTAGCTAACTGTGTAAAAATGGAAGAAGATTTTGGTGGACATTCAGCAGTTTTTACCACAAAGATTATGAGCAGCTACCTTTATTATTTGTGTTAACTTTCCTTTTTTTAGCTCTAACACAGATATTAGACTGAAGGTAAATTAGCTTTGTGTCCTAGTTAATAGTAAATGATGTCTACACTGAGTTCTTTTTTTACTGAGAATCTAATGAAACCTTAGAACCACAGTGAACTCTGGTTGTCTCAGTTTTTAAAGTAAGTTGCCAGCAATAATTCCTAAATAAGATATCTAACATTTATAAGTTCATTTAGTAAGCTGTAGATTTTCCTTCAACTGTAGAGCCTGGAACCCAAATACACATTGTTATTGGCAGAGTACCAGGATTACAATGACTCAGTGACTCCTTAGAAGTTATAAATACCTTTTTTTTTTTTTTTTAATTAAAGAGGCATGTTAGGCCTTTAAATTTTCTCACACATAGCATTGTTAGTTTCCTGTTTTCATTTTATTTTGACGTTTCCAGGGAGAGCATCTCATTGTGTCTTTGACAGTGCAGAGAGAGAGATGATATGAAAAATAATATTAGATTTACTTAATATTCCCCCATTGTATGTAAGATGCTGTTCATTCATGAGGAGGTCATTACCTTGTATAAAAAAGTTCTCTAGTTCTTGGAGATTGCTGGTCATTGTTAGGAAACCTGAAAATAGTTATATGTTTTACTAGGCTTTTGCCCTTCTGTCTCTAACCAGTAGTATATATTGCTAATCATCTAGAGATTTTTTTTTCTTAAATGAAAGTCTGTACTCCACTTATAAAAGTCTGATTTGGTAGTTTTGTGATTAGGCATATTTATTTTGAATAAAGTCTCACCAGGCCTAGGTATCTCTCAGATATATCCTGATTAGAATTAACATCTTAGAATTTATTAAGTGTCAGTCTAGTCAGAACTAAAATGGCTGAAATATCTATTATAATTTACACATACACTATGATTTATTAAAAATTCATAAACTCAACCTCTATTAGAGTAATGAGGAGTTAGACATTAAACTTCAATAAGTAACATGTAGATGTTTTAATAATTTTTAAAGAATAATTTAAGCTTGACTAAGTAGTAATGACAAAGAGAATTATTTTATGCAGGAAATATTATAATATTTTGGGGTCACCTTTTTATAAGACATTTTAAAATGTCTGTGCATCATAAAATAGTGAAACTAATGTTACATGTTTCTAAATATTAGCCTATAAGAATTTCAAGCCTGTTGAAGAATAACAAATGTGCTTTTCTTAACTATGATTTTGTTTCTTTCCTTTTAGAGTTCAGCAGTGCCTAAGACATGGGTCTCAACAGACCACCTCTCCATTGTATGGTAAGTCAATATAACTTATTTTGGCAGTTTGTGGCGGTCATCTTTTCTCATGAGTGAATTGATTGGTTTGTTATCTTTCTTAGAGCTTTATCTATAAATAAATAAGGGTTTGGGAGAAAGATTAACTTAGGGGATTAGAACTTCAACCTTTGTTCTTGTCCTGGTTTGACCAAGATGTCCTTGACAACCTATAAAACCATGCCTTGAAGAACCAGTAGCTTTAGTCTCAAATGAAGCTAATGTCAAATGTCAAAATTTTGGGATTTGTCATGTTGGGCAGAATCAAAGACCCTTGTCCAATCACCAAACTCAGGGACTTGATTACTGCAGCATTGATTATTCTGGAGCAGCACATGGAAAACCAAGCAGGAATTAGATTTATGCTTAATATAAATAAATAGATGAAATAAGGGGCAGGAAATACATAAACCCTAGTATCTTATCTCTGTGTCCATTGGCTTAAAGATTCTCTTTTCACCTTCCTCTGGCTGTGCAATCAGTGGTGTCGGGAACACAACCATTCAGGCATGTGAAGATGGGATAGACAATATGCCTGTGTCTGGGGTAGACATGGATATTTAGGGAAGACAGAGCAGCCGGATACTTTTCTACTCTGAAATATCTGGGAAGATTAAATTTACTTTATTTAGATAGGTTTCAGCTTTAAGACGGAGAAGGCAATGGCACCCCACTCCAGTACTCTTGTCTAGAAAATCCCATGGACAGCAGAGCCTGGTAGGCTGCAGCCATGGGGTCGCTAAGAGTTGGACACGTCTGAGCAACTTCCCTTTTACTTTTCAGTTTCATGTATTGGAGAAGGAAATGGCAACCCACTTGAGTATTCTTGCCTTGAGACTCCCAGGGACAGGGGAGCCTGGTGGGCTTCCATCTGTGGGGTCGCACAGAGTCGGACACAACTGAAGCGACTTAGCAGCAGCAGCAGCTTTAAGATGTATGCTTAATACTGATGATTTGTTAAATAATTTTAGAGTTCACAGCATTAAAGGAAATTTCTATATTCCATTAATTTTTGTTTTTTATCAAAGTATATTTATGTTTGTATCAAAAGTATATTTTTAAAGAAAGTTTCATTTGTAACATTTTATTCTTCAGGTGTAAACAATTGCAATTGACTACAGTTCGAGCATTCTTTGATCTTATTGATGCTGATACTAAACAAGTATGTATTTTTAAACTAAAAGTTACTTCAGTGAAGTAAAACTTTTTGTTAGAGCAGTGAAAAATTTAATACATTTTTTTTACTTGGATGATAGTAGAAGCCTACACCTTATATTGACTGCGATTAGTTTCAAATGGAAATATCTTTGTTTATCTGTAATCTTTGATCACTAGTAATAATTAAGAATGCAGTAAAATTGAAAGAATGAAAGATACCATAAATCTTCCTCAGTAACCCCTTTTACTGTTTAACATTTGATATATGTCCTTCTTTTTTGGGGGAGTGGAGGGAGAAGGAAATGGCAACCCACTCCAGTATTCTTGCCTGGGAAAAATCCCATAGACAGAGGATCTGGCTTCCCTGGTGGCTCAGATGGTAAAGCTTCTGCCTGCAGTGCGGGAGACCTGGGTTGGATCCCTGGGTTGGGAAGATCGCCTGGAAAAGGAAATGGCAACCCACTCCAGTACTCTTGACTGAAAAATCCCATGGATGGAGGAGCCTGGTAGGCTACAGTCCATGTGGTCACAAAGAGTCGGAAATGACTGAGCGACTTCACTTTCACCTACTTTGGAGAAAAAGTTACTTTTGTTTTTTGTATTATTTGTCATTATGGCAGGTTTTGGGAGTTCTTTCCCCTGAAGGCTCCAGTTCTTTGAGAAACTATTATGTGTGGTTTCATTCTCAGTAGTTCTCTAGGTAATGCTTTCCTTTTTATTGTGTCTTAACCTTGCTCCTGTAGCATTTTCTCTTAGGAATAAGGTAGTGTATTCTTTTCTTTACTCCTTCAGAAAGCTGCATAACTATCATCAGAGAGAATGAGTGATAAAAGAAAGACACAAATTGATCTGTTTTACCACATTTTAAATCACAAGATGCCATATTTAAGTTAGTGTATTAAAGTAAATGAGCTTTATAGGTTTAACACTGTTAATATTGCAATTATATAATCATGGAATGCAAACATTTTTTAGCTTTTCAACATTGTTTTAATTGTGACTCTTTAGCTATGACCAGTATGTTTAGGAAAAATCCAATTTCAGCTGATAACAGATGAGTTTCAGACAGGTATATACTTTAAAAATGATAAATCAAACTAATTTTAACAAATCATATCTTGTTTTCCATTAAATTCTAAAATGAGAAAACCCTAATACTGGCATGTAATAAATTATAATTTTGGATGGGTGTTTTACAGATACATTTTAAGGGACAGATGAGAAATTTTTGACTAATACTGTTAAGAATCAAAATACTATGAAACTGAGCTTTTTTTTTTTTTTTACTATATATGATAGACTAGACTAAATATTTGACAATAAAATGTTAGGATATTTTACTAAACATTAGACACTAAAATGTTAGGATGTTGCCCTGCTTCTCAAGAAGCATTCAGTTTAGGAAGAAAAACATACATACATACAAGGGAACTATAACTCAAAGCGTAATTAGTATCAGGTTAAGCACTTAGAACAGTGCCTGGACCAGAGTAACTGTTGACTTTATTATTATTGGAACTTCCCTGGGAGCTCAGCTGATAAAGAATCCACACTTGAAACAAAGTTTCATTAGGTCATCACAATGGATATAAAAGGATACAGAATGTATCAATGTTCTTTCTAGATAACTCAAAATCCCAAGAAGAAATTGTCGGTTTTGAATCACCATTTTATAAGACACCCAGCAAAACACTTTGAGGAAAATCCATCAATAATTTCTGACTTAACAGGTTGGTAGTAATAACATTTTAATTTTAAGTATAGTTTTGGATATTATTTTAGGTAAATGTGTCATTAGCAGACAAACTCTTTGTAATGCTTCTGCTGTTAAAATCCTATTATATTTCATTAATTTCCCTGTGCTGATTTCTTATGAGGTTCTTGACTAAGGGAAAAAATTAAAAAGTGATTTATAACATATTGCTGATAAAAATTTTGTACGGAAGATAATATGACAGTAACTAAGTTTAAAAGAGTTAATTGCCTCTGTTCTCCTGACAGCCACTTAAAATCAATGCTACATTATTCTTGACTTAGTTTCTTAGTATCATTCTTTAGTCTTCTGGTTTAACAGCATATCTTTTGCTGGTAAATTTTGTTTTTAATATGTATGTCATACTCTACTTAGGTTGGAAAATATTTGTTTACTTCTGTTCATACTTCTTAGAGTTACACACCAAATAGTTTTTAAATGCTTCACTTGATCTGAGTGCTGGTGATGAGTATATGGAGAACATCTCCTTGGATTTTATATTTTAAAATAGCCGGTATTCAGGGATATGCTTTTTTCAAATCCTGTTATGATTGAGAAGTATTCAGTAAAAGAAATCACTTAATATTTTTTAAAAGCCAAATAAATTAATTTCTTTTACCTCAGGAACATCTATGTGGGTTCCAGTAAAAGTGTCCAAATGGACATATGTGGCTTACAATGTAAGTACACCACCAATGGACTTAACAACTTTTTTCCAAAATATTTTAGTATTTCTCTTTCAAAGTTAGACTTTTTAAAGAAGAGAACCACTTGTCTTTTCCCATATTAAATCAGTTTAGTAATAATTCCCTAATATCTAGTCAGTGTTCAATTTTCTAGTTTTATCATAACTGTCAAATTTTTTTTATTGTTTCCTTGTTTTCCAGTTTGCTTAAATCAGGGTACAAACAAAATCTACATAATATTTGTTGATATATCTCTTACTCCTCTTTAAATTTCTAATATCTCCTTTACCCTTTTTTTCCTTGCAGTTTATTTGTTGAAAAAAAAAGTCATCTGTCCCAGAGTTTCACAGTCTTGATTTTGCTGATTGCATTCCTGTAGTGTCATTCCGTATATTCCTTTGCCTACTCCTTCCTGTGACTTGGTAGTTGAGTCTAGATGCTTCATCAGATTCACATTTTTGTTTTGCTTTTCTTTTTTACTAGACTCTCTTTTTGTGATGTTAGCAGCTATTATTGATGAAGAAGGCGTAGAGTCATTAATTCATTTATTGCAAAAGTAATAAGACTGTGGTTTGATTATTCCTTCTTTATTAACTGAAATTCTATATAGAAAACTTCTCATCTACTAAATTTATCTAGAGTGGAGCAAATAGATTATGAAGAAAAAAATGATAATTCTTTGTATCTTAGGAGATTATATTTACTGGTTTTCAGAATAGTTGGTTCACCAACACCCTCCATCAGTGATCATAAGATTTTGGCGGAGGGGAGGGGAGCAGTTTCCTCTAGTGTTATTATGAACTCAGACATTTCTGTGTTTCTGTCTAAACTAAAATACTAAAATTGCCCTATCTTTGATATTAAAATTGCTATTAAAACTATTCTGTCTTTGACCAGTGGAAGCCATTTCAATGTAGGCTCCTGGATCTTTTTGATAAAGCTGCTCTCTAGATGTCTTTGATGTTTTCCTCACTCTAGTATGAGACAGTATTTTAGCTCATTGTGTAACATTTCCCATCCCAGATCTTGAATCTGGCTTTTTCTCAAAGTAGCTCTCCCTAGTTTTTGGTAAACAATGTCTAAAAACCGTAACTTGGGCACTTACAGGTGTTATGAGTAGTGCGTTATCATTTCTAAGGCCTTTCCAGTGAGCAGAGCTAAGAAATGTCCGGTCATAAGGCCAAAAACCAAACCCAAACAAAAAAAAACACATGCATCCATACTGATGCTTCCAAGATAAGTTCAGGTGTACAGAGTTTGTACTGTTTTGCATCTATATCTTCTTTTCATTCCTAGAGTAATGGTTCTCAACACCAAGAATGATAGAATGAAAATAATTCATTAGAATTCATTAGAATAATTATTTTTTACTTTGTGTGAATTTTTGAATTATGAAATTATCTACTCTCACAATAGTTTTATTGTTTTCCCTCTTGTTTTTAGGAATCTGATAAGATATATTTTACATTTCCCCTTGCAAATCATAGAAAAATCTACACTCATGTCTATTGTCAGAGCACCATGCTGGTAAGATAATTGGTACACTTTTATGTAAATTTTAAAGACTGACTATTGTTTATTTTTAAAATTCAGCTTAATGGATCTCATCTTTAGCTATGAACTATTATTAAACCCATTTAATTGAAAAACATTTATCTGGGACAGACAGTATTGATTGAAAAGTACTGATCAAATGTTTCTATAATTGGTATACTGTTAGCTTGTACTTTGCCTCTAGCTTAGGTTTTTCACCCTTTCTACCTTAGTTTCATTGTGTTTAGGATGAAGGAATTCAGTTCAGAGTTTTCTTTAGTTCTAAAATTATGTTAGTACTTTATAGAATAGATACATTTAAGCAAAACTGTTCTCTGTTTTATAAAGTAAATCCTGTTTTTCCATTGACTTCCATACTGAAATTTGGAGTACGTTTTATACCAAATTTTCTCTAAAGTAGTTTAGTAACTTTTTGTTACAGTGTTACCCAGATTTACAATGTAAGTATGATGATTTTGTTTGTGTATTTCTTTTTAATGAGTACCTACTATGCTACAAATATGTTATATGCTTTAGCATCTTTTCTTATATTAGAACTTTAATAATTTATCAACACTTCTTGCTTTCAGGAATTTGTTTCCCAATTTGGGTGCTTTGCTCTCTATTCTGATTTTTTTCCCTCATATCCTAGGATTCTTCACTTTATATTTACATCTTGCAGAATTTAAGTTCCTTCATTTCCTTTTTGTTGGATTATTTGTATTTTTTAGGACTACAATCTAATATGTCACTTAGTTGGTTGATACTGCCATTTGATATATAGTAAAGTCTTTACAAGAGTTGGTAGGCAGGCATTGTGGGCTAGATAATGCTATGCTATGCTATGCTATGCTATGCTAAGTCACTTCAGTCGTGTCCGACTCTGTGTGACCCCATAGACGGCAGCCACCAGGCTCCCCTGTCCCTGGGATTCTCCAGGCAAGAACACTGGCTAGATAATAGTGAATACTAATTTTAGTGGATTGCCACAGTTATGCCCTCTCAGCCTAAAATTTGGATGAACAGTTTATCCCAAGAGAATCTGGCCCTGAGGGTGATGGCTTACAACATCCATACTATTCCAAATAAAAATGGCAGTATTATATTGAGAAAAATCTTTGCCAAAGTGCAGATTTATCTGTTTGGTTCATTAGAGGACCCCTTTTCTGTAATAAGATCCATGGATATGTGGAGAATTTAAAAAAATCTTTTCAATTTTTGTCATAGACGTTTTCAAACATATAAAAGTAGAATATAACTGTAACAGCTTTAACTGTTATCAACACTCTGCCATGCTAATTTGATTTAATCCTTCCTCACTTTTTTTGACTAAAGCATTTTTAAAGCAAAATTCAGGTATTTTATCATTTTATCCATACATGTTTCAATCTTTCTAACAGATAAGAATTTTACACATTATTATATCATTATTTTATCCACCAAAATTAATTACATATTCCTTAATATCATATGGTATCTAGCCCATGTTCAATTTTCCTTTGTTCATCTAAGTTTTAAGTTGGCTTATTTGAATCAGAATCTAAAAAGTACATACATGGCATTTGATTCATAGATCTTATGTCTCTTTTATAACAGTCCCCTCTTCTTTCCTCCCATGCCATGCGTTTGTTTTGGGTTTAGTTGGTTGTATTCTTGTGGTATCTTTTAACATGTATTTCTATCCATTGTGTTTTCTGTAAACTGGTAGGTGGGTAGATCTAGAATCTTGAATAAATTTTTTTGGGGGTGGGAGTGTTTTATAAGTAGAGCTGCATACTTACCACATCAGTAGGTAAGTGGTTGTCCCACTTTGAGTGACAAAAGAATCAGTGCACTGATTTGTCAGTGAACTCAGGTCCTACTGGCATGATCCATTATAAAGTTCCTAGTCAGTCCTTCATCTAATGATTTTAGCAGCTGTTGAAGACGTCATTTTTTTTTTTTACCATAGATAGATATTTTTTTAGATCTATAAATTTTATGATCAAGTAGCGTTTTCTGTATACTTCAGGAGTTAGCAAATCCTGAGTGACTTTTTCTCTGATTTTTAATACAAGCTTTATAATTAGCTGAGGTAAGAGTGTTTACTAGATAACCTGAAGTTGTTCTTTTGATACCTTCTAGGTTTTAACAACACTGTCTTAGGGTTGGTTTGAATAACACTGTATTCAATCTGTTAGTGACTGAATCAGAATTCCCTAGACACCAAAGTAAGTAGTTTGGAATATTGGCAGTTTTCATAATAAAGGCTATCTTTGATATAGGCTCCTTTAGTAGCTGCGAAAACCAATCGTACAAATGGGTTGGATCGAGAGGTTGCTAGATTTTCTTTGTCGAGGCCCATGCAGTTCTCTTCTGTTGCCTTGTTTTGTAATATGTTTTTGTACTGGGAAGCACAGATAATTGATAAAGAAGTCAGACAACTATTTTGTCAGCAGTGGGGAGTAGAGAAGTACCACATAGTTCTTGTTTTCTTTCAACTTGCTTTTCTATATTCTTGAAAAATTTCTTAAAATTTTATTTAAACTCCATGAGGGCAGAGACTCAATCTGCTTGATTCATCATTTTTGTTGAGGGCTTGGCATAATTCCTTGGCTGCGGATTAGGTTTTATAAATTCTAGTTGAATGAAAGGGTTGATACTTTTATTGCCCTGTCTATATACTAAGGGATACTAAGGGGAAAAGTTGTGCTGTCTCTGCAGTGTTTCTTATTCTCTTATGCCCTGGTAGGAGTTCAGTACTGTTAGATCTTGGAGCAGTGCTCTTACTACTTCATTAAAAGTTGAAGTGACAATCTTTGGTCATAGTGCTTTTAAATAACTGAAGCTGAATATGTAATATTGTTAAAATACCACAACCATCTCTGCAGTATTCCCAATCTGCACTAATAAAGTAGCAACTAAGCTTTAGTCTTAAACCCTTGGAATTGTGTTTCAATCCAAGCACAGTCTCAGTTGCATAAAAGTAATTTGTCTCATAATCAAATGAGAACTCAAATGATAAACTAAAAAGCTCTATTAGATTATTTTTAATTACTTGACTTGACTCTGGCTTTTTTCCCCCTCTTTGTATGAAAGTCCACTTGTAGTTCATTCTTGTTTTTTGTTAAAATGTAGGTTACTTTTTTTGTAATTTCTATCTAATTAAAATGTGGACATTGCTGAACTCTAAATGTTTGTTCAGATATTTGACTTGCTTAGCAGTATGCTATGGAAAGATTACCCATCATCTCATCTCTCATACTGCTGCTCCAGGTTACTTGCTTACCTGTCTGTGTTAACTTTAAACTTCTTTGCCTACCATTGACCTGTTTGACTTTTGAGACCATTTTGAATACATTTCTGAATAGCAAGTTATTATTTTATGTTTCTTATGCCTACTGACCCTATATCATAAACAGTGAAATGCTTATTTTATATAATTATTTTCTATAATATTATGTTTTGTTTGTGTTATCAATCAATAGGATACAAATAGTTGGATTTTTGGCTGCATAAACAGCACTTCTATGTGGTAAGTGTTTTAAACAAAAGGCCTTTTGTTGTTCATTTTCTTAACATAAGATATACTCAAATTACACTTTCAGAATTGCTTCAAGTATACTTATTGTCATTTTGCTACCATACTAAATTATAATATTGATTTTAAAATTAAAAATAAATAAAATTAACATACTAGTAATTTTTGTAAACATTGGTAGTTGGTTGCTAGGAAAAACTACTTTCTGTGCCCAAAAGGACTATGTGGATAAAGCGTATCGTGTTAAACTTATCAGACTTGACTTCATTAGAAGTGTCTCTGATAGGTCCATAGATGTTTTCTTGTTCTGATGCTTATTTATAATTTATAATACTTTAATATATTTGTCCTTTAATTATATTTTTGTATGTATTTCCAAGCCGGCAAGGGGTTGATTTATCATGGAAAGCTGAACTGCTGCCAACAATTAAGGTAAATTATGGCTTTAGAATGTTAATATCCAGATGAAAAAAATATTTGAACATATAGGCATATACAGTATGTTATTTGATTAAATTCATCTAGGTAATAAATAAATTTTGAGATTTGCTAATGTACATTTTAGAAATATTTTCTCTAGAAATACACTTAATGAAGAATAGCTTGTGTTTTATTTTTGTTTTTTTTAGCTTTCATAGATGAAAACAGGTCATCATTCCTAAATAAAATTAAATCTATATGTTATAGCATCATAACAAGAGATAGATAAATTTTAAGATTTAATTTGAGAGTTTGTTTAGAATGGTCTGTCTTAAAATACTAAGTTGAGTATACTCAGAATTTGTTTTGGGAAGTAAGCATCACAAAAAGACATAAAACAGATTTCAATTTCAATATTATCTGTGGCTAAGCCCTTCAGTAACTATCTACTTTTATCTGAGGTTCCATAGAATTTATTTAATAATTGCTAGTGATTTCCTTAAGCAGTTGTGGCAGGTCAGCAGTCTTTACAAAAGGTTAATTTGCATACTCAACAAAATCTGTTGTTGAAAAATAGAACAATCCTAAAATTTGATATTAGAAAATGTCTGTTCTAATTTCCACATTGTATTTATTACACTGATAATCATGTGCCAGAATTGGTAGTTTTAATCTTCAAATAAATCTATACTTTAAAATATATTGTCAAAAAAATATTGTCATAATGAATACTATATTCATACAGTTGAATGTGAAGTCCTCTGGTTGGTCCTGGTCATCTCCCAACTCGTTATTTGTCCTCATGAATGTTTGTTTATCTGTATGTATAGTCAAGTCTGTACTATACCAAGGAGAGGAATGATGACAGAATGAATAAAGCAAGTCACTTACACTTGACTTTGGAATGATTGCAGTGATGTATTTTCTGTCGCGTTGGTCAATCTTACTTTGTGCATATTTATTCATGTAGCTTTGTTTTCATTTGACAAATAACTGATTTCACTCACAAGAACATTTTTAAGGTCTCTCACTAGTTCTTTCGTAACTGTCTACACAGGAGCAAAACAAAAACAAAAGTAATAGGATGTACTTACTAACAAGTCATTCATAAGATATGTTAAATATTTCCTTCAATTTTCAGTTTGGATATCCTCTTCAGTCTGTAATTTAAGAGTTGTGCATGCTAAGTCACTTTAGTCCTGTCCAACTCCTCGCAACCCTATGGACTGTAGCCCACCAGGCTCCTCTGTCCATGGGATTTTCCAGGCAAGGATACTGGAGTGGGTTGCCATTCCCTTGAGGGATCTTCCAGACTCAGGGATTGAACCCACATCTCCTCTGGCTCCTGCAAAACAGACGGATTCTTTACTACTGAGCTACTGTGGAAGCCCAATTTAAGAGTTAGAAAGAAAGAAATGATGACCCAGAGGGATGGGGAAGGAGGTAGGAGGGGGGTTCAGGATGGGGAACACGTGTACACCTGTGGTGGATTCATGTTGATGTATGGCAAAACCAATACAGTATTGT
The DNA here is from genome assembly GCF_003369695.1 of Bos indicus x Bos taurus. Lineage (NCBI taxonomy): Eukaryota > Metazoa > Chordata > Mammalia > Artiodactyla > Bovidae > Bos > Bos indicus x Bos taurus. The sequence continues at coordinate 85,374,535 of NC_040077.1, read as the reverse complement.
AAAGTAATTAGCCTCCAATTAAAATAAATTTATATTAAAAAAGGAAATAAATGATTAAAAACCTGGTAAAATGTTATTTTATTAACTCTTAAATAATAATATTTTTATATTATTTTTTAGTCTCAAAGATTAAACAATGTATTTATATAGTTTTAGTCCCCTGTGTTATTTTTTTCTAAATGTAAGAAACAGCTGGCTGAGCAGTAGGAGAACAAGTTCTTCCCGCTGCTTACTTTTTATAGCGGATGCTATAAGAAAGTGCTGGGTGGCATTAAAAGCCTGCTGGATTTGAGGAGAAAAGTGGAAGAGAGAAGTTAGAAAGGAAGGATTATAATCTTCTGCTATCTTAGTTATTCTCAGTTGAAGATGATTGTAATTATTAAATGCAAGTAAACTTTTCCATTAAAATGAAAGTCAAAATCACGTATATTCATTTGTATGTGTTCAGTTATGTTCAGTCGCTCAGTCATGTCCGACTCTTTGCGACCCCATGAATTGTAGCACGCCAGGCCTCCCTGTCCATCACCAACTCCCGGAGTTCACTCAAACTCATGTCCATTGAGTCGGTGATGCCATCCAGCCATCTCATCCTCTGCGGTCCCCTTCTCCTTCTGTCCCTAATCTGTCCCAGCATCAGAGTCTTTTCCAATGAGTCAACTCTTCGCATGAGGTGGCCAAAGTACTGGAGTTTCAGCTTTAGCATCATTCCTTCCAAAGAACACCCAGGGCTGATCTCCTTTAGAATGGACTGGTTGGATCTCCTTGCAGTCCAAGGGACTCTCAAGAGTCTTCTCAAACACCACAGTTCAAAAGCATCAATTCTTCGGCACTCAGCCTTCTTCACAGTCCAACTCTCACATCCATACATGACCACTGGAAAAACCATAGCCTTGACTAGACAGACCTTTGTTGGCAAAGTAATGTCTCTGCTTTTCAATATGCTATCTAGGTTGGTCATAACTTTTCTTCCAAGGAGTAAGCGTCTTTTAATTTCATGGCTGCAACCACCATCTGCAGTGATCTTGGAGCCCCCCAAAATAAAGTCTGACACTGTTTCCACTGTTTCCCCATCTATTTCCCATGAAGTGATGGAACCAGATGCTATGATCTTCGTTTTCTGAATGTTGAGCTGTAAGCCAACTTTTTCACTCTCCTCTTTCACTTTCATCAAGAAGCTTTTTAGTTCCTTTTCACTTTCTGCCATAAGGGCGGTGTCATCTGCATATCTGAGGTTATTGATATTTCTCCCGGCAATCTTGATTCCAGCTTGTACTTCTTCCAGCCCAGCGTTTCTCATGATGTACTCTGCATAGAAGTTAAATAAGCAGGGTGACAATATACAGCCTTGACCTACTCCTTTTCCTATTTGGAACCAGTCTGTTGTTCCATGTCCAGTTCTAACTGTTGCTTCCTGACCTGCATATAGGTTTCTCAAGAGGCAGGTCAGGTGGTCTGGCATTCCCATCCCTTTCAGAATTTTCCACAGTTTATTGTGATCCACACAGTCAAAGGCTTTGGCATAGTCAATAAAGCAGAAATAGATGTTTTTCTGTAACTCTTGCTTTTTCGATGATCCAGCAGATGTTAGCAGTTTGATCTCTGGTTAGTCAATTATAAAAAGCACACAAAGTTACTTTGACATGAAGTTGAAAAATTGAAGTAAAATTTGTGAGTTCTATTCTTATTTATATCTTCTCAATAAGGGTAATGTCACATGTGAAGTGAGTGAAGTCGCTCAGTCGTGTCTGACTCTTTGCAACCCCATGGACACCAGGCTCCTCCATCCATGGGATTTTCTAGGCAAGAGTACTGGAGTGGGTTGCCTTTTCCTTCTCCAGGGAACTTCCCGACCCAGGGATTGAACCCAGGTCTCCTGCATTGTAGACAGATGCTTTACCGTCTGAGCCACCAGGGAAGTCAATGTCACATGAGAACATATCATTTTGAGCACCTCTGCTGACTGAATTGTTAATAAATAGATGGAATCCTATAGCAAAGCAGTTTAGGGCCTTCAGAGCACCAATCATATGGAGCTTTTCTGTCATAGTACAGTGAAGTTGTTTCTAAAAACACACAAACCACTGCATGCCAACAATTTCACAAGCCCAAATGGACTTACTGCTAAAAACAGAACAATTACCTTTGGAAAGAAATCTAAGTTATATGAGAAAAGTTACCTTGTCACTCTTTTGCCTAAATTAAATGTAGCACCACGGCTTTGCCTGACACACAGCAGCAGAACTTGAAGGGTTTCTGACATCCAAATACTGGTATTTGATTTTTTATGTGTGTTACCTTAGCATTAAGGTAATTTTTATTTTTAAAACACTGAAAAATTTTCAAACTTTGTATTACCCTTATCTGTTAATGTAGCAATTTCATAAATAGTATCTTGCCAAATTCCTACTGATTTTATAACTATATGGAGCTTAAGTTTATAAGTAAATGTACTTTGACACTCTGGTATCTTTTTAACGTATTCTGATCTGAAAAATTGAAAGACTGAAGGCAGAAGGAGAAGGTGACGACAGGATGAGATGGTTGGATGGCATCACGGACTCAGTGGACATGAGTTTGAGTAAACTCCGGGAGTTGGTGATGGACAGGGAGGCCTAGCGTGCTGCAGTCCATGGGGTCACAAAAAGTCAGACATGACTGAGCGACTGAACTGACTGACTGACCTGAAAAAAAAATTCTTGAGAAAAAAAATTTTTCTTGAAAGTAACAAAAGCTCTCAGAATGGATAGCTACACAGATAACCATGGTTCTTTGTAATTATCTTTCATATTGTCTACCATTTATCTGGTTGGTTTCAGTTGCTTGGAACTTTGGCTTGTGTGGTCCTTTTGTGTGTGTGTCTGTGTGTGTGCACATGCTCTGGTTTCTGAGGTGGCACAGTGGTAAAGAATCTGCCTGCCAATGCAAGAGACTGGGTTTGATCCCTGGGTCGGAAGATCCGCTGGAGTAGGAAATGGCAACCCACTCTAGTATTCTTGACTGGAAAATTCCATGCACAGAGGAGTCTGGCGGGCTATAGTCCATGGGGTTGCAAAGAGTCGGACATGACTGAGCACACAAGCATGCATGTGTGTGTTCAGTTGCTCAGTCATGTCTGACTCTTGCGATCATAGCTTGCCTGGCTCCTCTGTCCATGGAGTTTTCCAGGCAAGAATACTATAGTGGGTTGCCACTTCCTACTCCCAAGAATCTTCCTGACCCAGGGATTTATCTGCATCTCCTGCATCTGACAGACAAATTCTTTACAACTGTGCCACCTGGGAAGCCCCTGTCACCTTTTAATGTGCATTAGAATATGTAAGTTGGCTATAGAGACTTTCCTTAGTAAGTTGAGATGCAGCCCAGGAGATTAATAAGCACTCCCAGGTGAATCTGGTCAGGTTGTTTGAGGACCACTCGTGATAGCGTGCTTCAGGTTCTCAGTCCAGATTGCCCACAAGGGTGCTTCTGAAGAACAGTGGAGAATGTTAAGTGCAGAATTTTCTTAATGCATAAGATTGTTGCAACATATAACTTACTCCCATTTCCCACATCTATTGTCAGGAAAAAAAAAAACTTGAAAACTACATTTGGTGGCCTAGCTTTTCATTAAATAGACCGTCTCCTATCTAGTCATTCCTCAGAATACAGACTGTAAGATATGGGCTTAGCTTTGAGAACAGAAGAGATGCTCATTTGGTGAGGTGTGTTGTTGGACTTGCATAGTTCATTCTTGTCACTTACTGAATAAGTTCCAAGGGATGATGTTCATACATCATTAGCCAGCAACTGTTTATTATGTGGCCTAGATCAGAATCATTTCAGATTAAGTTGCAGTTGTTCTGTCATATTGAGCATCCATTCAACTATTGAGTGCTCTTTGTCATATACCACCAAAATCAATGTAGAAACCATACTGTAATATTATACAAAACAAGTAGACAAATTATAAGAAACCATATCTGGAAATAATTTTGTAAAATAATTAAATTTAGTGTTACATTTCATTTGTTTTACTTGAAGCGATATAGTTCAAGGGAGTATTTTTGGCAGTCCATATTAAGGCAACCCACTCCAGTGTTCTTGCCTGGAGAATCCCAGGGACGGGGGAGCCTGGTGGGCTGCTGTCTATGGGGTCGCACAGAGTCGGACATGACTGAAGCGACTTAGCAGCAGTAGCAGCATTAACATAATTATTATAAATTTGACATTCAGCAGGTTCATTGACCTGAAAATGTAAACATGGGCATTTTATGAAGTACTGAACATAAAGTTTGAAGTCAGTTTTTTTGTAACATACTAAGTAAGAAATGGGTTTGTAATTTATCTTTTAACATGCTTTAAGTTCCGTATATCCTAAATAAAATCAGCTTTTTTTTTTTTCATCTTTTTTTAGTCTCTGACGTTAAGACTTCAAGACTATCCATCTTTGTCTCATCTTGTTGTTTATGTACCATCTATTCATGGAAGTAAGGTAACAACCAAGAGTCTGTTATCAGAATGTTTCTGGGATACTTATGCTAAATATTTAAGTCATTTTTTGATACATTCTTCAGCATAGCACTTATCTAAAACATCTAAAATAGTGGCTGGGTTGGTGATCCACCTAAGACTATTTAAATCATTGAGATCATCTACTCTGACTTGAACTAAGCAGAATAAATCCAAGTCTCTTTGTTTCAAGTAGGAATTATTTCCACTTTATCAGTCTTTCAAAATATGTTAAATATTGAGTACCCTTTTATGTGCAAAAACTCTGTGCCAGGAATCATAGGAGGCACACAAAAGAGGAGGACATGAACCATGTTCTCAGAAAGCTTATATACTGTTGGTAGAGGGATAGAAATATATTTCATAGCCAGGGGAAGGGTGAAAATGAAAGAGGTACCCAAAAATGTATAATACAAATCAGAATATTGCAAATCCTTGAAAAGCGTTAAAAGGGGAGTATCGCTGACTGATAAAATCAGAAAAGACATTAGTTTCAGGTGATATTTAAAACTACCTTAAAGGATAGTTAGTGTTTTTATAGATAGATTGAGTATTCAAGACCTGGGCTCTCTACTTTGGGAGCCATTAGCACATGTGACTATTTAAATTAATAAAACTTAAATAAAAGTAAAAAATCAGATCCTTAGTTGTATTAGCCATATTCCAGATGCTCAATAGTAACATTATTGCAGAAAGTTATAATGAACAACACCTTTGAGACATAAATAGTAAAACCAGAACATGGAAGGTGTAGGGTATGTTTGGAAAATAGTGAATAAGTAAATAGTTTTAAAAGGATAGCTACCATGGAGTGAAGTAAGCCAGAAGGAAAAACACCAATACAGTATACTAACGCATATATATGGAATTTAGAAAGATGGTAACAATAACCCTGTGTACGAGACAGCAAAAGAGACACTGATGTATCGAACAGTCTTTTGGACTCTCTGGGAGAGGGAGAGGGTGGGAGGATTTGGGAGAATGGCATTGAAACATGTAAAATATCATGTATGAAACGAGATGCCAGTCCAGGTTCAATGCACGATACTGGATGCTTGGGGCTAGTGCACTGGGATGACCCAGAGGGATGGTATGGGGAGGGAGGAGGGAGGAGGGTTCAGGATGGGGAGCACATGTATACCTGTGGCGGATTCATTTTGATATTTGGCAAAACTAATACAATTATGTAAAGTTTAAAAATAAAATTAAAAAAAAAAAAAGTAATGGGAGAAAAGTCTGGAAAACTAGTTCATGGCCATGTTGTGGAAGTCTTCATTGGAAGATTCAGAAGCCAGAAGGGAACCAAAAGATTTTTCACCATGGTAGTAATGGGATCAGAGCTATTTGTTTTGGACAGTGAATCTATTTTTGGTATAGGATGGATTAGAAACAAGACAGACCAGGCACCTGTCAAGGGGTTTTGCAGGCTTGTAGTCATGCAGTGGAAGTAGAAATAAAAGGATGGTAATTTTTGAGAGAAGTAGGCAGGGAAAGAAGGTGGAGGTAAAAGACCCTTGCCACATTTTACCCAACAAACTTACTTCAACATCTAACCTAAGTGTGCCCTGTTTTCCTTTTCTAGACTACTCCAATAACCTCTTGCTACTGCTGAGTCCCATATTTTGTTCATAAGTTCTTTGAGGAATATTTTACACTGAATTATAATTTATGTCTTTATTGCCATCCCATAGTATGAACTTATTGAGAGTAAGGACTAAATGGGTTTTACTCTGCATCCTAAACCTTTAGTGAAGTGAAATCTTTAGAGACCACCACATATACATTCAAAATGTTTCTTGAATAAAAAAGTTAATGAGATTTGGGGCCAAAATCACTAGAAATATTCAAAGGAAAAAAGAAAAGGGGATGTAGTTAGGAGTCATCTCAAAGATTGAGTTTCACAAGTACCTTGTAATGGATTCATTGTTTTGTTTTGCTTAGCTCAAGTGAGAGGTAATTCAACATCTTCAGTACTAAAAGCTCTCTTTAAGGGTTTTTTTTTTTCAGGTAAGTTGGTTTTGAATGAATTTAACATCTTCCCAAACAAGGCCTTCTCTGGTTATTCCAGGAAATTAATGAGCCTTTCTCAAATAGCCAGTCTTAGCAGCCTAATAAATACTTAGTGGACACTCTTTGGAAAGTAACACTGCTGACCCTAGTTGTTGCACACCCAGTCTCACAAGGACAGTAACTTAGGTCTGTCATGATTTCTGTGTGTCTGTTACAACCCATCACCAGAAGGATACATGTATTTAAATAGGCAGTTTGAAAGCTTTTTGAGTCAACTGATTGTCTTAATATAGTTTTCCAAATGTAAATATGGAATTACCTGCATTTTTTAATGACAGAAAACAAAATTAAGTCCATTAGAAATTTACTTATCTGTATATTTCAGAGACAGACTCATGAATTCTTTCTTGGATAAAGGTTTATTCCGTAAAGAAATGGCCAAATTTTTAAAGTAATAATAAAATTTGTATTATTTTAATTACCTGCTAAAGTGATTAAAAATTTCTTCCTATCTCAGGCAGTGTCTCAGCTAAAGACACCTATAAAAATATAATGAATAATTGTGCTCAATAAATGATTTCTCTAATCTTATAATGACTGTTTTCTATAATGGAAATATCTGACAGTATTCTTTGCCTTCTAATTAAAGAGGGAAAAATAAAAGCAGAGCTCCTTAGTAAATTTTTTTTCTTTTGCTTCCCTATGTGTGTGCATTCTGATAGCATCTTCCCTCATCTGTTTTTCATTTTCAAAAACAATCAAAATTCCACTCAAACAAAATAACATAGTTTAAAATACAGTCCAAGATGTAGTACTGGAAAAGCCTGAGATGGACCCCACTGGCTTTTTACTTTACTGTGCATTGCAAACTACTTGCTAGCTACAGTTAGGCATCAGATTAATTTCTTCCTCAGCTTGTATAGGTTAGAGTCATTTAGTTGGATTGTGGAAACAATTTTAATGAAACTCTTCTATTATAGACAGCTGAGAATGAAGAACCTTACACCACTGTGGACATGTTATTAGATGAGAAATGTCATTATGGAAATTGCAGTGATGGAGATGTCACATTTTAGGTTTACTTTTTTTTGAGATAACATTTCTTTTTTTTGTACACAGTGAACCTGTTTTCTATTTACTATAATCACTGTTTAGCCTCATGTAAGATTAGACATAATCTTACATGAATAGCATTAAGCATCTGTAAATGAATGACAGTATGTCTCCAAAAGCCTTTTGTAGTCTAATTAGACTGTAGAAACATAATAAATATGGAAATTTTTAAAAGATAGAACAAAATCACATTTTATTTTGACTGAAAGTATTCGGGGATATATTATCTAAATTCCTAATTAATCTTGAATTAACTTTTGCTCTTAATGTTTTTATCCATCGTTTATGGTCCCTCTCTTCTACAAACACCAAAAGCAAACTACAAGAAAACTGTGCTGTACATCTGCTCTTATAGATAACGACCCTCTAATAATTTATTAAGATTTTTCACCAAATTTTTGTAGCTTAGCATCTCTCCTTGAGGAATTTAGGCCCTCTAAATATAGCTTGAGAGTTGGACTGTAATAGACAATAGAATACCTTCTTCAAAAATGAAATTTATAGATTTTTATTTTCTACTCAAATATCAAGTGAAGATATTTTACTATAAATTTAATTCTGTTTTTTCCTAATAAATCAATGTTCTATATTCCAGTTTGTTGTAGATTGTGAATTCTTTAAAAAAGAGACAAGATCCATACAGCTTCCTGTAACTCATCTTTTTTCCTTTGGTAAGTACTTTGATTTTGGAAAAAATTTTTTTTTTTCAGTTTTTGGCTTCACTGGCTCCTCATTGATGCGTGGGATTTTCTCTAGTTGCAGTGCATGGGCTTCCCATTGTGGTGGCTTCTTTGTTGCGGAGTATGTGCTCTAGGTTTGCGGTCTTCAGTAGTTGTGGCTCATGGGCTCTAGAGCATAGACCCAACAGTTGTAGTACATGGGCTTAGTTGCTCTGAAGCACGTAGGATCTTCCTGGATCAGGATCAAACTTGTGTCTCCTGCATTGGCAGGGAGATTCTTTACGACTGAGCCAACAGGGAAGCTGGATTTTGGAAACCTTAAGAATTGTTTTTCTTTTTGATAGAGTGTTGATTTGTTTTGCCAGTTAGTTGTAATAATGCAGAGCCTTGTAACATTTTTTGTGTGTATTTCTAGTATAGTTCTTAGAATAACCATGTGATATGACTCAGTGGTTTGATTCTTATTTAGATCTTCTACCCATCTTTTGATTTTTTTTTTTTTATTAAGCTGCAGAGCTGTTTGTATATTTTGGAGATTAATCCTTTGTTAGTTGCTTTGTTGGCAGACATTTTTATCCCATTCTGTATGTTATCTTTTCATTTTGTTTATGGCTTCCTTTGCTGTGCAAAAGCTTTTAAGTTTAATTAGGTCCCATTTGTTTATTTTTGTTTTTATTTTCATTACTCTAGGAGGTAGATTAAAAATCTTGCTGCAGTTTATGTCAAAGAGTGTTCTGCCTATGGTTTTCTCTATGGGTTTTATAGTGTCCGGCCTTACTTTTAGGTCTTTAATCCAGTTTGAGATTTTTTTGCATATGATGTTAGGGAGTGTTCTGATTTCATTCTTTTACATGTATTGATAGCTGGCCAATTTTTCCAGAAAAAATTAATGAAGAGATTGTCTTTTCTCCATTGAATAATCTTGCCTCCTTTTTCATAGATGAAGTGACTATCGGTGTGTGAGTTTATCTCTGGACTTTCTGTCATGTTCCATTGATCTATTTTTCTGTTTTTGTGCCAGAACCATACTGTTTTGATTACTGTAGCTGTGTAGTATAGTCTGAGGTCAGGAATCCTGATTCCTCCAGCTCCCCTTTTCTTTCTCAAGATTGCTTTGGCTGTTTGTGGTTGTCTGTGTTTCTACACATATTGTAAAATTTTTTGTTCTATTTCTTAGTAAAATATCATTTGTAATTGATAGGAATTGCATTGAATCTGTAGATTGCTTTGAGTAGTATAGTCATTTTCATAGTATTGATTCTTTCGATCCAAGAACATGTTGTTATCTCTCCATCTGTGTTGTCTTTGATTTCTTTCACTGGTATCTTATAGTTTTCTGAGTACAGGTCTTGAAGTTCTGTAGATAGGTTTATTCTTAAGTATTATAATCTTTTTGTTGTGATGATAAATGGGATCTTAGAGGAAATGCTTTCAGTTCTTCGTATTTGCTGTGTGTTTGTCATACATGGGTTGTTTGACATACAATATGTTTGTCAACCATACATATTGAGGTATGTTCCCTCTATGTCCACTTTCTGGAGAGTTTTTACCATAAATGGATTTTTAATTTTGTCAAAAGCTTTTTCTGTATCTGTTGAGATTATCATATGGTTTTTATTCTTCAGTTTGTTAGTATGGTGTACCACATTGATTAATTAGTATGTATTGAAATGATCCATTGGTTGTTGAAATGATCCATTGGTTGTTATTTAGTAGCATACTATTTAGCCTCCATGTGTTTGTATTTCTTTTTTATAGTTGTTTTTTTCCTGTATTATAATCTCATAGCATTGTGGTCAGAAAAGATACTTGATATGATTTCAGTTTTCTTAAATTTACTGAGGCTTGATTTGTGACCAAGACATGATCCATCCTAGAGAATGTCCCATGTGCACTTGAGAAGAAAGGATATTCTGTTACTTTTGAATGAAACGTTTTTACACATCAACTAAATCTATCTGGTCTAATGTGTCATTAAATGCTTGTGTTTCCTTGTAATTCCCTGTCTGTCCATTGGTGGTGTTGTTCATCAGTTGCTCATTTGTGTCCAACTCTTTGCAGTCCCAGGGACTGCAGCACGCCAGGCTTCCCTTGTCCTTCACCATCTCCCGGAGCTTGTTCAAACTCATGTCTATTGAGTTGGCGATGCTATCCAACCATCTCATTCTCTGTCGTCCCCTTCTCCTGCCTGCAATCTTCCCCAGCATCAGGGTCTTTTTTAAGGAGTCAGTTCTTCGCATCAGGTGGCCAAAGTGTTAGAGTTTCAGCTTCAGCATCAGTCCTTCCAGTGAATATTCAGGATTGAGTTCCTTTAGAATGGACTGGTTGGATCACCTTGCAGTCCAAGGGACTCTCAAGAGTCTTCAACACCACAGTTCAGAAGTCCATTGGTGTAAGTGGCTGTTAAAGACCCCCCACTATTATTGTGTTACTGTCGATTTCCTCTTTTACGGCTGTTAGCATTTGCCTTATGTAGTAAGATGCTCCTATGTTGAGTGGATAAATATTTACAATTGTTATATCTTCTTCCTGGATTGATCCCTTGATCATTATGTAGTATCCTTCTTTATCTTTTGTAACAGTCTTTGTGTTGGGCCTATCAACATTTTAATAATAAAGATGTTCTTTCTAAAATCTTTAGGGTGTGAGTCAGACTAAAAAAGTTTTTAAGTACAATATTTAGCTTCTGATTTCCTTTTTTGAAAAGCAAACTTTTAAATTATTTCTTACCTCTTGTTAGAATTTGTAAAACATGCAAAAGATAGTCCATCTTTCTTGTGAAGAAGGTTAGTACAATGAATGGTATTTCAAATTAGAGTAAGTAAAGTGTGAAGGACACTTCATATCAATAGTTTTTCTCCCATTGTTCATTTTCAGTTGCCTTAAATTCAGTGCTGTATTTTAAAATACTGATTACAACAGGTACTCATTAAAATGGTTTGTAGTTGAATGTCTAAGCAGTGTGTCTTAAAAGTGATTTATTAATCACAAATTGATGGTACACCTTCTATTTAAGAAATTTGTTTACATGTTGATCAAATTTCTTACATCTGTTTTCTTAAATTCAATTATTGATCCTGTAAAATAGTTATGAGGATGCAACATTATGAAAAAACTGGTTATGTGTTTTAGCTGGTGCTAAATGTGCCTGACAGAATCTTAACATCATATAGTATTTATTTTTTAATTATTAGCATTTTAGTGATATACTTGGTAATTATTTCAAGCCTTTTCTGTCTATTGCACAATGGTGGTTTGTCCTATTTTCTCTTTTCAGAGAAGCATCTGAACACTTGTATTTGCATATTCTTATCCAAAGGCATTCACATCTAAGTGGGTGTAATTTTTTAAATTGATTAAGATGTTTTTCAAAAAAAGAGAAAATAGCTACCAAGAAAGCATACCTTTTTGAAATTGGAAATATGTAGTGATTTTTTTAAAACACATAAATGTTATTGAAAGTCTTTAAAAAAACTAAAAATAGAGCTACCGTATGACCCAGCAATCTCACTCCTGAGCACACACCCTGTTGTGCAGTCACACAGTCGTGCCTGACTCTGCAACCCCAGGGACTGCAGCATGCCAGGCCTTGCTGTCCCTCACCATCCCCCGGAGTTTGCCCAAGTTCATGTCCATTGCGTTGGTGATAACACCCAGACAGCTCATCTTCTGACACCCTCTTCTTCTATCCTCAATCTTTCCCAGCATCAGGGACTTTGCCAGTGAGTTGGCTGTTCATATCAGGTGACCAAAATACTGGAGCTTCAGCATCAGCTTCAGCATCAGTCCTTCCAGTGAGTATTCAGGGTTTATTTCCTTTAAGATTGACTGGTTTGATCTCCTTGCTGTCCAGGGATTTCTCAGGAGTCTTCTCCAGCACCACAGTTTGAAGGCATCAATTCTTTGTCACACTGCCTTCTTCATGGTCCAGCTCTTATAACTGTATGTAACCACTGGGAAGACTATATGGACCTTGACTATATGGACCTTTATCGGCAGAGTGATGTCTCTGCTTTTCAACACAACTGTCTAGGTTTGTAATAGCTTTCCTGTCAAGAAGCAATCATCTTCTGATTTCATGGCTGCAGTCACCATCTGCAGTGATTTTAGAGCCTACGAAGAGGAAATCTGTCACTGCTTCAATCTTTTCTACTTCTATTTGCCATGAAGCAATAGGGCCCGATACCGTGATCTTAGTTTTTTTAATATTTAGTTTTAAGTTGACTTTTTTCACTCTCCTTCACACTCATCAAGAGACTCTTTAGCTCCTCTTTGCTTTCTGCCATTTGAGTGGTATTATCTTTATATCTGAGGTTGTTGATGTTTCTCCCACATATCTTGATTCTAGCTTGTAACTTATTCAGCCTGGCATTTCTCATGTTGTGCTCAGCATATAGACTAAATAAACAAGATGACAACAGACAGCCCTGTCGTATTCCTTTCTCGATCTTGAACCAATCAGTTGTTCCATATAGGGTTCTAACTGTTGCATCTTGACCCATATACAGTTTTCTCAGGAGACAGGTAAGGTGGTCTGATGAGCTCCTGATGAGAGATGGTATTTCCATCTCTTTAAGAGCTTTCCTCAATTTGTTATGATCCACATAGTCAAAGGCTTTGGCATAGTTGATGAAATGGAGGTAGATGTTTTTCTGGAATTCACTTGTTTTCTCTATGATCCAGTGAATGTTGTTGGCAATTTGATTTCTGGTTCCTTTACCTTTTCTAAACCCAGTTTGGACATCTGAAAGTTCTTAGTTCATGTAATGCTGAAGCATAGCATGCAAGATTTTAAGCATGACCTTGTTACCATGGGAGATATACCCTGAGAAAACCATGATTCAGAGAGGCACATGTACCGCAGTATTCATTGCAGCACTGTTTACAATAGCCAGGACATGGGAGCAGCCTAAATGCCCATCGACAGATAAGTGGATAAAAAGTCTACAAATGGTAAATGCTGGAGAGGGTGTGGAGAAAAGGAAACCCTCTTGCCCTATTGGTGGGAATGTAAATTGATACCACCACTATGGAAGACAGTACGGAGATTCCGTAAAAAAAACTAGGAATAAGACCACCATATGACCCAATAGTCCCACTCCTAGGCATATATCCTGAGAAAACCAAAATTGAAAAAGACATTTGTACCCCAGTGTTCATTGTAGCACTGTTTACAATAGCTAGAATATGGAAGCAAGCTAGATGTCCATTGACAAATGAATGGATGAAGAGGCTGTGATATATACAATGGAATATTACGCAGCCATAAAAAGGAACGCAGTTGAGTCAGTTCTAGTGAGGTGGATGAACCTAGAGTCTATTATACAGAGTAAAGTAAGTCAGAAAAAAGATAAATATTGTATACTAATGCATATATATGGAATCTAGAAAGACGGTAGTGATGAATTTATTTGCAGGGCAGCAATGGAGAAACAGGCATAGAGAACAGACTTTGGACACAGGAGGAGGTGGGAAGAGAGAGTGAGATGTATGGAGAGAGTAACATGGAAACATATTACCATATGTAAAATAGATAGCCAGTGGGAATTTGCTATATAACTCGGGGAACTCAAACAGGGGCTCTGTATCTACCTAGAGGGGTGGGATGCAGAGATGGGAGGGAGGGTTAAAAGGGAGGGGACATATGTATACCTATGGCTGATTCATGTTGATGTTTGACAGAAAACAACAAAAGTTTGTAAAGCAATTATCCTTCAATTAAAAATAAAAAAAGATGTGGTACATACACACAATGGAATCCCACATAATACACAATGGAATAATTCAGCCATAAAAAGGGATGAAATTGGGACATTTGTAGTGGTGTGGATGGACCTAGAGTCTGTTGTATAGAGTGAAGTAAAGCAGAAAGAGAAAAACAAATATTAAATAATATCACATATATATGGAATCTGGAAAAATAGTACAGATGAACCTATTTGCAGGGAAGAAATAGAGACACCGACATAGAGAAGAAACATGTAGACACAGTGGGGAGGGTAGGACAAATTGAGAGAGTATCATTGAAACATATATGTTACCATATAAAACATAGAAAGCTAGTAGGAAGTTGCTGTATAACACAGGAAACTCAATCTGGTACTCAACCTAGAGGGGTAGGTTTGAGAAGGGGAGTGGAAGGGAGGTTCACGAGGGACGGGACATATGTATACATGTAGCTGATAAACTTTGGTTGTTTAACAACAGCAAAATTAATACTATAAAGCAATTATACTCCAATAATAAACTTTTAAAAATGAATAAAGTCATTATAAATGTTCTGTTTTTGTCCAGAATTCATTGAATGAGGATTGAATTTTTAGGAGTCCATTCTTCCATACCAAAAGCAAGAACCTATAAACTCTTTTAATATCAAAAATCTGTTGGCATTATTTAGACATTGTTTAAAGTCATTACTTTTGTACTTTAAAAAAAATTTTTTTTTGGTATTCTAAGTAATATAGTCTTTTAATTCAACAGGATTGTCTTCAAGGAAAGTGATATTAAATACAAGTGGTCTGTTCTATAATATAGAGCTTCTGAACTTTGGACAGGTAATTAATTATCTTGACAATAACAAGGACTTGATTTCACTTTACCGCTTAGTTAAACTTATAAACCTGTTTTTTTGTTTTTTTTATTTGTGGTCAAACTCTGTTAGATATACCAAGCGTTTAAAATCAACGTGGTAAGCAAGTGCTCAGGAGTCAAAGGTAAGTATATTTTCTGAAAAAATAATTTTGTCATTTGAAGAATCTTTAGGTCTTCTTCAGTGGAATTTTCTGTAATACTTATTTTTCCATATATGTAAATTAATATTTAATATATGATAATAGAAAAGCTGTTTATACTTCCAATTAATTTAACATAGCCCCTTTTTAACAGTAAAAATATTGATCAGTTTTAAATATTTACATTTAAAAAATACTGTATATCTTGCTGTCCTATTGCAATAGTAATTGACATTTAGCTGTTTAATTTTTTCCAATTTCTTAGTACTTCCCATATGTTCTAATATCTTTTTGTAGGCCTAATTAAACATTATTATTAAAGAATTCTCCCTAATTTCTTATCATGTGATATAACTCTTACTGATTATTTCTTAATGAAATGAGTAATTGTATAAATGCAGATATCAGCATGCCTATGTGCATGCTAAGTGACTCTTTTGCAACCCTATGGATTGTAGCCCACCAGGCTCCTCTGTCCATAGGATTCTCCAGGCAAGAATACTGGAGTGGGTTGCCATGCCCTCTTCCAGGGGATCTTCCCAACCCAGAGATCGAACTCACATCTCTTATGTCTCCTGCATTGGCAGCCAGATTCTTTACCACTAGCACTACCCGGAAAGCCCATCTATAGTTATGTATCTCAGTAGCTTATATAACATTTAGTAATATAAAGTTAGTAATACATATTTCCTTTATGTTTTTACAGAAGAAATTACTAGTATCTATAAACTTCATATTCCCTGGTCTTATGAAGATTCACTAACCATTGCACAGTAAGTAAATCAAAGAATTTACCTTAAACTTTGGTGTTTTTGAATAATACATATTTTACTTTGTTTATTTAAATCATAGTAAAATTTTAGTGAAATTATTATAGTACCTTTTAGTAAAATACAGGTTTCCTTTATGTAGCATTGTGCTCATAAGATAATACATATAACATTATAACATATAGTATTCTTATTTAAGCAGTGTAGAATTTAACCTTACTTGCATCAAACAGGAACCCCTTTCCACCCTCTCCCCCAACTCCTGTGTGTGTCATCTAGCTTCCTTACAGTATTTCATTGTGTGGTTCTGAGTATTGACTTAGCCATGGTTATTTCACAGCATTTTGTATTTAAAAATTCATTGTTTATATTTTCAGGGTTCCATCTTCCACTGAAATTTCTGTGAAACTCCATATTGCTCAACCGGATAATGACAGCCATGTAGCATTACTAAAAATGTACACATCATCAGACTGTCAATATGAGGTAAGTTATATGTTTGCTTAATTTTTAAGATTTAGTTATAGAATAAACTGGAAATACTTGGATTCCTTTTTAGAACTTTCTTAGGGTAAACCAGAATTAGTAGGTCAAGTGAATAGAATCTGTCCTACAACCAAGCTTCAGTTTGACCTATACTATGAGTTATTTTAGATTTTTGGAAGTTATCGGTGCTTTGATGTCTTGCTTTGTGTTTCTAGCACTGAAGGATTCTTCAGGGATGTAATGGTTTTCAACTTGTGCCTTCGTGTTTCTAATACTATAGAAATAGGAAGAGCTGTGTTAGTAATTCGGCTCCAAATACTGCATGCTGTCAGATGTCCATGTTTTAACAAATATTTTATTTTCAAAAAAGTCCAAATTTAGATATTTTACAATTTCTCTATGAAAGATATATTCCCTTTTCCCAGACTTTCTAATATCTAAGGAGGTATATTTATGGTAGAGATAATTAATGAACAGTGAATTTCTTTTTAAAATATTGTTTTTGCTCAAATTTTACTACATGTGCTCTCTTTGTTCCTGGTATTATATTATGTGAAACCTATTTTTATTAAATTTACTCAGAAGTGGTTTTGCTTAGCTTTTTTTAGTACCGTACAATTGTAGGTTTGAGATTTTAAAGTACAGGTTACATAGAAAATTGATTAATTTACTTAATTTTTCAGCAAATAAATGTATAAATTCTGGATTCAGTCATTCAATGAATTCCTTTAGCTTGTATGATCTGGTCATAAGATATTCCAATTAATTAACTATATTAGTTAGTAAAAGTTTACTCGTGTATCATAGCATTCATCCAATCGAAAAGAATTTGATTAAGGGCAAAGTTCTGAACAGTAAACTGCAGTTGATAGAATTTAAATGTTGATGGTTTGGAGAATTCTTTTCAGATCTTGAGTACCTTTAGGTTCATCATTATAACAAAGTAGTGATTGTGATTGTTGTAGAGAGCTCATTTAATAAAATGTGAGTATAGGAAAAATAACCTTTATAAATAATTGTTTTTTAAACTAGGTGACAGTTAAGACTTCCTTTTCACAAATACTTGGACAGGTAAGAGAGCCTTCTTGTCAGTTATTTATTGCCTTGTGAATACATACTCTAAGACAGAAGTTGTAAGCATTTCTGTAAAGGACCAGATAATAAATATTTAGGCAAATTATATATAGTGTCTTGTTGCTGCTGCTGCTGCCACTACTTCAGCTACTTTTTTCTTCTTTTCTCTCACATTAATAAAATCTGAAAGCCATTCTTGGCACAAAGTCGATAGTTGGCCACCCCTGTCTTTAAGGTGATACTTTCATGTTTGATACTTCCTAAAAATGAAAATTGCTTCCTGATTTTTAAATGAATGTTATATTAAAATTTCTTGTTTCTTATACTATGCTATTCATATCCCAATATAATCTGTAAGTTCTATCGTATAAATGAACATTTTCAAGAATTTTTTATGTCGTGCATGCTCAGATTGTAAAAGTAATTTGTATTAAAAATAAACATATTGAAAAATTCATTTGGGGAGTTTCTTTAAATGATTTGTGGCTTCCCTGGTGACTCAGGTGGTAAAGAGGCCACCTGTAATGCGGGAAACCTGGGTTTGGTCCCTGGGTGGAAATATACCATGGAGAAGGGAATGGCAACCCACTCCAGTATTCTTGCCTGACAAATCCCATGGACAGAGGAGCCTGGTGGGCTACAGTCCCTGGGGCCATAAAGAGTTGGGCACAACTGAACGACTAACACTTTCTATGATTCATAGGCAAATAGTTTTACAAAAATAACATATCAAGTCATAGAACTACTATAGTATATTCAACATCATTTTAATTTGCAAAATTGTACAGCCTGGACATAAATAAGTAATAGTGATTTGTCAGAGAAATTATAGTTTTAAAATTCACTAAAAATTTTATTGTATCATTACTTTCACTTTATTTTTTGGTTTGTAATGTTTTGCAGTATAGGCATGGCAGATTTTTTAAGTCATTTAATTCTATAATTATCTGTTCAGTCATTCAGTTGTGTTCAACTCTTTGCGACCCCATGGACTGCAGCACGCCAGGCTTCCTTGTCCTTCACCAACTCCCAGAGCTTGCTCAAACTCATGTCCATTGAGTCTGTGATCCCATCCAACCATCTCATCCTCTGTCGTCCCCTTCTCTTGCCAGCTTCAATCTTTCCCAGCATCAGGGTCTTTTCAAATGAGTCAGTTCTTTGCATCAGGTGGCCAAAGTATTGGAACTTCAGCTTCAGCATCAGTCCTTCCAATGAATATTCAGGACTGATTTCCTTTAGGATTGACTGGTTTAATTTCCTTGCTGTCAAGACAAGAGTCTTCTAGCACCACAGTTCGAAGGCATCAATTCTTCAGTGCTCAGCCTTTTTTATTGTCCAGCTCTCAATCCATACTACTGGAAAAACCATACCTTCGACTAGACAGACCTTTGTTGGCAAAGTAACATCTCTGCCTTTTAATAATGCTGTCTAGGTTTGTCATAGCTTTTCTTCCAAGGAGCAAGCATCTTTTAATTTCATGGCTGCAGTCACCGCCCACAGTGATTTTGGAGCCCAAGGAAATAAAATCTGTCACTGTTTCCATTGTTTCCCATCTATTTGCCATGAAGTGATGGGACTGGATACCATGATCTTAGTTTTTTTAATGTTGAGTTTTAATCCAGGTTTTTCACGCTCCTCTTTCACTTTCATCAAGAGGCTCTTTAGTTCCTCTTTGCTTTCTGCCATAAGGGTGGTATCATCTGTGTATCTGAGGTTATTGATATTTCTCCCAGCAATCTTGATTCCAGCTTGTGCTTCATCCAGCCCACCATTTCACATGATATACACTGCATATAATTGATGTACTCCTTTCCTGATTTGCTTAATAAACATATCTTATAAAAAAGTTTGCAAAAAATTGCTACACAATTGTATATTTTCTCTTTTATGCATTTGATAAAAATTTAGATAAACATTTCTAATATACCATATATTCTTAGCATTTATTTTACTTAGAATTTTTATGCCCATTACTGGAGATATCTTTGTGGTTGTGTCAGAAAATGTATAAAGTGAAGAACAACAGGTTTATTTCATGTAAAAGTATGCTTATGTCATTAACATTAACATTCAGAAATTGCCCATTTGTCTGTTTTCTAGGTAGTTAGATTTCATGGTGGAGCACTTCCTGCTTACGTCATATCTAGTATCCTTCTTGCTTATGGAGGACAGTTATACTCTCTTTTCTCAACAGGTAAGAATGTTTCTATTCCTCTCTCCCTCTCTTCCTTCCCTAGTGCTTCATTACTAATTTTTTTATCCTACATGTAGCTAATGAGGACCCATCAATTTCCTTGTTTTTATTGGGGTAAAACTGATTAACAATGGTGTGTTAGTTTCAGGTATACATCAAAGTGGTTCAGTTTTACATATACATGTAGCTATTGTTTTGCAAATTCTTTTCCCATTAAGTTGTTACATAATATTGAGCAGAGTTCCCTGTGCTATACAGTAGGTCCTTGTTGGTTATCTATTTTAAATAAAGCAGTGTGTACATGTCAACATCAGTTTCTTGAAGATTTCACAACCCTTCTCTCTCAAGTTTATAGGCGTTTGAGATCCTCTTTAAGTTTTAAGAGGTGCCCAAGAAAATTACTTACTTGTATTCTGCATTTTATACCCTTTTGTCTAAAGTTTATTCTCTCTGTTCTGAGGATCTCTTAAGAGATAGAAACTGATTGACAGGGCTTTTGTTCTCCATTCTATTCCCAGTGCCTGACTGGGGCCAGGAACATAGTTGGAAATCAGCATAATATTTGGACTGTATCAACTATATCAGTTAGGTCCTGGTACATTGAATGGAATAACTGAGATTTTAGTTGAAGGGATTGTTTCAAAGGTATGTGCAAGGAAAAGGGAAACCAACAACAAATGATAAAGTACCAAATTAGCAACAAAGCCATCTGATACTCCTAGGTACCAGGACGAATGAGGGAGCAAACCTGGAGAGCTGTAGAGAAAGTAACAGTACTGCACCTGAGCCTTAGGTACAGAAATGCTGCAGCTGCTGTCAGTGTGTGGTCAGCAGGGAGAAGGCAGGGAAATAAATGCACTAACTTTATTTCCTTCTCCACTCCTAACTGCTAGTGATTGTCATTCACTGAACCCAGCTAGAAGCCAGTTCATAAAAGTTAGCCTCTCAGAATTCAGAGCAAAGTAAAGGGTAGAAAATGGATCTGGAGAAGAAAACATAGACCGTACAGTATATCGGACAAAGTCCTTTCTAGCGTACAGTAAAAAGGGTTTCCGTGGTGGTTCAGAGGGTAAAGAGTCTACCTGCAATCTGGGACACCCAGGTTCAATCCCTGGGTCGGGAAGATCCTCTGGAGAAGGAAATGGCAACCCACTCCAGCATTTTTTCCTGGAAAATCCCATGGGTGGAGGAGCCTGGCGGGCTGCAGAGGTCACAAAGGAGTCACATGAGTCAGACACGACTGAGCGACTTTCACATACAGAGTACAGCAATTAGAACAGTTTCCCAGGAGCCTTGTGCACTCGCTGGGCTTGGGCAGTAATAATCCAAGAAGGTAGAAGAGAAGAAAACAGAGTGGAGCCGAAACATACAAAAGCAGCCCCAAAATCCCCTCCACTATTTCCATATTGGCAAATCCTTTCATAGCTACTCATTTCCTTTCAGTGATTTTTTGCCATTTTAAATCTGCCGTTAGTGTTCATTTTAACTTATCTGAATCTTATCTTATTTATTTTATCTTAAAATCTTATCTTATTTTAACTGATTAAACTTATCTTCCAGGATGAAGGAAGCAACATTTAGTGTGATCTAGTCAGACCCAACCTTTTGATTAAAAGATTATTCTGGCAATATTACATCTCCTATGCTGCTGCTGCTGCTGCTGCTAAGTTGCTTCAGTCGTGTCTGACTCTGTGCGACCCCATAGACGGCAGCCCACTAGGCTCCCCCGTCTCTGGGATTCTCCAGGCAAGAATACTGGAGTAGGTTGCCATTTCCTTCTCCAATGCATGAAAGTGAAAAGTGAAAGTGAAGTCCCTCAGTCGTATCCGACTCAGCGACCCCATGGACTGCAGCCTACCAGGCTTCTCCATCCATGGGATTTTCCAGGCAAGAGTACTGGAGTGGGGTGCCATTGCCTTCTCCAACATCTCCTATACTTGAGTATAATTTTTTTTCAAGAGACACCTCATTCTTCTTAGTTTCAAGTGACTTGAAAATTTATTTCAACCATTTAGGATTTGTATCTAGGTAGTCCACAGAGACCCCAAGGATATATGATATTGATTAGAGGATTTGAGTATGGGATTGTGTCTCAAACCAATTAAAGAACCAGAAATGCTTATCAGAAATCACCTGTAGATCATGCTCACTAGAATGGCTATAATAAAAAAGATGATAACAAATTTTGGTGAGGATTTGGAGAAATTAGAATCTTTTTGCACTATTGGTAGAAATGTAAAATGATACAGCTATTTTGGAAAGCAGTTCCTCAAAAGGTTAAAGAGAGTTGCCATATGACTCAGCAACTCTACTCCTGTGTGTAGACCTAAGAGAAATGAAAACATGCATCCATACTAAACTTGTACATGGATGTTCAGAGGAGCACTATTTATAATAGTCAAAGAATGGAAACAACCAAAATGTCCATCAATGATGAATGGATAAATGTGCTGATATTTGCTACAACATTGATGGATCTTGGAAATACGCTAAGTTGAAGGAGCCAGTCACAAATGACCACATAATGTATGATTCCGTTTTTATGACATCCTCAGAGTAAGCTAGTCTTTAGAGATAGAAAGTAGGTTAGTGGTTGCCTAGAAATGGTGACTCATTGGAGGTTACAGTTAAGGGGAACTGTTTCTTTGGGAGAAATGAAAATGTTTTAAGACTGACCGGAGTGGTGAATGCACACTCTTTGAATGTACTAAAAACCACTGAATTGTATATATTTCAAATGGGTTAATTTTGAGTTGGGAGAATTATATCTCAGTAAAATTGTTCTTAAAAAACAGCTCACCTGTGGGGCTTTATAAAAATACGCATGATGAAACCATAGCGTCAGCTTCCTGAATTTGTTTCACAAATGATGATTGAATATGTACTCTTGTCTGAGAACCACTAAATTAATATTTGTATGGTATATTTATGTTTTTTAATTTTTTAATTGAAGTATAGTTGATTTATAATATGCTAATTTCTGCTATACAGCAAAGTAATTCAGTTATTATACATATATACATTGTTTTTTATATTCTTTTCCATTTTGTTTAGGATATTGAATATAGTTCTCTCTGCTATACAATAGGACCTTGTCGTTTATCCATTCTATATATAAAAATTTACATCTGCTAACCCCAGACTCCCACTCCATCCTTAGCCCAGCCCCTTCCTCCTTGGCAACCACAAGTCTGTTCTCTGTGTCCATGAGTCTCTTCCGTAGATAGGTTCAGTTGTGTCATATTTTAGGTTCCACAAATAAGTGCTATCATGTGGTATTTGTTTTTCTTTTTCTGTCTTACTTCACTTAGTATGATAATCTCTAGCTGCATCCATGTTGCTGCAAGTGGCATTTTTATTCTTTTTTATGGCTGAGTAATATTCCATTGTATATATGTACCACATCTTTATTCATCTGTCAACGGACATTTAGGTTATTTCTATGTCTTGGCTGTTGTGAATAGTGATGAACATAGGATTGCATGTAACTTTTTGAATTAGAGTTTTGTCTAGCTATATACCCAGGAGTAGGATTTTTGGATCGTCAATTCAGTTGCTCAGTCATGTCTGACTCTTTGTGATGACATGGACTGCAGCACACCAGTCTTCTCTAGCCATCACCAACTCCCGGAGCTTGCTCAAACTCATGTCCATTGAGGCAATGATGCCATCTAACCGTCTCATCCTCTGTCATCCCCTTCTCCTCCCACTTTCAGTCTTTCCCAGCATCAGGGTCTTTTCCAGTGAGTCAGTTCTTTGCATCAGGTGCCAAGAGTATTGGAGCTTCAGCTTCAACAGCAGTCCTTGCAGTGAATGTTCAGGACTGATTTCCTTTAGAATTGACTTGTTTGATCTCCTTACTGTCCAAGAGACTCTCAAGAGTCTTCTCCAACACCACATTCAAAAACATCAATTCTTCAGTGCTCAGCTTTCTTTATGGTCCAGCTCTCACATCTGTATGACAACTAGAAAAACCATAGCTTCAATTAGACAGACCTTTGTTGGCAAAATAATATCTCTGCTTTTTAATATGCTGTCTAGGTTTGTCATAGCTTTTCTTCCAGGGAGCAAGCATCTTTTAATTTCACGGCTACAGTCACCACCTGAAGTGATTTTGGAGCCCAAGAAAATAAAGTGTGTCACTGTTTCCATTGTTTCCCATCTATTTGCCATGAAGTGATGGGACCAGATGCCATGATCTTCATTTTTTGAACGTTAAATTTTAAGCCAGCTTTTTCACTCTCCTCTTTCACTTTCATCAAGAGGCTCTTTAGTTCTTCTTCGCTTTCTGCCATAAGGGTGGTGTCATCTGCATATCTGAGGTGATTGATATTTCTCCCAGCAGTCTTGATTCCAGCTTGTGCTTCATCCAACCCAGCATTTCGCATGATGTACTCTGCATAGAAGTTAAGTAAGCAAGCTGACAATGTACAGCCTTGATGTACTCCTTTCCCAATTTGGAACCAGTCTGTTGTTCCATGTCCTGTTAGAACTGTTGCTTCTTGACCTGCGTACATTCTACATATGATTCTGGATCAGAGAGTAGTTCTGTTTTTAGTTTTTAAAGAACCTCATACTGTTTCCCCTAGTGGTTGCACCAGCTTCCATTTCCACCGACAGTGTAGAAGGTACATTGTTTTCTCCACAGCCTCTCTAAAGTGCAAGTTCCTTCAGTCATGTCCAACTCTTTTTGTGACTCCGTAGACTGTAGCCTGCAGGGCTCCTCTGCCCATGGGATTTCCCAGCCAGGGATCTGGGAGTGAGTTGCTATTTCCTTCTCCATTTCATCCTCTCTAACAATTATTATTTGTGGAGTTTTTAGTGATTGCCATTTTGACCAGAATGCGGTGGTACTTCATTGTAGTTTTGATTGCATTTCAAATTAGAATAATAAAGACTTTTGCTTTCTCACATGTAATATGGTATTCTTGTAAACAATGCAGGATGTAATATGTCTCATATTTAATTACTGTGAATTCTCTACTACATATATATATTTTTAATCACTAGGTCATTGCTTAGAATATGCTACTATGTTGGATAAAGAAGCCAAACCATACAAAGTTGATCCTTTTGTAATTATGGTTAAGTTTCTGTTGGGGTAAGTTTTATTATCTGTGATAATGATTTTTAATTTTATGTATACAATATTATGCTTGGCTCAAATACGAAGCATAAATTTTCATACAGATGAGACAATTGACTTGTTTTATTAAATGGAATTTTTCTCTTAGGCAAAGGCCTAGTAAGCATATCAACGTTTACTTCAGTAGTTTAACTATTTCAAAAGTATTTATTGAAAAGTAATTATTACAGTATAAACCCATAAATATACCAGGACTTTAACATTTCCAAAAGAATGTATACAGTCCATGCTGTTGGGGGATCCCAGATTTATGAGCACACAGTGCTGTAAGATACTGATGAAACAGTGCCTCAGAACACTATTTTTATTACTTCCCATACAAAGTATATTTTAGATGTCTTTACCCTACTTAACATTGCATTCTTAATTTATTCTGATTTTTTGGGGGAGGGGATTAAGAAGCATTACTTAGATGTCTTTTCTTCTGTTGTTATAACTAGCTATTGTCTTTATAACTTAAAAAAAAGCATTTATGACTCAATACAAGGATTACTAGAGAACAGTTAAACTGCTTTGAGACTTAAGACTCAGATCTTTGAAGATCAGTAGACTCACTAGTTCCTTACAAGGAACTGAAGTTAGTTTTTTCAGGATAATTACAAATTAAATACCATGGAACTTTGGGGACTTTAGTGAATGATCGAATGCTTCAAATGTTAAATCCTTGAATGAGAGTTGTTGATTTTTTTGCTTTTATTGTATCATTTGCTTTTTGTTTTGTTTTGTTTTCTTTTATCCACAGATATAAATGGTTTAAAGAATTATGGGATATGTTACTGTTACCAGAATTAGATGCCATCATTTTAACTAGTCAGAGTATGTGTTTCCCCCTTGTATCTTTGATTCTTTTTCTGTTTGGAACATGTACTGCCTACTGGGGTGGCCTACTCTCTTCTACATCTGTGAAACTTCTTTCTTCATTGTGGCTAGCTTTGAAAAGGTAAAGAATGAGTGACTAAAATCTTTCTTATTGCTCTTAACGTAAGAAAAAAATCGTATTCTGATAGAGAACCTTAAGATTACTTTGCTTTCACTAAAATATAATGTCTAAGGAAAAATGTGTAAGTAGCAAAAGATCGGGTTAGTGTTCAAACTTACGTTTCTGTCATAGATAATGATTTATTTCAAGTTAAATGCTACATTTGATTTTGACCATAGTGTTTAAGATGGTCAAAAAGTCAAAAAAGTTTAACAGAGTGCACAAGTGTTTTTAAATTTCACTGTTTAAATCTTTTCAAGGGGAAAGTGTTTGTTTTCTGGCAATGATT
The DNA here is from genome assembly GCF_003369695.1 of Bos indicus x Bos taurus. Classification (NCBI taxonomy): domain Eukaryota; kingdom Metazoa; phylum Chordata; class Mammalia; order Artiodactyla; family Bovidae; genus Bos; species Bos indicus x Bos taurus. The sequence continues at coordinate 85,348,575 of NC_040077.1, read as the reverse complement.
TTACGTGGTGGTTTTTAGTCAAGCCTGAGAGCAAGAGACTCCAATCTTGATATGTAGGATCAGATTAGATGAAATGTGTAAGAGTTCCAAAAGCATTACCTAGAGTTTTATTATGATCCAAAGACATGGTTTGAAGTTGCTGGTAGGTTTTTCAGGTAAACCAGTGATGTAGTTTCTGTTAATTAACTCTCCTCATGATACTTCTTCCTCCACTTCTTCTAAAATGCTTCTGACATTAACATCATGAGATGTCTGAGTGACCTTGAGACTTTAAAAACAGAAAATGATTTCTTTTCATGTCAAGATCAGAATTGTATGGTACAGAGCCTATAAGTAATAATTATCTTTAACAATATTTTTTCTCTTTTAGTACTGATACTATCCGTAGTATATCTAAATGCAAGAGAAACTATCACAGTATATAACAGAATTTTAAAATATGTGACACCATCATCTTTATTTTAAAAAGCTTTACTATTTACCTTAATTTACCAGATTAATAAGGAGAAGCTGACAGAGCACTATACTGTTTTCTCCTTAATTGTGACTGTTTAAATAACTGTTAATATGCTTTTAAAATCCTTATTCTTGTTATTCCAGGCCCTCTGAACTTCCTAAAGATATCAAGATAATATCACCAGACTTGCCCATTTTGACAATTATTTTTATCCTCATTAGCTGGACAACTTGTGGAGCCTTTGCCATACTTCTTACTTATCTTTACTATGTGTTTAAGGTATGTCAAATCAATAAAGCGAGAAGGCCTGAGTTGTGTATCAGGCAGGCATAGAATTACCCATAGTTGTTAAAAATTTTTTTTCAATCACTGCTGCAGTAATATTCTGTTATATACCAGGCTTATGGTTAAAGTTTTTTTTTTTTTTTAACATCTTAACTATTTCAGATATATGAAGTTAACTGTAGAACTGAAGTTAACTAATCTGAATTGAGTTTCTGTGTTAAAAAACAAAGGAGGAGATATAACCTGTTTCACATTACTTGATGATTTAGCAAATAATGTTAACTTTTTGAAAAACATTCTCCTAGAGCAGTTTGTTCATAACTTTTCTTTGAACATGGATAATAGACAAAATAAATGGTTATGTCAATGGGATCAAGTTGTTGGTCATGCTGAAACATGTAAAATGTTACAAATGTTCCTGAAGAATCGTATGACAATGATAAAAATAATTAAGTTGGTAATTTTACTGAGGAAATGAAAAACGCTTCTAAAAAGATTGTCAGTTTTACAGGAAAATTCAGGTTTATATAACTGCATGAGCTCCACATTAACCTTATATAGAGTTAGTTGATATCAGAAAGGATAATAATTTTTTTCCTTTTTTTTTTCTAGCAAAGACTTATTTGCATCTGCATTTAATACAAATGAGCTTCCCTGGTGGCTCAGACTATAAAGAATTTGCCCGCAATGCAGGTGACCCAGGTTCCATCCCTGGGTCAGGAAGATCCCACGGACAGAGGAGCCTGATGGGCCGCAGTCCGAGGGGTCACAAAGACACAGACACAACTGAGCGACTAACACTTTATCACTAAATACATGCCATTATAGATTACTTTCAGTTTTCAAAGGAAAAGTATGACCATCAGAAAAAACTATTCAGAATTGTTTTTATTTATAAATATAAATTAATTTGATTTATAAATACAATATTTTTAGTTTTTTAGGTGAATATTACAAACAACTGACTCAGTAAGAAAAACTTTCTCAAATACTTAAGCACAGCTAATAAATTTGTAGACTTTCCCAGGCTCTTGTAAACATTTTACCATCCTATATAATTGAGTTTTGATTTTCAAAGATTTAGATTATATATCACTTGTTGAGATGTTTATACTGTGCTGAATATAATCAAATTTTTGACTTACATGACATTCTAAGTTGCATTAGCAAGGCACTATTCAAGCATATGGTCACACAGTGTAAAGACTAACATTATATCCTAACCCCAACATACTCTGTGATGTTTTATTTGTTTCTGATTTTTAATCCATCATAGCAAGCACATGTAGCTATTATTTATCTTTTCTAAAAGAATGTATTTAAATGTTGAAATGGATTTTTATTTATTTAGATTTTTAAAACTTCAAATTATAATGCTTCTCAATTTCAATAAAAATGGTTGTTTTTTGTTTCAAAATAAAAGTAAAATTAATGTCTTTTCTTTTTCATAGATTGTTCATCTGCAAGCCAGCCTAACAACGTTTAAAAACAGTCAGACTGTGGTAAGTTTTATTTTCATAACTCTGTAGAACATGGAAAAACATAAAAGTTTATTTAAAAAAAAAGAAATTTACAATATTTAGAGATTTACAATATTTGAATTTAAATAGCTTTAAGAAAATTGAATGTAATAAATATTAAAATGAGACTTAGAGATTGTCATTTAGTTTGATGTTAGTGCTTAAGTTGCTTTTGTTATTACAATTATCTCTTAAATTTTATTTCAAGTAATTACTTAGAGGATATATTCTTAGCAGTGGAAATAACAAGTCAATGGAATAAGTTTTATAACTGACAACTGCTTTAAAATACTTTCAAATAAGATAATTTCAGTATTTTATATCAGTTTGGTAATGAAAAACTGTATTCAGCTGTTCGATAATCATAATTGAGTATGATTCTAAGTAAATTAATACATAATTTTACTTGATATCTCAATATTTTTGCTTTATTGCTTTATAGAATCCCAAACACTCTAGAAGAAGTGAAAAAAAATCCAATCACCATAAAGACTCTGCAGTACACCATCTCCGCTTATCTTCCAGTGACGCTGAAGATAGTCTTCGCATGCACAGTACTTTGATTAACTTATTAACATGGATTGTATTACTCAGCATGCCATCTTTAATTTATTGGCTGAAGAATCTTAGGTAAGTTTTATTTATATAGTTATAATTTATGTGGTTTAAATGATAAATATCTGTAAGTAGAGACTTGCAAGATTACTAATGATTCATAAAACTTGCACAAGAACAAGAAGCTTTCACCTGAAATTTATTTTTAGCATATTCACATTTTCTCTTTTTCCATGAGAATATAAACTTCCCTAAAATCTGCCCAATAGGGGGGAATTCTATTCTATTTACTTTTCCTTTCACCTTTTTTGAGTCTAGAAATACGTGAAAATGTGCTTTATTTTGCTGACTTGAGGTATTCATAATGTTAGTGCTTTAATTTTTCAACTTATGATCAATTTTATATTAAATTGAGGGGAAGATAAATGCTACATTTAAAATAATAGAAATAATGAAGGAAGTGTGTACTTTTCTGATGTGTCCTACACATTGAACAGAGTAAGTGATCCGGTATTTACTACTGAAAACTGTCATTTGTGTGCTAGGTCAAATGAAGCCTAAAAATGCCCTCTAAGGTTATTTCTAGAATATTTAGTTTTTAGTAAATTGTCATTTTTTAAAAAGCTCCCTTATTCAGTTAATAGTGAACTCCTGATTAATATAGATTTTATAAATGATGTAAAATTTTCAGATTATCTTCATATTGGAGGTGGGTTTTTTTGAAAAGTCAGATGAATCAAAACAAGTTCAATAAGTTAAATCATTGGTTACCAGATGTTAATATCCTTCCTCTGTCCCTTATTTTGGGCTTCCCAGGTAGTGTTAGTAAAATACTTGTCTGCTAATGCAGGAGACTTAAAAGATGCGGGTTCGATCCCTGGGTTGGGAAGATCCCCTGGAAGAGGGTATGGCAACCCAATCCAGTATTCTTGCCTACAAAATCCCTTGGACAGAGGAGCCTGGCAAGTTATGGTCCATAGGGATGCAAAGAGTCAGACACGACTGAAGTGACTTAGTAAGTCCGTAACTTTAATCAAGGTCCAGATTTTTGGTCACAGATTTGGGGAGAAAACCACTTCAGGAGCACAAATTTATGATTCTGAAAGGTGTAGGTATCTTACTCAATGCAAGAGATGAGAATTTGGATTTTAAAAAATAAGGGACAATAAATTTAAAGAAAAAATAAGGGACAGTTACTTTGGGTAAACTTTTATTTTTTTTATCTTATTTAAATAAAACAATTTAAATATGTTTTAAATAATTTGTTTTATGAAATATTATCTGTATATGGCATTTCAGGCATATACTTACAGAAAGGAAGTGCTTCCATATTGGATATTTTCATTTCCTTTAGTAGCTTCTGAACATAATTCTCCATCTAAAACCTTGAGTATAAAGATGATGTAGAGCAAAATTTATTTATTAATGATTTCGTGAACACTTTAGAGCTTTCTTATATCCACATTGTAATTGTAAGGTTTTGAAATTTATTTATTGATTCTGATAATTTAAAATGATGGGCTATGCTTCGTTGATTTATGTTTTTCTTTTTTCCTTTCTGATCTAGGTATTACTTTAAACTTAATCCTGATCCATGTAAACCTTTGGCATTTATCCTTATTCCAACTATGGCAATTCTTGGAAATACTTACACTACTTCAATAAAGTCAAGGTATAGTCTTTTAATCTTTCTTTTTCTCTCATCTATTCCTGGTATTCTTTTATGTCTGGAACATACCTTTTGTTCCTAATTTCTTGGACAATACTAAAGGTGATACCTTAATAGTAATTAGGTTTATATGTAAATATTATAGCTTATGTGCAAATGTATTGTTTTCTTAATTATGGGTTTTATTTGTTAGTATTATAAATTATAAATTATATTATATATATATATATATATATATATAATATATATATATATATTATAAATTATAAATTATTATAAATTTTTTTCTTTAAAAAGTTAATGCTTAAAATATTTGATATTTAAGTTTGCTTCCAACAAAATACAGGAGTTGAAAGTAGGTAGAAATATAATAGATGAGGGTGGATCCATGAGGTTCATTGTACTGTTAATCTACTTATATATATGTTTAAGATTTTCAATAATAAAATTTTACCTTTCATTGACTGCTTATTTGCTCTGAGAGTGTTTTCAGTTGATTCTGGCAGATAGTTGCAGATATTCTAAAATCAGGCAGATCTAGGATTTAAATCTAAGGCTTTGTGTCCTTCAGTAAATTTCTTAATCCCTCAGTTTATCTGTTTTCAGAGTAAAAAGGTGACAGTCTTTCTTGATAGTATTTTTAAATAGTTCGTGTCTTGTTTTATATGCTCCTGTTAGGAATTAAGGATTTTCTGTTGTTGAAGCTTTTTGCTGATATTAAATAGGTTGAAAATAAATATTTCTGTAGCTATATCTTAGTAAACATTATTGATTTTTTCTTATTAAAATAAATCTCTTAAGTAAAGTCAAATTGCTAAATATAAGTCCAACTAGTATTTTTTTGTGCTTAAAATTGAAAAGAATAAGCAAAACTTGTTATTTACTTAATAGAATATGTTTCTTTTCCAGCCAAAATGTATTCGTACTGATATTTTTTTTTAAATATGGACTGTTAAATTCTTTATGTGAAAAATTACTTTATCTAAAATCACATAGAATACTTTACAAAACTGTGTAAAAGACTGACATATTCAGTTTTTGTTCACTGAGTAAGTTAACATTATAATGTATATTTCTGTCTCTTTACAGTAAATTATTGAAGACTACTTCACAGTTTCCACTTCCTCTGGCTGTTGGTGTGATTGCTTTTGGGTCATCACATTTATACAGGGTTCCATGCTTTGTCTTCATTCCTCTTTTACTCCATGCATTATGCAACTTTATGTAAGATTGGATTTAAGGAATGATAAAGATGATTTATGCCTTTAGGGACAATATTAAGTGGGAACAACACAGATCCATCAGTGTCAACAGCAAGATCCTTTGGAGAAGACAAGTCTATTTTTACAATGTTGAAGATAGGAAATTAGTTTTGTAATGCTTGAGGAAAGTAGCTGAAGCATGGTTTTGTTTTGTGGTATGACATCTGTGTACTAGTCATTTTTGAAAAATTAGTAAAAGGATATGGTGGCCACTGTCTTTGAGGACTTCTCTGCAGAACTAGTCTGCTTGATTGGCCATGCCAGGATCTTCTCCTAAACACTCAGTAAATGTAGCATTGTTTTTTGTCTCATCACCTCAAACATTCTGCTCATTTCATCAAGCTTTCTTCTGAAAAGTGGGTTACTTTGTATTTGCTACACTATATATATTGAAAAATAAGTCTTAAAAGATTAATGAAATTTAAACTGCTTTATCAGAAATAAAATAGCCACAATCTTTAGTTTTTGGCAGCCAGAGTGAACAAAATAGATCTTTTGTTTTCTTACTTCTGTGAAAATATGCTTTAAGTTCAAAAGAGACATGTTTTCTTGATAACCAAGCAAGATTAGTGAATAGAAACATAATTCAAATTTAAAACTTAATGAAAATTTCTTCTTGCTTTTCAAATAAGAATCTTATTTTGTGTTCTTAGTGATTATCAGGAGACTATTAAAGAAATGTCTTGCTAAATTTGAGGCAAATTCTCATAGATATTTACCTGTAGGCATTGGAGCAGTTCAGTCATTCAGTCTGTACCATTTTATTTAATTCATTGACCCCATCGTTGCCAAGTGTCTCTGGTCGTGATGGATCATTAAAATAACTAAATTCCAGTAGTCAGAAAAAAAACTCTGCATTTGCACAGTTTTTGTCTCCTATAGGGAGAAAAATCAGCATGATCAAGTACAGTACTACATTTAATGTATAGAATTAAACTATTAATGGAATAACAGTTTTTCCACAGTGGATAACTGTTATTCCATTAATAGCATAAGTATACACAATATACCTGAATAAGTTGGAGTATTTAGTCACTAGGTTTAATAGTAGAATCTTAATTTGCCAAGGTAATTACTAATTGACAGATAAGAGTAATATTACATTTCATTTCAGATTTCAGCTCATTTTTAAAAAGTAGATGTAATTCAGGCTGGGGTATACCGGGTGATAGAGTCCTTTCTTCCAATGTGTATGCTGTAAATACCCAAAACCTTTCAAGTATAGTCCTTATGTTCCAGTAACTTCACAGTTGCACTTGTGAACTTGTGTCCTTGTTAGTGCCAAGGAATGTCCAAAATACCAGGTTCATTTTACCTGCCATTGCAACCAAATTCCATTACAGCCTCTCAGCTGTTACTGCCTATTAGAGAGTCACCCCCATTTTACTGCGTGTAGAGGGTTACCTCACTTCTTTTCTAAGTTGTCCGTCAGGTTGTTACTGTTTTATCATCATTTGAAGAGGATCTTGCTGTCATCTCTGAGAGTTATAAGTTTTTTTATTCTATTGTTCTCTTTCTCAGCTTTATGTTCAGTATTCATATTTTCACTTACTGGGATCATTAAAGGGAAGTGATAACCTTATAATAGACATGGCAGGCATACCAGGCTCTTGTTTGCTAAAAGTAGCAAAAGGGATTAAAATACAATAATGCTTGTGTGTTCAAACCTGAAAAGAAAGAGTACACTTTCCCATGACATGTCACATACATATTTAAACAAGGATACATATGCCTAGGTTTAGCTATACACACGTTCATAACAGCTTTTGCACATAGGATGTCTTTTGTTTTTTCACTCAGGTGTAGTTGTATTTCAAGTTACAGGTTAAATATGTCATTTAAATATTTCTAAATTTGAATTTAGTTCCACATACAGAACCTAAGCAAATTCATTAATTAGAATCTTCTAATTTGGCCTGTACTTTCATCACAATTGACAGCTATAATTGTGTTTATGTGATCTAAAGTCTCCTTGTTTAGTCATTTCTGCTCATCGGTAAAATGTAACAAGCTTAAATTTCTCATTTGTGGGTAGTATGTTAGCTTTTTTTTTTTTTTAATTAATTTTATTCTATTCTCAAACTTTACATAATTGTATTAGTTCTGCCAGCAAAAGAGACACTGACGTATAGAACAGTCTTATGGACTCAGTGTGTTAGCTTTTTAAAGCAGCAGATTAGGCACGCTAATCTTCATGAAAATATTTTCATGTGAGTGTAGTTACCATGTAGTCCTAAAGTCTTATTCCAACAAAATATTTCATTTTAGGACCACAGAAAGGATTCTAATTAAGCATGTATAAACAACAGTCGTTTGGGTTCTTATACATAATTCACACACACACACACACACACACACACACATACATTCATTTTCACAGGGTCTTCATCAAGTCCTAATGTAATTTAAACCCAGATAACTATCAGAGATGAGAAGGTAGGCTCTTTCTGAAGATTAGTAAAACTAATGTTTCTATCACTTGAGAAAATGAAAGTCCCTTGTCTTTAAATTACACATTCTTTCAAGCATACCTAAGACCTATATTATTAGCTGGCAAAACAGCACAGGTTCATCAGAAATGTTACTAAAAATGAAACTTTATTGGCAGTTAGGGATTGTCTCATTTAGAAAACTTCTGAGCTTTGTTGTCATAACATCTTTATTTAGATTTTTTTGAGTTTTTAACTTATAAAAATTACTCCTAGACCCTATTGTTGATACCTAGATCAAATATAGCCTGGACTGGACAAACACTGAATACTTTCAGTGTTTCTAAAGACTCCTCTGGAGTTACTACTGTTAAAATTTGGAGCAGATAATATGATAGAAATTATTAACACTTTTTTCTTTATCTTTTTCATGTTAGAAAGTACACAATTTCTGCTAGCTTTTTTCTTGATTCTCACCAGAATGAAAGTATTTAAAACACTAGTCCTAAAAAAAAACCATTTGTGCCTGATTAACACTGACTTTGTGTCTCTTCAGTATATATTGATCATGTATTGATTAATCTTTAATTTTTTTTATATTTCAGTCAGATAAGTTCCTATGTATATAATGGAGTACTTCTCGTTTGAACTACACTATAATATCTGCATGATTATACAGTAGGGAAAAGAAAGAAAGAACTATAATAGGCCTAGTAAATGTTTTTTGTTGATTATCCTGCCACTCTCGCAGATGCTACACATTGCCACCACACATACATACTTTCATGAGACAGATTATCTGATTTGGTCATTATCTATCTAGTTCCCATTCTTAACTCTTCAGGTTTTTCACTTACAGCATAGTGTATTCTTTTTACCTCACTGTTGATTAGCATCTCTTACAGAAGGTGGTCAAGGGAAGTAAAACAATTAAAGGTAAAACTCAGTTTTCAGTTTATTCTTGAAAGCTCTGGAGAAATAGGAAAACAGAGACGATGAGGTAAGCTAGAACTGTTGATTCCTGAATCCCAGACCATTCAGTTGGCCTGTATTTTATGTCTTGCTTTATTGTGAGGTTTAGGGCAAAACCTTACAGTGCCACATTTGCAATGTTTTAGTGACTTGTTATTAAAATTAGTTGGGAAGAATTTTTTTAATGTATAGGGACTTCTGTGACTAAGGTATTTGTTGATTATTTTTTATCATCACTTTGTGTTTTCTCTGTGTTTTAGATTTATGAAATTATAGGAAACAAGATAACCTTGTGAAGTTTTTTTTTTTTGGGGGGGGGGATGGTCAATTTGAAGAGTATAGTACTCCCCAGGAATAAAAGAAGCAATAAAAGTCTTTGTGTTATGAAATTAGACCCAGACAGAAAGCTTCTTGCCATGTAAGGTAAATGTAGAAGATATTTTTACAAAATGCTAAGATGATTAGGAACTGAAATTTTATCCCAGTATTTTGGAACAGAGGACATTTCAAGTTCTGTAATGAACTTTTGCTTATACATTATTACTCATGCATTCTTTCACAGTATGTTTTAACAGCCTGAGGAAATAGAAAGCTTGTAAGGCTACTTATGTTCTTTACTTTTAATAAGAATAATAGGAAAGAAAAGTCAAATCAGTAATCCAAATCTGAATATGTGTACTCTAAATGCTCAAGAATTCACATTTTTTATAAATTATATTATGATTACAGATGACTGAATTTTATATATTAGTAACTTAGTCTGAAGAATGGAACAAAATTTGGAAATAAACTGTTACTTCATTTATAGTAGAAATGTAGCAATATACCTGAATTGGTAACATCACTTTAAAAAGTTAGATGATATTCTAAGCTATTGCTACATCTTGATTACATTGTCTCTAGCTGAAATTTTTTAAATCAAGTGCAGTACTTTCTAAAAGTGTTTTGCATGTTATGCTGCCAAAAATGACTATGTTTTGAAATACCAAGTAACCAGTTAATTTCTAATGGACTTTGTATGGACTTGATATATATGAGTCAGATTTATTCTGTGCTCATTCTGTACATTATAACCTGAAACACTTCTGAAAAACTGTATCTGTTGATGTAGTTTGATTAGTTAGTGAAGATTTGTTTGCATATGTGAACCCTAATCCTAGTTTAAGAACTCTAGAAGTAGCCATTTTGTAAAGTTCATATGCTAATTTTTTTGGTGGGATTTTGGTTTTTAGTATTTATATAGTAGAAATGTTACTACTAAAAGATTTATAGACAAAGCATAGAACTATTATTCAAAAGCCTAAATGATAGGCATGTTTTGTATTTAATGTTGTACTTGTTTTGTTTCATATTGGACTTTTTACATCCCTTCTTTTAGGGAAAAAAACCACATTTGAATTTTTTTTAGCATAAAGCTCTGCATTGAAAATAGAACTGTATTCATATGGTTAGCAAAACACACTTTGCCACCAAAGCTAAATGAAATTTTAAAATACCTCCAGATATCCGTGCCAATGAACTTTTCTTACCATATTGGGATTAAAGCAAAAATAATCTTTTCAGTATTTTTCTTCTAGGACTTATATTAAATATGCAAATCATCAAAATTTATATTCTGTATCCTGATTTTTCTTTGAAAATATATAAAGCTTACAGAATAGTGTATTCTATTTTGTCTGATTTCTGAAATAGTGTTTTCTGGTTTTATTGGATGAAAATTAGTTTACCTGATAATGATCTTTCAGTAATTGGTTGAAGAAATCATTTAGGTAATCTTGTTTCAGATTCATTCTGTAAAACTTTAAATTCTATTGCCCTGATCATTTTTAGTACAGGTATCTGTCATTTATGTAATAGAAAGTTTTTTGTGGAATTTCGTTCATTTTCTATGTTTTTCCATTCATTCCCTTTCTACAGTCACACGGGGGAAATTTATCCACTGGAACGCAACATAGTACAATGAAGTAAGCACTGTAAAATGGAAAATGTAAAGACAATCAAGATGTTAACGCTGAAGTGTTAACATTGATGTGGTAGTGTACTCATGAGAGAAAAGCTGGAATATGATAGATTCAGAAACTGTTGTGTTTATATGGTTGAAATTCTTCAATTTCTCTCCTATAGAAATTTTCACAGGGAATTTCAGTCCCTCATTTTACGGTTTTCCCCCTAATTTAATGTCAGTTAACTGTTTCTCTGCCCAGTCATGTTGATGCAGTTTGCATAAGTAGCCTTGGAAGTAAAGAAGCAACAGATAAAGCCAAATATTAAAGTGTTTGGCCTTGATTATACAATTATCTGGTGAGGGTAGATGATAATAAAAAGATGATGTATAAGATCTAAAAATTCAGTGAACATTATTTTTGGAATGAGTGTGTCCTTTGTGTTGAATAGTCCTAAATAGGAGATGCCTGTATTTAACATAACCATGTTTTCTTTATAATCAGATATGTATTTGTTGGAATATTGGTACAAATAATCTTCTCTGCCTCTACTGTAGAAGGAGAAAAATCCAGTTTTTAGTGTATATAAATTAAGAAATTGTGTGTTTACATTTTAAAAAATAGAAAAATGATTTAGATATATTGTTTTGAAGTGATTGTATTACCATTTCTTAAGCTTATGGCTAACTATAAATGTAGCAACATACCCGTGAAAAACCAGACCAAAATTGAATGCATATTAACACTGTGACCTTGAACTTATAGTTGTTTGGGATAAAATAGACCGTGCCTTAAAATGCTGAAAGAATGCCATGAAGTTTTATAATTATATATTTTAGTATTGGTGGTCTTCTCAAATTGGCCCCAAATCCTTTTGTTAAGGCTGGTGAAGTAAAAAATTTTAAATAACAGTTAATCAGTGTTACCCTTAGTATAAGCTGAACTATTGCTCCACAGGCCTCTCTTAATTTCCATAGTTCCCATTTCAAATTAAAATTAACTTCATAGATGTAGAAACTAAGTTTGGCTACAGTTTTTGAAAATAAATTTATTTTAGGAAAAGGTAGCATTTCTGAGATTAATACACATGAAAACGTAACCTACAAGTGTATTTTTTTGTCTTTTTAATGAATAATTATCAAAGACATGAATTCTTCTTTAAGACATGTACTTATTTTTTTCCTCAGATTATTGAGCCTTGTATATCAGTTAGTTTAGCCAATAATGATTTTTCATTAAATATAAACTCAGATTCATGTATATATTTAAACATTATTTTCCCTTTTACTCTTTTCTTCCTAGTTATTTTTAAGATACCAAGAGAAAACTGGCCCCACTTTTTAATGGATTTTCTTTTAATATAAAGACTTACATTTTTATTATGCTTATTTAGAATAATGGATATAATTTCAGTCAAAACAAATCGTTCCATTCATAGGATGTTCATGGTCTCTGCTAAAAGATGCCCATATCTCCGTGTACTCAGAATTTTTTGTATATTTTTTATTTATAATTTTGAATATAAACTCAGCATTTTTCTTTCTTCTCATTTAACCTCCACTACCTCCCATCAAAGACAAAAATATAGGTTTCTCTGAAAGTGTGTAGAAAGAAAATGTCTTTCCTTAAAGCATGGTCAAATTGAGATGGAAATAGTTTGGGCAAGGGTATGTAATACAGTAAGAAACATGGCTGTCATGTCAACCTGCATCAGTTTCTATATTATAGTTAGAAGTTTATAGAGGACAAACTATGTGTTAGATTGAGATAGACTCAGTAATCATTAATTTGCAAACCAGTAATTTTATTCAGAAAATGTAGCACATAATACTTAGCAGTGCAAAACAATTCATCCTATAATATATACTGAAAAATGATTGTCATCTTGCAGATTTTTCCTTTGAAACATGCATGACCTTCTCTAGTACTGTGTACAATGTATGGTATACTAAATATATTTATGTGTAATTTTGTGTGTACTTTTTGTATAATTATAATTAACATTATTATATTTAACTAGTTGTAATTCACAAAAAGTGCTATTTATTGTACTCCGTAGAGTGTTGTGAATGTTTTTATCTGTGTTTCAATGTTATGGTATAGGGTTTAATAGACGAATATTTGCCTTCAGTCTCCGCTCAGGTATTAATGTGTAGCATTATTTGGTGCTTTCTTTTTAATCTGTCATAATTTGATGTTCTGAATGTTCAACAATAAATTTGGAGAACAAAAACACATGGTGCAGAATTGCTTACCAGTTCACATACTCCACAACACCATCTCAGGAAGAACCCTTAAAAATGATTTTTTTATTGCATGTCTAACATTTCAGAAGTTTAAATGCCTAAGCATGTAACATGATAAACATGATACATGACAGTAAATATAGGATATACGAAAATTTCTAGTATTTCCCAATTTGGTATTTTGTAGCTTCCCATATAGGCTTCCTTGGTGGCTTAGTGGTAAAGAATCTACCTGCCAGTGCAGGAGATATGGGTTTGATCCCTTGGTTGGGAAGATCCCCTAGAGAAGGAAATGGCAACCCACTCCAGTATCCTTGACTAGGAAATCCCATGGACAGAAGAGCCTGGCAATGGGATCACAGAAGCGTTGGACATGACTTAGTGACTAAATAAGAAACTTTATTATAGAATGGATGGCAGGAGTCAGATGGGATAGGACATCTTTTGAGGGATACATGTCTTCTTATATAGTGATTAGAATGGTGTTTTCTAAATTATTTTAACCAGCATCTCTAAATATATGAACATTTACAAATTATCTGTTTGTGTTAACATTGTGTATATTATTAAATATACCCCCAAAGGGTAATTTTTAAAGATGAGAAATACACATCTAGAAGCTTTAATATTTTCCTTGAATACGTTGAGAATTATCTTGAAATACCCAATGTGGAAGCCACTGGAGTGTACAACATGAAAGCCTCAAAGGCCTTTCCCATCAGTTTTTTTTTTTTAATTCTCACTTCATCTTCACTTTCTTTCCATAAGAGATATATTTTATATCGTTTTTATTGCTTCATAGCAAATTACAAAATTTAAAGCTTAAAACAACACCTATTTATTTACTCACAGTTCTCTAGGTCAGAAGTCGGCACAAGACCAGCTGGGTTCTCTGCTCAGAATCACATTTCTAAAATCAAGGTATCAGTGAGGTCTGTGGTCCCATCTGAGACTCATTCAGATTGTTACAGGTGGAGGTTCCTGTTTTCTTGCTGGCTGTCAACATCCTCCCTTAGAAGGCATGGAGTAGCCTTCACAGTCAACAAGAGTCCAAAATGCAGTACTTGGGTGCAATCTCAAAAACAACAGAATGATCTCAGTTCATTTCCAAGGCAAACTATTCAACATCATAATAATCCAAGTCTGTGCCCCAACCACTAATGCCAAAGAAGCTGAAATTGAGCAATTCTATGAAGATCTCCAAGACCTCCTAGAACTAACACCCCAAAAAAGATGTCCGTTTTATCATTGGGGACTGGAATGCAAAAGTAGGAAGTCAAGAGATACCTGGAGTAACCAGCAAATTTGGCCATGGAGTACAAAATGAAACAGAGCAAAGGCTAACAGTTTTCCCAGGAGAACACACTGGTCATAGCAAACATTCTCTCCCAGCAACACAAGAGACGAATCAACACATGGACATCACCAGATAGTCAATACCAAAATCAGATTGGTTATATTTGCAGCCAAAGATGAAGCTCTACAGTCAGCTCAATCAACTTCTGAGCTCCCTGCCGTGGAGCCTTTGACACAATGGCAGTTTATTCCTGCAAGACCAGCAGAAGAATTCCTCTCATGTTTTGAATCTCTTCAACTTCCTTTGTCTCTGACTTTCAGACCCAGATTTAGAGGTCTCTTGTTAGCAGCTCAGATCCACTGAGATGATTTCTCTTTTGATTAACTCAAAGCCAACCTTAATTATACCTGGAAAATCCTTTGTGCCATGTAAGGTAACATCATATTCCCAAATACAAATTGCATACACACTCAAGAGGCATGGTGTGTACACTAGAGAGTGAGAATCCATTTTAGAAGTATACCTACCATACAACAACAAAAAATACTTAAGTGATATTTATGCCATAGTTTTAATTGAAAGCTAATAAAATATTTCAGTGAAAGAAAAGCCCCTCCATTCTTGGATTGAATTTTAAACAACCCTTAGAAAAGATGAAAACAGTCTCCCATTTCTGGGTTAGTGTATGTGTGTGTGAGAGAGATTATAATTAGTTTAGAGATGGTTTTGTTCTTTTCTGTTTTTTTTGAACAGTTAGAATTCGGATATGGCCTGAAATTAAGGATCAGTAGACTAGTTTGCCTTGTCAAGTGAATGAAAACATTTTACTATACGTTCAATAGATATGATTTCATATTGTGTATAGGTCAGGATCGGAGAAGGCAATGGCACCCCACTCCAGTACTCTTGCCTGGAAAATCCCATAGACAGAGGAGCCTGGTAGACTGGAGTCCATGGGGTCTCGAAGAGTCGGACACAACTGAGCGACTTCACTTTCACTTTTTCACTTTCCTGCACTGGAGAAGGAAATGGCAACCCACTCCAGTGTTCTTGCCTGGAGATTCCCAGGGACAGCGGAGCCTGGTGGGCTGCTGTCTATGGGGTTGCACAGAGTCAGACATGACTGAAGTGACTTAGCAGCATAGGTCAGGATTAATAACTCAAAATTGCATAAAATTGAGCTTTTAAAAATACTTATAGTGATTTGCTTTTCTCTTGAATATGTTTAGAGAATTAAGTTTCATGAGACTTCCTAAATGTACTTAAGTTATAGTATTTGTGTATAGTATTTTAAGTATAAAATCTTAAGGTTTTGCAGTTAAGTGCTTATTTGAATATCCATGTATATAATTCAACCTGCTGGTGCTGCTGCTGCTGCTAAGTTGCTTCAGTCGTGTCCAACTCTGTGCGACCCCAGAGACGGCAGCCCACCAGGTTCCCCGGCCCTGGGATTCTCCAGGCAAGAACACTGGAGTGGGTTGCCATTTCCTCCTCCAATGCATGAAGGTGAAAAGTGGAAGGGAAGTCGCTCAGTCATGTTCGACTCCTAGCGACCCCATGGACTGCAGCCCACCAGGCTCCTCCACCCATGGGATTTTCCAGGCAAGAGTACTGGAGTGGGGTGCCATTGCCTTCTATTCAGTATCAAATCGTTCTATGAGGTATATTCACATGCTAAAAAAGATTCAATCATTATGCTTTTTACCTTTAATATTTGTGCCATTAGTGCTTCCCTGGTGGCACAGTGGGAAAGTGGTAAAGAATCCGCCTGCCAATGCAGGAGACGTGTTCAATCCCTGGATCAGGAAGATCCACTGGAGAAGGAAATGGCAACCCACTCCAGTATTCTTGCCTAGGAAATCCCATGGATAAAGGAGCCTGGCAGGCTACATTCCATGGGGTCACAGAAGAGTCAGTCACAACTTAGCAACTAAACAACATTTATGCCATTCTGATTACGGAAAAAAAGTAGCAAGCTAAGAGAAAAACAGCTAGAATGATTTAGAGGTTTAAGTGCAAGATTTGACTGAAACAATAAAGGCCTTTTTACTCTGGAGTTGCTCATATTTAGTTTGAAGCCATTTGAGGAGGAAACTTCATGATTCATACTCTTTGTTCCCTGGCTTAACAGGAAATGACAGCATTTTACCTGGTAGACATTACAGAGATGGTTGCTCTTAAGAAAGTGACACAGGATTGGGATGGAGGAGAGAGGAAGAAAACCTTTCCATAAAAGGTTTGACCTACTGGATAAAAAAGTAGTATAAGAAAGGATCTTGGTTTTACTTTTTGTAGAAAACCAAAGCATGCAATATAATTTTAAATTAGGAATTTAAATGCATTTATGCATAAATTTAGTTTAAACTAGGAATTTTAAAATGCATTTTAAACTAGGAATATGTAATATTCACTGCATTAAAAAATCTTTGTTCTAGCTGATTTCTAAGTAGAATAAAAAAAGTTTAGTTGCAATTATAAATTACAGATCCACAGAGTACTGTAAAATGAAATATGGTTGTCTTGGACAATGATAACCAAACTTTTTTGGCTGTATACCCTTTTAAAAAGTTTGAACTCTGCCCCCATAAACATAATACTACTATCAGATCAGATCAGTCACTCAGTCGTGTCCGACTCTGCGACCCCATGAATCACAGCACGCCAGGCCTCCCTGTCCATCACCAACTCCCGGAGTTCACTCAGACTCACGTCCATCGAGTCAGTGATGCCATCCAGCCATCTCATCCTCTGTCATCCCCTTCTCCTCCTGCCCCCAATCCCTCCCAGCATCAGAGTCTTTTCCAATGAGTCAACTCTTCGCATGAGGTGGCCAAAGTACTGCAGTTTCAGCTTTAGCATCATTCCTTCTAAAGAAATCCCAGGGCTGACCTCCTTCAGAATGGACTGGTTGGGTCTCCTTGCAGTCCAAGGGACTCTCAAGAGTCTTCTCCAACACCACAGTTCAAAAGCATCAATTCTTTGGCTCTCAGCCTTCTTCACAGTCCAACTCTCACATCCATACATGACCACTGGAAAAACCATAGCCTTGACTATGGTTTTTTGGCAACCTTTGTTGGCAATGTCTCTGCTTTTGAATATGCTATCTAGGTTGGTCATAACTTTCCTTCCAAGGAGTAAGAGTCTTTTAATTTCATGGCTGCAGTCACCATCTGCAGTGATTTTGGAGCCCAGAAAAATAAAGTCTGACACTGTTTCCACTGTTTCCCCATCTATTTCCCATGAAGTGGTGGGACCAGATGCCATGATCTTCGTTTTCTGTATGTTGAGCTTTAAGCCAACTTTTTCACTCTCCACTTTCACTTTCATCAAGAGGCTTTTTAGTTCCTCTTCATTTTCTGCCATAAGGGTGGTGTCATCTGCATATCTGAGGTTATTGATATTTCTCCTGGCAATCTTGATTCCAGCTTGTGTTTCTTCCAGTCCAGTGTTTCTCATGATGTACTCTGCATATGAGCTAAATAAGCAGGGTGACAATATACAGCCTTGACGGACTCCTTTTCCTATTTGGAACCAGTCTGTTGTTCAATGCCCAGTTCTAACTGTTGCTTCCTGACCTGCATACAGATTTCTCAAGAGGCAGATCAGGTGGTCTGGTATTCCCATCTCTTTCAGAATTTACTATAATGCATAAAGTTTAATGATATATAATTGTGATGTATAATTTTATTGTATAATATATATGTAATTTTAATATAGAAATAACATCAGATATGGTAAAATTTGGAACCAGTCTGTTGTTTAATGTCCAGTTCTAACTGTTGCTTCCTGACCTGCATATAGGTTTCTCAAGAGGCAGGTCAGGTGGTCTGGTATGCCCATCTCTTTCAGATTTTTCCACAGTTTATTGTGATCCACACAGTCAAAGGCTTTGGCATAGCCAATAAAGCAGAAATAGATGGTTTTCTGGAACTCTGTTGCTTTTTCGATGACCCAGTGGATGTTGGCAATTTGATCTCTGGTTCCTCTGCCTTTTCTAAAACCAGCTTGAACATCTGGAAGTTCATGGTTCACGTATTGCTGAAGCCTGGCTTGGAGAATTTTGAGCATTACTTTACTAGCGTGTGAGATGAGTGCAATTGTGTGGTAGTTTGAGCGTTCTTTGGCATTGCCTTTCTTTGGGATTGGAATGAAAACTGACCTTTTCCAGTTCTGAGGCCACTGCTGAGTTTTCCAAATGTGCTGGCATATTGATTGCAGCACTTTCACAGCCTCACCTTTCAGGATTTGAAATAGCTCAACTGGAATTCCATCACCTCCACTAGCTTTGTTCGTAGTGATGCTTTCTAAGGCCCACTTGACTTCACATTCCAGGATGTCTGGCTCTAGGTTAGTGATCACACCATCATGATTATCTTGGTCGTGAAGATCTTTTTTGTACAGTCTGTGTGTTCTTGCCGTCTCTTCTTAATATCTTCTGCTTCTGTTAGGTCCATCCCATTTCTGTCTTTTATCGAGCCCATCTTTGCATGAAATGTTCCCTTGGTATCTCTAATTTTCTTGAAAAGATCTATAGTCTTTCCCATTCTGTTGTTTTCCTCTATTTCTTTGCATTGATCGCTGAGGAAGGCTTTCTTATCTTTTCTTGCTACTCTTTGGAACTCTGCATTCAGATGCTTATATCTTTCCTTTTCTCCTTTGCTTTTCTTTTCACAGCTATTTGGAAGGCCTCCTCAGACAGCCATTTTGCTTTTTTGCATTTCTTTTCCATGGGGATGGTCTTGATCCCTGTCTCCTGTACAATGTCACGACCCTCTGTCCGTAGTTCATCAGGCACTCTATCCATCAGATCTAGTCCCTTAACTATTTCTCACTTCCACTGTATAATCATAAGAGATTTGATTTAGGTCATACCTGAATGGTCTAGTGGTTTGCCCTACTTTCTTCAATTTAAGTCTGAATTTGGCAATAAGGAGTTCATGATCTGAGCCACAGTCAGCTCCTGGTCTTGTTTTTGTTCACTGTATAGAGCTTCTCCATCTTTGGCTGCAAAGAATATAATCAATGCAGGTCAGGAAGCAACAGTTAGAACTGGACATTGAACAACAGACTGGTTCCAAATAGGAAAAGGAGTACGTCAAGGCTGTATATTGTCACCCTGCTTATTTAGCTCATATGCAGAGTACATCATGAGAAACGCTGGACTGGAAGAAGCATAAGCTGGAGTCAAGATTGCCGGGAGAAATATAAATAACCTCAGATATGCAGATGACACCACCCTTATGGCAGAAAATGAAGAGGAACTAAAAAGCCTCTTGATGAAAGTGAAAGAGGAGAGTGAAAAAGTTGGCTTAAAGCTCAACATTCAGAAAACAAAAATCATGGCATCTGATCCCATCACTTCATGGTAAATACATGGGGAAACAGTGGAAACAGTGTCAGACTTTATTTGGGGGGGCTCCAAAATCACTGCAGATGGTGACTGCAGCCATGAAATTAAAGACGCTTACTCCTTGGAAGGAAAGTTATGACCAACCTAGATAGCATATTCAAAAACAGAGACATTACTTTGCCAACAAAGGTCCATCTCGTCAAGGCTTTTGACTAGTCAAAAGTCATGGTTTTTCCAGTGGTCATGTATGGATGTGAGAGTTGGGCTATGAATAAAGCTGAGCGCTGAAGAATTGATGTTTTTTTTTTAATATAAATTTATTTATTTTAATTGAAGGTTAATTACTTTACAATATTTTATTGGTTTTGTCATACATCAACATGAATTGATGCTTTTGAACTGTGGTGTTGGAGAAGACTCTTGAGAGTCCCTTGGACTGCAAGGAGATCCAACCAGTCCATTTTGAAGGAAATCATCCCTGGGATTTCTTTGGAAGGAATGATGCTGAAGCTGAAACTCCAGTACTTTGGCCACCTCATGCGAAGAGTTGACTCATTGGATAAGTCTCTGATGCTGGGAGGGATTGGGGGCAGGAGGAGAAGGGGACGACAGAGGATGAGATGGCTGGATGGTATCACCAGCTCGATGCACATGAGTTTGGGTGAACTCCCAGAGTTGGTGATGGACAGGGAGGCCTGGCATGCTGCGATTCATGGGTCGCAAAGAGTCGGACATGACTGAATGTCTGAACTGAACTGAACTGATGGGACCGGATGCCATGATCTTAGTTTTCTGAATGTTGAGTGTTAAGCCAACTTTTTCACTCTCCTCTTTCACTTTCATCAAGAGGCTCTTTAGTTCTTCTTCACTTTCTGCCATAAGGGTGGTGTCATCTGCATATCTGAGGTTATTGATATTTCTCCCGGCAATCTTAATTCCAGCTTGTGCTTCATCCAGCCCATTGTTTTTCATGATGTACTCTGCATATAAGTTAAATAAGCAGCGTGACTATATACAGCCTTGATGTACTCCTATTCCTATTTGGAACCAGTCAGTTGTTCTATGTCCAGTAGTTACTGTTGCTTGCTGACCTGTTTACAGGTTTCTCAAGAGACAGGTCAGGTGGTCTGGTATTTCTATAAAAACATGAAAATGAATTATGTTTTCCTCCCACACCCCAGTATGTTGCCTTGTACACCACTTAGAATGTCCATAACCCCTTTTTGGAGAAACTTAGTTTAGAATATATTTTGTAAGTTTTTGAAGTTGTCTTTGATAGGTTTTAATTTATGTTATCCTGAAAGCAAAAAAATTAGGTTTCTAGATCAGAAACTAACTATCATTTAAAGCAGTAACCACTGCGGTTCCCCCTGTCCCGTTCTTCCTCCTTGAGAGTAATGTGAGAAGAGCCAGGTGTATGTTCACCCTGAATGTTCAGATGGGGTTTACAGGAGAGGAACCCTGAAGTTATAAATCTGGAAGTTTATATAAACTACGTGCTGCACTCTTCCCCTCCTGAGAGAGGAAGTAAAGCCTTTGTTTGCAAATATTGTACAGTCTTTTACAATATAAACCAATGGTTCCAGGTTTCAAATCCCTATAAAATATAAGCTTGTGTGACTCTACTAAACAGGAGATAAGGGGAAAAAGAGCATTGGAGAGTTAAATGTTTCTGGGAAAAGGAGACATCATTATAGCATGTCAATTTCCTTTGCTCAGGAAACCAAACCACACAGAAACATGGAAATATACATGAGGCATTGTTTCCCTGATAGACTTCTTGGAGTACAGAAATGAATAATGCCTTACTCTATGCTGACATTACTGTTAGAAACATTTTAATGACCAAATGAATAGAGTCAGGCACCTTAAATGTCATGACTTAAAATCCTTCAGCTGTGATCTGTTGGGTAGGGTAGGCAAGAATGAAACTGGTAGAACCAGCATTAGGGAGTTCTTTTCTAATATTGAAGTTTGTCAAATATGTGTGTGTAAAAAAAAAAAGATGGGATTATAATATGAAGGGTAGAAGGGGAGTAGGTGAGACAAGGAGAAGGAGATTGTACATAAAGCTGCTGCAAAATTTGAAATACTAGTAATGATGATTTAAACTAGGTTGGAAGCCAGACAAGAGTGAACCAATTTAAAGGTGACCCTAAAGTGTGGACTCTAGGTTTTATCAACTAATGGGATGTGGTAGACAGTCCTCTTTCTATGTTAGATTTAACTGGGACCTTGCCTGATTCCTTGATGCGTAATATATCATGAACACAGTTAAAATGTCTTAGGTTGCTGCTAGCCAATAGCCCATCTAATTTTCATTA
Source organism: Bos indicus x Bos taurus (assembly GCF_003369695.1). Classification (NCBI taxonomy): domain Eukaryota; kingdom Metazoa; phylum Chordata; class Mammalia; order Artiodactyla; family Bovidae; genus Bos; species Bos indicus x Bos taurus. The sequence continues at coordinate 85,326,266 of NC_040077.1, read as the reverse complement.
TCCCTAAGATCCTAGTTACCTTAACTACAGGTGGAGGGAGTGGAGAATGGATTTTCTAAGTCTGCATTTTGTTCTTTCTTCATCTTATTGCAATACCTTATGTGAAAGTTACTCAGTTGTCTCCGACTCTTTGCAACTCCATGGACTATACAGTCCATGAAATTCTTCAGGCCAGAATACTGGAGTGGGTAGCCACTTACTTCTCCAGGAGATTTTCCCAACCCAGGGATCGAACCCAGGTCTCCCACTTTGCAGGCAGATTCTTTACCAGCTAAGCCACAAGGGTGATTCACCCTAGTTTTAAATTAACCTTTTTTTTCTTTACTGTTCCAGTGAGACTAAAATGCAATAAGATCTTTAGGTGCCACAATGTGACTGACAGGAATCTTCAATCAGAAATATATGCTGTAATTCAACTTTGAAGGAAAGGAAACAAAACATAGAAAACCTAAACAGTATAAGCAGTTTCTATTAATAAAAACATTCCAGACCATATTATGGGGTTTGTACAGACTGCCTTGTCATCTATAATTTCTTCTAGCAGACATTCACCTCTTGTACCAGAGTCTATGCCAGACACATTAATGTTCACTTCTCATTTCATTCTCCATAAAAACCTTTAGAGGGAAGTTTATTATCCCCACATTACAGGAAAGAGTCTCAGAGAAATTAAGCAATATTAATTCTATCAATATTCTATTTTCCTATAATAGAATTCAAACCAAACTGTCTAATAGAGTTCTTCCACAGAAAACCTTCAATGTATAATAATCAATACTGATTCTCTTCCTACTCTCTGAAAATCCTTTCTGACCATACTAGCTATTCTTTTTGCTTTGGAGAAAATGTTTCCAATGATACACCCACAGCCTTCCTTATTACTTTCTATACCTCCCTTAGAGACTTCATCTATGACTTCAATGTTATATTCTTGGTGGATGATTCATCGAGTCTGACAGTCTTTCTCCCTCAGTTCCATATCTAAGTGTCTCTGAATCAGTGGCAATATATTTAGCCTCCCTGAGACTGTATCCTCATCCATAAATAATGGCAATAATATTATCTTAAATATTACTATTAAGTGAGATAATGGACCAAATGCAGCTGACACCTTTATGTTCAAGAAATGATAGCTGCTTTCTTTCTAGTTCTCCAATCTCTAGTTTTCTCCAGATTAAGCAAATTCAGTTGCAACTCACTGTTGAAATTTACAATTTCTTTCACTCCCTAATCAGCAGCTCTCTTTAGTTTCAAATTTCTATGAAATCCTCCAACTATAAAAGTTGAACCTCCGTTCATTTTGATCATGTCTCCTTTGCCTACCACCCAGATCCTCTTTTGCATACCGTGAGCCCTAAAGAGTCCAGTATTTTAGGGCCACCCTTACACTGGTTCACTCTTTCTGCCTCCCACTCTGGTTCAGTCCATCAGTAATAGTATTCCTCATTTTGCAGCAGTTTCACAAATGATCTCCCTCCCTGTCTCACCCACTTCCCATTTATCTTGCATATTCCCATTATCATTTTTAAAACAGCAATTTAGCAGTATTATTCTCTTTTTCAAAACCTTTTAATCTTCCCTCATGTTCTATGGGCTTCCCTGGTGGCTCAGCTGGTAAAGAATCCACCTGCAATGCAGGAGACCCCGGTTCAATTTTTGGGTCAGGAAGATACCCTGGAGAAGGGATAGGCTACCCACGCCAGTATTCTTGGGTTCCTTTGGTGGCTCAAATGGTAAAGAATCTGCCTGCAATGTGGGAGACCTGGATTTGATCCCTGGGTTTGGAAGATCCACAGGAGACATGGGTTCAATCCCTGGATTGAAGATCCCTTGGAGGAGGGCATGGCAACCCACTCCAGTATGGTTGCCTGGAGACTCCTCATGGACAGAGGAGCCTGGTGGGCTGCAGTCCGTTGCGTCGCAAAGAGTCGGACACAACTGAGTGACTAAGTACAGGTTCTATAGGAAACAGTCCAAGCTCCTTGACAGTTTGATCCATTGCCAGTCTTCTTTCCTGGTATTTATCAAAGACACCCATCTCCCCACACAGGCTGTTTCATTTAGGATTCGTTTGCGAGAAACAGAAAGCCTGAGAAATAGTTGCTTAAACAATCAAATTTTCAGGTTAGAAAGTCCAGGATAAGGCTCCGTTAAGTCATCAAGAACGAGAGTTCCCTCTATCTCATTTGTTGTCCATCCTTCATGTGTGGCTTTCATAACAAGACCATGGCTACATGGTACTTCCATTCCAGGAAGAAGGAGGGGAAAGGAGCAAAAGGAATTCTACCTTTTATTTGGAAAGATGCCCTCTTTCCTTTCCCTTTCCCACTCTCAGAGACTTCCATTTACAGTACACAGGCCAGAATAATATCACATCTGCAAGGAAGATGGCAGAGCAAGATTTTAAGCTGGGTATGTGGGCTTCCCTGGTGGCTCAGATGGCAAAGAATCTTCCTGCAATGCCAGAGACCTGGGTTCAATTCCTGAGTTGGGAAGACCACTTGGAGAAGAGAAAGGCAACCCACTCCAGTATTCTTGCATGGAGAATTCCCTGTACAGGGGAATTCCTGGCAGGCTACAGTCCATGGAGTCGCAAAGAGTTGGACACAACTGAATGACTAACACTTTCACTTTATGTGCAATCCCAAACAGTGTCTAAGAAGAACAGTGTATTTCTTGGGCTGCCATAATAGAATTCCACAGACTCCATGGCTTAAACAACAGTTCTGGAGGCTGGGAAGTCCAAGATCAGTGTGCCTGATTGGGAGTTAAGAGTTCAACCTATGAAATGTGGGGAGAAGGGGAACACTATCAGCCCCTAACAAAAGGATGTAAGGAAGCAGTGAGTCAAGTCTTCCACAGAAGCAAGCCTGCATCCCCTTTGACTTGTGTTCTCCCTTTTGCTACTTCTCCGCCATTGCTCAAAAACAACTTTCTCCCACATCTTGGCTATCAAAATTTTCTCCATAAAAATCTACCTATGGCCAGTCAGGACTGATCTTCTTATCCCTAATTCTAGCTCTTGAACTAAAACTATGAAACTGTGAAACTATGAAACTGTCATAGTTTCATACCCTATGGGAGCCATCATGTTAGGTTACATTATGTGCAGTTCTTAATAACGTTTATTTAGCATCTCCATGTTTGGGAGCCTTTATATGCATCATTTCTAAATCTCGCAACACTAAAAAGTAGGATTACTTCACAGATAAGGAAATTGAGGTGCAGAGAGATGAAATAATATTTGCTGAGGGGAATGGCAGAGTCCAATGTTGAACATAGTTAAATTTAGTTCTGAAACTCTACCACACCATGCTGTTTCTCCAAATAGTGTCTGTTCCTGTCCCTCTCCATATATCTCTTTGTAGTCCCACACTTAGCAATGCATATTTTACACAGTGGAAATCTGTTTTCAAGATTTTGAATCATCTTTAACTATCACTCTGAATTCTTTTTCAGGTAGACTACCTATGTCCTCTTGTTTGGTTTGGTGGGTTTTTATCATGTTCCTTCACCTGGATATTTCTCTGCCTTTTTTTTTTTTTTTTTTTTTTTAGTTTGCAGTGTTTGGGGTCTCCTTTCTGCAGGCTGGAGGGTCATAGTTCCTCTTAATTGTGGAGGCTGCTCCTGTGGGTGGGGTTGGACCAGTGGTTTGTGAAAGTTTCCTGGTTCTGGGAACTTGTCTGTGTCCTGGTGGATCGAGCTGGGTCTCTTCACTCTGGAGTGCAGTGCAGTGTCCAGTAGTGAGTTTTGGGGTGTCTAGTGGTTTGGCATGACTTTGGGAAGCCTGTCTGTTAATGTTCTTGTGTTCATGTTTTGCTGGAGGATTAGCATGGGGTGACTTGCACTGGAGCTCGTTGGCTCTTGGATGGAGCTTGGTCTCCCAGTAAGTATGGAGACTTTTGGGTGGGCTCTCATCTATTAATATTCCCTGGGGTCAGGAGTTCTGTGATGGTTCAAAGTTCTGGAGTTGAGCCTCCTGCCTCTGGGTTTTGGTCCCCCTTTTACAGTAGCTTCAAGACTTTTCTGTCCACACAGCACAGAAGACAAAAGCCCTAGGTTAATGGTAAAACAACTCTCTACAGCCAGGAACACCTAAAAAGATTCACAGAGTTTTACAAAGAGAAGAGAAGAGAGAGGAGGGAGGGAGAAGTGATCAGGAGGAGAAAAGGGAGAGTCAAAAGGGAAAACAGCAATCAAGCCATTTATCAAATCCTTAAGAGAAAATGGATACTAAAAATTAGATACTTAACAGTATAAAATTGATTACAAATATCAAAAAGCAAAAATTAAAAACCTAGCTTAGAGATTAGACTCTTAAAAGTACAATATAACAAAAACATCGAACACACAAAAAAAATTTTAATGGGGAATTTATTTTAAAAATTAAGTTTTCTTTTTAGAAAGGTAATCAGCTCAGTTCATTTCAGTCGCTCAGTTGTGTCTGACTCTTTGCGACCTCATGAATCACAGCATCCCAGGCCTCCTTGTCCATCACCAACTGCCGGAGTTCACTCAAACTCATGTCCATCAAATCGGTGATGCCATCTCATCCTCTGTTGTCCCCTTCTCCTCCTGCCCCCAATCCCTCCCAGCATCAGGGTCTTTAAAATGAGTCAACTCTTCGCATGAGGCGGCCAAAGTATTGGAGTTTCAGCTTCAACATCAGTCTCTCCAATGAACACCCAGGACTGATCTCCTTTAGGATGGACTGGTTGGATCTCCTTGCAGTCCAAGGGACTCTCAAGAGTCTTCTCCAACACCACAGTTCAAAAGCATCAATTCTTCTGCACTCAGCGTTCTTTATAGTCCAACTCTCACATCCATATATGACTACTAGAAAAACCATAGCCTTGACTAGATGGACCTTTGTTGGCAAAGTAATGTCTGCTTTTTAATATGCTATCTAGGTTGGCCATAACTTTCCTTCCAAGGAGTAAGCGTCTTTTAACTTAATGGTTGCAATCACCATGTGCAGTGATTTTTGAGCCCCCAAAATAAAGTCTGACACTGTTTCCACTGTTTCCCCATCTATTTCCCATGAAGTGATGGGACCAGATGCCATGATCTTAGTTTTCTGAATGTTGAGCTTTAAGCCACGTTTTTCACTCTCCTCTTTCACTTTCATCAAGAGGCTTTTTAGTTCCTCTTCACTTTCTGCCATAAGGGTGGTGTCATCTGCATGTCTGAGGTTATTGATATTTCTCCCAGCAGTCTTGATTCCAGCTTGTGCTTCCTCCAGCCCAGCGTTTCTCATAATGTACTCTGCATATAAGTTAAATAAGCAGGGTGACAATATACAGCCTTGATGTACTCCTTTTCCTATTTCGAACCAGTCTGTTGTTCTATGCCCAGTTCTGACTGTTGCTCCCTGACCTGTATACAGGTTTCTCAAGAGTCAAATCAAGTGGTCTGGTATTCCCATCTCTTTCAGAATTTTCCACAGTTTATTGTGATCCACACAGTCAAAGGCTTTGGCATAGCCAATAAAGCAGAAATAGATGTTTTTCTGGAACTCTCTTGCTTTTTCGATGATCCAGTGGATGTTGGCAATTTGATCTCTGGTTCCTCTGCCTTTTCTAAAACCAGCTTGAACGTCTGGAAGTTCATGGTTCACGTATTGCTGAAGCCTGGCTTGGAGAATTTTGAGCATTACTTTACTAGCGTGTGAGGTGAGTGCAATTGTGTGGTAGTTTGAGCATTCTTTGGCGTTGCCTTTCTTTGGGATTGGAATGAAAACTGACCTTTTCCAGTCCTGTGGCCACTGCTGAATTTTCCAAATGTACTGGCATATTGAGTGCAACACTTTAACAGCCTCATCTTTCGGGATTTGAAATAGCTCAACTGGAATTCCATCACCTCCACTAGCTTTGCTCATAGTGATGCTTCCTAAGGCCCACTTGACTTCACATTCCAGGATGTCTGGCTCTAGGTTAGTGATCACACCATCATGATTATCTTGGTCGTGAAGATCTTTTTTGTACAGTTCTTCTGTGTATTCTTGCCACCTCTTCTTAATATCTTCTGCTTCTGTTAGGTCCATACCATTTCTGTCCTTTATCAAGCCCATCTTTGCATGAAATGTTCCCTTGGGATCTCTAATTTTCTTGAAGAGATCTCTAGTCTTTCCCATTCTTAATAGTATGCTATAAAAAATAAAAGTTAAAGGAGTAATAAAGAACCATATTAGGACAGTATAAAGGAAAAAGGAAAAAGGATGGGGAAGAAAGGGGAAAAAAGAATAAGAATACAATATTAAATTAAAAAATAATAAGCCCTAAGATAAAGAGAGACAAAATATTCATTGACTTGAAGTTTCACTGTTTTTAGAATGTCATTTTTCCCCAAAACAATATGTATATTAAATGCAATCTCAGTAAAAATTCCAGCAGTCTCTTTTAATTCTACAAGCTGATTCTAAAATTATAGAAAAGCAAACAATTTCAAATAGTCACAATAATTTTGGAAAAGAATCACAGCAACACTTGATTTCAAGATTTACTATAAAGCTACAGTAATCAAGGTGGTGTGATACTGGCAAAAGAATAGATAAGTCCATCAACAGAAGAGAACAAAAAGTTCCAAAAATAGAGCCACATGTTTATGGTCAATTGATTATTGACAGAGGTTCCAAAACATCCCAATGGAGAAGGAAAATCTCAACGTTTAGTTTTGGGATATCTGGATACTCATACTGGAAAAAAAAAAACAAGCTTGGAACCCTTCCTCAGATTATATACAAAACTAACTTGAGGTGACTCATAAATCTAAATGTAAAAGCTCAACTATAAAGCTTCCAGTGGAGCTATTTCAAATCCTGAAAGATGATGCTGTGAAAGTGCTGCACTCAATATGCCAGCACATTTGGAAAACTCAGCAGTGGCCACAGGACTGGAAAAGGTCAGTTTTCATTCCAATCCCAAAGAAAGGCAATGCCAAAGAATGCTCAAACTACCACTCAGTTGCACTCACCTCACACGCTAGTAAAGTAATACTCAAAATTCTCCAAGCAATAAGTGAACTGTGTACTTCCAGATGTTCAAGCTGGTTTTAGAAAAGGCAGAGGAACCAGAGATCAAATTGTCAACATCCACTGGATCATCGAAATAGCAAGAGAGTTCCAGAAAAACATCTATTTCTGCTTTATTGACTATGCCAAAGCCTTTGACTGTGTGGATCACAATAAACTGTGGAAAATTCTGAAAGAGATGGGAATACCAGACCACTTGATTTGACTCTTGAGAAACCTGTATACAGGTCAGGGAGCAACAGTCAGAACTGGGCATAGAACAACAGACTGGTTCGAAATAGGAAAAGGAGTACATCAAGGCTGTATATTGTCACCCTGCTTATTTAACTTATATGCAGAGTACATTATGAGAAATGCTGGGCTGGAGGAAGCACAAGCTGGAATCAAGACTGCTGGGAGAAATATCAATAACCTCAGACATGCAGATGACACCACCCTTATGGCAGAAAGTGAAGAGGAACTAAAAAGCCTCTTGATGAAAGATGAGAGTGAAGAACGTGGCTTAAAGCTCAACATTCAGAAAACTAAGATCATGGCATCTGGTCCCATCACTTCATGGTAAACAGATGGGGAAACAGTGGAAACAGTGTCAAACTTTATTTTGGGGGGCTCCAAAATCACTGCAGATGATGATTGAAGCCATGAAATTAAAAGATGCTTACTCCTTGGAAGGAAAGTTATGACCAACCTAGATAGCATATTAAAAAGCAGACATTAGTTTGCCAACAAAGGTCCGTCTAGTCAAAGCTGTGGTTTTTCCAGTAGTCATGTATGGATGTGAGAGTTGGACTATAAAGAAAGCTGGGCCCAGAAGAATTGATGCTTTTGAACTGTGGTGTTGGAGAAGACTCTTGAGAGTCCCTTGGACTGCAAGGAGATCCAACCAGTCCATCCTAAAGGAGATCAGTCCTGGGTGTTCATTGGAGAGACTGATGTTGAAGCTGAAACTCCAATACTTGGGCCACCTGACATGGAGAACTAACTCATTTTAAAATACCCTGATGCTGGGAAAGATTGAGGGCAGGAGGAGAAGGAGACCACAGAGGATTAGATGGTTGTATGGCATCATTGACACAATAGACATGGGTGTGGGTGGACTCCGGGAGTTGGTGTTGGATAGGGAGGCCTGATGTGCTGCGGTTCATTGGGTCGCAAATAGTCAGACATGACTGAGTGACTGAACTGAGCTGAACTGATAAAGCTTCTAGAAGAAAATACAGGAGAAAGCTTTGAGATATGATGATAGGCAAAGATGCATAGTTAAGACAAAGAAAGCAACGGCAATTTAAAGTTGTTGTTATAGTTCATCATTATTAAAAAGACTTCTGCTCATCAAGTCATCACTATGAAAATATGCAGGTAAACCACTGATAGAGAAACATATTTCTGATAAAAGATTTGATTTCAAGATATATAAAATACTTACACAACTCATAAAACCTCAATACAAATAACCCAATTTTTAGAAGTGGACGTTTTAAAGACAAAAGTCAGGAGCTAGTATTTTTAGCAGAAACCTAAAACATACTCACTGCCACTTGGAAGCACATTACTGTTGGAGAATTAAGATGAGATCATCTCTACTACTGAGATTTCTTGGAAACTTCCCCAGGGCTAGGCTACAGAATGTATTCTTGAAGAGTAAAGGTTATGTTATTTATTTTATTTTGTTTAAAATAATTGTATAATACTTTATGCACCTAAAAAACTAAAGAGCTCCCAGAATACTAAGAACTAACAGTCAATCTGTTGGGGGAGAGTTGTAGGGAGAGGAGTTGTTGGTTTTTTAAAAATAAAAACTCACTCTATTTCAGAACTGACACTTGATGAACAGCACTCAGAAAGGGAATCATTTGCCCATTATGTGCAAAAATATTCAAAGAAATGCCCATCTGAATTATCTACAAATTTTCCCCTTAACTGAAACTACTCCCTTTATCATACAAAATATGTTCCTGGAAATTTAGTAGTATTTTAAGAATGGTGTTTTTTTCCATGTGTTTAAATAATTTTATCAATGGGTTAAAATATGAGGTCCATTACAAATTATATGACTCAGGGGTGAGGTCTTATTTAATAGTCTAAGGTGGAAACTTTCCTCATCCCTTTTGTATAAAAAGACATTTTATATTATAGTTTCACTAATGTAGAACCTACGGTTCATAATAGACATTTGAACTCAGATCAAATCCATGTTATATTGTGAATTGGATAACAGTAGAAGCTTCACTTTTTTCAAAAGAGAATGAAGAATTTATATCCAGTTTCTAGGGCTTTCCATGGTGCAGCGTATTCAGTAGAGGCTAAAGCAGCTGTGAGTTATGGACCTTTCTCCTTTGTGAGTGGCGTGACATCCTGACACGCTGTATACTAGTTTCCTATGGCTACTGTAACAAATTGACAAAAGGTGGGTGGTTTAAAACAACAGAAAGTTATCCTCTGACAGTTCTGGAGGCCAGAATCAGTATCACTAAGCCAAAATCAAGGTGTGGTCAGGACCACTTTCCCTCTGAAGACTCTAGGGAAGAATCTGCTTGTGACCTCAGCCCCAGAACGACTTAAATGGAAATGTATGTGTGGTCACAAAAGTGCCACACTCCAATTTCCACTGGTTTGTGTGCAATAACTAGACTGAATGTTTATTTACACTTTACTAGTCCTCTGACTAGTGCAACAACTGGATCAAATGTTAATTTACACTTTACTAGTCCCCTGAATAGTCAAGTCAAATAAAAAAATATTTTTGGCCTACCTACAGTTATATCTCCCCTCCTTATTCAAATATGGCATCATGTAAATCTTTAGATGAACATAACAAGATAGACATGTAACAAGGCTCAAATTTCTAAAGAAAATTATAAGAATCTAAACTCAAGTATTACCTAAACAATGATTAATTCTATAAGCATTTGTGATATGCTGGCCTAGTCTATGCCAGGCATTAATGTAAGCTCTGAAGAATCAGTGATAAAAAAGACATGATGCTGACTTTAAGGAGCTCACCTTGGAACAATGAGACATGTGGGAGCAAATATCATTATCCAAATTCAAGGTAAAAGCTGTTGAAGTAATGAAGTTGTTCATTTTTCTCAGGAGACTTGATATTTGAAGTGAGCCTTGAAGGACAGGGAGGAGTTCTGAGAACACACAAGAGTTAGAGAAGGCATTGCAGGCAGAAGCAACAGTGTGTTCAAAGGCACGGAGGTGTATGTGTGGGTGTTGTTCATTAGAGAGGTCAGATGGCTGGGTTGGTAGGACAGGGTCATTTTGAGGGTCTTTACATCAGGGTTGAAAGCTTAGACTTTATCTTATGGGCATCCCAAAGCCACTAGAGCTGGATGTGATGCTACTAAGCTTTTTCTGGGCCATGTGACCTTGTTTTTCTGTTGTGTCTCCTTCGGGGTCAGTTGCAAAGCCAAGCTTGTTACCAGCTACCTCAGGCTCTCTGCTGAAAAAGCAGACTGACTTCTGGAAAGCTTTTTGTAAAGTCATAAGAAAACATTTAACTTTTATATTTTAGGAAAAATCCTTCACTCACTTGTTATGGCTTTGGAGGTACCAATGTGGCCTGAGGTGGCAGGGGTATAGAGACTTGCTTCTCCAACCCAGCTGAAAGAGTTTGATGTATATCCCAGTCACCTTGTGAATCTAGATGTCCATTTTATTGCTCCATTTCTCTGAGCTGGTTTCAGATCATGCATGATTGTCATAATTTTTACCTTTTGTTGCCTCTACTCCTTCATCTTAGTTGCTGGGGAAATAGCTTGATCAATGGCAGCATCAAAAGATATGTGCTGGCTGTCCATCTTTGTCCAGTCTGTGGCATTTGGCATTTGTTTCAGGAAGGCTGGTGGCAGGGAGGAAGACCGACTGGGGAGGGACCTTGGGGGGAAGGGATTGCTGCTGAAGCCCCAGCAGGTGATAACACAGATCTGAGTAAAGCAGAGGCCATGAGACCAAGCTGGGCTTGAAAGCAAATGATCTCAGGGAAGGATGGCCACCTCACTTGGCCTTGGCTTCTAGAATTGGCACATACCCTGGCCCTAAACAGCTGTAACCTGGTTTTGAAGGAAGATCTCTTTTTCTCTTCAAAATACTCCTTTCACATTTTTCAAACAAAACAGAGTATAACAAAGAATAAAAGAGATTTTTCCATAGTGAATGGCTGGAGAATCTGAGAATCAACTCTGTACACTCAGAGATGCTTACACTGTACTGATACTGCCAAAGAGAAAAAACAGCAATCAGCCATATTGTGGAGGTGTTCAAGAATGTCACAAGTTTTATAAAACCAACTTTTCTGAGTCTAAGCCTCTTTCTAACTGAAATTGGGGAGTAGACATAAAATTTCAGTGGTTTCTGGACCTTCCCTCCCTTCCCCAGGGTCTCACAGGATCTGGAAACTTTATGTAGCCCCAGGATATGAGGGATGAGCCTCTCCCATCCATTGACATCATGGTGGGTTCTCTTTTCTTCTGTTCTGTGCTTGACAAGAGGCTTATGCCTCTTCTCCCCTCTTCTCTTTAGTCTATTTTCAAACTGAAATCTGCTCACTACCACAAAAAGCATTTACAATTGCTATGAGCAGAAAGCTGCCTGGTGTACTCTTTTAGTCATGTAAGCAAGCTTTCAATTACCTCTGAAGTTCTCATCATCACTGAGGAAGCAGTCTATAAACAGTCATTTTTCTTTTCCCTTACTCAGACCAGGGGGGAAGAAAAGATATAATGCTTGTCCTGTTCATTATACAGCTGAATAACTATACTACCTCTGTTTCCCCCCCCCCCCTAATAAAGACAGGAAGGGATTGAATAGGTGATATAGAATAGCAATCCAATAGTTTTAAAATTTCTCCATTTCTCCCACAATGTCCTCTTTATTCCTCTCCTCATTTTTGTTGTTGTTGTTCAGTCTCTAAATTGTGTCTGACTCTTTGCGACCCCATGGACTGCAGCACGCCAGGCTTCCCTGTCCATCACCAACTCCCAGAGTTTGCTCAAACTCCTGTCCATTGAGTCAGTGATGCCATCCAACCATCTGGTCCTCTGTCGCCCCCTTCTCCTGCCTTCAGTCTTTCCCAGCATCAGGGTCTTTTCCAGTGAGTTGACTCTTCGTATCAGGTGGCCAAAGTATTGAACCTTCAACTTCAGCATCAGTCTTTCCAATGAATATTCAGGGTTGATTCCCTTTAGGATTAACTGGTTTGATCTCCTTGCTGTCCAAGGGACTCTCAAGACTTCATTTTACCATTATGTTTGAATTTCTAATCTAATTAAGTTTGTGATTCAGTCAACATATATTTATTAGATTTCTTTTATGCAGTAGCCCTATGCTGAGTACTCTATTTCCCTCCTAATTTCTGGTTGAGAAATGCCAGCAAAGACCTTCATTTAGATGGATCTAGGTGTGGAAGGCTGAATATCCCAACCGCTACTTTTACAAATGCTCTATTTAATGAAGAGGCCAAATGGGGCAATTTAGATGAGAAATTAATGGTTTGAGAACCTGAACTATCTTGGGTTTTTTCTCTTCTCTCTCTTTTGATTGAATTTTTCAACTGAATAATTGAAAAATATCTATGTACTGCTGTGTTGATGCACTGAAAAAAAATCATCAGCTTTATCAATAATACCTTCTTCTTTTCAAGGCAGAGATTTGAAATTAAGAAAATATATATATTTTTAAATACATAATTTCTTTTAACAATCAGGAAAACTCCAGTCTTAGTGAACAAGATGATAATATTTATATGTTATTTTTAGTCCACTGCTCTTTTGAGAAACTATATTTCTTAAATGCAGAGCTCTTAAAAGGGAGAACAAATGAGCTGTGTTTTGATATAAATGGAACTAAAATTAGAAATTATTCAGAGATAAATGTATTTGCAAATCTACACTAATTTATTCAGTCTTTTCCATTTAAAAAGTTCATTGTCTATGGATTGGGCTCAGTGCTGGTACTGGGAGAAAGTAAGGGTGAGCACTGTTTAAGGAGTTTGCAGTATTAATAATCTCGTTAATATTCCAATTTTATTAGGCGCTTTACCTTTAAAGTCCTAGAGTTTAAGGAGAGTTAGTGTAATAAAATCCCAGGGTGTTCATTTACTCACTTGACCACTGCCATTTAAACAGACTAAAGTCTTACAATAAGGTCAATGATAATAACACCTTCTCTTGATTCTATTTCCTCTTGTAGCTACTGCCTCTCTCTTTCCACTCTTTCTTCCCTTCTGTCCCCTCACCCCGACCCCCACTGCCACAGCACATACGGGTAAACTTCTCAAGACTTTGATATATTAATTTTATCTTTCCTTTCATCTCCATCCATCACTCACTTTTTTTTTTTGAACGCACCATGCAAGATGTAGGATCTTAATTCCCTGAACAGGGATCGAACCTGTGGCCCCTACAGAGGAAGCTCAGAGTCTTAACCAATGGACTGCCAGGAAGTCCCTCCATCCACTTGCTTCTAATCTAACTTTCATCTCCATCTACCTAAACATATCTAATGCTCCATGTTCAGTCCTCATTTTACTCCATTTGTCCCTTCTTGTAACATGTTCTTCTCTTGCTCCCATCCTCTTCTGAGGCCCTTTCCCCAGTCTCCAGGGCCTCGTTTGTATGTGTGTTTATGCTTAGTCACTCAGTCGTGTCCAACTCTTTGCAACCCACCAGACTCCTTGGTATAGATTCCAATATAAGGCTGGTTCATGTTAAAATTTCTCAAAGCTGAAGTTGTAGGTCACCTTTTCTTCTCATTTATAATCTTCACTGAGGTAGTCTCATCCTTTATATACCAACAATTCTCATATTTGCATCTCCTTCCTAGATCTCTCCTCTGAACTTCAGACTTGTGTATCCAACTGTATACGCTCCATCCCCTCTTGGATATTTCTGAGGCTCTTTAAACTCAACATGTCCCACCTGGAACTTATGATCCTCGTCTCTTTTTTCTGGTATTTGAAATGTCAGCCAATGGCATTGTGGTTCTCTCAGCTGCATTATCCTGAAACCTAGGGATTGGTCTCGAAACTCTCTTCCCCTTAGCTCTGCCTTCCATAGTATCCAGTACATTACCAGTACCTTCTAATCATCTGTCAGATCCACCATTATTCTGCATCTGTGCTACCACCCTAATCCAAGTTTACATCTTCTCCTGCCTGGCTTACTGGTCTCTCTCTTTTCTAGCTCAATCTGTCCTCCACTGCAACCAGAATAGCCTCTTTAAGTTGCAAGTCTGATCAAGTCACTTGGATACTTAAAACTTTTCTGTCACTTAGCGCTGCTTGCAGCAGAAAGATTATAATCTGACCACTTCTACAGGCCCATCTTGCATCAGCTCCCCACATTGCTCCCTCTACTCCTCAGATATTAACTTAATTTCAGTTGCTTTAATGCCATGTTTCTTCTGGTCACAAGGGCTAGCAGAGTTGCTCACCTTCTGAACAACTCTTCTCTCTCTGTTCTCCCTAGGTTGCCTATGTAACTCCCACTCATCTACCAGATATAAGGTCAGTTCTTCACAGAAACCTTACCTGATCTCGCATACTGCATCAAATCCACCAGTTCTACACTCATAGCACCATAATCTCAGTAGAAGTTGTCATCCTTGATATTTATACATTTTGTTGTATAAAGTTTTGATTAATGTCTGTCTTGCCCACTAATCTGTTAATTCACTGAGGGAAAGTGCCTTTATTGAATTAACAGATTAAATAAATAGATTTATAATTCTTATCATTTTATCCTCAAAAACCCTGTGCAGTCCCTGGCACATAGTATGCATTCAATATAAATTTGTTGAATAAATGAACAAAGGCATGAATAAATGAAGGTCATAATGACCCTCCTAAGGTCAAGATGGCAAGACTAAGATTGTAGCCAGGTACTCTAAATTCCAGTACAGTTACTGTGAAAGTGAAAGTTTAGTTGCTCAGTCATGTCTGACTCTTTGCAACCCTATGGTGGGCAACCCTTAGCCCTTCAGGCTCCTCTGTCCATGGAATTCTCCAGGCAAGAATACTGGCGTGGGTTGCCATTCCCTTCTCCAGGGGATACAGATTACTAACCTTCTCAATAAAGAACTTGTCCTGGATTGTTCTTCAATCCAGGCAACTTCAATTCGTCAAGTCCGATTACTCAACCCTACCATTTTCTGCAGATGCCATTTATTTAGCAAGAGGATGCTGTAGATAAGGTAATATTTTTTTTTCTCCACAAAATGTACGCTATCTTTTTGTTCTATTTTGAAGGGGTATTATGATAACCCATGCTACTATTTAAAACTTGTAAAGTTTCTTGAGATTCCCAGAAGAAATACAAGTTATGGGTTACAAAGAGCAATTTTATCTCTTGCAATAGAATTTTCTGTTTAATTTGAAAGGCTAATAACTTCAAAAGAGCATTCTCTTAGGTGGGACAGTCATCATCATATTCCCAGCTGCTGTGTATATACCTTCTCTTAGAAGTGAAAAAGGAGAAAGTCATTTTGCTGTGTGGAAATGCTTTGTGTATTTTATAACATCCAAATAAAATGTTCAGTGGTTGGAGGAGATTCTGCTGTATTTAGGACAAATAGATTCTCTGTTAGCCCCGAAGAAGCCTGAAGATGTGATTTTCAAGGGTCTTTGTGCTGTGGAAGAAAATGGAATCATTATTTTTGAACTCTCCCTGCTCACGTCAGTGACTCCCACCTGCAACTGATCTGCTGGTTATAAGTAGCCATGAATCGCCTTGCAGATTGCAGGCAGTGTAGCCAACCAGGGCCAGGCAAAACCAAACTCCTGGTAAGTTTTATTAGCTCTTTCTGTTGAGTTTCGTTTCCATTTTACACCTTGGGGTGGGAGACAATCTCTACTAACACTGGTGTGGTGTGTCTGTCTCAGATCTGTGTGGAAGGTGTACATTATTTTTTTCTTCTCTTCAAGACTGCTGTCTTACCACTTAAAGTAAATTAAGATTGGTTGTTGTTTGGTTTGGGTTCTGTTGTTGTTATTATTAAGAATTACACTTTCTTTGGGACAAGTGCTTTTTTTTTTTTCAGTTGAAAAGGCATACTCACTTTCTAGGTTGTATTAATAATTGCTTTGTTTGTCACTGTATAACATTCTCATTCTCATAGACTCCTTTAAGCTAATCAGCTGGTTCTGGGGGGACCTCATTAGCAAATGAATGTGGAAAAAAAGAAGACTACAAAATTCAGGTGAATCAATATACTACTACTTCTTCCTTGTTTCCCTTTAAAAATGTTTCTTCTTTCTCTTTTCTACTTCTGCCCTCCCTTCTCCTCCCTTCTCTTTTTCTTTTCTTCAGTCACCCCCTCTCCGGTCATCGACATTTCCTTGATCCTTCCTTTCACTCAGCTTCCTTCCACCATGCCCAAAGCATTCCTGCTGCTGGCTGGCGCCCTGGTGCTCCCTGGGCTTGTGCAAGGAGTCATGCTGAGAAATGAAGAAAAATGGAAGCCCCTCAACATTCCTAGAAACCGAGATCTGGTAAGAACAGTCACTGGGACATTCTGCGCTGTGGGGTGAAATCAGCACCTCCCTGGAGTTATGCACACCGCACTCTGCTAAACAGTGGAGACGAGGCTGCCAAAGGTTGAGAAGATTCCCCAGCAGGACTAGAGGTGAATTTTGCTAGCCTAGTAGCCAGTGCTCTATTATAGTTTCTCTAGCCAATTTACATTTGTTTCTGTATGGAGAAACAAATTTATATTTAGAAATGATTTTATAGACACATGGCACATTACATTTGTAAATGATCTTATATACATATTGACTTTATAGCCTTGATTTCTAATAAGTATACAAAATTAAGAGTGTAACAGGGAATTGCATTTTGTACAGCTCAGGTTGAACTGATAACAAAACAGATTGTCATATAACCAATACTTGCAAAGCCCAGTTGCAAAATCTGAAAGTTTCCCTGTATTCTTGTCAATTTGCTAGGTGTTATTTTCAGCATAAAGTTATCTAGGAAATAGAATTCAAAATATCAGTTAAAATTCTCATTTAAAAAATATGCCAAATATAGCAAACATGCTGAGTTTATGATTTCAAAATACTATTTTCTAAAGAAAATTATGTAAAATATAACAATATAGTATCAAAATAATAGAATAGCACTTTGCATAGCTTCTGTGTATTTGCAGAACACACAGCTGAAAACCCCACATTCAGAACAACTGGCTCTGTTTCACCATCAGTCAGAGAGGAGGCATCTGAGCTCTGAGAACTGTGGGGTTCAGGGGGAAAAATGAAGGAAAAAATACTCACCTTTGAGTGCTTGGGGTATTTAAGTTATAAATAACATTGAACATTTCTTTCTCTCTTCAGTTTTTTAGAACTCTTCAGGCATATTTTAAACGAAGAGGTCTTGACCTTGGGAGGTTTTCAGATACTTTCTCCATGAACGAGAATCCCAGGCCTCTCTCTTTCCAGTCAGAACTTATTGCTTCTGCATTTGCAGATTATGAACAACAGAAAAACTCCCTCTCCAATTACGTCAAAGGCTGACTGTTTCCTCTGAGTGCAGGTAAAATTTATCCCTTTATCCCTAGATCTCTCTAAACATATAACTGAGTCATAAAGAGGTTTGAAAATATTTATTTGAATAAATGATTTTATTTCCTTACATAAATAAGTGCTCAGTTCTGATCATACTTGTCACTGTTAATACTCAGATTTGGTTCATATATTTTACAGTCTGGTTTTAAAAAGAAATGACAGTAATTTTCAAAGGATAGCTTTCTGGGAGAAGAGATATATTAAAATGGTAGAATTATCACTGAATAGAATTATGAAATACAATGAAAAACCACCTATTCTTATATCTTTTTTCAGACTAGGTCATATAGCTAAATTATGTGGAAAATCATATGTAAAGAAATATATTGAATTGTCCAGTTGGATTAAATGGAAATTAAAAAGTTAAAAGAATAGTTTCTTTGGGGAGAAATTATTAGGCATATATTTGAGCTTGAACTTCCTCACCTAGTTGGGAGAAAAAGGTAGAATATTAGTAAAGATGGCACTTTATCATAGGAAAAAATTTAGAAATTTATGTCTAAGATTTAATTTTTATTCATATTGTTTTAGCATCCCTATCAAATAAATACCTACCATTTAAAAAGTAACAGGTATGGTGCAAAGAAAATACATTGTGATTCTAGTCTATTAACTTTTTATTTTGCTGAATAGTAAAGGGAACCGAATTGTAATTAAAATCTACTCCCATTCTTTCATGGGCAAATGGATGGAATTATGAGGAAGCAAACCATTGTTGCACTTCATTATGATTGTGAAAGGATTTTGATGATTAGCTACTTTAAATGTAATGATTTTAGAAAAATAATGCTTGTTATTCTAACAAGAGGATGCAATTTACTGTGTGGCATATGCACTTGAAAACTGTCCTTCAATGAGAAAATAAGATAGAAGAAAAATAAGTATATTAATGAAGGCTTCCCTTGACTACTTTTCACACTCAGCCCCAAGAGTAACATACACTAAAAAGAGAATAATTATTAATACCAAGTATCTATTTCAGTATGGGACAGTATTGCATACAAACTATTTTTTAAGCCTTACTTTATTCATCTATAAATTGCATATATGGATCTCTAACTCAAAGAAAGTTTTAGAGAAAACATCAAGTACATATTCTCATGTAAGCACAAAATGAGATAATGTTTAAGGGCAGGGGAAAAAAAATGCACTGTTAGTGGTACTGTAATATAATAAGAATTATTCAACTTTGTGAAAGAAGCAAAATTACAAGCTTTCCGGTCTTAACAACTCTGATTAAGAAATGAAGATAAAAAGAGTTTTCACTGAAATATGTTGATATTTGGGTCTTTGGGTTAATTGTATAATCTTCATTTCTATTTCATTATAATGTTTTCTTTTTCTTTCAGAAGTCTGGTGGTTTTAAAACTACAGATGAAGCTTCTCACTAGAAAAATTCAGTCTTGATCATGGCTAAGTTTTTGTGTGTGTTTCCCTCTCCACTTTTATCAGTCTGTTATGATTTTATTCTGTATTTCCAGATTTACATGTAAATAGTTTGAGCTTTGGGACATATGTGACTTATGTGCATGGTTTTTTCCCCACTCAATAATCATAGATATCAATATAGCACTGCATATATTTGCAAGGGTTACAAAAACACCATAAAGTCAAAGGAAATTCCTTTCAGCTGTGTTCTATGTTTCTTTTTTATCATCAGTGTTTTTATTTGAAAGGGACATTGATCATTTTTACTTTAGTTAATTATCTGTAACAGGAATTTGGGTTTAAAATGTATCTTTTTCCTACAAAGAATATACATTTCTATTAAAAGACCCCACAGTCTTAGTTTCATGTCAAGAGAGAGTAAGTAATGAATATCCACAATTAAGTTGAAATGGAAGACAAAGAAACATGGGATTTTAGGAGTTGCTCAGGCCTCTGGGAGATGTTCTCTGCCATGATGTTCAGAGGTGGCTATATTGTGCTATAGCAGATATCCTGGTTTAGTCTCTTAAGTCGTGTCTGACTTGCAACCCCATGGACTGTAGCCTGCCAGGCTTCTTTGTCCATGCGATTCTCCAAGCAAGAGTACTGGAGTCGGTTGCCATTTCCTTCTCCAGGGGATCTTCCCAACCCAGGGATCAAACCCAGATCTCCTAAATTGCAGGTAGATTCTTTACCAACTGAGCTACAAGGGAAACCCCACAGCAGATATCTTAGGAACCTACAACCATAGGAAGAGAGGGTAGATACAGGCAGATTTCCCTTCTTTCATAACCAGTGCTCTTCCTCCACCAGCCCTCCCCAACTCAGGCTGAATTGGTCTGATTCTCATATTCTTATTTGTAACAGCTACTTTTCTTTATGAAGGGCTGTATCATTTTCTCTGATTTCTGCAAAAACAAAAACCAAAACCATACATCATGCCAGAAGCAAACATTGTAATCCTAATGACACTAGTCTGTACATTCCAAAGTAGTTTTATGTGGCTTTTTTGGTGGATGATTGAATATGAATAATAAAATATGCAAGAACAGGTTATATATCTGGTTCAGTATGTTCTATGTAAGTAGTCATATACGTGTCTGTTCTCCCTGGAGAGTTGTGAGATATTTGTGAGCCAAGATCATATCTAAGCCTTTTTTTATTTCTCCAGCACCTACTACAATGCCTTGCATGTAGCAAGCACTCAAAAAATACTTGTTGAATTCAACTAAATGTGTGATATTTTGCTATTAGTCACACAGTAATGGAAGCTGCTTCTAGTTAATGCCAAGATTTTTTGTTTAACCATTTAAAGGATGTAAATAATTATTGATATTATTCCTCATAAAAATAGAGCCTATTCAGATAAATGATAGAGTGGTGGGGATCCTTCACCACTGTCTAGTTCCACTCAAATACCAAAGGGACTGGCTTTCCCTTTTCCTTTCACCACTCCTGCTCTGGTTGTCAAGACCTCCAAAAAAGGAATGCTTTATCAGTTTCAAGGTCTTTGAAAAGGAAGAGCATCCACAGGGGACTTTCAGCTGTGAGCTTGCAAAGTCTCAGAGAAGCAGCATGCATCCTTCTGCTGAAAAATTCCCCACAACTGGCAGGTAGCTGTCGATGGGAGGCCTACACTCCACTAGACTAGAGTTTCTCAACAGTGATGGGATTGTCATTTGGGGAAGGACAAGTCTTCATGGTGACCATTTAGCACACCTGGTCCCCAGACAATATATAGTGGCATACTAGTGATTCCCCTCCCCCATTATTTTGACAACAAAAACCTCCCTAGTTGTGTTTCTAGAAGGTCACTGGGGAAGTGATTTTGTTCACTGATTTTGTCATCAGCAGAAGACTAGTGTTTCCTGCAATGAAAATGCTAAGTGTTCTGCAGGTGATCTAGGCTCCCAAGGGGTCTGTAGTCCTTCTTTCTTAGGTCCTTGACAGCCTCTCAACACTGACTCTGCTCCTTTTTGATGAGCATCCCATTCCCTGTCCCCAGGACATGGCCTGTTGGCCCCTGTCCCAGGTCTAGTGTGGTCAAGAACTATTAAGGGTGCAAGATTTTGTCCAATTTGCAAGCTACACAGTAGCTGCTACAATTTCACAAATCTTGGTGGACCCTGAGATCCCTGGATCTGAGGCAACAGATTTTGTTATTCATGGCTCAGGAGGCAGCTTGAGTTTTACATTCGCATTGGTTCCCCTTGTCCCTAAAGTATCATGGAGGCCATGGCAGGGTGGGTCCAGGTGTTTAGTGGGCATGAGTTGATTTGTGCCACAGCCAAGGAACCCCAAACTTAGGAAATCCTCACTCTTATAAGGGGGCTACATGCCCAAACATGCCCAACCTTTGTCCCAGAGGGAAACATCTTTATTATACTGGTCAGGAAACAAATCTGTCCTCTGCCCCAGAGGGAGACAGTATTTCTGTCTTTCAAGGCTATTTGTTCTCCAGACATCCTTGAAAAGATAGCCCAGAGTGAAAGCAGGGACAAGCTTTTGCAGAAAAGACAACCGTGGAAAAACTGCCTCCCTAAAAGCGTTATACCCCATCTTGACTCCTCTACTTGAGAAAGGGGAGTCGCGACCTCCCTGTGTACTCTTCATGCTGTGGTCATGGTATAAATCCAGTGTTATCCTTTCCTCAGATATTTCATTTTGATTCTCAGAAATGAGTCAGAAAGTCTGAAAAGTTTCTTCTTGCTATTTTCATTACTGCTGTAACAATTCCACTTCATCTCAAGGTAAAGTGGATGCCTCTGACTCACCAGTGGACACATTACTTACAAGGAAGTAGAGAAAGGAAAAGCAGAAAGATTACAATTTCAAGACATGTTGCTATAATACATTCTGACCTATAAAATAAGGGTCATCAAGGTGTTCCATAGCAGAAAAACTGTCACCCCCTTGCTCCCTGTCCAGTTCTCCACAACGTGAATCTATATCTTCACAATTGTTACTCCCATATTCCAGGCATCCAATAACAAAATAAAATTCCATGGACAGAGGAGCCTGGCAGGCTACAATCCATGGGGTCACAAAGTGCTAGACACAACTGAGTGACTGAGCACACAGGCCATCTGGGTCTCGGGAGAACATTCTCGTTACCAGATGACCAGTTCTTCTCCCGTTGATTTCCTTCTTTTCCCTAGGAGACTTAGGACTAGAGACTCTTGACTTCCTCTCAAGTGCAGTTTCCTGGATGCCTGGAGAAACTCAGGGGGGAATTTACCTGTTAGGAATTTCTGTGAGTTACCTTGCTAGCTTCCCATATTTTATACTCAGATAGGGCCCTGGGGATCCTTTATCATGAGAAAGGAATGACTTCTAGCTGTGAGATATTTTTCTCTCATCTGGGAGTTCCCCTCTTGCTGGTCCTGGTCCTCATTCTGCCATCAAACTGTGGCTTTTCTGCATCTGGATTGTCATAAAGAGGCACTAGTGGCCAAGTCAGGTGTTAGGCTCCCTGTAACTTGTCCCTACCCTCAGCTTCATATTGAGCTGCATTCCATACTTCTACTCCCTTGCCCATTCCAAAGGCACTTTCAGTTCCATCCAGTTGAGTTCATCAATGTGATTTAAGCACAGATTACTAGCCTAGAGAGGAAAGTTCATTAAGATGTATCAGGTAGTGCTGTTCTCAAGATGTTGACAGCAAGTGTCTCTAGAATAGGACACTAGAGAAAGTTATAATTCAGTGTAAAATATAAAGCATAGGAGTGTGTAGGTTGACGTAGAGTTCCACTGAGGAGAGGCAGTTGTTTAGTCCCTAAGTCGTGTCCGACTCTTTGTGACCCCATGGATTGCAGTGCACCAGGATCCTCTGTCCATGGGATTTCCCAGCCAATAATACTGGAGTGGGCTGGCATTTCCTTCTCCAGCAGATCTTCCCGACCCAGGGCTTAAATTGGCAGGCATATTCTTTACGCTGAGCCACCAGGGAAGCCTCAGGGAGAGACAGTGTATTAATTCCAAGTATGGGATTTGGAGTCAGATAGACCAGGCTTCAAATCCTGGCTCTGCTACTAATTAAAAGACGCTTGCTTCTTGGTAGAAAAGCTATGACAAATCTAGACAGGGTATTAAAAAGCAAAGACATCACTTTGCTGACAAAGGTCCATATAGTCAAAGCTATGGTTTTTCCAGTAGTCATGTATGGATGTGAGAGTTGGACTAAAAAGAAAGCTGAGCACTGAAGAATTGATGCTTTTGAACTGTGGTGTTTGAGAAGACAATGAGAATCTCTTGAACTGCGAGGAGATCAAACCAGTGAATCATAAAAGGAAATCAGTCCTGAGTATTCATTGGAAGGACTGATGCTGAAGCTGATACTTTGGCCACCTGATGCGAAGAACCGACTCATTAAAAAAGACCCTGATGCTGGGAAAGATTGAGGGGAGGAGGGAAAGGGGGCGACAGAGGATGAGATGGCTGGATGGTATCAGCGACTCTATGGACATGAGTTTGAGCAAACTCAGGAGATAGTGAAGGACAGGGAACTCTGGCGTGCTGCAGTCCATGGGGTCACAAAGAGTTGGACACGAATGAACCACTGAACAACCAAAGATCAAATTAAAAAACAAATATTTTTGAGGGAAATATTGTAGACAAAGGAACATTTTCTTCAAGCACATTCCCCAACTCCTTAACAAGCTTAAACCAGAGGCTTGAGCCCAGTTGCAAGCTTCGAGTCCTGGAAGCTGGGAGGGTCCAGATCAGGTCCCGCCTACTCCCGCGCTCATACCCACGCCTCCCGGAAGAAGCCTGGATTAGAGGCTCCTGCGGAACCTGAGCGCGGCGGCTTCGGCGCAGGCCGAGCCAGTTTCCCAGAAGGACTTTGGGTCCTTGCTTTTAGCGGCTCGGCGCAGGGTTAGCGTCTGGGAGCCTCTGCTCTTCCGTTTCTCTGTCGTTCCTGAGACTGCGTAGCAGAACCCCGCAAGCATGTCGGGGTTCAGCCCGGAGCTCATCGACTATCTGGAAGGGAAGATTTCCTTTGAGGAGTTCGAAAGGAGAAGAGAGGAGAGAAAAACCCGCGAGAAGAAAGTGAGGAGATGATAGGCCTGGATGCTCTCACTGTCTTGTCGCCTTAATACACTTAAGAGATGTGAAGGACCCGACTAAATTCACCCTTATGGGGCGGGCCGCGTACCTCTAGCAGTTTCTCCCCCCCCCCCCCTTTTTTTTTTTACCGAAACTCCGGTTCTCACATTACCCCTGTGCTAACCTCCTCTTTAAAACATTTCACTCACCAGAAAGCTTTTGTCTCGGTGGGAACCACTTCTTTCTCTTTTTACTGTTGTCAAATAGTACTTTTTTTTTTTTTTTTCGCTTGAGAGTAGCTTAACGCTGGTAGATTAAATGGGGTGGAGATGGAGGTGGGGTGTGGGCAGTAGAGTTCAAAACAGTAGAGTCAGTTTGTATCTGGTTCAAGTCCTAGCTTTGCCGCTGTTATTTTTGTGACTTTGAATGCGCAACTCACCTCTCTTCTTGAGGCCTCAGTGTCCATTTCCCGACGGAGTGGTTTCAGCTCCCATTTTTGAGGAGTCTCCCAATGGTGTGATGTAACCCTCCACAGGATTATCTTTTTTTTTTTTTTTTTTTTTGTCTGATAACAAAAACTTCTCTGGTAAATGAGGAAATACATGACTTTTTCATGTCTCTTCACTTGATGTTGGAGGGAAAATAAAAGTAATTGCACCTTTTGAGGTTAGCTGTTGGATTCTTTCCTAAATCGTGCAACCAATAGTGCCCCATCTCTTTTCATTTAAAAAGCAAGGCTGAAAAAAGAAAGACTGCAATGTGTAGATTAATGAAATTATCAAGGTTTTTAAAATTATTTTTTACGAATGACTGATTCAGACTGAAGAATGAGACCCAAGTACAATGAGATGCTTTGACAATATTCAAATTTAGATTTCACATACTGTCTATGTGTTCAGAGCTCAAGTTTTATAGAAATAGAAAATGAGGCAGATGTTCTCTTCTCAGCTGGAAAGAGCTAAACGTGCATTTGATTTTGGAGTCATTAATTAATTTTCAATCCCAGAGTCTTCAGGAAAAAGGAAAGTCATCAGTTGAAGAAAATCCAAATGACTCTGAAGTTCCATCATCATCAGGAATAAACTCTACCAAATCTCAGGGCAAAGATGCCAATGAAGGTATGTTAAGATCACTGCCTGCATTAAATGTTAAGGGTATCTAATAATTTAGTGAAAGTGTTATTATTATTTTTTTTAATTACTGTGGTATTCTGTTGTTGATACCTGGCTTTTTAGGAACATAGTACTTGGTATATAATTAGGTGCTCAATATGTATTT
Organism: Bos indicus x Bos taurus; assembly: GCF_003369695.1. Lineage (NCBI taxonomy): Eukaryota > Metazoa > Chordata > Mammalia > Artiodactyla > Bovidae > Bos > Bos indicus x Bos taurus. Next base: position 85,300,917 of record NC_040077.1, on the reverse strand, counting down.
GTTGAATTGTTGATTATGGTGCTGGTTAGTGGGCTATGTTTGTGAAGAAGGGTTTCAAATCTGCATCAGTGTTGGGGAGCCTTTTGGGGTCACGGTTTTTTAAATTGACCCTCTCATGTGGTTGCTAATTATTCTAGGCTATACTCCCCCAAATTGTAATGAATTATAATTCTATACAAAGGGCTTCCAAATCGCTTCTTTAATTATGAGAGGTAAGATAGAAATGTCAGAGTGGAAGCCAGTTGGCTGTCCACATGGGACCTTACACACAGCATAGATATCTTGGTGTGTTACCTCATTCCAGGATTCAGTCCTCAGCTCCGCATGACCAGATACTAAATTTGGTTACTGCACCCAGACCAATTAAACTTATGAGAGCCTAAGTGATGAATTAGTAAGCAAATTACTAATTTCTGGTGATTGATCAGAATACTAATGATAGTTTGTGATATCCAGTCATTCATATCAAGTAATCTGGGATGTGGAACTATCAATTAGAATTTAACTTCGGGCATAGGGTCTAATTGAGAACTAAATTAAACTTTCTTGCCTTACTGGGTAGAAATGGAGGCTGTGCAGGAGACCTAGGTTCTATCCCTGGGTCGGGAAGATCCCCTGGAGAAGGGAATGGCTACCCACTCCTGTATTCTTGCCTGGAGAATTCCATGGACAGAGGAGCCTGGCGGGCCATAGTCCATGGAGTCACAAAGAGTTGGACACGACTGAGCAACTATCATTTTCACGTATAAGGTCTAATTGAGACCTAAGCTAAACTTTCTGGCCCTAGGGGGTAGAAATGGAGGCTGATTGTTTTTCTTCCAAACAAGTAAGACTTTACACAGAGAAAACACTAGTCGGGTAAACAGAAAATGAACAAGTTTTGTCTGTCTCCTTGGACCAAGTAGGGAAGAAAGGGCAAAGAGGAGAGAAAATTAGGATTATAGATTCTTTGCTAGGCAAGTGGAGTGAAAAAGCAGGCTGAAGGTGTTCTAAAATCTGTGAGTCCTTCCTTATCTGCTCAGAGTAAGAGCTGCTCTTCCATCATAACGTTGTCTTTGAGGTGCAGCTGTTAGTAGCAGGCACCATGGGGTGCTTGCCAGTTTTCCGCCAGTGAAAGTGAGAGTCAGTCGCTAAGACATGTCCGACTCTTTGTGACCCCGGGGACTGTAGCCCACCAGGCTCTTCTGTCCATGGGATTCTCCAGGCCAAAATACTAAGAGGTGGCCGGAAAAGGTGGTTACTTGAATCACTGCTTTCTGCTTACCATGAGTAGTCAGGCATACTAGACTCAGCTCAAATAATACAGTCACTTTAAGATATTAAGCTCCCAGTTTCCTAGGAACGTATTTCGTATACTGACCTTGTGTTCAGGAACCTTGCTAAATTCATAAATTCTGACAGGTTTTGTGCATAGATTCTTTTGGATATTCTATGTATCATCATGTAATCTGTGAATGACAATTTTATTTCTCTGTTAATCTTTATGCCTTTATTTTTCTTCCCTTATTACATTGACTCCAGTAAAATCTTGAAAGGAATGGTGATAGTAGGCATACTTGTCTTATTGCCAGTGTCTTTGGATAATTAGCCATTAACTGTGTTTGTGGTGCCAAGGTCCAGCCCCGGCTGATCCAGGGTATTCGAAGGAGAGATGGCCTAGGCGACTATTCAAATATTAATTAGAGATATAAAGAGTAATAGAATGAGGATAGCTCAGTAGGAAAATTCAATGGAGAAAAGAGGCTGAGTAGCTTGGTTTACGCGGAAAATCAATATAACCCGTGACACCAGGTTAGCTCTGACCACGGAGGCCACAGGCACCCTCTCGAATAGCGGAAAGTGCCCCACCTTAGACACCTTCTCGATTGGGTCTTAGAAGCCCAGGCAAATAAATGGTCGCAGAGGATATCCACGCTCCAGATGGAGACTTCAGCCAGAATGTGAAAAGAATGACATGGGGAGACCAAGGGTTGGTGAGCAAGGCCCGTAGCTTTATTTTCAACAGGGGCTTTTATACCCTAAGTTACACATAGAGGATAATAGGGGATGCAAAGTCAGCAGTTTTTGATCCTTATCAAAAACCAGGGTTTCTTTCCTGCAAATTTATCGTATACAAATGGTTTAGGTGATTTACATCATCTTCTGGCCAGAAGGCCTATTAACATTTTATGGCTCCCGACAAAGACTTATCAACCGTAAGACTTATTTTCTCTAAGAGTAGTTATTTTAAGGTTTGGCGCCATCTTCCGAAGATAAAATTGCATTCCTATAGGGCGGATGTGTAATGGGTTTATAACAAAGGAAAGCATTTATTACCTTAAGGGTCTAAAGTTACTAACACCAAGGCCACTACTTATTTTTTCTATATACCAACTATATTAATTAATACACATTTAAGGGTACAATTCAGGGGATGTGAAAACCTGGCAGCAAGCATTGGCTCATCAATGAAATCTTTTACTGGTTTTATTCTGACCGTTTCTAACTCTCTGAGAGGCTCTAAGCTATTTGAATATCTTAAGCTTCCTGTGCCTCTCGAGGCTGGGAGACTGTAAACAATCGTATGCATAGCTGTAGGAGTCCGGGTAAACTTGTCAGGCGAGTTAGAGAGCCATCTGAGGGGTTTGGATTTAAACACTCCTAATTGCCCAGGAACTTTATTAATTGGAGCTGTAAGTTAACTCTTTGTCAGAGAGAGCGAGATGGTGGTAGGGGACAGCCCCCAGTAAAGTCAGAGGTGAGAGCACAAAGCAATAAAGTAGGCAGACTCTGGTTTTTTGGGGGTAGATGCTCGAGAATATCCGGGGGGACTCCCGAGGCTCGATCCCGCCTTTGCGTATGCCGAGCCTCCTTCCTCATGACCTTTGTCACGAGTGGAATGTCTCTCGCCGGCTCCCGTCATGTGGAACCTTTTTTGTAGGTATTTTTTTTATCAAGTTAAAGGTATTCTCTTACATTTCTGTTGACTAAAAATTTTTATTAGGAATAGGTGTCGGATTTTATCAAATGCTTCTCTGGGGGAGTTCGCTGGCAGTTAAGTGGTTAGAATTCAGTGCTTTCACTGCCAAGGCCTGAGTTTCATCCCTGGTTGGGGAACTAAGATCCTGCAAGCCATGCAGCATGGCCAAAAAAGCTTCTCTGTATCAAGATGATTGTATGACTTTTCACTTTTTTTGTGTTACTGTAATAAATTTTATTGATTTGTTTTACAACTTTATTTTGGGTGTTTAGAATTCTTGAAGATGATCATTATGATGTCATAGTAATTATTACTATAATATTTGTTCCTCAAAACATGTGGGTTTTTTTTCATTCTCCCTTAAATATACTGACTATCTTATTTGTCTAGCATCTTTGGGATTTGAGGTTATTTTACATAAGTGAATAAGCTTTAGGATTTTTTAATAAATATATTTATGTACATTTATTTTAACTGTTTTGTTGTAGCTTTTCTAAAATATGCCACATCTCTGCTTTAACAACAAATTGGCTTCTAAACTTTTCTTTATTCAAGATAATCATTATAAACTTAGAGAAATCATTTTACTGTAGTGATCTCCTCAGATACAGAGGAAATATGTTATTTTGTTCCTGAAATAAAAATGCTGTTTTAATAATAAGTGTTTATTAAGCTCTTACTGTATGCTGGGCATTTTTCTCAGTATATATATTTGAAGACTCCGAGTAACCCTGTAAGGCAGACGTTCAGATCAGATCAGATCAGATCAGTCACTCAGTCGTGTCCGACTCTTTGCGACCCCATGAATCGCCGCACGCCAGGCCTCCCTGTCCATCACCAACTCCTGGAGTTCACTCAGACTCACGTCCATCGAGTCAGTGATGCCATCCAGCCATTGACCCCTTTTACAAATGAGCAAACTCAGGTACAGAGAGCTTCGGTAATTTGCCCAAGGTAAAACAGCTGGCAATAGATAGTGGTAAAGTTTGAAACCAGACAGCTTGACTCTAGAGGCCTCACCTTAAACCCCTGTGCTATATGCCCTGGTTATGTACCACCAGACTTGTTCTTAGGTCTTAGGTTAGTTAGTTCGTAGGTCTGTGTCCTGAAATTCCTTAATTTTTTTTTTCCTCTCTGCTTTTAACTATTATTCTGTGTGTTTCTGATTTCCCACTTAATTTTGCCTGTATGTCTGGATAAGGCCTAAAGGATGAGTCAGCAGTTTCTACAGAGTAAAATATATGGCCTTGTGACAGCTTTCTTTGGATTGTTTTTGGGAATGTTCATTTGTCTTTTACTTTCAAGTTTGGTAATGCTGGGGTAGAAATTTATACCGTTTGTTTTTCTTTCAAGTGCTGAGTATGCTAAAGCTTTTGTTTCCTACCTCAATGTCTTTTTCTTTAGGTGAAACATCAGATGGAGTCAGTAAGTCAGTTCACAAGGTCTTTGCTTCCATGCTTGGAGAGAATGAAGATGAGGAGGAGGAAGAGGAAGAAGAGGAGGAAGAGGAGGAGGAAGAAACGCCTGAGCAACCCACTGCTGGCGATGTGTTTGTATTGGAGATGGTTCTCAATCGTGAAACCAAGAAAATGATGAAAGTAAAGTGTTTCTTGTTTTGGTATTTATAAACAGAATGTAAAAATGTGACACAGAAATGGAAAAAAAAAGTCTTTATACATTTATACTGAAAGAATTCAACTGTAAGAAAGGAAATACTGTGAGATTGCTGTTACTAATTTCTTATGTTTCATTTTTAGAGACTTTTAAATGTTAAACCTTAATTATTACAAATGTCAAATTTTACTATAATTTTGCTGTTAAAAGGTTTATATTGTATCTTGATTTTTCTTTAACCAAATTTATTCTGAATAGATAAATTTGAAAGGAGAATCTTCAGTAGATTGCATCATAAATCTCCTGGCATATAAATCCATTTTGCAACATCCAGTTCTACATTTGGTCTAATTAGTAATTTAGTAATGCCTGACCAGTTTGATTTTTGCTTTGTTTAAATACTTTATTGTACTTTGAACTTGCTACTATAGGAAAGTTTTGTTGGGTTGGGTTTGTTTTCTGTTTGAGTCTAAATGTCATTTTTGTTTTGTAGGAGAAAAGACCTCGGAGTAAACTTCCCAGAGCTCTGAGAGGTCTCATGGGTGAAGCCAACATTCGCTTTGCTCGAGGAGAACGTGAAGAGGCAATATTGATGTGCATGGAAATCATAAGACAAGGTTTTAATGTGGGGATTATTGACAATAGCATGTTAATAGTCTGACTTTTAAAACAAAGGGAGGAGTACTTCACTCTGCTATTTGGAAAATATATTCAGGAGCTTGGAGGTGATTGTAATAACAGTGATATAACTACCCATTAAATAGGAATCATTGCCAAGAAAATGATAATCACGGAGTATGATTCAATGAAATATCATTAATATATATTGAACTCTTAACAGGCTTTTAAAAAAATTTGTTTTTTAGCATTTCATTTTAGGAGTTTTATATGTTTATAATATATCTTTTTAAAATATGGCAAACACATTACTTTAAAGCCACTTTTGAGGAGTATTCTTTTTCTACCATTTTCCAAATCAGACACTGTTAGATTATTTTAATCTACTTTTTGATAAAAGACAATATATACTTATCATCTTTTCATTAAACTGCAAAGCTCAGGCATATTGAAAGATATCTTTAGAAGTCACTTTTTGACTAATCACTTGCATTTATTATTTTGTTTTCCTGGTGTGTTGCCAAGTGATGCCCTGCATAGTGGCTTGAGCAGTCTACTACAGTGAACTTTCAATTTATCTTTTACATATTTTGGCATTTCCTTTCATTTAGTCTAGGGTCCTTTTCAGTATTATCTGTTCCTTTATTAGTTTATAATTGTTTATTTTGACAGTTACCTTTGATTTTAATCCCTCATGTTCTTAGAAACTTAATTCATAAACATTATTTCAGAAATGTGGATTAACTTTTCACTTTGATGATCTGGGTTTAGGTGCTAGTTAGATATCTTCTCTCCATTAATCCCATACTCCTCAGTGTGGAAGCTGGATCATGATGATTTAACCCCACTGATGTGGCTGATGCTCACTGGGATGAACTTGCTGAATTAATGAGCCATGTTTAGCCTTATCAAAGGGGACTTTTCATGAGGGGGACGTGGTAGAGAGTAGGGTTTTTCATGAAATTACACTTTGCTTAGAGAAAAGAATAGTTTTTAAATCCTAAAGAGTATATGAAAATACACTAAAGCAAATATACTGTTTGTATAATTCTGTTCAAATTATTTTAAAAAGCATAAATATTAAAGGAACCATAGTTTGAAACATGAAATTAATATTAGCATAAGTGTCTTCCCTCAGCCAATGAAATTTGTTTTTTTGTTCTATGCATTATAGCTCCTTTAGCTTATGAGCCATTTTCCACTCTTGCTATGATATATGAGGACCAAGGTGACATGGAGAAATCATTGCAGTTTGAATTGATCGCTGCACATTTAAATCCCAGTGACACTGAAGAATGGGTTAGATTGGCAGAAATGTCCCTGGAACAAGACAATATTAAGCAGGCTATTTTTTGCTACACAAAAGGTAATAAAAATGTTTTTCTTGCTTTGTTTGATAAAATGTTATATAATAGATTTTATGATCAGTGTACTTACTATTCTGGGGTGCTGTTCATTGAAATACATTTATTCCTTGTATTCTGTTATACCAGAGGTAAGTATTTGGGCTCTCTATATTTTCACATTTATCAGCAAATTTGTTTATATTTTGAGCTAATACAGTAAAACCGTCGTTTGAAGACAAGACCTTCATTTTCCCACCAAGATCAGTGTTGGTTCCAAGCTGTTTCTTGAGAGTTAATATTAGACTTCAGTGACCAAATGGAGGTTAATAGGGAGATTTTAGGCTTCTATTTGGTCAAACCTAGTCTAGCATTCCTGTGAAGGTAGATTTAGTCTGGAATAAACCAATTGGTTCCATTGGCAAATTAGCTTAGAGTGTTTTAATAGATTTTCTGAAAAGATGGGTCACACCCTACCATGAGCCCCCTTTTATAGTAAATCTATAATTTATATTCCTTATTTTCTTTTTAGCACTTAAATATGAACCTACTAATGTCCGTTACCTTTGGGAGCGATCAAGCCTTTATGAACAGATGGGAGATCACAAAATGGCAATGGATGGTTATAGGCGTATTTTAAACCTTTTGTCTCCATCTGATGGAGAACGATTTATGCAGTTGACTAGAGATATGGCAAAGTAAGTTTCAAGTTGAAATATACATAAATGTTCTTATTAATCATCTTGTTTTTGAAATCAAAAGATATATTTGAAATGAATATACTTTTTATTGAGGTTCAGGAAAGTGTTTTGCTTCCTGTATTTTAATATTGTGCTTAAATACAGAGGTTTTTTTTCCCCCAGTACTTTATTTCCAAATCGATTGTGTGATTGTTTAGAAAAAATTGTATTATATGTTTGATTATCTTTCATGTGCCCAGAAATTTAAAAATGGAACATGTTCTGAAGGATGACTAGATTCCCAGGTTTTTATAAATTATGTACGTATACAGTAATACTAAGTTATTGCAAATGTGCTAGTGAAATATTTATGCTCTGAGATCTACGGTCATTTTATCTTGAGCCTGTACTAGAATGACTTTTTAAGATGAAAACTTTTCTTTAGGTTGGCACATGCTACCAACATTAGTCATTAATTTAGAGTTTAGTAGCATGGGCAGCTGGTGGGGCAGGCATATTTGGATTAATCAGAGTTGGAGTTTTATCAGATGACCTTGATAAAGGGAGAGAAGTGCAGGAGAATTGGGATGCACAAGGGAGTAATTGTAATATTGGATGACAGAGAAGGAGAAAAGTGAGGACCAGAATGGTGCAGCCACAGTAAAAAGTGGCAGGATCAATGTTTTATAGATCCCATTGAGGTAGAAAAGTTATTGGCATTGAGTTACAAAGGGAGTGAGCTAGAATGATACGAGGTAGCTTTGGGAGAGTGAGATGCTTGATGTTATGACACGGTTATACTGACAGTACACATTTTTCTCTGGATCATCTCTGATTATGATTTTAAAGAAGAGTTTTCTCCTCCCAAATTTTAAGAAAATGAGATTCATAGTTAATAGAGGGCCTGTGTAGGAAAATGAGTTTTATGATCTGAATTAATAAACACTGATCAATTTTTGCCATTAATATTTTAGGAGTTACTATGAAGCCAATGATGTTACTTCAGCTATTAGCATAATCGAAGAAGCTCTCTCAAAACACCAGGGCCTAGTCTCCATGGAAGATGTTAACATTGCAGCTGAACTGTACATTTCTAATAAACAATATGACAGAGCTTTGGAGGTAGGAACATTTATGTGTTTCTCTGTTAGGTTTTGAACATGCACTTTTTTTTTGTTTTAGAAATTCTTACAAATTGACAATTCCTCATTTAAGTTATATTATTTATTTTAAACTATACATTTAAAGTTTGTATGGACACACTTAAGTTCTGTAATAATCCTGTATGAAATATAAAATGTAGTTACCATATGATAAAAGCTGTTGCTGTTATCAGAGATGCTAGGTATGCCTGTACTTCAGCATAGCAAGACTCAGCAGCAGACTAATGGTTAGGATTCAGTTCTTAATCTTTTGGGAAAATTAGATTGGTTTGCTATAGAGAAATTATGTATTTTTAGTGAAGCATTAGTTAATATGATATAAAAATGTTAATGTATCACATTGGCTTCTTAAAGAGACATACTATTGCTTTTTATAGTTCATTATATCTTTTAAGGATTATTTGAATTAACTGTACAAATCTTTGCATTGTGAAAAAGTTTTTCATATATACCTATGTATTATTTCCTGCTCCGCCCCCCCGCCCCCCCCAATACTTTTAGGTAATTACAGATTTTTCTGGAATTGTGCTGGAAAAAAGAACTACAGAAGAAGGCACTTCGGAAGAGAATAAAGGTTGTAGTTTCCTCTGCATAGGAGAAAGTGCATAATCCTTTTGTTCATAACGTGGTATTTTGAAATTAGTAGTGTTTTCATAGCAAGTTTTCCCAAGAAGCGTTTTTTCCTAACAGAGATTGCATATCTTTTTCTTGTGAGTATTCACTCACAGGTAATTTTTTTTTTTAACTTGATTTTAGTCCTTTTTTCCCCCCCTCAGTACATCTGTTTGAACTTGGCATTTGTCATTGACACAGGGCCTTGATAGTGTTACATGAAAAAAGAATGAATTATGGAGCAGCTTATCAGAAACCTTTCAAACTAAAGCAATTTACTTTTTAAAAAGGGCTTAAAATGCTCTTTACTAATTTTTTTCAAACTTATTACAGATTGAAAAAATTCTGTTTCAAACTTAAGCATTCACTTAAAATTCTGCTTTAAACGTAAGCACAGTATTAGATCATCCCTTTCTCAGTCTCTTTTATAGTGAAGACTAAAAAGAGGCTCTTGGATTCAAGAAGAAAAAGATGTTTCGATGTTTGGCAAAACTATTACAATGTTGTAAAGTTTAAAAATAAAATTTTAAAAAATAAATAAATAAAAATAAAGTGAAAAAAAAAAGAAGTTCGTATATCCTTATTTGTCACTTTTGTTGTCTAGTTTTTTGTGGTTTTGATAGAAGGTGTGGGAGTTTATGTAGATTTTTGGCAAGTGGATAAAGTATTAGGAAAATAGGAAGGATAATTGCTAATCAAAAGACAGACCGAAGGAAATTTTAAGAGCCTAGAACCAGAGTTTGCCAAACTTAGAACTGGCTGTAGAATCATTTGCTTTGAGAAAAGTAAATGAGGTCTTACATAGAAGGTACAGTTTGCTTCATTTGCTCCACTTTCCAAGATTATTAGGAACTTTTTGTTTGTTTAATGCACAGGCGGTGACAACGTTATCTGTGCTATACCTGATGGTGTGCCAATAGACATCACAGTGAAGCTGATGGTCTGCCTTGTACATCTCAACATTCTTGAACCACTTAATGTAAGTAGCATTAAGACTTGCACTTGAGATACTTTAGATCAAATCTATAATGTTTTTCTTTAGATACAGGAAATTATAAGTTGACCCTAGATTTCACATTTTTTAATAACCAGAAGTCACAGTAAGCATCATATTATTTTTGTGTGAATGTCTTTTAAAAGCTAAGTGTTTGGAACTGGGCTTATAATGATTTGTTTTTCTTGAGAATAATCCAGAGATCAGAATGTGAGATTGGGCCTTTTAGACAGTTGGCAGTTTCTGACAGTTGTTCTCTTTTGCTGACTTCAGACTATTTTATTAAATAAAAAATACTCGATATCTACTTTAGGATAAAGTGTTGAATAAAATACTCAAATCCCTGTTCTCATGGATCTTTTGATTTAATGGGATTAGATAATAAATACATAAAACATAGTATGCTAGTTGGTGATAAGTGCTCTGGAGAAAAATCAGAGAAGAATAGGAAATACTGGGGGTGGGAGGAGTTGCACTTTTATTAAATTGGTGAAGAAAAGCCTCCCCTGAAAGTAACATTTGAGTAATGACATGAAGGAAGTGAAAAAGTAGGCCAAGCAGGTAACAGAGGGAATGGCTTTCTGGGGAAACAGCAAACACAGAGGCCCTGCGACACGGGCTTGCTTGACTTGCTTGAGGGAGAGCACAGCAGATCAGTGTTGTCTTAGCTCCTGCAATGCCTGCCTTATAATACATCTTCAGAAGTAATGTGTTGAGTGAGTGAATGATGGCAGTATGAATTCTTTATAATAGAGACACAGGAATGATTTAAGAGATCATGTAAAGCTGTTTTTATTAAGCCTTGCTCCTTTTAGATTCACCTCAGATAACTGGTGTATATGTTAAAAAGAGAAATACAAGTAGACGTGTTTATTTGTAATGAATGCTTGACTTCAGACTGTTACTTTGGGGTCTAGCCTCTGTTGACAACACTAGTGGAACAGAACCCTGAAGACATGGGAGACCTCTATCTTGATGTTGCTGAAGCTTTCTTGGATGTTGGTGAATACAATTCTGCACTTCCCCTCCTTAGTGCACTGGTCTGCTCTGAAAGGTACAACCTCGCAGTGGTTTGGCTTCGGCATGCAGGTAATTCTTTTTTGTAGGAAGGGAAAGTTTTAATCACATAAGCAGGCAAGAACTTTCCCAAGATGGTAATAGTTATTATAAAATGTCAATGTCTTAGTGAAAATACTTCTGGTTTCAGGGCAGTTTTTTGAAAGTCAGTATTTTAAATTGTCTTGATTCACCACTAACTGATTTTCCCTCACAAATGCGCTGGGGAATGATTCACTTAATGTTACCTGAGTGAAATAAAAGGACTAACATGTCCCTATTAAAACATACTGTAAATACCTATCTTTTACCTGTTTTAACCTTAGGCTCTGGTTTTTAGTAATAGATTTTCAGACTTAGAGTGTAATCTAATTTTTGAAGAGCTTTTAAGGATTTATATTTAATGTTATTTTGAGGGAAAAGTTAATATATTTTCAGTGTTTTTTGAGCAAATCCAATGAAGATTGGATTTTATCTGTCAATTTATTTCACTGCGTCTAAATCCAGAGTAATCTGAAATAAATTGTTTATAGAGTGGGAAAAACAGCTTGAGAAAAACTACTAAATCTCTTACAGGAATGTGTGAAAAACAAAAATATTTTAATAGGATTTCCTATTGAATCAACATAAGAGATGCCTTAAAATTTGAATAGTCTCTGTTACAAATATTGTATAATGACCAGTTTTAATATTTAAAATATTTTGAAGTACTATATAGTAGCAGAAAGTTCTATATAAATAGAGGAACATTGATTGATATCTTGAGATGTATCACAGATCAGTATCAGTTCAGTTGCTCAGTAATATCTGACTCTTTGCAACCCCATGGACTGTAGCATGCCAGGCCTCCCAGTCCATGACCAGCTCCCAGGGTTTACTCAAACTCATGTCCACTGTGTCAATGATGCCATCCTAACCATCTCATCCTCCGTTGTCCCCTTCTCCCCCTGCCTTCAATGTTTCTCGGCATCAGGGTCTTTTCAGTGAGTTCTTCACATCAGGTGGCCAAAGTATTGGAGTTTCAGCTTGAACATCAGTCCTTCCAATGAATATTCAGGACAAATTTCTTTTAGGATGGACTATTTGTATCTCCTTGCAGTCCAAGGGACACACAAGAGTCTTCTTCAACACCACAATTCAAAAGCATCAATTCCTCAGCACTCAGCTTTCTTTATAGTCCAACTCTCACATCCATATGTGACTACTGGAAAAACCAAAGCCTTGACTACATGGATCTTTGTTGGCAAAGTAATGTCTCTGGTTTATAATATGCTGTCTAAGGTTGGTCATAACTTTTCTTCCAAGAAGTTCAATTCAGTTGCTCAGTTGTGTCTGACTCTTTGCGAACCCATGAACTGCAGCACGCCAGGCCTCCTTGTCCATCACCAGCTCCCAGAGTTTACCCACACCCATCCATTGAGTCGCTGACGCCATCCAACCATCTCATCCTCTGTCATCCCCTTCTCCTCCTGTCCTCAATCTTTCCCAGCATCATGGTCTTTTCAAATGAGTCAGCTCTTCACATCAGGTGGCTGAAGTATTGGAGTTTCAGCTTCAACATCAGTCCTTCCAATGAACAGCCAGAACTCATCTCCTTTAGGATGGACTGGTTGTATCTCCTTGCAGTCCAAGGGACTCTCAAGAGTCTTCTCAAACACCATATTGCAAGGGCATCAACTCTTTGGCGCTCAGCTTTCTTTATAGTCCAACTCTCACATCCATACATGACTACTGGGAAAACCGTAAGCCTTGACTAGACAGACCTTCGTTGGCAAAGTAATGTTTCTGCTTTTTAATATGCTGTCTAGGTTGGTCATAACGTTCCTTCCAAGGAGTAAGCGTCTTTTAATTGCATGGCTGCAATCACCATCTGCAGTGATTTTGGAGCCAAAAAAAAAAAAAAAGTCAGCCGCTGTTTCCACTGTTTCCCCATCTATTTGCCATGAAGTGATGGGACTGGATACCATGATCTTCGTTTTCTGAATGTTGAGCTTTAAGCCAGCTTTTTCACTCTCCTCTTTCACTTTCATCAAGAGGCTCTTTAGTTCTTCTTCACTTTCTGCCATAAGGGTGGTGTCATCTGCATATCTGAGGTTATTGATATTTCTCCTGGCAATCTTGATTCCAGCTTGTGCTTCTTCCAGCCCAGAGTTTCTCATGACGTAGTCTGCATAGAAGTTAAATAAGCAGCCTTATTGTACAATATACAGCCTTGATGTATTCCTTTTCCTATTTGGAACCAGTCTGTTATTCTATGTCCAGTTCTAACTGTCACTTCCTGAGCTGCATACAGGTTTCTCAAGAGGCAGGTCATGTGGTCTGGTATTCCCAATCTCTTGAAAAATTCTCCACAGTTTGTTGTGGTCCACACAGTCAAAGGCTTCGGCATAGTCAGTGAAGCAGAAATAGATGTTTTTCTGGAACTCTTGCTTTTTCAGTGATCCAGCAGATGTTGGCAGTTTGATCTCTGGTTCCTCTGTCTTTTCTAAAATCAGCTTGAACATCTGGAAGTTCACAGTTCACATACTATTGAAGCCTGGCTTGGAGAGTCTTGAACATTTCTTTACTAGCATGTGAGATGAGTGCAATTGTGTGGTAGTTTGAGCATTCTTTGGCATTGTGTTTCTTTGGGATTGGAATGAAAGCTGCCGTTTTCCAGTCCTGTGGCCACTGCTGAGTTTCCAAATTTGCTGGCATATTGAGTAACACTTTCACAGCAGCATCTTTTAGGATTTGAAATAGCTCAACTGGAATTCCATTGCCTCCACTAGTTTTGTTCGTAGTGATGCTTAAGGCCCACTTGACCTCACATTCCAGGATGTCTGGCTCTAGGTGAGTGATCACACCATCGTGATTATCTTGGTTGTGAAGATCTTTTTTGTATAGTTCTTCTGTGTATTCTTGCCACCTCTTCTTAATATCTTTTGCTTCTGTTGGTTCCATGCCATTACTGTCCTTCTTTGAGCCCATCTTTGCATGGAATGTTCCCTTAGTATCTCTTAATTTTCTTGAAGAGATCTCTAGTCTTTCCCATTCTGTTGTTTCCCTCCATTTCTTTGCACTGATCACTGAGGGAGGCTTTCTTATCTCTCCTTGCTATTCGTTGGAACTCTGCATTCAAATGGGTATATCTTTCCTTTCCTCCTTTGCTTTTTGCTTCTCTTCTTTTCACAGCCTTTGTAAGGCCTCCTCAGACAGCCATTTTGCTTTTTTGTATTTCTTTTCCATGGGGATGGTCTTGATCCCTGTCTCCTGTACAGTGTCTCAAACCCCTGTCCATAGTTCTTCAGGCACTCTGTCTATCAGATCTAGTCCCTTAAATCTATTTCTCACTTCCACTGTATAATCATAAAGGATTTGATTTAGGTCATACCTGAATGGTCTAGTCATTTTCCCTACTTTCTTCAATTTAAAAAATTGAATTAAGACTTTGGCAATAAGGAGTTCATGATCTGAGCCACAGTCAGCTCCCGGTCTTGTTTTTGCTGTCTGTATAGAGCTTTTCCATCTTTCGCTGCAAAGAATATAATCAGTCTGATTTCAATGTTAACCATCTGGTGATGTCCATGTGTAGAGTCTTCTCTTGTGTTTTTGGAAGAGGGTGTTTTTTATGACCAGTGCATTCTTTTGGCAAAACTCTATTAGCCTTTGCCCTGCTTCATCCTGTACTCCAAGGCCAAATTTGCCTGTTATTCCAGGTGTTTCTTGACTTCCTACTTTTGCATTCCAGTCCCCTATAATGAAAAGGATATCTTTTTGGGGTGTTAGTTCTAGAAGGTCTTGTAGATCTTCATAGAACCATTCAACTTCAGCTTCTTCAGCATTACTGGTTGGGGCATAGACTTGGATTATCGTGATATTGAATGGTTTGCCTTGGAAACGAACAGAGATCATTCTGTCGTTTTTGAGATTGCATCCAAGTACTGCATTTCAGACTCTTTTGTTGACTGTGTTGGCTACTCCATTTCTTCTAAGAGATTCTTGCCCACAGTAATAGATACACTGGTCATCTGAGTTAAATTCACCCATTCCAATCCAGTTTAGTTCGCTGATTCCTAAAATGTCAACGTTCACTCTTGGCATCTCCTGTTTGACCACTTCCAATTTGCCTTGATTCATGGACCTAACATTCCAGGTTCCTGTGCAATATTGCTCTTTACAGCATCAGACCTTGCTTCTGTCACCAGTTACATCCACAACTGGGTGTTGTTTTTGCTTTGGCTCTGTCTCTTCATTCATTCTAGAGTTATTTCTCCACTGATCTCCAGTAGCATATTGGCCATCTATCGACCTGGGGAGTTCATCTTTCAGTGCCCTATCTTTTTGCCTTTTCATACTGTTCATGGGGTTCTCAAGGCTAGAATACTGAAGTGGTTTGCCATTCCCTTCTCCAGTGGACCATATCACAGATATGAAATAGCAGACTTAATGGTTAAGATAACACTTTTTTTGGATGACTGAAAAGGAATACAGATGTAAAAGTTTACATACATAAGTTTACATAAAAAGTTACATTATTTGTGGGTTTTTAATTTTAAAAGACATAAACAGGGAATTAAAATTTTTTTGCCTTCTGTATGGTTGTGGTTTTGAAACTGCTCTTGTTACGAGCAGTAGATGTTTTTAAATCCTCTTTAATTATAATCATGATACTGATAAATGCTTTTTCTGTGTTGAACATATGTGGCTTTAGATGAGTAAAACCTCAGTATTGTCTGAAAATCATAAGGAAATTTGGAACTGTAGAGAAGAAACATCATTAGAGGAATTTAATGCTTGTAGCATAATAATGAAGTATCTTTTAAAGTGATAAGTGAAAAATTATGAGAAATTCCATCATGGTGATTCACCCATATTTAGTAGTCTTCCTTCGTTACCAAAGTTTAACCTGAAGATAGTGGTGAGGAGCTATTTGAGAAATTTGAGATTTGAGAAAACAGTAGGACGCAAATACTATCTTAGGCGATGAGTGCAGTGAGAAGGAAAGAGGCGAAAGGGCCTGTGTTTGTAAGTGCTGTGGCTGTTTGTGTGGGAAGAAGAAATGCTTACTGGGGATTGATCATCAAATTGTAGGACTTAATGATTGATTGGCATAAAGTATGAGGAGTAGAGCCGAGTAACTTCACCTCTAAGGACTTATTCTGAGGAAGTAATTGAATGAGGTGAGGAGAGGTATTTTATATTGGAGATCACAAAACTCAGGAGCCTGACAAGTAACAGAAGTGAGTGAAGTAGGTAAGTGAGAGGCCCAGGGCAGGCTGGGAACTGAAGAGCCCTGTCTAAAGGGTGCCGCTGCTTCTTGGCATGGCTGATGGAGCATGTGGGAATGAAGGGACTCAACTGTTGCCAAACCCAGATTTTCTGAAAGAATGCAGTAACTTGGATTTCTTAAAAAAATCCTAACTTTTAAAGATGTAGACAGTTTACTGTTTTTTAACAGTACTGTGGCCCAACAAAGCGTATCTGTGGGTTAAATTGGTTTCCCAGTTTGTGAACTCTGACTTATATATATGAAGATGTTTACTGAGGGTTACTTATTACAGTAAAAATTGAGGAATAACCTAAATGTCAAGCAGTATGGTTAAGTATAAACTGTGGAAAATTCTGAAAGAGATGGGAATACCAGACCACCTGACCGGCCTCCTGAGAAACCTATATGCAGGTCAGGAAGCAACAGTTAGAACTGGACATGGAACAACAGACTGGTTCCAAATAGGAAAAAGAGTACGTCAAGGCTGTATATTGTCACCCTGCTTATTTAACTTATATGCAGAGCACATCATGAGAAACGCTGGGCTGGAAGAAGCACAAGCTGGAATCAAGATTGCCGGGAGAAATATCAATAACCTCAGATATGTAGATGACACCACCCTTATGGCAGAAAGTGAAGAGGAACTAAAAAGCCTCTTGATGAAAGTGAAAGAGGAGAGTGAAAAAGCTGGCTTAAAGCTCAACATTCAGAAAACGAAGATCATGGCATCCGGTCCCATCACTTCATGGGAAATAGATGGGGAAACAGTGTCAGACTTTATTTTTTTGGACTTCAAAATCACTGCAGATGGTGATTGCAGCCATGAAATTAAAAGATACTTACTCCTTGGAAGGAAAGTTATGACCAACCTAGATAGCATATTGAAAAGCAGAGACATTACTTTGCCAACAAAGGTCCGTCTAGTCAAGGCTATGGTTTTTCCAGTGGTCATGTATGGATGTGAGAGTTGGACTGTGAAGAAAGCTGAGTGCCAAAGAGTTGATGCTTTTGAAATATGGTGTTGGAGAAGACTCTTGAGAGTCCCTTGGACTGCAAGGAGATCCAACCAGTCCATTCTAAAGGAGATCAGCCCTCGGTGTTCTTTGGAAGGAGTGATGCTAAAGCTGAAACTCCAGCAAAGAGTTGACTCATTGGAAAAGACTCTGATGCTGGGAGGGATTGGGGGCAGGAGGAAAAGGGGACGACAGAGGATGAGATGGCTGGATGGCATCACTGACTCGATGGATGTGAGTTTGAGTGAACCCCGGGAGTTGGTGATGGACAGGGAGGCCTGGTGTGCTGCAATTCATGGGTTTGCAAAGAGTCAGACACGACTGAGGGACTGAACTGAACTGATGGTTAAGTAAATAATAAATTTAATTGAATATTTTAACCAGTCAGAATGCCACTGAAGGCATGGGGAAATGTTGAAAGCCTAATATAAGTAAATAAAGCAGAACACCAAATTGTATATTTATATACTGATCACATACTTATAGCATAGAGATTGGAAGGGATAGTTGTTTTAAAATACAGAAATATGCATTAATCTCTTTCTTGTTATAATTTTTATATTGGTGTAACATTTCTTTTAAAATGGAGAAATAATTTTGGCCCTCTTACAAGTCTAAATTATTTTAACATTGTTTTAGAATGCTTAAAGGCCTTAGGCTACATGGAGCGTGCTGCCGAAAGCTATAGCAAAGTGGTTGATCTGGCCCCTCTTCATTTGGATGCAAGAATTTCGCTTTCCACCCTTCAGCAGCAGCTGGGTCGTCCCGAGAAAGCTCTGGAAGCCCTGGAACCAATGTATGATCCAGATACATTAGCACAAGATGCCAACGCAGCGCAGCAGGTAGACCATGCAATGTGGAAGTTTTTCTTGGTGGGCTATATTTTAGAATTTTCTTACATTTTAGAGACTTGAAGGATGTTTCTCCAGCTTATATCCAAGTTTAATTTTAGTATATTATATTCAGTGTTTTTGAAAAATGATTTTGAATCTTAAGTTACAGTAACTTAACATTGTAATTATTAATGTAATTTATAGTTTTTAAAATGTTGGGTTTTAATTATTGTGGGAGATCACAAAGCAGATGTTCTTAAGGTTTAGTTTCTAAGACATAGCTTTTCTATGCAAGCAAAACAACTTGAAACAAAGGAATCTTGTCACTATCCTATGCTTATTTCCTTAGGAACTAAAGTTACTGCTTCAACGTTCTACTCTATTATTTTCACAAGGCAAAATGTATGGTTATGTGGATACCTTGCTTACCATGTTGGCCATGCTTTTAAAGGTAGGTAGTAATCTGTCTTTATATTAGCCTTGTTGACTTTTTAAATGTTTAGAATTTGGTTTAAACATAGGTCGTAACTATTTTGTAACTCCCTTTTAAACTTTTTAAAGTTAAAAGTCAGATAAAAGGCAGACAACCTAGAGATTAATGGTATGTAATTGAAATTCTACATGAAAGTATAAACGACTACAGACTGTAAAATAAAATCTTTGCTAGTACATATTTCGAAAAGTGAGAACCATCGTAGTGTCCGTTATTGGCCCTGTGGACACTACTGTGTGCCCATATTGTTTACTTTGCAAAGATGTTTTCTGGGTATGACATCCTTTCTGAGTCTGGCTTCTTACAGGGAGATAGTTAACTGTCTGTGTGTGTGTGTGAGATAAACATAATGTGAATGGCTGTCTTTTTCCTTACTAAGGTGGGTAGTGTGACTTGGACTCCTTTATTAAGGAAAAAATAAGTCTATTCATTCTCTTTTAGGTGTTCATATACACGATAATTGGTGTTTTATTCCCCTTACTAAAGAAGCTTTCAGACACATCTGTGATACTTGTTTCCCATAGATTTTCTTTAAAAAATTATGGACTAAAAATGCTTCCCTGGTGGCTCAGCGGTAGATAACCCACCTGCAATGCAGGAACCACAGGAGACATGGGTTCAATCCCTGGATTGAAGATCCCTTGGAAGAGGGCATGGCAACCCACTCCAGTATTCTTGCCTGGAGAATCCCTATGGACAGAGGAGCCTGGCGGGCCACAGTCCATTGGGTCGCAAAGAGTTGGACACAACTGAAGCAACTTAGCATACACGCACATGACTGAAAATTTCAATTATCTTTAATTCAGGTAGCAATGAATAGAGCCCAAGTCTGTTTGATATCCAGTTCCAAATCTGGAGAGAGGCATCTCTACCTTATTAAAGTGTCAAGAGACAAAATATCAGACAACAATGACCAAGAGTCAGCAAATTGTGATGCAAAAGGTAATTACTTTCATTTGCTTTATTGTGTAAAACTTGGCTGAGTTGGAAAAAAAAAACTCATGAAGTAGCATGTGACAGTAATCTTATTGAAAATTATATTTTCTAGTCTAGATCCCTTAGGAAAAATAAACTCATTTGGTGTTTTCAAAAAAGAAAGAAAGGTTGTATATAAATACTTCAGTGTAAGAAAATTAAAAAGCAGGTGTCTACTTAGATCCTTCTGTGAAAAAACTAAAACAATCTTTTGTGATAATTAGCTGATAATACAGATTGCTTTATTTGTCTGGTTACTTCGACTGCATATGTTAAGCTCTTCTTTGATAAATGAATTTGTCTCTGTTAAATTCGTTTCTGACAAATGTAGCAACAGTCATAGAAATTCTGCAAATAAGTTGCTTTGGCCCAATCTCAACTATGCGACTTTAAAACCATCTATTTTTAACTGGAAAAGGATCAAGGATGTTGGGTGACATTATTACTCAAGAGAACTTTGGAAAAGACCTAGGCTATAAGTCTAGCAGAAAGTTATTTCATTGTTAATCATGTCCACAGATATTAATTAAACTGTTGTTACCAATATGGCAGAGTGCAACGGACAAAGTTTTACAATCCAGATGAGCTGAATCTCTGTTAAGCACAGTAAGGACATAAGCAAGATGTTGTTGGGGAAGAGAGTCAGAGGATAGGAATGTGGGCTCAGATGCTCGTAATCTAGCCTTAGAGCCCTGCTGTCTCTTGAGTTCATTGATTCTGGGCTTAACCCAGTGTCTGCCCACATCATTTTGGACTATGTTTCCTCAAGTTACATTTTTCTCTGTCTGATCCTACCTGTTTCCTCTTCCACTGTTTCCTCATTTCAGGGTCATTATTGGTTTTTCTTAAGCTCATAAGGTCTTTGTTTTGTTATTAATAGTTTCATCATGATGAGGATCACATTATACCAGTGCATCATGGTAGGATTATCTCGGGCACTTGATATTACATGTATCTTTGTACTGGGGCTTCCAAGGTGGATCAGTGGTAAAGAACCTGCCTGCCAGTGCAGGAGATGCAGGAGATGTGAGTTCAATCCCTGGGTCAGGAAGATCCCCTGGAGAAAGAAATGGCAACCCATTCCAGTATTCTTGTCTGGAAAATTTCATGAACAGAGGAGCCTGGTGGGCTACAGTCCATGGGGTTTGCAAAAGAATCAGACATGATTGAGCACACACATACATCTTTGTACTAATTTTTCACTCAATATTTTCTCATGTTCTGGTCTCTTTGTAGCTGTTAAGGAATGTGTCATATTCCATTGGATAGTGGTTTTATAATTTGTTTAATCATTCCCTTTTTTAAAGTTATTATATGGTTTCTTTTGATAATTTTCTTTTCTAAGTAATACCATTGTTGTTTAGTCACTCGGTCGTGTCTGACTCTGTGACCCCATGGACTGCAGCACGTCAGGCCTCTCTGTCATTCACTGTCTCATGGAGTTTCCTCAAACTCTTGTCCATTGAGTCAATGATGCCATCCAACTAAGTAATACCATAGTGATCATCTTTGTGCCTATAGATTTATCTGTATTTCTGAGTAGTCATTTAGGATAGATTCTCAGATAAATATTGAATTGAAGGTGGTAAAAAAAATTTTATGGCTTTTGGTATTTCTCATAGGCTGTAAAAGGAAGGCTTTTTATAGACAAATAAGGGAGAGAAGATTAAGTATGAATTTGAAATCCTTTGTTGAGTAAACATTTGAATGCCTTGTATGTGCACATTCCCATATCTGACCTCAGTCATGGAAAGCACCCTTGCTCTGCCCTGAAGGTGCATATATCCAAGCTAGCACTGAAAAACACAAATGATGTAGCTGGACTTTACCGAGGATGAATCAGAAGTGAGGATTACCTGGGACTGCAGATTGTTTGTTAGGTAGAGCAGAGGGAGTCAGGTTGAGGGAGTGAAAAGAAGCCCCTCCTTCTCGTCATTGTCAGAAGATGGTGGCAAGAATTCAGTCCTCTAGGGCCTTGGTTATTCAACTTAATTTCACTTTGGACTAGATCATGTTAATTTTCTTTGTGATACTGCTACTTCTGTAAATATAGTATCCTAACTGATCTTCATTGGTCTCATTTTAGCAATATTTGCTGTACTCACGAGTGTCTTGACAAAAGATGACTGGTGGAACCTCCTTTTGAAGGCCATATACTCCTTATGTGACCTATCCCGGTTCCAGGAGGCTGAGTTACTTGTTGATTCTTCATTGGAATACTGCTCATTTTATGAAGACAAGCCAAAACGCAAAGAGTTAGAATACTTTGGTCTGTCTGCTGCAATTCTGGACAAAAATTTCAGAAAGGCATACAACTATATCAGGTGATTTTCCAATAACTTATTTTAATTAGATTCTTTGATGGAGCATGTATATTTACTTTGACTTAATTTTACATGCTCAAGATTTAGTAAGCTGTGTAACTCTTGCTTACAGATTAATTCGGTTCATTGGTGGTTCTTGGAAGCAGTATAAGAGAGCATACACTCCCATAAGAGATTTACTTAAACCTTTGTGCCTCAGTCTCCCCATTTTTTTATGGTAAAACAGGCATCATAATATTACCACCTCATAGGTTATTGTGAGAGTTAAGTCAGTATGCATTATTATTCAGTGTTCATTGTACTGCATCTGTGAATGGGTTGGGAGAGGAGATAAAACTTAAACCTCTTGATTCTGTCTTTTTGGTTTAAACGTTTGTTGAAAAGCAGAAATAAGATGGAGAAACACTACATACCCCTTATTGAGGGTGGTGAATTTCAGTGTTGATAGGACAGCACTGAAGGGTTTCTTTCTTTTTTTTTTTTTTTATTTATTTATTGATAAATAAAACATTTTATTAATAACTATGAAATTTAGTACCATTACTTTGTTACATAGATATGTTATTACTCTTATTTTTTTTTCTTTTAATTTTATTTTATTTTTAAACTTTATATAATTGTATTAGTTTTGCCAAATATCAAAATGAATCCGCCACAGGTATACATGTGTTCCACAGGTACACATGAAGGGTTTCAATCTTAAAAATCAAGAAGTTTTTTTCCTGTACACTACTTTTTACTCTCATTCTCTTTTTGCAATTTTAGAATAATGGTAATGGAAAATGTCAATAAACCCCAGCTCTGGAACATTTTCAATCAAGTTACCATGCATTCCCAAGAAGTAAGACATCATCGCTTTTGTCTCCGTTTAATGCTGAAAAACCCAGATAATCATGCCCTCTGTGTCTTAAATGGACACAATGCATTCGTGTCTGGTAGTTTTAAGCATGCACTTGGTGAGTGTCCTGGCACATGACTTTGTCTCCCTCTCTCTGCTTTGGTTTCTGTATCTCTGAAATGGAGATAACCTTGTAGATTATTGTAGAAATTAAATGAGTTAATATAAAGTACTTAAAATAATGTCTGGTACATATAGTAAGTGGTTTTAAGTATTCACAGTAATTATAATAAATATTTATTTTTCTTGTGATGCTTTGGTTTCAAAAGGCTAAAGTAAGTCTTTAAAGTAGGTCTTTGAAGTACGACTTTAAAGCGTGACTTAGGCTTGTTTGTTAAAATATCATGTAAGAAACGAGTTGCCAGTCCAGGTTCGATGCACGATACTGGATGCTTGGGGCTAGTGCACTGGGACGACCCAGAGGGATGGTATGGGGAGGGAGGAGGGACGAGGGTTCAGGATGGGGAGCACATGTATACCTGTGGTGGATTCATTTTGATATTTGGCAAAACTAATACAATTATGTAAAGTTTAAAAATAAAATAAAATTTAAAAAAATAAATAAAATAGATAACTAACAAGGACTACTGTATAATACAGGAAACTCTGCTCAATATTCTGTAATAACCTAAATGGGAAAAGAATTTGAAAAAGAAGAGATATATGTGTATGTATACCTGAATCACTTTGCTGTATACCTGAAACTTTGTATACTAATACAAAGAATTTGAAAAAGAAGAGATATATGTGTACGTATACCTGAATCACTTTGCTGTATACCTGTAACTTTGTATACTAATACAACTTTGTAAATCAACTGTACTCCATTATAAAATAAAAATGAAAAAACTCAAAAAAAAATAATAATTTTCATTAGTTATAGATGCTTTGCTAAATGATTTTAATTTGCTATAGTATAAAAAGGGACTTAAGATTCTTTGATAGTTTATTCCTTTAGGAGATGTCTTTTTTTTTCTTGTCTTGATTTATTTTTTTACGTATACATATATCTGTTCTTTTTCAAATTCTTTTCCCATTTAGGTTATTATAGAATATTGAGTAGAGTTCCCTGTCCTATAGAGAGAGTAGGTCCCTGTTGGTTATCTGTTTCAAGTGCAGTAGTGTGTATGTCAATCCCAAACTCAAGATTTATCCCCACCACCACCACCTTTCTGCCTTGGTAACCATGTTTGCTTTTATTTATTTATTTTTATTTAATTTATTTTATTTTATTTTTTAACTTTACAATATTGTATTGGTTTTGCCATATATCAACATGAATCCACACAGGTATACACATGTTCCCCATCCTGAACCCTCCTCTCTCGTCCCTCCCCATACCCTCCCTCTGGGTCGTCCCAGTGCACCAGCCCCAAGCATCCAGTACCGTGCATCAAACCTGGACTGGTGACTCATTTCATATATGATATTATACATGTTTCAGTGCCATTCTCCCAAATCATTCCACCCTCTCATATTTGCTTTTAGAGTCTGTGAGTCTGTTTCTGTTTTGTAAGTACATTCATTTGTATCCCTTTTTGAGATTCTGAATATAAGTGATATCATATGATATTTGTCTTTGACTTACTTAGCTTAGTTTGATAACCTCTAGGTCCACCCATGTTGCGGCAAATGGCATTATTTCATTCTTTTTAATGGCGAGTAATATTCCATTGTATGTATGTACCAGATCTTTTTATCCATTCATCTGTCAGTGGACATTTAGGTTGCTACCATGTCTTGGCTATGTGAGTGTGTATGTACCTTTTCAAACTGTGTTTTTCTCTGGATATGTGCCCAGGAGTGGGATTGCTGGATCATATGGTAGTTCTATTTTTAGTTTTTTAAGGAACCTCCATACTGTTCTCCATAGTGGCTGAACAAATTTAATTCCTACCAACAATGAAGGGGAGTTCCCTCTTCTCCACAGCATCTTCAGCATTTATTGTTTGTAGACTTTTTGATGATGGCCATTCTGACTAGTGTGAGACGAGTCTTTATAATTCTTATTAATAATTAAACAGAGGGAAAATTCATTAACCATTTACAGGAAATTTCTGTAATAAGGAACCAGGAGCAAGCAAGTAGAAAAATAGTTAACCAAAAGTTTAAACTTAAAATGAGGCATGTATCTCCTGCTGCTGGCAATAAAATATATTGCCAGATTCACTTCTGTGTATACTGTGATTTTGGCTGTTTAATGCTTTAATGTTTCTTGTGTATGGTTGCTGTTTTTATAGTTGTTCAGCCAGTAATCTTGAACATCAGATGTTGAAGCTTTTCTTCACTGTGTATACTTTTTTGGAATTATTAGTTTACTATTAAGAAAACTATATGTAAAAGAGATTAAAATAGAAAGTCCAAATGGCAGTCTACCATTTGTGCTGCTAAGGAGACTTTACAGTGCTGTTTCTTCTGGAATAGAAGTTTTCTTATCTATATGATAAATTATAGATCATTCCTTTACAAGAAAAATTTGCTAAAATTCCTCTCTCATACAGTTAGACTTTTGACATGAGATAATTTTTTATATAAACTATATGGAATTCATAAAACCCTGAATTTTTATCTTGTTATTAGATACAATTTAGCTCTTCTCAGGAAAAACAGTTGCTATGTTTGAGGCAATAATACCCATAAACTTAAAAAACAAAACTATTTTTCTCACCTCCATGATCTATCACATTAGCATCTATAAGACAGGTCTCAGTTAATTTTATGAAAGAATTCACCAACAGACACATTCCCTCATTAGTTTTTTAAAAGATTTGAGATCATAAAATAGATATATGATCACAGTTATTCAATTGTTTATTTTTGAAGTACTACTCTACTTGGAAATGTCAAACTATACCTTTAAAAAAGTTACTTTTGTACTCAGTTTTAATCATCATGGTCAAAATACGTTGATGGGTAAATCCTTCTCTTTTTGTTGTATGTTATATATTTTAAAATTCGTATTAATATGCATCTGGTTGATATTTTGGAATATAACCTTTGTATCTGTTAAAGTGATAGTAATGTTTGTTTACCTTAAACTATATTTGAGTAAGTGTTGAAGAAATAAGGAATGGTGTTTTTGTCCTGTCATCTAACATCACTGCTCATTTTTCAGGACAGTATGTGCAGGCCTTTCGCACTCATCCCCAGGAACCTCTCTATAACCTCTGTATAGGCCTGACCTTTATTCACATGGCATCCCAGAAGTATGTATTAAAGAGACATGCTCTTATTGTGCAGGTAATTCATTTGGATTCCTCACTACTTGATTTTATGTTCTTTAAAAATGAATATACTTAATGCTTTTATTTCCCTGCTTCAAAAGTAGTATCTGCTTAGTGCACCTGTTGGGAGTATCCATTCCTGTGTTCAGCACTCATGGATCAACATATAGGAGTACTCCTGGCCAAGACTTACACAGCCATGTGGAAGGGATGCACAGCCAGATCAGAAGAGAAGGGTCAGGCAGAATCTTAGGGAATCCTGTGCAGGCTTTCTTGTATTCTGGAGCCTCAGAGGCTTCCAGCCTTACAGGTCCTAAAGAGTTTTTAAATTAGTTTTTAAAAATAATACAGACATACAATAATGTATGGATACGTGCTTGTGTGACTGTTTCCTTACGTCATCACCACGAATTGCTCTTTTAAAGTCGTAGTTCATAAAGCCATTTGCATCACCTTTTTGTTTTCTTGTTTACCTCCTTAACATAGCGTGTCTCCCTAGTGAAAATACAAACTCCAAGATCCTCTAGTGAAAATACAAACTCCAAGAGGTCAGAGACCTGGTCTGTCTCATTCACCCCTGTATCCTCAGAACTTCTGCTTTTGTTTCAGTTTTCATGTTTGATGCATGTATATACCTGTTTTTTAAGTAATTAGGGAAGGAAAGTAAATGTTCTTTCTTAGATATTTGTCTTTGAATTTCTCATTTTTAAACACATAGATTTGATTCTTCTGAGATTAATAGCTTGTCTGCTATTACTTAACAGAGAGCCATGTTTTTCAGTAGAAGTCATATTCATGTACTCAAATGGATTCATTTATCATGCAGAAAATATGACTTGTTTATTGAGCATACTTTTTATTCCTAGAATGCATTAATTCTAACAAATTCCTTAATTTTTATTATTTATTAACTTATGAAGAAAAATTTGTGACCATTTATTACATACCAGATCACCCAGGAAATAATTGCATTTTATTTTTTATACATACAAATCTGTTGATTTAATGCTCAGGTAATATATTTGCTTAATTGCTTATATCAGTTACTTGCATCTTGGCAGTTTGTAGCTTTCTGTGCATGGTAGAAGTTGAAGTTGCATTGAAGAGGAAAGTGAATACAGGAAGACGTGAAGAAGCAAGTTGCTTTTTTGGATGCTGTGACACACAGAGAGCCTGCTTCATTATAGCTATGCTCTGAAATAATCAGTTTCTCCATAAAGCTATTGAGTCAGAAGCTTTCAGAGGGGAAAAGAGAAAATCAAGTTTTTTAACATTAAAAAGTTATTAAGGCTCTGAGAGGTATATAAAAGGTACCATTTAACCAGAAAGGTCAGATATACTCAAGTGAGTTTGTTCCTGAGGATGCAACTTTCTAAATTATCATCATAAGAGCTTGGAGTTTATATTGTGGTCAAGCTTTTAGACATGTATCTCAAACCTAAAATTTTACTAGCCTCTAATGCCACAAAAACCAACTTGAAACCATAGAAATATATATTCTCTGTTTTACATTATGGGTCTTTGCTAGCTAGTTGTTACATTTGGCTTTGTTTTCTGTGAATTTTTTGTCTTTAGTTAAAAAAAAATATCTCCTTTACACTTTTGGAAGAAATCTGAACTATATTATGATATGACACTGTACCACAGACATATATTCTTTTAGGGTGAGACTGTCTTTAAAAAAAAAATTGGGGGGACTTCTTGGTGGTCCATTGGTTAAGACTCCACACTTCTAATGTAGCGGATGCGGGTTCAATCCCTGATTGGGAAACTAAGATCCCACATGCTGCACAGCGTAGCCAAAAATAGAAAATTGTATTCCTGCCCCTGCACTTGCTTGTCAAATGACTGAACTATTGAATTATTATTATTATCTTTTCTCTTTGGTAGGGCTTTTCCTTTCTTAATCGATACCTCAGTTTACGTGGGCCTTGCCAGGAGACATTCTACAACTTGGGCCGTGCCCTTCACCAACTGGGGCTGCAACATCTTGCAATCCACTATTATCAGAAGGCCCTGGAGCTCCCTCCACTTGTGGTAGAGGTACTGTATGATTTACTTTGAAAAACTGAGGAGACACTTCATCTATCGATAAGTTGCAGTTAGCTCAGTATTGTGGTGAAATTAATCATAGCTTATATATTAAAATGTATTCTCCCCTTACTGAATGCACTTATTTAATTATGTTCAGCAACAAGTAATTGTTTGACATCCTCACCTACTGACCTAATCAGCAACCATGTGGACACATATGACTTATGGTTATGACCCTTGCGGTTATCCTAAGATAGCCCCAGTGGTTTACAGGTTGAGCTGGTACACAGGAACCCTGAGTATTGAGTTCTGTAGCCATTATTCATTTTCAAGTTCAAAAATGTAGCTAACATACTTCTTTCTAGAGATTAAAGATCAGTATAAACATAGTTTTGTTTAAGTTAATGTAATATAGGGTGAAGTGTTGCCAATACTATGATAATCTGTGTTTAAAGCCTAATTTCTGAAGGAAAGTATGTTATCATTACTCAGTTTTAAAAATTGCACTCATAATCCCTCATTCCCTCACAACTCTTTTCTGTTACCCTTGTACAGCTTTAGTCGTTAGGCAAATGAGTACCTGCTCTTATAGTTCTGCTGATGAAATACATACACTTTTGTGTTCTTAACTTCATAAATAATTTATGTATTGCTCCTTAAGCTTTATAGGGCAACATTTTTCATTGATGCAGATGTTCTTAGTTGACTCCAAAATTTTGTGGGAGAAGAATAGGAATATAGACGTAATCTACTCCATTGAGGTAATTGGTTGGGTTATTTAAGTAGGAAAAAAAAGTAATAACACCCATAGGGTAGTCATTATAATCAATTTGGTGTATGCCCTTCTAGACCTATGTTTTATATGCCTTTCTGTTATATAGTACAGATATTTTTTTTCTCATCTGGTCATTTGTGTTATGATTTTTTTTCTACATGCAGAAGTTTTACATTTTTTATGAAGTCATATCAGTCTTTCTAGTTCCTACTTTTGGCATTTATTATACTTAAAAGGGCTTTTCCTACCAAGGTTATATTATTATTCAACTGTATTTTTTCTTCTATGGTTTCATTTTTTTTTTACTCTTAAATCCTAATTCATCTGGTGTTTATTCTGCTATGTCTTGTGAATGAAACTTTTTTTCTTTAACTTATTGGTTAGACATTTAAAAATATTTGATGAAACAGTTACTATAACAATTAACTGAAGTCAGCATTACCTGATAAAAATGTATATTCAAGATATATGCTTAGTTTTATAAATTTTTTCAGTAATATGAATTTTAATAGTTTTTTGAACACTTACAAAAGCTGTTTATTTGCCATAAAATTGTCCTGGCTGTCAGTTTGAAATATACTCATTTTTGTATTTTCCCCCCTAGGGTATAGAAATTGACCAGATAGACTTACGAAGAGATATTGCCTACAACTTGTCTCTCATATATCAGAACAGCGGGAATACTGGAATGGCTCAGAAACTTTTATTTACTTACTGTTCTATATAAAGCCCCTCAGCTGGGGAAGGAGCTTGGGCAGCTGCTGTGCATGGACCAGTATTTTCTGTCTCAGGGCTTATTATTAACCCCAAGATGGACATAAATTCATGATTATCTGTGTTTCATTTTTAATATGTGATAATTATCTTTTGATAGATTGGCAAAATTATCACTCCTACAAGAATTTTATATTGTTCTGTCATTTTCCTTTACCAGTTTTTTGTAAGTTGTCCCCCAAACTGAAGTGGACATTAGTAGCCATTGAACCAGCATTGAGTTGAGTACACTACTTTTTTTCCACACCATTTATTCATTTGTGTATGTAATACCACATATTAAACACCTGCTGTATACCAGGCACTGTAATAGTTGTGTTTGGAATACAGTAGTAAGAGAGATGTTACCTCTCAATACAGTTCTTTGAATACAGACCTTGAGCATATGTTTATTTGAAAGAAATATTTGCTACATATGTATTTCTACATACATCATTGTTGTCAGTCATCCATTTTCTTAGTGCCCTGTTGTTATCACCGTAGTCTTTGAGATATACAGAAAAGGAGGTTGCTTAGTAAAAGAAAGACAAATTGGGACTCTGATGTCAGCACAATTATGTAATTCACTTTGCTCCTTGGAAAATTGTTTTAAATGGTTATGTGGTGGGAAGACAAGTAATTGAGCTAATCTTTTGTTTTTCACCTGCATGTATCTTAGCTATAAAGGCAGGCCTGGGAGGCTGGGCTTAATTCATAGCAACCTATTGTGATGCAAATTTTTTTTAAAAAAGCATTTTCAGTGTTTGGCTTTCTGGCCAAAAGAAAAAAAGAGAACTAGATTCAGTAACATGATCTGGTTTCCATTTTAAGATCACTAGGAATGTAGGAAGACTAGGGAATTTTATGTATGAAATAAAGTATTGCTGATGAAAAGACCCTGATGCTGGGAAAGAGTCAGGGCAGGAGGAGAAGGGGACGACAGAGGACGAGATGGTTGGATGACATCACTGACTCAATGGACATGGGTTTGGGTGGACTCTGGGAGTTGGTGATGGACAGGGAGGCCTGGCGTGCTGCAGTTCATGGGGTCGCAAAGAGTTGGACACGACTGAGTGACTGAACTGAACTGATGAAGTAGAAGCAGATTAAAAACCTTTTACTTATCTCAAATATTGTATATTATTGGGTCTAAGATAATAGTATTTGTTAGACATACTGTTGGTTTAATAATAGCTTTTTAGAGTTTCTTTTTAGGAGGAAACAAATGCTGTAGTAAATGTCCATGTGGATTTTAAGTCCCAGTCCACTTGTATGTGGAAAACAAGTATGAGACTTAGGATGAAAGAAGTACAGGGGACTTTAAGAATTCTTACCACTATTTACACTGTATATATAATTTTGTAGTTGAGAAGCAGAATTGGTATGTAATAAGTAAATGTATGGTACTCTGTGTGTGTGTATGTGTATATATAGAATTTAAATAAACTTTATTTTTGTAATTAAAGTTGTTTCATATGTTTATATATATTTGTTGTATTTCATGCCATTTGCAGGTAATGATAAAGCTGACTGTGATAGACTGCTTAGATAGATTAATGACTTGGAATCCTTGTGGAGTTGAGTACTCTGCATTCAGAGTTTCTCTCTTGAATTAAACTCACTGTGCTGTAACTCCAGGATCTGCTAAATAGCCTTGGAAGACACAGTAGATCTCTCTAGTAGTTATATAAGGGGGAAAAAAGCTGATAATTGCAAAAGTTTGTTTATCATTTAAGACTGTAACTACCATTTGCTGAGCGTTTTCACTATGCTACTGTGTTTTAAGTATGGTGCAGGATATTTTAGAGACCTTAACTCTGATTCTCTCAGAGAATCACCTGTAAGGAAGTTGTTATTGTTGTAGTTACTATCATCCCTGGCGTGCTGTGGTTCATGGGGTTGCAAAGAGTTGGACACAACTGAGCGACTGAACTGAACTGATTATCATCCCCGTTTTATTTAAAGAGATTAAATAGCATGCTGAAGATCACTAGCAAGCTACTCCTTGCTCAGAGATGTTCCTTTTGAGGAACTGCAGGAACATTTCCTGCAGTTCAGAGTAACAACTTAAAAAGTGAACATGTTTACTTTAGAAAGAAAAAGGAGATGGGCAGTTATTTTTTCTATCCTTCAGGCCTTCTATTTTTTTTTAATTAAAAGTTTTTGTTTTCTTTTTTTAATTTAATATTAATTTATTTATAATGTTGTGTTTGTTTCAGGTGTATAGAAAAGTGATTCAGTTATACACATATTCATTCTTCTTCAGATTCTTTTCCCAATAGGTTATTATAGAATATTGAGTAGAGTTTCCTGTATCATACAGTAGGTCCTTGTTGACTGTCTTACATATTGTTCAGTTGCCAAGTCTTGTCCAACTCTTTGTAACCCCATGATTGCAGCATGTCAGGGTTCACTGCTCCTCACTGTCTCCCAAAGTTTGCCCAAGTTTGTGTCCATTGAGTTTGTGATTCTATCCAGCCTCTCATCCTCTGCTGCCCTTTCTACTCCTTTTGCCTTCAGTCTTTCCCAGCATCAAGGTCTTTTCCAGTGAGTCGGCTTTTTGCATCAGGTGGCCAGAGTATTGGAGCTTCACCTTGGGCATTAGTCCTTCCAGTGAGTATTCAGGGTTGATTTCCTTTAGGATTGACTGGTTTGATCTCCTTGCTGTCCAAGGGACTCTCAAGAGTCTTCTCCAGCACCATAATTCAAAGCATCAACTCTTTGACACTCAGCCTTCTTTATGGTTCAGCTCTCAAATCCATACATGACTACTGGAACAACCATAGCTTTGACTAGATGGACCTCTGTTGGAAAAGTAATGTCTCTGGTTTATAATATGCTGGCTAGGTTGGTCGTAGCTTTCCTTCCAAAAAAGGAAGTGTCTTCTAATTTCATGACTGCAGTCACCATCCACAATGATTTTGGAGCCCAAGAAGAGAAAATCTGTCACTGCTTCCACTTTTTCCCCTTCTAATTGCCATAAAATGATGGGACCAGATGCTTTGGTATTAGTGTTTTTAATATTGAGTTTCAAGCCAGCTTTTTCACTCTCCCCTTTCACCCTCATCACAAAGCTCTTTAATTCCTCTTCAGTTTCTGCCATTAGAGTGTAACCATCTGCATATCTGAGGTTGTTGATATTTCTCCTGGCAATCTTGATTCCAGCTTGTAATTCATCCAACTTGGCATTTCACATGATGTACTCTGCATATAAATT
This sequence comes from Bos indicus x Bos taurus, assembly GCF_003369695.1. NCBI lineage: Eukaryota > Metazoa > Chordata > Mammalia > Artiodactyla > Bovidae > Bos > Bos indicus x Bos taurus. The sequence continues at coordinate 85,268,088 of NC_040077.1, read as the reverse complement.
AAATCAACAGGGTGACAGTATATAGCCTTATACTCCTTTCCCAGTTGTGAACCAGTCAGTTGTTCCATGTCTGGTACTGTTGTTTCTTGACCCACATACAGGTTTCTCAGGAGATGGGTAAGATGGTCTGGTATTCCCATCTCTTTAAGAATTTTCCAGTTTGTTGTGATCCACACAGTCAAAGGCTTTTACATAGTCAGTGAAGCAGAGTAGATGTTTTTCTGGAATTCCCTTGCTTTCTCTATGATTCAGACAGTTTTGGCAATTTGATCTCTGGTTCCTCTGCCTTTTCTAAACCCAGCTTGTACATCTGGAAGTTCTCAATTCAAGTATTGCTGAAGCCTAGCTTGAAGGATTTTGAGCATAACCTTTCTAGCATGGGAATTGAGCGCAATTGTCCGGTAGTTTGAACATCCTTTGGCATTGCCCCTCTTTGGGATTGGAATGAAAACTGACCTTTTCCAGTCCTGTGGCCACTGCTGAGTTTTCCAAAGTTGCTGGCATATTGATTGCAGCACTTTCACAGCATTATCTTTTAGGATTTGAAATCGCTCAATTGGAATTCCACTAGCTTTGTTCGTAGTGATGCTTCCTAAGGCCCACTTGACTTCACACTCCAGGATGTCTAGCCCTAGGTGGGTGATCACAACATTGTGGTTATCTGGGTCATTAAGATCTTTTTTGTATTGTTTTGTGTATTCTTGCCACCTCTTAAAACTCTGCTTCTGTTAGGGCCATACTGTTTCTGTCCTTTATTGTGCCCATCTTTGCTTGAAATGTTCCCTTGGTAGCTCTGATTTTCTTGAAGAGATCTGTAGTCTTTCCCATTCTGTTGTTTTCCTCTGTTGCTTTTATTGATCACTTACGAAGGCTTTCTTATCTCTCCTTACTATTCTTTGGAATGCTGCATTCAGGTGGATATATTTTTCCTTTTCTCCTTTGCCTTTTGTTTCTCTTAGCTATTTGTAAGATCTCCTCAGACAACCATTTTGCCTTTTTGCATTTTTTTTTCTTGGGGATAGTTTTGATTACCGTCTCCTGTACAATGTTGTTAAGCTCTGTCCTTAGTTCTTCAGACGTAAGAATTAGCAGGTGAGGTGGGGCTAAAAATTGGTGAAGCAGTTGTAAATCTGTTAAGCTGCTAGATTTTCCTAGTTGCCATGTTCACCTAGAGTAGGTTCCCACTTCACCCATGCCCTGCAGAACACCAGTGGTTAATTTTCTGGAGCTGCTGAATGAGGATCATGGGATTCGGGAAAACCGGGCATAGCCAAAGGCAGAGTGTTACACTGAAAGCAGGGGATTAAATGAAAATCTACACACCTAACAGTGATCTCAGCATCCTCCTATTAAACTCCCAGAAAACTGGCAACAAAGTTAACATCCTTCAAGCAGGGGATTAGAGAAAATTCTCTCAAAAATCCTAGAAAAAAGACCTTTATATTCTCTCAGCTGCGGCCTCCACCAGTGCACACATCCCTCCCACTTTAACTAAGCCCCAGTCAGCTCCAGGATACCTTGCTATTCATCTGAACAGGCAGCTTATGATCATTAGACATTTGAGGAAAGCCTCTGAAAAGAGAGGCATTCATATAAACAAATGGGTAGGGGACTGGAACTCAGGGAATAGAACCAGTGCAGGAAGTAGAGAAATACAGAAAATGTAATTAATATTCTCAGATGAAAGAATATTATATATATGAAAGTGCTGCACTCAATATGTCAGCAAATTTGGAAAACTCAGCAGTGGCCACAGGACTGGAAAAGGTCAGTTTTCATTCCAATCCCAAGAAAGGCAATGCCAAGTACCAGACAATTGCACTCATCTCACACGCTAGTAAAGTAATGCTCAAAATTCTCCAAGCCAGGCTTCAACAATATGTGAACCGTGAGCTTCCTGATGTTCAAGCTGGTTTTAGAAAAGGCAGAGGAACCAGAGATCCAATTGCCAACATCCGCTGGATCATCGATAAAGAGAGTACCAGAAAAACATCTATTTCTGCTTTATTGACTATGCCAAAGCCTTTGACTGTGTGGATCACAATAAACTGTGGAAAATTCTGAAAGAGATGGGAATACCAGACCACCTGACCTGCCTCTTGAGAAACCTATATACAGGTCAGGAAGCAACAGTTAGAACTGGACATGGAACAACAGATTGGTTCCAAATAGGAAAAGGAGTACGTCAAGGCTATATATTGTCACCCTGCTTATTTAACTTATATGCAGAGTACCTCATGAGAAATGCTGGGCTGGAAGAAGTACGAGCCGGAATCAAGATTGCCAGGAGAAATATCAGTAACCTCAGATATGCAGATGACACCACCCTTATGGCAGAAAGTGGACAGGACCTAAAAAGCCTCTTGATGAAAGTGAAAGAGGAGAGTGAAAAAGTTGGCTTAAAGCTCAACATTCAGAAAACCAAGATCATGGCATCTGGTCCCATCACTTCATAGCAAATAGATGGGGAAACAGTGGAAATAGTGTCAGACTTTATTTTTGGGGGCTCGAAAATCACTGCAGATGGTGACTGCAGCCATGAAATTAAAAGACGCTTACTCCTTGGAAGGAAAGTTATGACCAACCTAGATAGCATATTGAAAAGCAGAGACATTACTTTGCCAACAAAGGTCCGTCTAGTCAAGGCTATGGTTTTTCCAGTGGTCATGTATGGATGTGAGAGTTGGACTGTGAAGAAAGCTGAGTGCCGAAGAATTGATGCTTTTAAACTGTGGTGTTGGAGAAGACTCTTGAGAGTCCCTTGGACTGCAAGGAGATCCAACCAGTCCATTCTAAAGGAGATCAGTCCTGGGTGTTCTTTGGAAGGAGTGATGCTAAAGCTGAAACTCCAGTACTTTGGCCATCTCATGCGAAGAGTCCACTCACTGGAAAAGACTCTGATGCTGGGAGGGATTGGGGGCAGGAGGAGAAGGGGACAGCAGAGGATGAGATGGCTGGATGGCATCACCGACTCGATGGGCGTGAGTCTGAGTGAACTCTGGGAGTTGGTGATGGACAGGGAGGCCTGGCGTGCTGCGATTCATGGAGTTGGACACGACCTAACAACTGACTTGAACTGAACAGAAGAGAAAAGTGCTGTAAAAAGCAATATTCAAAAAATAAAATATCAAATTAAAAATGTAACTTCCAGAATTAGTGCTATGAAAGGGTTGGGGAAAAATAGAATTTTAAAAAGGTAAAAGCGAAAATTGAAGAGAGAATTTCAGATGAGAAAATTAAAAGCTATAGAACAGTCTAAATGACAAGTTCTTTGTGGCAATTACCAGATCTTACAAATTCATTTATATTTTAAAGTGTGTGATTGCTTGATTTATAATAATTTCAGTAGGAGGAACAGTGATTTTTTTATATGCAGTAGATGGCAGTACATTCTATAAATTGGGAATTGTATTTCATCATTTCATTGTCTTAATACAATTATGCCAGCTTTTGATATTTTTCCTCCAAAATAAGCCTAACTACTTTTATTAGAGGAGAAAAAATTTCAATATCCCTCTCCACATTTGGGCTTATATCATATCCCAAAAGCTTTGTCCCTTTGCACTGCTCTCTGTTAGCATGGAGAGGACAGCTGGAGCCCTGTGTTTCTTGCTGCCCTGAGCAAAAGAATGTCTAGGAATTATCAAAGGTACACACATCATACAAGATAGATTTTTTTCTAATTTTTGGACTCAAGCAAACTAGGATCAGAGTGAGAATTAGCAGCACCACTTGGCATTTTAGTAAAGACACGCAAATGTGTTTCTATTTAGAAAATGGCCTTCAAGCAAGCGAAGAAAGAGAAAGCTGAATAAAGATACCTCCACTCATGGGCCCACAGCTTTGCCGAGTCAGTCCTGGAATAGCCAGTTGTAAGGATGTGAGTTGTTGCCTCTTTCTAGAGCTATGTAGTGGTGTAGATTAATTTCAGTTTCTAGTTTTAGAGAAGTATGAATGCAGCCAAACAAGTGTCTCTTATTTAGGCCCACCTGGCAGCCCACTCCAGTATTCTTGCCTGGAGAATCCAAGGGATGGAGGAGGAGCCTGGTGGGCTGCCGTCTATGGGGTTGCATGGAGTCGGACACGACTGAAGTGACTTAGCAGCAGCAACAGCATATCTATAGGCAGTTGAAAGAGGTATTTTTCTAACAAATGCTTTGCATAATTAGTTCTGCCTTGTTCGGACAGAGATGCTTTGATAAGTTTGTGTGTGGTGAGGCGCCTCTTCCCCCATTTCAGCTGTTCCTCTTTAGGGATTAAAGGAGGAGGAAATGTGGTGATTCTGACCACTAGAGAGAGCACGGTATTCACAGACCTTCGCAAAATCTCACGAACTCTCTGGGCCAGAGCCTGGTGAATTAGCTGGGCAGACTTTGGGTAGGCCAGAGAATCCAGAGCCGCCGTGTGCCCTACAGACAGTGCCATTTATAGTGTGCTGTGAGGCAGAAAAGGTGTGGAACACTGCTTTCGTGTCATTCTCAAGGCGCAGATTAAAACCGGCTTTGGGTGAATGAAGAATGGTTCACACTGAGTTTTAATTGCCAGATTATCAAAATGTAAAAATATCATGATAATTTCAGTAGTGTTAAATGACAGGACACAACAAACTGTAGAAAATTTTTAAAGAGATGGGAATACCAGACCACCTGACCTGCCTCCTGAGAAATCTGTATGCAGGTCAAGAAGCAACTGGACATGAAACAACAGACTGGTTCCAAATTGGGAAAGGAGTACGTCAAGGCTGTATATTGTCACCCTGCTTATTTAACTTATATGCAGAGTACATCATGCAAAATGCCAGGTTGTATAAAGCACAAGCTGGAATCAAGATTGCTGGGAGAAATATCAATAACCTCAGGTATGCAGATGACACCACCCTTTTGGCAGAAAGCCAAGAGGAACTAAAGAGCCTCTTGATGAAAGTGAAAGAGGAGAGTGAAAAGTTGGCTTAAAACTCAACATTCAGAAAACGAAGATCATGGCATCCAGGCCCATGACTTCATGGCAAATAGATGGGGAAACAAGGAAACAGTGACAGACTTGATTTTCTTGGGTTCCAAAATAACTGCAGATGGTGACTGCAGCCATGAAATTAAAGATGCTTGCTCCTTGGAAGAAAAGCTATGACCAAGCTAGACAGCATATTAAAAAGCAGAGACATTACTTAGCCAACAAAGGTCTGTCTAGTCCAAGCTATGGTTTTTCCAGTAGTCATATATGGATGTGAGAGTTGGACTATAAAGAAAGCTGAGTGCTGAAGAATTTATTCTTTTGAGCTGTGGTGTTGGAGAAGACTCTTGAGAGTCCCTTGGACTGCAAGAAGATCCAACCAATCCATCCTAAAGGAAATCAGTCCAGAATATTCATTGGAAGGATTGATGCTGAAGCTGAAGCTCCAATACTTTGGCCATCTGATGCAAAGAACTGACTCATTGGAAAAGACCCTGATGCTGGAAGACAGGAGGAGAAGGGACGACAGAGGATGAGATGGTTGGATGGCGTCACCAACTTGATGGACATGACTTTGAGTAAGTTCCGGGAGTTGGTGATTGATAAGGAAGCCTGGCATGCTGCAGTCCATGGGGTTACAAAGAGTCAGACACAACTGAGTGACTGAACTGAACTGAACTCAACTCAACTGAATTCTAACCAGTGTAAGGTGATATATCATTGTAGTTTTGGTTTGTATTTCTCTAATAATTAGTGATGTTGAGCACTTTTTCATGTCCTTTATGGCCATCTGTATGTCTTATATTTTGTTCCATTGAACTCTTTGTCTATTTCTGAGCCTATACCAAATTATTTTAATGTTTATAACTTTACAACACTTTTTTTCCTTTTTAAAAATGGCTATTTATTGGAAGTATATTTAGGGAAAAGGGCTCAGATCATCAGTGTAGGGACCAGTGAATTCTTTCAAAGTGAATACAGCCATGAAATCACCACCCAAATCAAGAAACAGAACATGACCAGCTCCCCTGTGGGTCACCCATACTCATTGCTGGTCAGAATGTCTGTGTGGTTTGAACTGTCAGTTTGATTAAGCTGGAGCTGCATTTTCCAGAATCTCTTTCTCTGAGTGGTTCCATGTTAGAGGTGGCCCGGGGAGTTTGCGTGAGATTTGAAAGGTAAAAGCAAAGCAGCAGTCATTGCTCTGATGATCACTGGTTAGATATGGTGGCAAACACAGAGGTGGGTTCCATTTTATCTGTGCTCTTTTCTGCTCTGCATCCAGCTCCTCTTTCTAACTGCCAGCTCTGTTGTCCAAAAGTAGAGCAAACCTCCAGCACATGCCACAGCTTTCAGCAGATTTCACCAGCTTCCCTCCTGTGTTTTCACCCTGGCAGCTGAAAAAGCACGACTTTTGAGGTTTTCATTTTATAAATCTTTAAATGTGGGGGAAAGTTGTGTTCAATTAGAGACTGTGGTAAATGGAATTTAAAAATCTAAAATAAAAAAATTTTTTTTAATTTAAAAACCACTTCAGGGCTTCAGCAAGGCTGGGGATTGACTGCTCTGATTCTCCAGCTCCTTCTGGACTGTCACTTTCCTCCATTGTCCTGCACTGTATGAGGTCTTCTTCCTTATTTAACACAACTCAGTGACTCTAACTGTCTTAATTAAACCTATAAAGAAGGACATTGATTTTTGTAGGTTTCTTTTATATCCTACTAATTTATTAATTCTTTCACTGTTTGAGTTAGCATTATCATTTATCCCCTGGAGTTTTCCAGGTGTGCTGTCATATCATCTGCAAGAAGAGATAACTTTACTTTTTCTTTATCCATTCTTACAGCTGTGATTTTTCTAATTCCACTGTTTAATACTTCTGTTATAACAGTGTTGAGTAGTAATGGAGATCATGCACCTCCGTGCCTTGGCTCCTGGAATAAGATTATGTGTGTATATAATTTATGTGTGCAGCTGACTGTTCCTCCAACTCTTATCCCACTGCATTAGAAAATCCATGTGTTTGATGTGTGGCAGAAACCAACAAATATTGTAAAGCAACTATCCTTCAATTAAAAATAATTTAAAAAATAAATACAAAAAAGAAAATCTATGTTCTGATATCTCTGCCTCAAAAACAAAGGACTTAATAGATGACCCACTCCAGGGCAGGAAGGTAAAACCCTTTGGATAGAATCAGGACTCAAATCCTAGATTTTTAAATTCCATTTACCACAGTCTCTAATTGAACACAACTTTCCCCCACATTTAAAGATTTATAAAATGAAAATACAGGTGCTCTGATGAAAAAAATTGCATATATATGGACTTGTACAGTACAAACTTATGTTGTTCAAGGATCAACATATATATAATTTTATATTATACATTTTATAATATATATATTGTATGAATACATATTATATATTTTATTTGTAGATAAGTAAAATGAAATCTATATTTCTATATGTATTTGTTCTTGTTAAAAACTCTCAATTCCTATTTTCTTGAGTATTTTTATCTTCAGTGGATGTTGATTTTTATCATAGGCTTCTTCAGCATCTATGGAAATCTTTATGACTTTTTCCATGGATTTTTTAGTATTTTTTCCCCTTAGATTTTTAATGTTATATGATATAAACAGACATCCTAATGTTGAACATTACTTGCATTCCTGGAATACATCCCACTTGATGGTGGTGGTGGTGATTGTTCTGCCACTCAGTCATGTTCCACTCTCTGCGGACTCCATGCCAGGCTTCCCTGTCCTTCACCAACTCCCAGAGCTTGCTCAAACTCATGTCCACTGGGTCAGTGATGCCATCCAACCATCTCATCCTCTGTCGTCCCCTTCTCCTTCCGCCTTCAGTCTTTCCCAGCATCAGGGTTGGAGTCTGTTTGCTGATATTTTAGTGTTTTGCCTGACTATTCATGAGTAATATTGTCCTGTAGGGTTTTTTTGGGGGTACCATCTTTATCGGGTTGTGATATCAGTGTTATACTTTCCTTAAAAAAGAAAGTATTAAGAAGTTTCTCTTTCTTTTAATGCCCTGGAGTAATGATGAAGCATTTGGGTACCAGTCTTTGAAGGTTTGGTAGAATTCTGTGTTCATGTTAGACAGTATATTAATAGCTTTCTCTATGTCTTCTGTAGAAATTAGTCTGTTAAAGCTTTCTGTAACTAGGTGGATCAATTTTGGTCATCTATATTTCCTTGGGAAATTACCCCTTTTATCTAAGTTTTCACATTTGCAGAAATATGTGCAAAGAAGTCTCTTATGACTTTTAAAATTTCTTCTGTTTCAGTGGTTATTTCCGCCTAGTCATTTTTTGCCATTTATGCCTCCTCCCTTTTTAATGATCAAATTAACTAGTGGTTTGTCTATTTTGTTATTTTTTCTTATTTATTTTAATTAAAGACTGATTACAATATTGTGTTGGTTTATGCCATACATCAACATGGATCAGCCATAGGTATGCATATGTCGCCTCACTCCCACCCCTCACCCCATCCCACCCCTGTAGGTTGTCACAGAGCCCCGATTTGAGGTCCTTAAGTAAGTAAGTGAAGTCGCTCAGTCGTGTCCGACTCTTTGCGACCCCATGGACAGTAGCCTGCACCAGGCTCCTCCGTCCATGGGATTTTCTAGGCAAGAGTACTGGAGTGGGTTGCCATTTCCTTCTCCAGGCAATCTTCCCAACCCAGGGATCGAACCCAGTTCTCCCACATTGTAGACAGATGCTTTACCGTCTGAGCCACCAGGGAAGTCCTTGAGTCATAGCAAATTCCCACTGGCTATCTGTTTTACATATGTTAGTGTATGTATTTCTTTACTACTCTCTCCGTTCATCTTATCCTCTCCTTACTACCCCACCTACCACTCTCCATGTCCATAAGTCTGTTCTCTATCTGTATTTCCATTGCTGCTCTACAAATAGGTTCATCAGCACCATCTTTCTAGAATCCATATATACGTGTTGATATGTGATATTTGTGTTCCTTTTTATGGCTAATATTCCACCGTATATGTACCACACTTCTTTATCCATTCATCTGTTGATGGACATCTAGGTTGCTTCCTTGTCCTAGCTATTGTAAATAGTGCTGTAATGAACATTGGTGTACATATGTCTTTTTAAATTATGATTTTTCTCAGGGTATATGTCCAGTAGTGGGATTGTTGGGTCAGATGGTGGTTTTATTCCTAGATTTTTAGGTAACCTCCATACTGTTCTTCATAGTGGTTATACTGATTTACATTCCCACCAACAGTATAAGAGGGTTCCCTATTCTCCACACCCTCTTCAGCATTTATTGTTGTAGACTTTTTCATGTTGGCCATTCTGACTGGTGTGAGGTGGTATCTCACTGTAGTTTTGATTTGCATTTCTCTAATAATGAGTGATGTTGAGCATCTTTTCACGTGTTTGTTAGCCATCTGTATGTCTTCTTTGGAGAAATGTCTGTTTAGGTTTTTTTCTCACTTTTTGGTTGTGTTGTTTGTTTTTCTGGTATTGAGTTGTATGAGCTGCCTGTATATTTTGGAAATTAATCCTTTTCCAGTTGTTTCATTTGCTATTATTTTCTCCCATTTGGAGGGTTGTCTTTCCACCTTGCTTAGTGTCCTTGGCTGTGTAAAAGCTTTTAAGTTTAATCAGGTCCCACTTGTTTACTTTTGTTTTTATTTCCATTACTCTGGGAAGTAGGTCATCGAGGATCTTGCTTTGATTTATGTCATCAAGTGTTCTGCCTATGTTTTCCTCTGAGAGTTTTATAGTTTCTGGTCTTACGTTTAGATCTTTAATCCATTTTGAGTTTATCTTTGTATATGGTATTAGGAAGTGTTTTAATTTCATTTTTTTACACATCACTGTCCAGTTTTCCCGGTACTCTTATTGAAGAGGCTATCTTTGCCCCACTGTATATTCTTGCCTCCTTTATCAAAGATAAGGTGCCCATAGGTACCTGGATTTATCTCTGGGCTTTTTATCTTGTTCCATATGTCTATATTTCTGTTTTTGTGCCAGTACCATACTGTCTTGATGACTGTAACTTTATAGTCTGAAGTCAGGAAGGTTGATCCCTCCATCTCCATTCTTCCTGTTAATTTTTTAAAATAATATTTTAATTTATTTAAGTCTGTTTTTAAAATTTTCTGTCACATTTTCTGCTTTAATCTTTATTATTCCCTTTGTATTTTCTTTTGATTTACTTTATTCTTTCAGCAGTTATTTTTGGGAACTTGATTCATTGGTTTTCAGATTTTCATTTTTATTGATAAAAATGTTTAGTACTATGAATTTTTTCTGATCACTGCTTTGTTACTATTTTGTAAAGAATTTTTGCATCTCTATTCATCAGAGATTTTGACTTGTAATTTTCTTATGGTGGGCTGCCGTCTCTGGGGTCGCACAGAGTCAGACACAACTGAAGCGACTTAGCAGCAGCAGTCCTTGTTTTGGTATCAGGGTAATGCTGCCCTCATAAAATGAGTTTTGGAAGTATGCCTTCCCCCTTTATTTTTTGGGAGAGCTGACAAGGATTAGTATTCATTCTTTTATTTATTTTTGACTGCGCTGGGTCTTTGTTGCTGTGAACTGTTCGCTAGGTGTGGTGAGCGAGGCTGCTTTCTAGCGGTGGTGTGCAGGCTTCTCGTTGCAGTGTCTTCTCTTGTTGCCGAGCAAGGGCTCTGAGCACTCAGGCTTCAGTAGTTGTGACATATGGGCTCAGTAGTTGCAGTTCCCAGGCTCTAGAGCACAGGCCCAATAGTTGTGGAGCATGGGTTTAGTTGCTCCGAGGCATGTGGGATCTTCCTGGATCAAGGACCAAACCCATGTCTCCTGCATTGGCAGCTGCATTCTTTACCACTGAGCTACCAGGGAAGCTCAATTCTTCTTTAAACGTTTGATAGAATTCACCAGTGAAGCCATCTGGTCCTGGACCTTATTTTGTTGCGAGGTTTTCAATTACTGATTACTTGTTCAATCAATCCCCTCATTACTATTCAGTATGTTCCAATTTTCTATTTCTTCATAATTCAGTCTTGAAGATTGTATATTTCTAAGAATTTATGCATTTCTTATAAGTTGTCAAATTTGTTGGTGTATAATTCTTCGTAGTAATCTCTTACAATCTTCTGTATTTCTGTGGTATCAGTAGTAACATTTCTTCTGTCATTTCTGATTTTATTGGTTTGGCCAAAAAGTTCGTTTCAAAAACTGGCATGAGCTTTTTGGCCACCTCAATATTTATCTGCATCCTCTTTTTCCTTGGTGGGTCTAACTTAAGTTTTGTCAGTTTATCTTTTTGACAACAACTTCTTAGTTTCATTAATCTTTTATATTGTCTTTTTAGTCTATTTAATTCATTTCTGTTCTGTTCTTTATTTCTTTACTTCTACTAACATATTTCTTTTCCTAATTCCTCAAGGTATAGTTTTAGGTTGTTTGTGATTTTTCTCATGTCTTGAGGTAGGCATTTATTGCTAAAAATTCCTTCTTAAAACTGCTGCTGCTAAGTCGCTTCAGTCGTTTTCGACTCTGTGCAACCCCATAGATGGCAGCCCACCAGGCTCCACCATCCCTGGGATTCTCCAGGCAAGAACACTGGAGTGGGTTGCCATTTCCTTCTCCAACGCATGAAAGTGAAAAGTGAAAAGTGAAAGTGAAGTCACTCAGTCGTGTTCAACTCTTAGTGACCCCATGGACTGCAGCCTACCAGGCTCCTCCGTCCATGGGATTTTCCAGGCAAGAGTACTGGAGTGGGGTGCCATTGCCGTTTCCGTTCTTAAAACTACTATGGCTTTATCCCATAGGTTTTGGTGGGCTTCCCTGGTGGTTCTGACGTTAAAGAATCTGACCACATTGCAGGAGCTCCAGGTTTGATTCCTGGGTTCAGAAGATGCCCTGGAGAAGGGAATGGCTACCCACTCCAGTTTTCTTGCCTGGAGAATTCCATGGACAGAGGAGCCTGGTTGGTTACAGTCCATGGGTTTGCAAAGAATCAGACACGATTGAGCAACTAATACTTTCACTTTTTCATAGATTTTGGTATGTTTTATTTCCATTTTCACTTGTCTCGGGTATTATTTCTCTTATGACTTCTTCTTTGACCCATTGGTTGTTCACTGGTGTGTTGTTACTCTCCACACATATGTGAGTTTTCCAGTTTTCTTCTCCTAATTAATTTCTAGTTTTATACCACTGTTGGGAAAGATGCTTGATAGGATTTCAGTCTTCTTAAATTTATTAAGACTTGTTTTGTGGCCTAACATATCTATCCTAGAGAGTTTCAAGTGCACTTGAGAAGAATGTATTCTGCTGCTTTGGGATAGAATGTTCTATATGTATCTGTTAAGTTTATTTGATCTAGTATGTAATTTAAGGCCTGTGTTTTCTTACTGATTTTCTGTCTGTATGATCTATCCACTGATTTAAGTGGAATATGGTAGTCCCCTGATATTATTACATGGCTGTCTATTTCTCCTTTTCTGGTCTTAATATTTGCTATTATTTGCTATATATATATTATATATACACATACACATATATATGGTTGGCTGCTATATAAACCTTGTGAACTGCAACACACCAGGCTCCTCTGTCCATGGAATTCTCCAGGAAAGGATACTGGCGTGGGTAGCCATTCCCTTCTCCAGGGGATTTTCCCAACCCAGGGATTGCATCTGAGCCTTCCGCATTGCAGGCAGATTCTTAGAAAACTGCTGTGTTGGGAACATAAATATCTACATAACTAGTATATCCTCCTTTATTATTAAGTTATGCCCTTCTTTTCTTTTATTACAGTCTTTGTTTTAAATACTATAGTATTTTGTCTGATATATATAAGCATAGCTAACCCCACTTTCTTTTGGTTTCTATTGCATGGTATATCTCTTTTTTCAGGCTTTCATGTTCAGTCTGTGTTTTTAACAGGTAGAGTATCTTGTAGGCTGTCTAAATGGGTCTTGGTTTGTTTTCTTTTTTAATCAATTTGACTACTCTTTGTCTCTTGGATTTAGTTCATCTACATATAAAGTAATTATTGATAGAGATGTAGTTATTGCCATTTTGTTTATTATTTGCTAGCTGTTTTGTACTTTTTTCTGTTCTTTCTTCTTCTGTTTATCTCTGTGGTTTGATTACTTCCTTTAGTGGTATGCTTAGATTCTTTTCTTACTGTCTTTTGTATATCTCCTATAGGATTCTAACCTGTGGCTACCATGAGGCTTAATATAACAACTTATCACAGTCAATAAGTTGATAATACTTTTGAACATATTTTGAAGTTCTACATTTTGAACCCCCAAAGTTTGATATTTTTGATGTCACATATTAAATCTTATACTTTATTAATTATTATAATTATTAATAGTTATTAATTATAGCCATTAATGGTTATAAGTAATGCTAATTGATATAATTATTATAGCTATTTATTATTATAGTTAAAACTACTATAATAGTTATTTTACTATTAATTATTAAGTATTATATTATTAATTACAATTATTAATTAAATTTATTATTAATCTTAAAGTTAATATCCTATTATTTTATAATTATAAGTATTATTATAGGTATAATTATAATTATTAATTATATAGTAATATTATTAATTATTGTAGTTATTTTGTTATTTATGATAATAGTTATATTATTATTCACTGTAATGGATTCCTTTTGCTTTTACTTGTTTGGAAAACTCCATCTCTCCTTCAATTCTGAATAATAACTTTTTCCATGTAGAATATTCTTGGTTAGGACTTTTTTTTAGCACTTTGAATATATCGTGTCACTATCTTTTAGTCTGTGAGGTTTCTGTGGAAAAATATGCTCGTAATCTTATGGGAGGGTTCCCTTATATGTAATAAATTATTTTTCTCTTGCTTTTAAGATTTTCTCATTGTCTTTAACTTTTGAAATTGTAATTATAATGTGACTCTGTATTGCTCTCTTTGGGCTCATCTCTTTTGGAACTCAGACTTCCTGCATCTGGATGTCTATTTCTTTCCCCAGCTTAGGGAAATTTTCAGACACTATTATTAAAATAAGTTTCCTGTCTTTTTTTCTCTCTCTTCTCTTTCTGGGACTCCTTTAATGTGAATATTAATATGCTTCATGTCCATTAAGTCCCTTACATATTTTTTTTCATTCTTTTTCTCTTTGCTGCTCTAATTGAATGAGTTCCACTGCCTAACCTTTGAGTTGTCTGATCCTTTCTTCTGCTTCATCTGTTCTGCTGTTGAACCCGTCTAGTATATTATTCAGTTCAGTAACTGTGTTCTTTCTATTCAGTGGTTTCTTATATTTTTCATTTCTTTTTCTGTTTTTTTTTAAAAATAATTTTATTGGAATATAGTTGCTATACAATGTGCTAATTTCTGTTGTACAGCAAAATTAATCAGCTGTACATGTATCCCCTGTCTTTGGGGTTTCCTTCCCATTTAGGTCTGGAGAAGGAAATGGCAACCCACTCCAGTATTCTTTCCTGGAGAGTCCCATGGACAGAGGAGCCTGGTGGGCTGCAGTCCACGGGGTCGCAGAGAGTCAGACACAACTGAGTGACTTCACTTTCACTTTCCCATTTAGGTCCCCACAGAACATTGAATAGAGCTTACTGAGCTATACAGTAGGTTCTCATTAGTTATCTATTTTATACGTAGTATCAATAGGGTATGTATGTCAATCCCAATCTCCTAATTCATCCTACCCCCTCTTTACCATCCTTTGGTATCCATGTGTTTGTTCTCTACATCTGTGTCTCTCTTTCTGCCTTACAAATAAGGTCATCTATGAAATTAAAAGACACTTACTCCTTGGAAGGAAAGTTATGACCAACCTAGACAGCATATTAAAAAGCAGAGACATTACTTTGTCAACAAAGGTCCGTCTAGTCAAGGCTATGGTTTTTCCAGTGGTCATGTATGGATGTGAGAGTTGAACTATAAAGAAAGCTGAGCACTGAAGAGTTGATGCTTTTGAACTGTGGTGTTGGAGAAGACTCTTGCGAGTCCCTTGGACTGCAAGGAGATACAACTGGTCCATCCTAAATGAGATCAGTCCTGGGTGTTCATTGGAAGGACTGATGCTGAAGCTGAAACTCCAATACTTTGACCACCTGATGTGAAGAGCTGACTCATTTGAAAAGACCTTGATGCTGGGAAAGATTGAGGGCAGGAGGAGAAGGGGACGACAGAGGATGAGCTGGTTGGATGGCATCACCCACTCAATGGACATGGGTTTGGGTGGACTCCGGGAGCTGGTGATAGATAGGGAGGCCTGGCGTGCTGTGGTTCATGGGGTTGCAAAGAGTCGGACATGACTGAGCAACTGAACTGAACTGACTCAGTCTTCAAGGAGTGGCCTTGTGTAGAGATGAACCTTATTGTTAAGCCCATCCCCAACTTTTCATTGTCTCTCCATCCTTTGTGACTGTCCACACAGCCTATTTTATTTTTAATCATTCCCAGTAGTTGAGTGTGTGTCAAGACCTGTCCTTGTTCCGAAGGGGCATATGTCAGTCAGTACCTACATTCAGGCAGATTTGGAAGCCAGACTTTTTAGCAGCAACTTTTGAAGCATGCAGATATATACAGTCCTCTATAACTGTGATCTAGAGGTGTACCCTGGGCAACAGTTGAAAATGTCAAGGCTCCAGAGGAGTGTATTAGCTCCTTTTCAGGGAGTGAGGCAGAGGAAGAGAGCATAGATGGTGTCCTCTTGCCTATATTCCTTGAGAGCACCTCCACATGGTTCTAAACACATGCTATACCTGAATCTGGGCCAAAGCGCCAGGACAAGTGAATACCTGCTTCACAGAAAGCCCAGGAGTGTGTTTCAGTCTTCTGTTTGTGGAGTGCCCTGCAGTAGCAGTCTGCCAAGAATCATCCTTTCAACTGTTACAGTTCCATAGAACCCAGGAATGTGAGTCCCTGTGGCTACCAGAGCCAGGTAATTAAGGGGTGTTCCCCATGGCAGCCACAAAAAACCAAGGCACCAGAGATAAAAACCGGGGGCACTGGACATGTGTAAGGGCTCCTGTCCAAGATATACTGGCATTTTGGAGTGTGCAGAGGGAGAGTACAAAGGTAGTGCCTGCCCTCTGCAGTCTCCAGAAAGGTTTACAATCAGCTCTTGGTATGTTTTTAATGAGAAGCTTTTCCAGCCGCACCCCCCCACCCCCGACTCCCCCAGTGCTTGCTGTCAATGATAGTAAGCTTTTAGGCCTCTTTCACAGGAAGACTGAGCTCCTGGGTCTGTTACCTCTTGCTGTGCTCTAAGCATAGCTGTTTTTCTCCTGGTTGTTGTTCTGTAGGACCCATGAGTATAAGCCACCATGGCCGCCTGAGCCGGGCAATGCAGAGGTGTTCCCTGGTGGCAGCTGAAAAAATTAGGGCACCAGACAAGTATATAAGCTGCTTTCTGGAAGATAATCAGCAAACTGGAGTGAGGCAGGGGGACACACAGAACTGTGCCCACTAGCTCCCTTCCTCAAGAGTGCATCCTAGAAGTATACCAGACCAGAAGCCTCCTGCTCAGGCCAGAGCTCCTGCACGAGCAAATAGGCCTCTTTTTCAGAAAGACCATGAATATGTTTAAGTTGACTGCCTTTGCAGTGCCCTCTGATGATAAAAGCTGTCTCTGACTGTTATAGCCCTCTGGGACCTGGGAATGCAAGCTTCTAGGCCTCCAAAGCCAAGTGATGTTCCAAAGGGCACCCCAAGGGCATCAGTGACTAAAACCAGGTACCGGATGCATATAAACTCTCCCCTCTGGGAGACACTGACACTCTGGAGCACAGCAGAGAGAGAGAAGGCACAAAGATGGCACCTAATAAGAAGAGAAAAGATCTAGGGTAGAGAAAAAAAGATGACACCACTAGGTTTAGCAAGGTTAAAGTTTTAGTGAAGATGATGCTCCACAGTTGGACGGTAGCGATGACACTTGCTGAGGGGTGAGAAAAAAGGCACCCACTGGGTTTACCAAGGCAGAAGAATGTGAAAAGGGCGCCCACCACCCTCCATCCCTGGAGAGTATTCCAGCATGTCCCATCTCTCTGGTGAATGCTCTAAGATTAGCAATGGGATTTCTTTCCCGTGAAGTCTGAGTGCTTTTCAAATGGCTGTTTCTGGGCTGGGCTCCAATGACAAATGAGTTCAGAGCCATTTCTCAGATTGCTGCAGCTCTTCGGGTCTCATGGACATGAGCCCTGTTGGATTTCAAAGTCAGGAGTCTTGGAGGCTCATCTTTCATGTGCAAGTCTTAAAAGTTGGGATGCCTTTTTGGGCTATAAACCCTTTGCTCCTCAGGAAGCAGTTCTGTTCAGTTCAGTCGCTCAGTCATGTCCGACTCTGTGATCCCATGGACTGCACCATGCCAGGCTTTCCTGTCCATCACCAACTCCCGGGAGCTAACTCAAACTCATGTCATCGAGTTGGTGATGCCATCCAACCAATTCTTCCTCTGTCATCCCCTTCTCCTCTGGCCTTCAATTTTTCCCAGAATCAGGGTCTTTTCAAATGAGTCAGTTCTTCACATCAGGTGGCCAAAGTATCAGGAAGCATCAGGAAGCAGGGATGGCGTTTATGGTGAAATTGGGTCTCAGACTCTCTTACTGCTTTGCTGTAGCCTTTTTCTCATTTTCTGCATATGAAGGAGATGCTCAGCTAGTTTTCAAGATCTTTTTCAGAGGAAATTATCCCATATTTAGCTATATATTCTGTGGGTCTGTGGGAGGAGGTGAGTTCAGAATCTTCCTACATCATTGTCTTAAACAGCTTCCCTTACTCTGGTTTCTTTATTTAACCTTTGGCTATCTGGTTCATCAAGCTTTTGTTTTTCCTTTAATGCCCTCCTATGGCCTACATAGCAATAGTATTAGTCTGTTTTTATATTTCCTTCTTCCTTTTACCATTTTTGTAGTTGCATTTCTGCTTTGTCATAATATGTAACATTTGTACATCAGTTTTTCATTCTTATTCTGTCTTTTGCTTCATATGTTGGTATATTTATGTTTTTAAATGCTCACCCCAATCAGTCTTTTTCCTGATATCACTTGGTTGGATGAGGCTAATCCTTTTATACAGAGATTGTTCAGATAAAGCCCACAGGCCAAATCTGACTCACAACCCATTTTTGTATGGCTTATGAATTAAGAATTTTACTCTATATTTTTAAAAACATGTACACACAAACACAGAAAAAGAATAAGGTGTGACAGAAATCATGCTGCTGCTGCTGCTGCTAAGTCGCTTCAGTTGTGTCCGACTCGGTGTGACCCCATAGATGGCAGCCCACCAGGCTCCCCCGTCCCTGGGATTCTCCAGACAAGAACACTGGAGTGGGGTGCCATTTCCTTCTCCAATGCACGAAAGTGAAAAGTGAAAGGGAAGTCGCTTAGTCGTGTCTGACTCTAGCAACCACATGGACTGCAGCCTACGATGCTCCTCCATCCATGGGATTTTCCAGGCAAAAGTACTGGAGTGGGGTGCCATTGCCTTCTCCAGACAGAAACCATAGATGACTCTTAAAAATCATAATATTTACTATCAGGCCTTTTATAGAAAAAGTTTGCTGATCTCTGCTCTTGCAAATTCCTTAAGAAGGGCTGCTGGGTACAGGTACACAATTCTCTACGTTTTTATATTTTTATAATTAATTTTCTTAGTCTTGATATTTAAAGGACAATGTAGCTGGGTATAAAATCCTTGGTTCACATATATTCTTTAAGTTTTCTTTTTTCTTATACACATTATTTTTTTTAAATTTTATTTTATTTTTAAACTTTACATAATTGTATTAGTTTTGCCAAATATCAAAATGAATCCACCACAGGCATACATGTGTTCCCCATCCTGAACCCTCCTCCCTCCTCCCTCCCCACACCATCCCTCTGGGTCGTCCCAGTGCACCAGCCCCAAGCATCCAGTATCTCAGAGTTTTTTTAAAAAATGCTACTTGTATTTTTATTGCTGCTATGATAAACCATTTAAATAATAAAGACACTTATTATCTCATAGTTTCTCTGAGGCTAGAGTCTCACTCTGGGTTTCACAGGCTGAAATCAAGCTGTCAGCAGGGCTGTGTTCCTCTATGGAGGTCTGGGGAAGAATTTTCTTTGAAGCTCAACCTGGTTGTTGGCAGAATCCAGCGTTTTGGCTTGTTTGTTTGTTTTACTTTTTTGCACTTTTAGGACTGAGGTCAATGTTTCCTCTCTGGCTTTCAGCCAGGGACTGCTCTCAGCTCTTAGAGGCCACAAGTATATTTTGCCATGTGCCTACTCCATCTTCAAGCCAACAAGGGCACATGAAATCTTGTGCTTCAAATCTCTGACTTTCCCTTCTATAACTGATCTCATCTTGGGTGGCCTCAGCCTACAGTAGCTTGAAGCGGGATTTTGATTTCTAGCCAGAGATTGTGGTCAGGTTGTGGCAGTGAGAGCACTAAATCCTAGCCATTAGACCTTTCAGTGGTCAGTGACCAGGCCCTGGCCCTTCAGCTTTGCAGAAAAAGAATTCACACAAAGATGGAAAGTAGTGAAGCAAATATTTATTAGGAGGAGAGAGACAGTCACTGAGTCTCACCCTCGTGGTAGTTTGAATTTCTTCTGGGTTTCCTTTGGCCAGTCAGTTTTATGTATCTGGTTCAGAGTCCATATTTGGTATATCCCAGAATCCTTCCATGTGTATGCACACATCTCCTTAGCCAAGATGGATTCCACCAAAAAGGCCTATGGGTAGCTTGGCATCAGTTAGCCTCACTCCCCGGTAGACCTCCAAGGAGCTTTCTGTGCATGTAGAGTCTGGGAGGTTGCCTGACTCTGAGAATGAGAAACATGTGGTCTCTTACCTTCTATCTGGGCAGGGCCCAGACTCTTCTCTCAACTGTCCTGACATTCTCGTCTTAGGGTATTGGTCCACAGGGGACAAATCTCCAATCACTTTATCTTGGGGGTGGCGGGGTGGGACATGGACCTCCTGCCTCATAACCATGTGGGGAAACCAGTTTTTAAAAGATTCATGTGATTAGACCAGGATAATCTTCTTTTCTTACAGTCAGTTGTAGCATATCATCTAATCATGAGTAAAATCACCATTTTCACAGTCCCCGCGATGGTGTGGGCGTGTGTATCAGAGGGCAGGAAATCTCACGGCCTTAGAATACTGCTTATCATGCTGCTCAACTGTTACCTTGCTTGGTGTGTTAGTTTTTAAATGTCTGTTGCCAGTTTCTATTGCTGTTTATTTTATCTTTTTGCCTATAGACTTCAATAACATTTGTCTTTGATATCTGATAGTTTTATTAGTATATCAAAATTGATCAGTTTTCCCCAGGTACCTGAAGAGTCCTTATAATGTAGATTCAGATATACATTTTTTTTCTATTTTTGGTAAGTGTGCTTGGGCTGTAGTTTAAAATATTCTATTTTACTGTTTTTTCTTCCTCAGAGCCTCCAATAACATGAATATTATTCCTTCTTTGCATATCTTCCATTCCATTTAATTTTTCTCACTTTATGCCACGTTCATATTCTTGGTTGTTTTCCTGCCTTTCATCAATGACTTATTTTCCGAATCTGTTCTCTCTTGGGTATCCTGTAACTTGTTCCTCATTTCCGAGATACTTTTGCCTTTTTATTTCATTTCTTTCCTGAGTTTAAACAACTCTCCTTTCAGTTCTGATTTTTGTCCATTTCTGACTTTAGATGTTGAATTAGCTTCACAGTGGTTTGCATGCTCAAAAGATTTTCTGTTTGCTTAGAAAATTCACTTTTCATGTCTTCATGAATGTTTATTGAGGGGAAATTTTCCTCAGTTGCGATGCAGCGAGTTTTACTTCCTGACCTTCCACAGTAGCTCTGTATGGACTTAACTTTCCTCTTGTTCACATGTATGGTTATTTATACTTCTCATTTTTCTTACTGGTGCCAAAATTTTCCTTTTTTTTTTTCCTTCTCTTTTCTCCTTAACGATTCCTTTTGCCTTTTGCCTTTTTTTTTTTCACTCCTCTAGAATCTATGCATTTTGATGAGTGCCCCCTTGAATCATGCCTGTCCCTTTTAAATCATGTATACTTTGAAGTTCCTTTCCTATAGCTCATGCTCTCATTTGCCTGGACACTTTTTAGTATTTCCAGATTTAGGATGCATTTAGTCTTTGTGGTGGCAGTTCCACATCAGCCTTAGACTCCTTCTCTAGTTTCCTTTTTCTGTCTTCACTGCAGTTATTTTGGTCTGCCTTTGTCTGCCACGGAGTGTTTTAATGAGGGAGGTGTGGAGAAGTGTGAGAGAGCATGCATGGGAATTTGGTAATTTTTCCCCCTCATCTTTACTTATTTTTAAGATTTGACATTATCTGCCTTTGACATTATTGCCTTGGAGAAGGAAATGGCAACCCACTCCAGTGTTCTTCCCTGGAGAATCCCAGGGACGGGGGAGCCTGGTGGACTACTGTCTATGGGGTTGCGCAGAGTTGGACACAACTGAAGCGACTTAGTAGCAGCAGCAGCAGCAGCAGCCTTTGAGTTATATAGTATAGTTTTGTGTAGAAGTGACTTTTCTTGTTTCATATTGCTTGTGAAGGAAATAGTAGGAGGCAGATAGCTAAGCAGCTGCATGTCTTTAGTTACCCAAAAGCCCTTATTATGCATAGGTAACTGATGAATCAGTTTTAAAAGCATCAGGAAGCTCTTGACAGCTTGCTTGTGGCTGTCTTATATCAATGCTCTGGAGGAAAAGGAGTGTCAGTATGAGGATCCTATTCCCTGCTCCAATACTTTGGCCACCTCATGCAAAGAGTTGACTCACTGGAAAAGACCCTGATGCTGGGAGGGACTGGGGACAGGAGGAGAAAGGGACAACAGAGGATGAGATGGCTGGATTGCATCACCAACTCGATGGACATGAGTTTGGGTAAACTCCAGGAGTTGGTGATGGACAGGGAGGCCTGGTGTGCTGTGATTCATGGGGTCGCAGAGTCAGACATGACTGAGTGACTGAACTGACTGATTCCCTGCTCAGACTCTGGCTGCAGTATGCATGAAGTTCACCAGCGACCTTGGTGTATTACAAACTTTTGATTTGGTCCACTTCCATTTCCCCTTTCTTCTGGGAATATCACTTAGATTTCCTTTGGGGAACCACCCTCAGTTTCAGAGATGGACACATCTCACACAGAGACCTAACCAGTCAGTATGTAATTCATCTTTCAAGTCACAGTGATGGGTGGAGGGTGGGCATGGGATTAGTCCTTCCAAAGAGATTCAACCCTAGATCTCCTATTTGAACTATATAAGAAAAGAGAAGCACTCTTTCTAATCAACAGCTCTTTCTGGGGTTGGTATTCCCCAGAAAATATTCCCCAGGAAGTATTCCACAGTCTGTTTTAATCTTCTATATA
Source organism: Bos indicus x Bos taurus (assembly GCF_003369695.1). Classification (NCBI taxonomy): domain Eukaryota; kingdom Metazoa; phylum Chordata; class Mammalia; order Artiodactyla; family Bovidae; genus Bos; species Bos indicus x Bos taurus. The sequence continues at coordinate 85,245,739 of NC_040077.1, read as the reverse complement.
TTGTACATTGTTTCTATCTAGAAAATGGGTTACATTAGCAAATGGTTTATAGAATCTCTACTGCCCATAGCAATCCAAGTTGGAGAAAGTGCTAAAATTAGAGCCATCTTAGTAAATGAGGTGAGAGATCACCAGAGATAAGAGCCTGGAATAAATGCTTTTGAGATGCCAAATATTAGCAAATAGTCAAGTTTCTTAAATCTGTTCTTTTTTCTTTTTTTTCATAGTCAAATATTGTCAACTTTTAAAAAAAGATTATTTAATTGGAGGCTAATTACTTTACAATATTGTAATTTTTTTGCCATACACGGTTTACATGTGTTTCCCATCCTGAACCCCCATCCCATCTCCCTCCCCATCCCATCCCTCTGGGTTGGGAGCATGACCATCCCAGTGCACCAGCCCTGAGCACCCTGTCTGATGCATCACACCTGGACTGGCGATCTGTTTCACATATGATAATATACATGTTTCAATGCTATTCTCTCAAATCATCCCACCCTCACCTTCTCCCATGGAGTCCAAAAGACTATTCTATACATCTGTGTCTCTTTTGCTGTCTCACATATAGGGTTATCATTACCATCTTTCTAAATTCCATATATATTCATTAGTATACTGTACTGGTGTTTTTCTTTTTGACTTACTTCACTCTGTATAATAGGCTCCAGTTTCATCTACATTGGAACTGATTCAAATGTATTCTTTTTAATGGCTGAGTAATACTCCATTGTGTATATGTACCACAGCTTTCTTATCCATTCATCTGCTGATGGACATCTAGGTTGCTTCCATGTCCTGGCTATTATAAACAGTGCTACGATGAACATTGGGGTACATGTGTCTCTTTCAACTCCAGCTTCCTCAGTGTGTATGCCCAGCAGTGGGACTGCTGGGTCATATGGCAGTTCTATTTCCAGTTTTTTAAGGAATCTCCACACTGTTCTCCATAGTGGCTGTACTAGTTTGCATTCCCACCAACAGTGTAAGAGGGTTCCCTTTTCTCCACACCCTCTCCAGCATTTACTGTTTATAGACTTTTGGATAGCAGCCATTCTGACCAGCATGAGATGGTACCTCATTGTGGTTTTGATTTGCATTTCTCTGATAATGAGTGATGTTGAGCATCTTTTCATGTGTTTGTTAGCCATCTATCTGTCTTCTTTGGAGAAATGTCTATTTAGTTCTTTGGCCCATTTTTTGATTGGGTCATTTATTTTTTTGGAATTGAGTTGCAGGAGTTACTTGTATATTATTGAGATTAATTCTTTGTCAGTTGCTTCATTTGCTATTATTTTCTCCTATTCTGAAGGCTGTCTTTTCGCCTTGCTTATAGTTTCCTTCATTGTGCAAAAGCTTTTAAGTTTAATTAGGTCCCATTTGCTTATTTTTGCTTTTATTTCCATAATTCTGGGAGGTGGTTCAAAGAGGATCCTGCTGTGATTTATGTTAGAGAGTGTTTTGCCTATGTTCAGCTCTAGGAGTTTTATAGTTTCTGGTCTTATGTTTAGATCTTTAATCCATTTTGAGTTTATTTTTGTGTATGCTGTTAAAAAGTATTCTAGTTTCATTTTTTTACAAGTGGTTGACCAGTTTTCCAAGTACCATTTGTTAAAGAGATTGTCTTTCTCCATTGTATATTCTTGCCTCCTTTGTCAAAGATAAAGTGTCCCTAGGTGTGTGGATTTATCTCTGGGCTTTCTATTTTGTTCCATTGATCTATATTTCTGTCTTTGTGCCAGTACCATACTGTCTTGATGACTGTAGCTTTGTAGTATAGCCTGAAGTCAGGCAGGTTGATTCCTCCAGTTCCATTCTTCTTTCTCAAGATTGCTTTGGCTATTCAAGGTTTTTTTTGTATTTCCATACAAATTGTGAAATTATTTGTTCTAGTTCTGTGAAAAATACCGTTGGTAGCTTGATAGGGATTGCATTGAATTTATAGATTGCTTTGGGAAGTATACTCATTTTCACTATATTGATTCTTCCAATCCATGAACATGGTATATTTTTCCATCTATTTGTGTCCTCTTTGACTTCTTTCATCAGTGTTTTCTAGTTTTCTATATGTAGGTCTTTTGTTTCTTTAGGTAGATATATTCCTAAGTATTTTATTCTTTTCATTGCAATGGTGAATGGAATTGTTTCCTTAATTTCTCTGTTTTCTCATTGTTAGTGTATAGCAATGCAAGGGATTTCTGTTTGTTGATTTTACATCCTGCAACTTTACTGTATTCATTGATTAGCTCTAATAATTTTCTGGTGGAGTCTTTAGGGTTTTCTATGTAGAGGATCATGTCATCTGCAAACAATGCGAGTTTTACTTCTTCTTTTCCAATCTGGATTCCTTTTATTTCTTTTTCTTCTCTGATTGCTGTGGCTAAAACTTCCAAAACTATGTTGAATAGTAGTGGTGAGAGTGGGCACTCTCATCTTGTTCCTGACTTTAGGGGAAATGCTTTCAATTTTTCACCACTGAGGATAATGTTTGCTGTGGGTTTGTCATATATAGCTTTTATTATGTTGAGGTATGTTCCTTCTCTTCTTGCTTTCTGGAGGGTTTTTTTCATAAATGGATGTTGAATTTTGTCAAAGGCTTTCTCTGCATCTATTGAGATAATCATATGGTTTTTAACTTTCAATTTGTTAATGTGATATATTATATTGATTGATTTGCAGATATTAAAGAGTCCTTGCATCCCTGGGATAAAGCCCAGTTGGTCATGATGTATGATCTTTTTAATATGTTGTTGGATTCTGTTTGCTAGAATTTTGTTAAGGATTTTTGCATCTATGTTCATCAGTGATATTGGCCTGTTTTCTATTTTTGTGGCATCTTTGTTTGGTTTTGGTATTAGGGTGATGGTGGCCTCGTAGAATGAGTTTGGAAGTTTACCTTCCTCTGCAATTTTCTGGAAGAGTTTGAGTAGGAGCTAACACCTGTTAGCTCTTCTCTAAATTTTTGGTAGAATTCAGCTGTGAAGCCGTCTGGTCCTGGGCTTTTGTTTGCTGGAAGATTTCTGATTACAGTTCGATTTCCATGCTTATGATGGGTCTGTTAAGATTTTCTATTTTTTCCTGGTTCAGTTTTAGAAAGTTACACTTTTCTAAGAATTTGTCCATTTCTTCCAAGTTGTCCATTTTATTGGCATATAATTGCTGATAGTAGTCTCTTATGATCCTTTGTATTTCTGTACTGTCTGTTGTAATTTCTCCATTTTCATTTCTAATTTTGTGGATTTGATTCTTCTCCCTTTGTTTCCTGATGAGTCTGGCTAATGGTTTGTTAATTTTATCTTCTCAAAGAACCAGCTTTTAGCTTTGTTGAGTTTTGCTATGGTCTCTTTTGTTTCTTTTGCATTTATTTCTGCCCTAATTTTTAAGATTTCTTTCCTTCTATTAATCCTGGGGTTCTTCATTTCTTCCTTTTCTAGTTGCTTTAGGTGTAGAGTTAGGTTATTTATTTCACTTCTTTCTTGTTTCTTGAGGTAAGCCTGTATTGTTATGAACATTCCCCTTAGCACTGCTTTTACAGTGTCCCATAGGTTTTGGGTTGTGTTTCCATTTTCATTCATTTCTATGCATATTTTGATTTTTTGATTTATTGGTCATTCAGAAGTGTGTTATTTAGCCTCCACATATTGGAATTTTTAATAGTTTTTTTTTTTTTTTTGCCTGTAATTGACATCTAATCTTACTGCATTGTGGTCAGAAAAGATGCTTGGAATGATTTCAATTTTTTAAAATTTACCAAGGCTAGATTTATGCCCCAGGATGTGATCTATCCCAGTTGTGTGCAGTTGAGAATTTTCAGAAGTATTTTGGGGTAGGCCCCATGGCAGAAGTAAAGGAGGTTTTGTATTCCCTTTTTTAATAGGCTGAAATATAGGCTCAAATATAAACTAGGGAATTTGTTATAGTAAGAAAAAAATTAATGTGAAACTATTTTTAGAAAATATGTGATCAGATGTTTTTAGAGAGCATTAGAAAGTAAACAAAGTAAGTAAACAAGGTAAAGTAAACAAGGTCTCTAGATAAAATTGACCCCTGAGTAAAAACTAGACCAAAAATTTTGTTAAGAATTGGAAGCCTATACATAAAGAAATCAGGAGACAGTACAAGTGAAAGAAAGGGGCACTGAAATAACAGTTGTCCAATACTAGCTAAGAACCTGAAAGACAATCCAAAATCTGCCTAATCATGGCTGTTCTGAGGGAGACATGAATCTCCGCAACAGTTCCTCGTCTTTCCTCTAGGTTCCCAAGTGGAATAATATAACGTTCTTAGGTATTAGTGTTATCTACACTTAATGGTGACTCAGATGGTAAAGAATCTGCCTGCAGTGCAGGAGACCCAGCTTCGATCCTAGGGTCGGGAAGATCTCCTGGAGAAGGGAATGGCCACCCACTCCAGTTTTCCTGTTTGGAGAATTCCATGGACAAAGGAGCCTTGGGGGCTACAGTCCATGGGGTCACAAAGAGTCAGACACAACTAAGTGACTAACACTTTCACTTCACAATTCCATCACTTTGGAACATCAGATCTTCAGACCAAAGTGTTGAAGTTATGTAAAAAGCAAAAAGAACAGCAAATTAACTTGCAGTGAGAGTGAGAGAGGAATTTTGTCTTAATGTAAAAATGACTGACATGATAAAAGATGATGAATTTGAAAATGTTATTACAGAAGCTTGAGAAGAAATAAACTTAATTTGGTCTACTGGAGCCACTCTTGAAAATGGGAATTTATAACAATTCTAAGTCTCCACTCACATCTGATATTTTGGGATCACTCTTGGAGAAATATTATTTTATTCTTTGTGACACCTATATATTTAACGGGCAGGATCTACTTCCAGAGAAAATATACTGCAGTACGATCATAGTTGATGTGACATTAGAATATCTACACTAAAGAAATGACTCAAGAAATTACCAAAGATACTTAACACGTGGAATCCAAAAGTTCAAACTCACAGAAACAGGGATTAGAAAAAGTGATTTCCAGGTTTTGGGAGGTAGGGGAAAATAGGGTGCAGTTGGGAAAAGGGTACAAACTTTCAGTTATAAGATGAATAATGTGTACCATGATGATTGTGGTTGATAATAGGGTATTATATAACTAAAATTTACTAATGGAGCAGAGATTAAATGCTGTCACCAGATATTTTTTAAAGGTATGAGGTGATGGATGTGTTAATTAGATGAGAACAATCAGTGTTTATCAAGTTATTGCAATGTGTATTTTAAATTTCTTACAACTTGTCAGTTATACCTCAGTGAGAGTCGCTCAGTAGTGTCCAACTCTGCAACCCCATGGACTGTAGCTTGCCAGGCTCCTCGGTCCGTGGAATTCCTCAGGCAAGAATACTGGTATGGATAGCCATTCCCTGCTCCAGGGGATCTTCCCAACTCAGGGATTGAACTCAGGTCAATAAAGCTAACCAAAAAATTGCCAAGTTTCTTTTGGCTATGGTCACAGAATACCCAAGGGTAAAAGACTTCATAGGCTAAAGTTCATTACAGAGTTCAGATGAACTCTTACTGGATTTTCATAGTTCTCTTTTCATAGTAACATGGAAAGGTTTAACATGGAAAGGTTAGGCTGGGCTCTTGGGGGTGTTAACAACATGGCATTGCCTGTCTCTAAAATCAGCAGTAGCCATGGCTTAGTCTCCTTGCTTCAGAACAATTAGAGTCCATCTCAGTCCACTGATTCCTAAAATATCAATGTTCCCTCTTGCCATCTCCTGTTTGACCACTTCCAATTGACCATTCATGGACCTAACATTCCAGGTTCCTATGCAATATTGTTCTTTACTGCATCAGACTTTCACCACCAGACACATTTGCAACACTGGGCAGTTTCCACTTTGGCTCAGCCTCTTCATTCCTTCTGGAGCTATTTCTCCACTCTTCTCAGTAGCATATTGGCTATCTTCTGACCTTTTCATACTGCTCATGGGGTTCTCAAGGCAAGAATACTGAAGTAGTTTGTATTAGTTTGGGGTCAATTTGATTTTCACCTTATGGGTCCTATTTTCCTGCTTCTTTGTATGTCTGATAATTTTGGATGCCAGAAGTCATGATTTTAGCTTGATGTGTATATTTTTGTATTCTAAATTTTCTTAAGCTCTGTTTTGAAATGCAGCTACTTGGATGTGGGTCATTTGGGGTCATGGTGTTGTTAGGAGCACAGCACTGTTGACTCTAGGGCTCACTAGTCTCTACTACTGAGGCAAGACCCTGTTGTAGATGCTACCCAAAGCTTGTAAACCATAAGATGTCTGATTCTGTCTGGTGGGAACCAGTACTGTGTGTGTGTGTGCTGGGCATTGTCACTTATAGCCCTTTTGGGTGGCCCTGTCTCCAGCCTTACACAGATTCTCTCTCAGGCATGTGCTGACCAGTAGTCAGTTGAATACTCAAAGGGGGCCTTTAGGACATCTCTGAGATTCCCCTCTTGCAGCTCTCTCCTATCTCATACTCTGTCCTGGAACCCTGGCAGGCAGTGTCTTCCCTGGACTCTGAGTTCTCATTCTTTAACTCAGGGACCCACCCTCATTTCACCTTCTAGGCTATAAGCTGAGGTAACAGAAGAGCTCACTTCACTTGTTCCTTTTCTCTCAAAGGATCACAGGGCTTTGTTGCATGATGTTTGGCATCTTAAAAATCAGTGTCATATTTTTGTCTGGTTTTTGGTTATTTCACATGAAAGTAGAGGGTCATAATAGAAGGTCGTATGTACAATAGACACTCTTCAGGTACTACAGAAGCACTTTAAAAATATTACAGAAATACTTTAACAAAATCATCACACTAAATAGGCAGTTTTAACTATAAGCCTGACTAGAAATGATCACCAATCTAATTCTTCTCTCTTGTTCTGGATGAGGATGTTAGTATTCTTGGCAAGTAATCATAACACTCAGGGACAATGTATTTACAACCCATTAAGGCTGATCATTCTTGTGCAGTAATCGGGACTTTTTCCTATACAGAATTCAGGACCATGGTTTTCAGTGCCATCCCAGGACCAAGGTTAATTTTTCTGTGGGGCTCCCAGGCTGTTTTAAGATTCTGACTCCCCAGTACTGTCAAATTGACTAGTGTTTGACTCTTTGTGACCCCATGGACTTGTGGCCTGCCAGGATCCTTTGTCCATGGAATTCTTCTGGCAAGAATAATGGAGTGGGTAGCCATTCCCTTCTCCAAGGGATCTTCCCAACTCAGGGATCGAACCTGGGTCTCCTGCATTGCAGGCAGATTCTCAGATTCCATCTGAGCCACCAGGGAAGACCCATACTTATAGAATCCAAAGAGATAAACACCAGAGGAGTTTGACAACTTGAGGGTCAGATACAGAAATGGACACACTCCAATAAACTTGCCTCTGAATATCAGTTAATCAACAATGGTCTTACCCAAGTAACTACACTTCTACAGACGATATCAACCCATTTAAGCTTCTGAAAGTCTTCCAGTGCTTGAACTCCATGCCTCCTTAAAATCCTATATAAGATCAGAGGCTGGCTCTGATCAGGGAGGACTCTGTTTGACCAACATAGCTCTTCCCTACCACAGTAAAACAAATCCAGGAGTAAATTCAGCTGCGTTTTTTTATATTAGCTATGGAGTGGTAGGCTCATCAACCTCTGAGTTTTATATTTGATATTCTCTCCAGTTTCATAATTGGTCACTTGATTTATTATGATTTCTTATTTTATTACCAGCAGCTATCATTACTCGAACATCAATAAAGCGAGGCATTATGCCAGCTAGTTACATATTTTAGGTCTGGATTAATTAATCCACTACTCTATCTGAAACGAAAAGGTAAAGCTGAATTTATTGCTTACTGTATGGTGAGAGAGCTTGGCATAATCTCATGGAGCAGAATTCAGTAACTCTGTAAATGTCGAAGGAAGCTGCAAATACAATCTCTGAGATATCTTATATAAAAATAAACACAGTTTTATTAAAGGTGTGCTAGTAATTACCTCGCATAGAAAAATATATGTTTACTAGACAGTGGGAAAGTTTTTACCTTTTTCCAGGTTACTGTATTTCCAGGGATTATCTACTAGATGTTAGACTAGAACATTTCACTGAAAGTATACCATCCATACCTCATTAAATGCTTTTTGATGAAATTTACTTAGGAAAAACAGCCAAGTATCATGCAACAACATCTCCTATCATAAAACACATGAATATAAATTTATTGGGTGGAAAATAGGGAAAGGGACAAAAAAGATGGGATGGTTCTGAATTGATATCGAAGAATTCATAAAAGGATAAACTTTTATGTTTTAGGTCCAAAATCCTCAGCCCACATCAAAGACTTCATGTTCTGATGACTGTTGAAACAGGCCAGCCCTAGTTGCTGGACTCAGGCAAGCAGGGTGATGAAGCTGTTCTAAGTTGAAGAAGCTGCTCTGTCAAGGACATCACTTTCTCTCTTGTTCAGAGTGGCACTTCTTGGGCACAAGTCTATTCCGTTTATTCTCCCATCGATGCAGAGCAGACTGGTTTGACATGCTGTTGTGCCTTTTATCTTGGTCCTGTTGGAAAGAACACACACCCCAAACTGTTCAAAACAACTGCAGAGCTGAGGACCTGTTTTGTCTTTATGAAGATTTTTTTTTTTTCATAAATATAGGTGGTTCTAATCTAGACAGCATGAGAGAAGTAGAACTTTTAAGAAAGAAATTCAGTTCACTGGTTTTCTAAGCAGTAAAGAAATCTACAAATTAGTGGAGCGAGTAGCTGGATGAAGAGAGAACTTGTGTAATTAGAAATCTGAGAAGGAACAAATTCAGAATTGCTTAAGACAGTTAAATATTCTACCTCTTCCCGCCACCTGTCTTCCCGGGGAAGCCTCTGCAACCGGTTTTTGGTCAGCTCGAGTTGTAGACCGTCAAATCTGCACTTAAACCAGCGGTGAGCTTCTTCCAGGTTAGCTGTTATCTGAATGTGCAAATGTTATTAAAAATTACAATAAAGAAACAGTTGTAAGTTTTTTTGTGTGCTAGTTTGACTCTTTTTACACTGTATAATGTAAAAGCTTTATTTCCCCCCCACAATTAGCAAGTGGGTTTCACATTAGTGTGAAAGTTTTCTTACTATAGCCAGTTTGAGAGACTTTTTACCTAGATATTAAAGACTCACATTCTGACTGCATGGTCTTTGCAACCTATCTGCATGTACACATCCTCCTATAGATGAGAGAATAATTTTTGAATGTGGAGTTAAAGAATGCATGCAGCCCTGCATTAATAAAATATTGTTAATATTTTCTGGATGTGAAGTGAGGTGAGAGAGGACTCAAGTTAAGGTAGGCATGAAAGTGTCAGATGGCACTGAAAATTAACGTGGTGGTGTGAACCACATTCGGAATGTGAGTTCTGTTCTCTAAGACTAAATACTTCTCCAGATTCACTAAACTATAAAGACTAGATTTTTTTCTGCTGTTTTATGAAAGTAATAGAATAAATCAGCATGAACACTGGAGTAGCTTAGTGTAAATTGTACTCTTTATTTCCTTTATCAAAATATTTTATACTTTAGCCCCTAAGCACAAACTTCCAAATTATCTTTGTCAGACTTGAAAACAGTCCCTCTAATAGTCTGCCTTTGAAGATGATCTGGAATTAGTTTCATTTACTTGACAAATATCTGACTGCCTATATATGCCTGGCACTCCACTAAGTATTTGGGATATTCTAATATTTTGAACATGGAGCCAACAGGCTTTTATATAAAGGCTGCTTCAAAATGGCTCTACAACATATCCTCTAGAATAAAAAGTAAAATGACTAACTTCCCTCTCTTGATTATTTATGTTTCATGGACAGCATTTTCATGTTTTGACTCAGTTCTCAGAGAGTAGAATATTTCTCTCTTGCTTGAGAAGGCAAATTTGAGAGCAGAGGCTTCATCTGGCTTGTTCACCCTCTAATCTCCATCACCTAGCAGAGCCATGTAACAGGTCCTCAAATCTGTGCTATTATGTACATGTCTCCTATTAACCAGGGCACAGTGTGGGTAGAAGTGTGAGATAAGAAAACAGAGCTCCCCTTGTCAGTAATTCTTAGAAAGCCACAAAGCTAAGTGTTTTCCAGTCTGTGCATCCTGATGGCAGACACCTCTCCCACCCAAACGAAACTCTACTTTTCTCCGGCACTCTATCCGAAGTGGAGGGCATGATACTTGTAATGGCATCATACATTATATCTCCTCTTGTATGGTGAATGAGAAGGGAGCTAATGTATATTCAAACTTACTCCGAGCCATCTATCAGAGTACCAGTGGTAGGTAACAACTTCCTATTACAGATGTGGTAACTGATGAGTTAAACAATGTAAGCGTACTTTACTTAGGCTAGTAAGTGTCACAGTTGGCAAACTCACAACAGGAGTCCATAAGCCGTTTAATATACCATTCTGAAAGTCATACTGTCATGTAATTTAATGGCTACAAAAGGGACAAGCTGGCAGCAATGTCACTGTGCTACCTTTAGCCAAAGAATCTCTTCCCTTATCTGGATAATGAGGGGTGGTCGTAGTAGACTAATAATTTCGAAGATCTTTTCCAGTTCTAAAAAATGTAGGATTTTACAAATAGCTCCTATAAATCAACAACAAAATACCCAGCTGAAAAGTGGGTTTTTGTTTTGTAAATAGACATTTCTATAAAGAAGACATACAGATGGCCAGTAGGCACATGAAAAGATGCACAATATTGCTAATTATTAGAGAAATGCAAATCAAAACTACAAGAAGATGCTACGTCACATTGGTCAGAATGGCCATCATTAAAAAGTCTATAAATAACAAATCCTGGTGAGGGTGTGGAGAAAAGGGACCCACTTACACTGCTCATGGGAACGCACACTGGCGCAGCCACAACGGAAACAGTATGCAGGTTCCTGACAAAGTCAGAGTTACCACACGATCCAGCAATCTACTCCTGGGCACACTCCTGGACAAAACTATAATTCCAAATGATACATGCACCCCGATGGTCACAGCAGCACTATGACGAGAGCCAAGACACGGAAACAACCCAAATGTCCATCGATAGCCCAAGAGATAAAGAAGACATGGTACATATACACAATGGAGTATTACTCATCCGTAAGAAAGAATGAAATAATGCCACTGGCAGCAACACAGATGGACCTAGAGATTATCAGACCAAGCGAAGTAAGTCAGAAAGGAAAAACACCATATGACAGCACTTATATATGGAATCTAAAATACGACAGAAATGAACATATCTATGAAACAGACACACAGACATAGAGAACAAATTTGTGGTTACCAAGGGGGAAGGAAGTCGGGGAGGGAAGGATTCAGAGTTTGGGATTAGCAGATACAAACTAGTATACATAGGATGGATAGACAACAGGGTCCTACTGTACAGCACAGAGAACTGAAGTCAGTATCCTGTGATAAATCACAATGAAAAAGAATATATGTATAACCGAAGCACTCTGCTACATTGCAGAAATTAACACAATGTTAATACCTTCATCAAAAAGGCCTATTTAAGAGAAATCAAATTCACAAATTAATAAGGTCTACTTTGTATTTCTAGTTATTGGTGGTAAAGTGTTTCTACTTTTATTCAGTTCAGTTCAGTTCAGTCATGTCCGACTCTGCGACCCCATGAATCGCAGCACGCCAGATTTAAGGGCCTAGATCTGATAGATAGAGTGCCTGATGAACTATGGACGGAGGTTCGTGACATTGTACAGGAGACAGGGATCAAGAACATCCCCATGGAAAAAAATGCAGAAAAGAAAAATGGCTGTCTGAGGAGGCCTTACAAATAGCTGTGAAAAGAAGAGAAGCAAAAAGCAAAGGAGAAAAGGAAAGATATAAACATCTGAATGCAGAGTTCCAAAGAACAGCAAGGAGAGATAAGAAAGCCTTCCTCAGTGATCAATGCAAAGAAATAGAGGAAAACAACAGAATGGGAAAGACTAGAGATCTCTTCAAGAAAATTAGAGATACCAAGGGAACATTTCATGCAAAGATGGGCTCGATAAAGGACAGAAATGGTATGGACCTAACAGAAGCAGAAGATATTAAGAAGAAGTGGCAAGAATACACAGAAGAACTGTACAAAAAAGATCTTCACGACCAAGATAATTACAATGTTGTGATCACTCACCTAGAGCCAGACATCCTGGAATGTGAAGCCAAGTAGGCCTTAGAAAGCATCACTATGAACAAAGCTAGTGGAGGTGATGGAATTCCAGTTGAGCTATTTCAAATCCTGAAAGATGATGCTGTCAAAGTGCCGCACTCAATATGAGAGCAAATTTGGAAAACTCAGCAGTGGCCACAGGACTGGAAAAGATCAGTTTTCATTCCATTCTCAAAGAAAGGCAATGCCAAAGAATGCTCAAACTACCGCACAATTGCACTCATCTCACACGCTAGTAAAGTAATGGCTCAAAATTCTCCAAGCCAGGCTTCAGCAATATGTGAACCGTGAACTTCTAGATGTTCAAGCTGGTTTTAGAAAAGGCAGAGGAACCAGAGATCAAATTGCCAACATCCGCTGGATCGTGCAAAAAGCAAAAGAGTTCCAGAAAAACATCTATTTCTGCTTTATTGACTATGCCAAAGCCTTTGACTGTGTGGATCACAATCAACTGTGGAAAATTCGGAAAGAGATGGGAATACCAGACCACCTGACCTGCCTCTTGAGAAACCTATATGCAGGTCAGGAAGCAATAGTTAGAACTGGCCATGGAACAACAGACTGGTTCGAAATAGGAAAAGGAGTACGTCAAGGCTGTATATTGTCACCCTGCTTAGTTAACTTATATGCAGAGTACATCATGAGAAACGCTGGACTGGAAGAAGCACAAGCTGGAATCAAGATTGCCAGGAGAAATATCAGTGACCTCAGATAGGCAGATGACATCACCCTTATGGCAGAAAGTGAAGAGGAACTCAAAAGCCTCTTGATGAAAGTGAAAGTGGAGAGTGAAAAAGTTGGCTTAAAGCTCAACATTCAGAAAACGAAGATCATGGCATCTGGTCCCATCACTTCATGGCAAATAGATGGGGAAACAGTGGAAACAGTGTCAGACTTTATTTTTTGGGGCTCCAAAATCACGGCAGATGGTGATTGCAGCCATGAAATTAAAAGATGCTTACTCCTTGGAAGGAAAGTTATGACCAACCTAGATAGCATATTCAAAAGCAGAGACATTACTTTGCCAACAAAGGTCCATCTAGTCAAGGCTATGGTTTTTCCTGTGGTCATGTATGGATGTGAGAATTGGACTGTGCAGAAGGCTGAGCGCCGAAGAATTGATGCTTTTGAACTGTGGTGTTGGAGAAGACTCTTGAGAGTCCCTTGGACTGCAAGGAGATCCAACCAGTCCATTCTGAAGGAGATCAGCCCTGGGATTTCTTTGGAAAGAATGATGCTAAAGCTGAAACTCCAGTACTTTGGCCACCTCATGCGAAGAGTTGACTCATTGGAAAAGACTCTGATGCTGGGAGGGATTGGGGGCAGGAGGAGAAGGGGACGACAGAGGATGAGATGGATGGATGGCATCACTGACTTGATGGACCTGAGTCTGAGTGTACTCCGGGACTTGGTGATGGACAGGGAGGCCTGGCGTGCTATGATTCATGGGGTCGCAAAGAGTCGGACACGACTGAGCAACTGAACTGAACTGAACTGAGGCCTCCCTGTCCATCACCAACTCCCAGAATTCAACCAAACTCATGTGCATCGAGTCGGTGATGCCATCCAGCCATCTCATCCTCTGTCGTCCCCTTCTCCTCCTGCCCCCAATCCCTCCCAGCATCAGGGTCTTTTCTAATGAGTCAACTCTTCGCATCAGGTGGCCAAAGTTTTGGAATTTCAGCTTTAGCATCATTCCTTCCAAAGAACACCCAGGACTAGTCTCCTTTAGGATGGACTGGTTGGATCTTGCAGTCCAAGGGACTCTCAAGAGTCTTCTCCAACACCACAGTTCAAAAGCATAAACTCTTTGACACTCAGCTTTCTTCAGAGTCCAACTTTCACATCCATACATGACTACTGGAAAAACCATAGCCTAGACTAGACAGACCTTTGTTGGCAAAGTAATAGGTCTGCTTTCGTGTCAAACAATAATCACTAAAATTCAAACACATGCTGGTCTTCCCTTATATCTAGTGGTAGGGACTTGGACTATCAAGTTAATATCAGTATTTCAGTATTCTATGATCTCATCAAGACACAGAATCTTAATCTAAAACTATTTGCTCTTTATAACATGTTAGGGGCGATAGTGAGTAAGGTACTGGTTCTTGCCTTTTGCACTCTGAGAACCGTGTTAATGGAGGATTTTATAGAGACTTTTGTGTTTCAGGGTCGTTCATGTATCTGGCTCACCTGCTCTGATTCCACACTGGCTTCTTTCAGCTTATTCTCTGTCGCCTCTTTACATTTCTTTAGGTGTCTGATAGTTTCTTCCAATTCCTGAACATGTGATACAAAGATTTTTACAAACTCCCAATGTGCCATATATGGGAGAAAAACCTTCAATATTGTAATAAATTACAAGACAAACCAAATTATGAAAGTATGATGAGATACTTTCTAATTCCAGGTACTACCAGACTACAAGCTAAAAATTTGTTTTCAGTTTAACTGACTGTATACACATTTGTACATGATGACAGATATTGATTTACTGATTCTCCTGAGGAAAGGTGATTAACATTTCTTTCTAGAACTGAGGGAATAGTATTTGTAGCAGACAATCTCTGTTGGCAGGCAAGAGCTTGATGCTCTCCTTAAGTCCCTTTTCAGGAATAAAACATGCTTTTCATTAGGTTGGAGCAGGCAAAAGTCCTGTAATGGCAACAGACAGATAGATCTGAGCTGTGGGAAGAATCAAGGAGTCTAAAGTTCCTGAAAGACTATGAAATTCAGAAGTCTTACTCAGTAACTAGTACTTTGCATATGTGAGCCTTAGCTTTTCTTTAAAAATGAGTTTGTTTGTTTGTTTTACATTGAAAATGACAATGAGGTGCCATATTCAAAGCTACAGGCTTCTTCCTAGATATGATTCTAAGGTCTTAGCTAAGATGAACAACTTGGAAATCTGTTTTCTTCTCTAGAGCCTAAAAAAGCAATATGCCCTAATGCTGGGCTCAGCACATGGCACTTGCTGCTCATCTCTGAGAGGAATCCTAGGAAGCCTTTTCACCTGGCACCGATTCTCCAGCTCCTGCCTCAGCTTCCGCTCGGCCTCAAGGTGCAGCTCTTGCTGTTTATTCCGTGCTGAGGTGTCATACTGGCTCCTAGCCAACAGCTGCATCTCCTTCTGCAGGTTAGTCATTTCAGATACAAATTTCTGGATACTCAGTGACTGTAGGGCACAAAGAGGGAAGACGGTTGACGAACCTGCCCAAGTTTGGGATTTTACACGAATGGTAAACAGTGTGTGGACATCATCTACCTGTTCGTAGTTTTTTTTCTGATACTGATCCTTAATTAGCTCCATTTGCCTCAATTCTGTTTCTATTTGCTGAAAGTAAATGTGGAAATAACATAGAAAGATAATCAGTGGAAAAACAGGCTTGCTTTTTTTTGCCTATAGGAGGATGACAGAAAGAATCCCACATGAGACCCAGTTATCAGTTCTTGCTGGGTTCTTCTTCCATCCAGCCCACTGACCCCAACAGAGCCAAGTCCTATACAATCACTGCAGGAGAGACAGCTAGGAGCCAGGATGGGACACTGGCAGCTAATGAGCAGCCAAACATTCACACAGCAGTATCTTTGCTGGAAAAAAAGAGAGTACCCATCCCCTTCAAGGCAGTCTGCCCACATCCCAGGTATAGCTATAATTCCCAGAGATCACAGGGGAGTGTTAGAGCTCTAGACCATCTTCCTCCAACACCACTGCCTGCCTGGGTCCTCATCGATACTAGGAGGTCAGGGGAGACAGGGTTTCTCAGACAACCTTCATCCTCTCTACGTTCTGAGCGTTATTCGCCTTGGCGGACAAGTGGAGCTTAATTTGGGCCCTTTGATTCTTTATTTTCTCCTTGCTGCTGTTCAGTAGCTTTTCCAGCTCTGTAAGTTTCTGCCGCAGCTCTCGGTTGGTCCGGGACACTTCCACTGATCTGAAGTTGGCTTCATCAAGGGCTTTCTTCATCTGTGGGACACAAAGGGAAAATGAGAACATTTTAACCTTCCATTCAGTAAGAGAAGGTTATGTTTAGCTGTGTCTCTATATTTTGTTCTCCCTGGACTATTCTTTTAAAAAGGAGGTTTAAGTAAGGCTAGTGATTTAACACTAAAAAACACGATCTTTCTTAGAACACATAAACAATATAAATATATGTTCATCATATATTAAGAGCATGGCTTTTGTATCAGACACTTTATTTTTGTTGTTGTTGTTTTTTTTTTTTTTAATTTTATTTTATTTTTAAACTTTACATAATTGTATTAGTTTTGCCAAATATCAAAATGAATCCGCCACAGGCATACATGTGTTCCCCTTAAATCTCAACTTCAGTCACTAGTCAAGTAATTTCAGATAACATCCTTAAGCCTTGGGTGCATCACTGGAGAACTGTGTGAATAGGCTACCTCATAGGAGTCATGTAACAGTAAAACAAGGTAGAAAAAGAATATAGAGCCTGACACACACTAATTGCTCAGTGATCATTACCATGCCTTAAAGCTTTTTTTTTTTAAGATTAAGCTCATCTCTGTCACTTGTGATGTCATGTTTGGAGAAGTGAAAATAAATTATATGGTAGTTTATGTAATGGACTTCCTTGGTAGCTCAGCTGCTAAAGAATCTGCCTGCAATGCAAGAGGATCCTGGTTTGATTCCTGGGTCAGGAAGATCCCTGGGTCTGGAAGATTCCCTGGAGAAGGGATAGGCTACCCACTCCAGTATTCTTGGGTTTCCCTGGTGGCTCAGATGGTAAAGAATCTGCCTGCAGTACTGGAGACCTGGGTTGGATCCCTGGATTGGGAAGATCCCCTGGAGGAGGGCATGGCAACCCACTCTAGTATTCTTGCCTGGAGAATCTCTATGGACAGAGGAGCCTGGTGGGCTGTAGTCCCTGGGGTAGCAAAGAGTCACACATGACTGAGTGACTAAGCACACATGTAAATACCTATCAGCTACTGACCGTTGGTATATGCATTTATTTTTAATTGGAATATATTTTTATATTATTGCTTTTCTATTGAGGTATAGTTGATTTATAATATTTTTAGGTATATGAGTGATTAAAATATAGATTATACTCGTTATAATTTTTTTAGATTATACTCCAGCTATATTCCATGTGCTGTATAATATACCCTTATAGCTTATTTATTTTACATAATAATTTGTACTTACTGCTTTTAGAAATTTTAGGAAACTTGTCTAGTGGTAAAATAACAGTGATTATTAATTAAAAAAACAATACAACAGGCCCAAAACAAAATGACCTATGCTAAGCCCTACTGTCACCAAACTTAATTAGTTTTGGCTCTCCCAGAAATGGACTCTCAAACCAGTCAATCAGGAATCATCTGATCAGCATTAGTTGGGTAATCTGTCTGGTAGACACCTGCCATCCACTAAAGGAAGTAAGTTTGCCATAACCCATCTACTTTTTTCCCTAGTTTAACTCTCTTGTTCCTGCTCCCTTCTGCCTATAAGAGTCTTCCATTTTGTACAACTCCTCAGAGTGCCTTCTACTGCAATCAATGGCATAATGTCCAATTCAAAAGGATTTTTGTTCAAATAAACTCTTAATTTTACTTTGCCTCAATTTATCTTTTAACATTACTTAAATCATTTTACAGAGTTCCTCTCCTCCTCTTGGATCCTTGAATTTTTAGGAAGAAGCACCTAAAAAGTACCACTTGATTTTTAGGAAGAGACAGCTGAGAAGGGAGAAGATAGGAAGGTGGTATTCTCTATGGCTGGGAAGTGTTTAACATGTCAAAGAAAGAACCAAAATAATGTTACTTTTTCTCTTTATACTAGCTCATTCCTTCAGCTCCTAAATTCACACTACAGTGTTGTCTTTTATTACCCAACCAAATTTCTGTTAGACATTCCACCATTATCTCAATCACAGCATTGTCAAAACTGGGTAAGCCTTAAAAATTATCACTTACTTTGCACTTATGTTCAGTTCAGTCGCTCAGTCGTGTCTGACTCTTTGCGACCCTATGAATCGCAGCACACCAGGCCTCCCTGTCCATCACCAACTCCCAGAGTTCACTGAGACTCAAGTCCATCGAGTCAGTGATGCCATCCAGCCATCTCATCCTCTGTCGTCCCCTTCTCCTCCTGCCCCCAATCCCTCCCAGCGTCAGAGTCTCTTCCAATGAGTCAACTCTTCGCATCAGGTGGCCAAAGTACTGAGTTTCAGCTTTAGCATCATTCCTTCCAAAGAAGACCCAGGGCTGATCTCCTTCAGAATGGACTGGTTGGATCTCCTTGCAGTCCAAGGGACTCTCAAGAGTCTTCTCCAACACCACAGTTCAAAAGCATCAATTCGTCAGCACTCAGCTTTCTTCACAGTCCAACTCTCACATCCATACATGACCACTGGAAAAACCATAGCCTTGACTAGATGGACCTTTGTTGGCAAAGTAATGTCTCTGCTTTTCAATATGCTATCTAGGCTGGTCATAACTTTCCTTCCAAGGAGTAAGCGTCTTTTAATTTCATGGCTGCAATCACCATCTACAGTGATTCTGGAGCCCAAAAAATAAAGTCTGACACTGTTTCCACTGTTTCCCCATCTATTTCCCATGAAGTGATTGGACCAGATGCCATGATCTTAGTAATTACTTTTCATATATTTTCCAATTTAATCCTCTAAACCACCTTGGAAAGTAGTTGTGATGATTTCCATTTTATGATCAAGGAAACATTCAGAAGTTCCATTTTATGATCAAGGAAACAGACTCAAAAGTTCAGTCGTCTGCGCAGATAGTAAATTACCACATTGCTTTTAAGAGGCAGAGCTGAGGCACTTAAACAGTGCACCCTGATGCCACCTCTGTGGCTAACTGCTCAAGACAGCACTAATACTACTGTTCTTTGGTCTCCTGCACAAGTTCACGATCTTCACTGATTCCTGTTAAAAGGGTTTAAACTAAGTATTCTGAACAACTATCTCTGATTAAAGGTATCTTTAATTTCAGTGTCCATTTTTGTTTCCCACAGAAATTGTTTTTATTATAATATTTATACAGTGCTTTTGCAATTTACAAAGTACCATATAAACAGTTGAATCTGATTTTTGGGACTGCTCCTTGTAAACTGCAAAGCAATGCACTAAATCTGGCAAAATACAGACCAGCCACTCCAGCTAAGTCTTGGAATTATTTTAATTACTCCCTCCCCTTTGCTTATGATACATTTTGTGTATGTTTGATTTTTCTATTAAAAATAGCTTTTTAAATTTATTCTCTACTTTCAACAGAACCGCTTTTCTTTAATCTGAAGCCCGAAGTAACTGCTATAGTTCCCATTAGCCTCCATGTTTCCGGTTTATCTTCATTATTATTTACTTTCCACTGCCAACAGACTAACCTACTTAAAACTGTGCTTACATCCTTCTCAGAAACCTACAGTGCTTTACTTTTACCTAACAGTTTCCAGCCAATATTCTGGTAGTTAAGACCATCTACCAGCTGGTTTCCTCTATTAGCCCTTCTTTCTCAGAAATTTCCTAGTCTCTGCTTTAATCAAGACAGGCAAATGCTTTTCCTTTGCTCACATATCCTGTTCATTTTTCATTTGCTTACCCTGCTACATAGCGTGTCCTACCCCTGAAAACTCTGCCAGTCTCAGTCCTGTACTGTGGTCAAGCTTCCCTTTTCTTCCTATCACCCAGCCAGCGTAAAACAAACTTTCCCTTACTCTGCATTCATTTAAAATTGTACATAGCTTCTAAATGTCAGAGAGTCTTCTGACGTCTTCCTTACTTGTCTCATGTAAGAGGGGAGGTGACAAATAAGGGGTCATTTAGTACAGACCACGTCTTCTACTGTTTTTAAATATGCCTCTCAGGAGAAGGTAGGTGCGTGATGGATGCTAGTGAAGTGGACTGAGGAGATAGGTGACTTGCTATCTGTCTAACAGATGGCAGTCTCCTCCTTTCTCTTTACCACTCAAGTTACTATTCTCCAAGGGGAAGACTATGATCAAGGCATTCCTTCACTGGGCAGATAACTGTATATCAAACAGCTTAGAGCTGCATCTCACTTGCTGGTGAAAGGAGAATTAGAAGAGCTAAAGAGCAACTGCAGCCATTCTCAGGAATCCTCTAGCTAGCAACCATCTGGAGACGGACGTTATGTGTCTTTTGTCACGTGCCTCCATACCTCAGTTACTTCCCGCTGTGCTGCTTTCTTGGCAGTTTCTCTCTCAATTTGAAACTGCTTTCTTAGAGCATCTATGCGTTCAGCATGCAATTCTGCTTCTATTTTGGATTCTTCACTCATCCGTTCTCTGTTTTGGAAGAGAGATGTTAAATCACCTTTAGAAAACCTCTTAGGTGGTATGATTTATAACTGAGCAGATCAGTCACCATGTAAAATCACTGATCTGTAACTCATTAACAGAAAGAAAAATAAGCATTTACCTACGGCCTTAAAAAACAAAGTCAT
This sequence comes from Bos indicus x Bos taurus, assembly GCF_003369695.1. Taxonomy (NCBI): domain Eukaryota; kingdom Metazoa; phylum Chordata; class Mammalia; order Artiodactyla; family Bovidae; genus Bos; species Bos indicus x Bos taurus. Next base: position 85,225,069 of record NC_040077.1, on the reverse strand, counting down.
TAATATAAAGAGATCCACCTTTAAGAGTGAAAACACATATTCTTGTTTTAACCAATACTGAATAGTCCAGAGCCAGCAGCATTTCACCAGAATATACAATTTGTACAGATTACAAACATGAAAAATACTCTCTTAGCTTTAGCTTATATAAATACGCTCTGCAATATCAATATGTTCACTACCTGAAAGGAATAAAGATAAATGGGCATAATATATTTCCTTTGGGTATAAATTTTCATGGGATGTTATTAATATCTAAATCATATTTGCCTAGATAAAGTTTAAGAAAAAAACTCCAGTGGCTTGACTTGAATTAGAAGCACTTGAGCTAACTAATCTCAGGGCAAAATGGAAAACAATTAATGGTCGAGCATCTGCTTAAATGGAATTATCCCACTCCTGGAGGGGTTATTTCCATCCAGGCTTCTGTTGTTCCTTTTCCAAATCATGCCTTTAAAGGACACATAAGCTTCTGATAGAAAAGGTTTGGCAAAAATGTGTATGTGTCCCTCCTGAATTGGTTTAAAATTTCCTGTGGTCATGTATGGATGTGAGAGTTGGACTGTGAAGAAGGCTGAGAGCCAAAGAATTGATGCTTTTGAACTGTGGTGTTGGAGAAGACTCTTGAGAGTCCCTTGGACTGCAAGGAGATCCAACCAGTCCATTCTGAAGGAGATCAGCCCTGGGATTTCTCTGGAAGGAATGATGCTGAAGCTGAAACTCCAGTACTCTGGCCACCTGATGCGAAGAGTTGATTCATTGGAAAAGACCCTGATGCTGGAAGGGATTGGGGGCAGGAGGAGAAGGGGACGACAGAGGATGAGATGGCTGGATGGCATCACTGACTCGATGGACGTGAGTCTCAGTGAACTCCAGGAGTTGGTGATGGACAGGGAGGCCTGGTGTGCTGTGATTCATGGAGTCGCAAAGAGTCGGACACGACTGAGCGACTGATCTGATCTGATCATGTACAGAAGATCAACACCAGATGAGGGAAGAGCTGAAGAGGAGCATATCCCAGCCAGCATCCTCTGCTGTTTAGCTACGCCTGTCACCTTCACGTGGTTCTGCAGGAGGACCAGCTCAAAGTAGGGAAAAAGCTTTAACTGGTTTATATGAATGAGCCAGACTTACTCTCCCAGAGGCTCTTCCCTAATTTCACCGTGACTATACTGCTCTTACTTAAAGGTTTCCAAATTCTGTCGCTCAAGTTCTTTGCTTTCCAATTTCTCTTGAACATGATCAAGCTTTGTTTGTAGGTGATTATTTGTCTGGAGAGCTTGCTCCAGGCTCATAGCCAGTTTCCTGTTGTCTTCTCTAGCTACATCTAGAGCTTTTTGTAGAGGTTCCATCTGAAAGAGAAGATTGTTTTTAATCTAGTTGTTCCACTGTAAAAGATACTAGAAGTACATAACACTGTAATATTCCCACTTTAAACTTTGAGACAATAATTATTTGGAACCAGAAACAAAGACTCCAGATGCCTGGGATATGTATGTGAGAACTTATTACAGACAGTGCTTAGCAGACTCTTAGAAGGTGATGGGAAGGGTATGCTCCACTGGTCACTAGAGAGTTTTTGAAAACAGAGCCAACTTATTTATCCTAATTTCTAAAATTTTAAATTAGTTAAATTCCCCTTTTTGATTCTTTAACCTCATTGCCTACAGAGATAAGAATTGGCAACTGCTCCTTGTATATTTCTCTAGAAAAAGCTTATTCATATGAAATATCCCTGTGTATTTTACATGTGTGCATATGTGTAGATACATATTTATATACGTATACACCTATGAACGCATGTATTTCCTTATTTAGTAGGACTACCCTACTTCTAACTGAAGCTACGTTATTTTCTAAGCCCTTTAACATTTGCAATCCCTTATGCATTAATATATGAAAAGAATGTAGACCATATAAGACAAAAAGAATTAGGCACAATTATGGTCCTGGTTTGCTAAATGACTCACTGCAAGATTATAGACCAGTTTCCCATTTGGGAATATGTACTGTTCAAAACTCAGACTTGAATGGGAAGGAAATTTACCTGATTATTTTACTCCATTTTTCCAAAACACTGATATCCCAATAAAATAAAAAAAAAACACTAACATTATCATCTATAAAAACCTGGCTTCTACCTCACTGTTGTGCTGGGCATCGACGACAAGCATTCTGGCCTGCCACTGGTCTACTTCTGCTTCCAGCTTCTGTACCCGCTGTTGATTCAGAGCCCTAAAGATAGAGAGCACAGAGAAAGTGACCACTTTCTAGAAATGGAAAGAACCATCTAGAAATGATACCACTGGGATATACAGGGCACTCTTCCAGGAAGCTGAAATGGCATTAGGTTATGGGCTACAGATGCGCAGAATATGAGAGCTGGCAGGTGATAAATCTGCAGCCTCAGCATCAGAGTAAGAGACTAATTCTCCTGGGGATTGAAAATTTGTCCCATCTCTATGATTCAATTCTTCTTGGTATATCAAACTATCAGGACATGTTAATGACTAAGTTAAAAGCTGGTAATTTTATACTCTCTCTCTATATATATCACTGGCACAAAAATGTATCACCTCTAGATGGACTGGCTTACTCTTGAGATTTCTGCTTTTTACCTAGAATTGTACTGTGAACAGTAAACTGTTTTTTAATACCATCCCCTTGATTTCTTTAAGTTCAGAGGTAACACTGATTCATAACATAAAAAAAAAAAAATTAGCATGATGAAGAATATAAAAGTCATTAATTCTCCCATAACACAGAGGCAATATGTACCAGTAATACATTATACTTACAGGCCTTATTAAACTCAAACCATTTGTTCATTAACCTAAACTGGAAATATGCATATAATTTTTGAAACATTCAAAGGAGTTTTCTTATAGCTGAAAGCAGTTCTCACAATGATTCCTCTAAAATAATTAAATAGTATACTAATAAATGGATAATTAATTCAAAATGAAGTAGATGCCTGGCTTTAATAATCTGACAATTACTATTCTGTAGACCCAAGGGCAGATTTAAATGGTGTAGAAAACAGCAAGGATAAGACAGCATGTATCACATGAATTGCTGGAATACATATTCATTTACACCACTACAAAATCTGTGAATTTTTGGATATCATTTTTATAATTCCAGATTCTCCCAAATTTGCTAATTCTTTAAATACATTTGAATCAGTTCTAATGAGGTGGACGAAACTGGAGCTTATTATACAGAGTGAAGTAAGCCAGAAGGAAAAACACCAATACAGTATACTAACGCATATATATGGAATTTAGAAAGATGGTAACAATAACCCTGTGTATGAGACAGCAAAAGAGACACTGATGTATAGAACAGCCTTATGGACTCTGTGGGAGAGGGAGAGGGTGGGAAGATTTGGGAGAATGGCATTGAAACATGTAAAATATCATGTATCAAACGAGTCACCAGTCCAGGTTTGATGCACGATACTGGATGCTTGGGGACAGTGCACTGGGACAACCCAGAGGGATGGTATGGGGAGGGAGGAGGGAGGAGGGTTCAGGATGGGGAACACATGTATACCTGTGGTGGATTCATTTTGATATTTGGCAAAACTAATACAATTATGTAAAGTTTAAAAATAAAATAAAATTAAATACCATTTTACTACTTTTTTCACAAAGGAAGTAACATAAAGTGACTGTTTCTTGATCACACACTGTTCCTTACTACAACACAGCAGAAAAATACAAGTACAAAGACAAAAATAATCTCTGGTACCTTTCTTTCTTGAGGCCTGCGATCTCTGAATCCCTCCGGCCAAGCTCTATTTGCACTTTTTCCAGAGCACCTTGCATCTTACTGTGAGAAGCCAACACATTCTCCAACATGATCGTCACTTTGCAGTTGTCTTCTTTGGCTTCTGCCAGTTGTCGCTGAAAGTTTCCTACCTAACAGAAGACGAAATAAGACAATATTTTGATCCGGTCTAGTTATTCTTCTGCTGCGGAGTCCTGTGACTGCTAGAAGAGTATCGAAACCAGGTCTGGTACAATGCTAAGAGGAATAAGTGTGTGTGTATATATAAATATATATTTTTTCTTTTGTAATCAAAGCAGTTTTATTTAAATAAACAAGAGAATATAAAATTGTTCTTAAATTCATTTACAATTCCACAGAAATTTCCCACAGATAGGTGTGAGGTATGCTTCTACTATGTTTTAATTGGAGGATAATTGCTTTAAAGTATATTTTATTTTTATTTTATTAAGTTATTCTGACTTTGAGAAAAAGAAAACTAAACCCCAGATCCTATGGCTCCAATGAAAAACTCTGCAGTGCTTCCTGACTATTATCATATCCTAGCACACACATCAGTATTAACTAGAGACATAAGGACCGACAACTTCTTGGGTCTCGAGGTAGTCCCAGGGTGGCCCATACAGGCCCTGCTCAGCTAATCTTACCATGGGCTCAGAAGATGATAACACCTCCGAAGCCCATCAGAATTATCTGAGGGAAAAAAGAACATAAGGGAGAGTGGGAGCCACGGAAGAATGGTGTAAGTCACAGCCCTCTTCAGAGGGGAAGGAGTCTGGGATGTGACCTCTCCTCCCACCGAGAACATACACTGTTAAGCAGAAAGCATTTGGTAATTTAACATAGAATCATAACAATGTTCTATCACATTAATAAGACATAAGTAGGTGGTTATTATTACCAAGGTCAGATGTGTTTCAACAAAAAAAATAGACTTTTGATTAAGAAAGAAAAAAAAAAACACACTGTGAGTTAAATCATCTATTTTTAAGGGAAGTATTTTAAAGTTTTTCTAAATTTATCTTTTGTAAAAGAAAATTCTCATCTGATCAATCCTCTGTTTTTTTTTAAACTAAAGGTAACAAGAAATGAAAGAATATGGCTCATAAAAATTTTAGAAGCGCTTCATGTCAGTTACACAGTTCACAAAGGGGTTGATGTCTTACCTTCTTGTTCTCTCTGTCCTCCAGAGTTTCAAGGTCCCCTTTCAACTTCTGACTCTCTTTCAGGGCTGCATCACGACCCTTCACTGCTTGTGAAAGCTCCTCTTCATTCTTTTCAAGAAGGGATTTCACCTTAGCAGAAAGAAAGAAACGATAATAAATGACTTTCTCAAAGCATGATCAGTCAGCAGTTAGAATGTCCTGTGCTTAGTCTCTCAGTCTTGTCTGACTCTTTACGACCCCACCGACTGTTAGCCTGCCAGGCTTCTGTGTCCATGGGGATTCTCCAGGCTAGAATACTAGAGTGGGTAGCTATTTCCTTCTCTAGGGGATCTTCCCAACCCAGGGATTAAACTCAGACCTACTGTATTGCAGGTGGATTCTTTACCATCTGAGCCATAAGGGAAGCTCTGGTTAGAATAAGACACAGCAATTTAGAAGCCAAACTTAAAATGTTAAATTAAATATGCTTATTTAATTAAATATGCTTATCTATAATTGCAAAAAAAAAAAAAAACTAGCTCTAGTAGCTGTTTTTCCCCTTAAAACTACAAAGGAAAAAAATATTTAATAAACATGTGCAAATCTCTAATATATATGTCAATATGAAAAGCCTGGAATGAGGGACATGGGAGATAAGACTGTGATTATGATGGCTATTATATGGCACAAGGAACTCTTCTCAATACTCTGTAATGACCTAATGGGAAAAGAGTGGATATATGTATAACTGATTCACTTTGCTGTACACCAGAAACTAACATAACACTATAAATAAACTATATACATACCAATAAAAGCTTTAAAATACTAAAAAAAAAAACACAAAAAAAACCTCTGATGGTAAGATGAAAACTGGGGGAGAAAACTGGTTATCACAGAATTTGAAAATATGATGTAAATTAACAAAATACATAATAAAAGCAGATGAATAAGTATCAAATAGTGTCAAGAAAATAGTTATAAAAGTGTTCTAAATAGTGTTCTAATCCTAATTAAAAGTATTACAATTTTATATCCCTGAAACACTTTCAGTGTATCTATACAGTAATTTCAGATCATCATACTATCTTAAATACTACTCTTTAAAAAAAAAAAAAAAAAGATTTTATCTTAAAATAATTATAGACTCACAGGATGTTACAAAATTACTGACAGTCCCCATGCACTCTTCACCCTGCTTCTAATAATGACATCTTTACATCTTCACAATCTTACATGATTGTTAATCAGATTAACAGGACTACAAAAGTTGCAGTTTTCGCCATTCTTTAACCTGCATTCCTCTGTGTATGCACACATGCATATAACTGTGTAATCTGATGGCACGCACGTATTCTGGTGACCACCACCACAGGCAAGACGCAGAACTGCTCCACTGCCACGAAGAGCTCTCCTGTACTGTCTTTTGTTCATGTCCTCCCCAAATCCATTCCATGTTCCTTGGCAACCACTAACTTGTTATCATCTTTACTGTTTTTCTCATTTCAAGAATGTCATTTTAAATACTTTAAAATAATTACTTATACAAAAATTAGCATTTTTAAAAGCAGCCATACTGGGATATAGCTGACAAACAGTAAGCTGTGTACATTTAACATGTACAATTTTGAAATATGTATAAACTCTTAAAATCATCACAATAATGAACAATTTCCATTATCTCCAAACTTCCCCTATGCCTTTTAGTAATCAACCCGTTCTCTCTCTCCCTGTTCCTACATGTCCACCCAAGGCCTCCACTGACCTATTTTCTGTCATTTTTATTTCCTAGAATTTTATATAAATGAAGTATTTTATGTACAGTAAATCCCCTACATATAAATGAGTTCTGTTCTAAGAACGTGCTCATAAGTTCAAATTTGTTCTTAAGTCTAACTGTTAGTCTAGGTACCCAACTAACACAACCAGCTATGTAGTACTGTACTTTAATAAGTTTATAATACTTTTCAGACAATACATAAAAAACAAGCAAACAAAAAATACTTTTAACCTTAAAGTACAGTACCTTGAAAAGTACAGCGGTACAACAACTGGCATACAGGGCTGACTGGCACCAGGTGAGAACTGATTGGAAGAGGGAGTGGAGGTGGGAGATGGTTAAGAGTTGCAGGATCATCAGCAAGAGGAGACAGAGGGCAAACTGCAATTTCACTCATGCCTGACACTGATGGCACAGGTTCTGGTTACTTGCTAGATTCATTTCCAGCTACCCTCTTGAAAAAATGATCCAATGACATCTGGGTAGTGTTAGTCACTCAGTCGTATCTGACTTTTTGTGATCCCATGGACTGTAGCCTGGCAGGCTCCTCTTTTCATGGGATTCTTCAGGCAAGAATACTGGAGTGGGTTGCCATTCCCTTCTCCCGAGTATCTTACTGACCCAGGGATACAACCAAGGTCTCTTGCACTGTAGGCAGATTCTTTACCATCTGAGCTACAAGGTCGTATAGCTCTTTGGTAGCACTGGACTCTGGTAGCACAGCCATGAAATTAAAAAATGCTGCTCCTTGAAAGAAAAGTTATGACCAACTTAGATAGCATATTAAAAAGCAGAGACATTACTTTGCCAACAAAGGTCCGTCTAGTCAAAGCTATAGCTTTTCCAGAAGTCATGTATGGATGTGAGAGATGAACTATAAAGAAAGCTGAGTGCCAAAAAATTGATGCTTTTGAACTGTGGTGTTGGAGGAGACTCTTGAGAGTCCCTTGGATTGCAAGGACATCCAACCAGTCCATCCTAAAGGAAATCAGTCCTGAATATTCATTGGAAGGACTGATGCTGAAGCTGCTACTCCAATACTTTGGCCACCTGATGCGAAGAACTGACTCATTGGAAAAGACCCTGATGCTGGGAAAGACTGAAGGAGGGAGGAGAAGGGGATGACAGAGGATGAGATGGTTGGATGGCATCACCAACTCATGGACATGAGTCTGTGTAAAGTCCAGGAGTTGGTGATGGACAGGGAGGCCTGGCGTGCTGCAGTCCATGGGGTCACAGAGTCGGACATGACTGAGCAACTGAACTGAACTGGACTGTATTCTGAACAGCTGCTGCAGACTTCAAGTACCAGTCTACATTCGAATCCTGTGCCGCCTCAAATAGAACTAACCTTCATGATTGGACACGTGAATGCAAGTTTGAAAGTTCACAACTTGAAGGTTCATATGTAGAGGACATACTGTACTCATTTTGGAATGGTTTGTTTTACTCAGCACAGTTAAGATTCACTCAATCTTCTGCATGTATCAATAGTTCTTCCTTCCTGTTGCTGAACAGTATTCTGCTAGACACTGGAGTTGTTCCAGTTTTCTGTTCTGTTCAGTCGCTCACTAGTGTCCGACTCTTTGCAACCCTATGGACTGCAGTATGCCAGGCTTCCCTGTCCTTCACCATCTCCTGGAGCTTGCTCAAACTCATGTCCATTGAGTCAGTGATGCCATCCAACCATCTCATCCTCTGTCATTCCCTTCTCCTGCCTTCAACCTTTCCCAACATCAGGGTCTTTTCCAATGAGTTGGCTCTTCACATCAGGTGGCCAAAGTATTGAAGCTTCAACATCAGTCCTAATGAACATTCAGGGTTGATTACCTTTAGGATTGACTGGTTTGATCTCCTTGCTGTCCAAGGGACTCTCAAGAGTCTTCTCCAATACCACAGTTTGAAGGCATCAATTCTTTGGCCTTCAGCCTTTTTTATTGTCTAGCTCTCACATGTGTACATGACTACTGGAAAAAACACAGCTTTGACTATATGGACCTTTGTCAGCAAAGTAGTAATGTCTCTGCTTTTTAATATGCTGTCTAGGTTTGTCATAGCTGTTCTTCCAAGGAGAAAGCATCTTTTAATTTTATGGCTGCAGTCACCATCTGTAGTGATTCTGGAGCCCAAGAAAATAAAGCCTGTCACTGTTTCCCCATCTATTTGCCATGAAGTTACAGTTTTAAGGTAGTGCAAATAAAACTGCTTTGAGCAGCTGTATACAGTTTGTAGATATAAACTTTCATTCATCTTTGGTAAATACATAGAGGTGGAAGAGATAGGTCATATGGTAGTAATATGTTTCATTTGAAAAAAAGTTGGCTGCCCCAGGTCTTAGTTGCGGCATGTAGGATCTAGTTCCCTGACCAGGGATGGAACCCAGCACCCCTGCATTAGGACTGCAGAATCTTAGCCACTGGACCACCAGAGAAGTCCCGTTTCACTTTTAAAGAAGCTACCAAACTATTTTCCAAAATGGTTGATTTTACACTCCCTTCAACAATGTATGAGAGCTCCTCCATAGCTTCACTAACACTCGGTACGATCAGTTTTTCAATTTTAAACATTCTAATAGTATGTGGTGGGCTTCCCAGGTGGCATTAGAATCTGCCTGCTAAGGCAGGAGACGCAAGAGATGTGGATTGATCCCTGGGTCCAGAAGATCCCCTGGAGGTGAAAGTGAAAGTGTTAGTCACTCAGTTGTGTCTGACTCTTTGTGACTCCATAGACTGTAACCCTCACCAGGCTCTTCTGTCCATGGAATTCTCCAGGCAAGAATACTAGAGTGGACCGCCATTTCCTTCTTAGGGGATCTTCTCAATCCAGGGATCAAACCTGCGTCTCTCACGTTACAGGCAGATTCTTTACTGTCTGGTAACCCACTGCAGCATTCTAGCCTGGAAAATTCCATGGGCAGAGAAGCCTAGAGGGCTGTAGTTCATGGGGTATAAAGAGTCGGACATGACTGAACACAAACACACAATAGTGTGAGGCAGCATCTCACCGCAGTATTAATTTGCATTTCCCTAATGCCTGATGTTTAACATCTTTTCAAGTTCTTACTTATATCCATATATCTTTTTAGTGAAATATATGTTCAAGTACTTTGCCTCTTCTTTTCCCAAATTGCTTCCTTCTTACTGCTGCTGCTGCTGCTGCTGCATCTCTTCAGTCGTGTCTGACTCTGTGTGACCCCATAGACGGCAGCCCATTAGGCTCCTCTGTCCCTGGGATTCTCCAGGCAAGAACACTGGAGTGGGTTGCCATTTCCTTCTCCAATGCATGAAAGTGAAAAGTGAAAGTGAAGTCGCTCAGTCGTGTCCGACTCTTAGCGACCCCATGGACTGCAGTCTACCAGGCTTCTCCGTCCATGAGATTTTCCAGGCAAGGAGTGGGATGTCACTTCCTTCTCCTTCCTTCTTACTGAGTTTTGTGATTTTAATAAATTCTGGAGACAACACTTTCATCTCATATGTGATTTGCAATTGTTTCTTCTCCCAGCCTGTAGTTTATTTCATTTTCTTAACAATGTCTTTGAAGAGCATAAGCTGTCATTTCTTTTTTTTTTCCTTTGTGGATCATGCTTTTGATGTCAAATCTAAGAAATCTATGTGTAATTCAAGATTACAAAGCTTTCTTCCAATGTTTTCTTCTGAAAGTTTTAGTTTTAGGTTTTATCTTTAAGGCTGTTACCCATTTTGAGATAATTTTTATATACGGTAGGAGGTACAGATCAAAGGTACTTTGTTTTTTGTTTTTGCATGTGATATGCAATTGCTTCAGCACTGCTTGCTGAAAAGACCATCCTTTGTCCACTTTTGCTTTGGCTGAGAGATTTTTCGCTTTATCCTTTTGATACCGTGAAAAATCTCCCAGCCACCCAGTTCCCTTTCTTGAAAATAACATTGCCAATTTATTACAATTCATTTTAGAGATACTCTTTGCAAAGGTGAACACATATGTATATATTCTTCATCCTCCCAACCCTTTTGCACACAAATAGTGAAATATTTTGTACACTCTTCTGAATCTTGTTTTAACCTAAAATATGTTATGATTAAGATATTCATATGCTGCTGCTAAGTCACTTCAGTCGTGTCCGACTGTGTGTGACCCCATAGACGGCAGCCCACCAGGCTCCCCGGTCCCTGGGATTCTCCAGGCAAGAACACTGGAGTGAGTTGCCATTTCCTTCTCCAAGTCATGAAAGTGAAAAGTGAAAGGGAAGTCACTCAGTCGTGTCGGACCCTTAGCAACCCCATGGACTGCAGCCTACCAGGCTCCTCCATCCATGGTATTTTCCAGGCAAGAGTACTGGAGCGGGGTGCCATTGCCTTCTCCGGAGATATTCATATATCTGTATTTAAATATCTGAAGATATTTATATATCTTATGTATCTGAAGATATATATATTTATATATCTTAATACATCTTATATAATGTGTGTGTGTGTGCTAAGTCCCTTCAGTCATGTCCGACTCTTTGTGACCCCATTGACTAGGCCACCAGGCTCCTCTGTGAAAAAGTGAAAGTGTTAGTCACTCAATTGTGTTTGATTTTTGTGTTGCAACCCCATGAATTGTGCCTGCCAGGCTCCTCTGTCCATGGAATTCTCCAGGCAAGAATACTGGACTGGGTATAGCCATTCCCTTCTCCAGCGGAACTTCCCAACCCAGGGATCAGACTCAGGGATTGAATCTGGGTCTCCTACATTGCAGGCAGATTCTTTACCATCTGAGCCACCAGGGAAGCCCAAGAAATAAAGGTAAATAAAGCCAAATTGTCCTTTGTGGGAAGAAGGCACTCCAAACATCAACAAAGAATGCTTTTCCCCCACATCTCCCTCAACATTATACTTCCCTATAAGTTTTAACGTGTAACAATTAAAATACTTTTTCTGTAGGGATCCAAGCATAGTATAAAAGATGCTAACTTAGACGTTTTAAAACCTACTGAATGGGAAAAATACATTAGGAAGAACATAGTTTTTATAGTTTTACCAGTGTTTATATAAATATGAAAAGGCCGCTAGCTAAAGTACTTAACAAAAGTATCTAAACATTAGTTAACTCTAAAGACAAGCTATAGTACTTTCTGTTTTTAAATAGGAAACAAAGATAGATGCTCTAGTAAGTTTTTGGGGGGAAATATATGCCAGCATCCAATATATTAGGGCTCCTATTTATGTACTTCTACTTTAAAATCAGCCTTTATCCAGACATTTTACTGTAAATGTTAAGATTATTAACATACTCATTTTTAAGAAATAGAAAATTAGATTTAAAAAATCTCAATGGTTAGTGTTAAGGCAAATTGGACATTTCTGTGTCCAAAAGAAAAAGTATGAGATAGCCAGAATGATGGTTTCAATCTACATTAGTCTATCCTGTTTGTGAAGAAGCTTGTTTCCTTGTTAGTACGCACATCTCTAAACTTTATCTCTCTAGATGTTACTACTTTTCTTCATTGTTGTATAAATCTGAAATTTCGTTATGATTTCTAGTCTTCACTTACCGAATCTCGATTAAGAAAATTTGGTGACTCATCATTTATTAATGGTCTTGAGGCAAGAATGTCTATTTTACCTTCTAGTCTTCCCTCCATGGTTTTAATGGCATTCAAAAGAGTCTTTAGAGAGATCCGAGAGTCTCCAATCTCCTGAGAAGACCTCACAGAAGTCAGGGCAGGTGCAAAGGTCACACGGCGTGTGGGGTTTGGCACAACACTGGGCAAACCAACCGAGGAAGTTCGTTCCTTGACACTGTTTACAGGAGGCCTATAGCTTTCAAGGAATTTCGAAGAAGCAGGCCTCTCTGGAGATTTCCTTCTTCTTGGAGGCATCACCAATTGAGAAAAACAAATCAGCTAAACCTAGGATTATTTTTCAGTGAATGCCCCGTTTACTGGGAGAAACAGCACAATGTTCTAAACAAAGCTGTGATGGAAAATATACTTAGGAATGTGTTCCTTTGCTTTCAGAATAAAAAAAATAACCAGAATGAAGTATGTCCTAGTGAAGAAAGAAAGCGTATCTAATGAAGCCCCCTTTACCAGTGTAGTTAGATGGTTAGAACGCTAGCAGCATTCCATGTGAAGACACATTCTAGTTCCTTGGTTACCAGAGGTATAACATACACAAACATTATAGACACAGACATTACACATGCTAACACTGAGTGTTAAGAATTAAACAGATAATGTGGTAAACTGTAAATCACTGAAATGAATCACTTTTTTTTACTAACACATAATCCTGGATTGTTTTCTTCACTAAAGGTAAATAAAGCCAAATTGTTCTTTGTGGGAAGAGGGCACTCCAAACATCAACAACAAATGCCTTTTCCCCACATCATATATAAGGTTTTATATACCTTATCTGTCTAATTTTCTCTTCATCTGTTAAAAGTATTCTGTGACCTATGACAGGTTTTCAGTCTCAACAGCCACCATGTTGACAAGCAAGCACCTTCATTACTAATACCTCTTTCAAGTGCGCTGCTGTGGGTCATGCTGGCACCAAGTTCTGTCTTTGCCTATAACTAAAAAATCAAAGATACTTGTTCCTCGCATCTGCCAAAACTTTTAAGGCTCACATCAAAAAAACCCACTTCCTCTATGAACAACATGATTCGTGATGCTTTCATCATAATAATGCTCCCTAAGGATGCTCCCAATACAATCTATTTTGTTTCCGAAAGTCATAATCTTCTATAATAAAATCTACTGAGTACATTCCTAATCCTCCAGTTAGAGCATAAGCAAGCTGAATGTCCCAATCCTGATTCTGGCATCTTTCCGAAATCCTCTAGGATTAAGTGGAACTTTGTACATAGAGGGTGTTTTAAAAAATGTTTGTTAAATGGAGTACAGTGAGAGAATATTCATCTTCCTGGGCTTGTATGGTGAGGTGGGGAGAAAGGCCTGTTTCTTAAAAGCTAATCAAAACATAAAAGCAATCTGTTTTGTAGCTATTAATCACACCTGAGCATATTTGCCTTCTAGTGCCTTATTCAACTTGCGTAGATGATCATTCTGTGAACTGGTTTCAGTAAGAGAATGCAGTTGTTCTTCTAGCTGCTTAACTTTTGTCTAGAGGAAAAAAATAGAAGAGCAATAAAATAAGCCTTGCTGATGAAACAGATAGATATATACACTTAAAAAAAGTTTTTTTTTTTAAAAAAGGCCAAGAATTTTGGCGAAAAAAATCACAGCAAATTCTTAAGAAAGCAAGCCTACATTTTTCAATGATTCTATGTCAACTAAAATACTTCAACAAATAAAAGTAGGCTGTAGCCATATATAAGTATTGATATAATTCATTTGGTTTACGGCACTTATGGAAACTACAAATTAACACAGTTCATGAACATAACAGTGAGACTTTGTGGGCAATGTATTTTCATTTCTGTTTTAAAGGAATTGTGGTATCTAGCACTCTGAAACCCTTCTGAGTACAAATAATTAGAATTATCAGTATGTAAGGAGGAGACAGAGTTTTGTGTTTTATCAACAGAGAATTATAAAAGCTAATTAACAGAATTCTTATAGGCTTAATTATATTTGAAAACGAACTCATAAAGCTGACTATTCATATCTTTAAAGATGATGATTATTTGGGGGAATGTGCATGCTAAGTTGTTCCAGTATTGTCCAACTCTCTGGGATCCTATGGACCTCCGGCAGGCTCCTCTGTCCATGGGATTCTCCACAAGCAAGAATACTGGAGTGGGTTGCCATGTTCTCCTCCAAGGGGATCTTTTCAACCCAAAGACTGAGTCTTAGTTTCTTACTCCTCCTGCATTGGCAGGCAGGTGCTTTACCATTAGTGCCACCTGGCAAGCTCCATTTGGGGAAGTGAGTCATTAATATTTACATACAAATTTCCAAATTGTGTATTTCTCTGTTTTCTTCCTCTTATTTCCAATCCTCTCATGCAAATAACATTACTAAGCCTATCTCTGAATCGGAAAAAGTTTCATCCAGAATTTTTAAATAAATTTCTTCCTCTCTTGCAATCTTTTATTTCCCACCTGTGAAGGGCATACTCCTCTTGGTTGTAGCTACCGATTATGTTTAAAAACTGTTAAAATTTGAGTGCTAATATTAACTTTTTTTGGAAAGGCTACATGAAAACACATTTTGTCTCAGGAAATCTCTCGTTTCATCAGCAGAATCCTCTCTTCTCTCATCTTTGCCTGTTTCTGTTTCTCTTTTCCACAGTGTACAGTATAAAACAACTTTACACATGGACATCACCAAATGGTCAATACCGAAATCTGAGTGATTTCATTCTTTGTAGCCCAAGATGGAGAAACTGTAGACAGTCACCATAAACAAGACCTGGAGCTGACTGTGGCTCAGATCATTAGTGTCTCATAGAAAAATTCAGGCCTAAACTAAAAGTGGGAAAACACACTAGGCCAGCCCAGGTATGACTTAAGTCAAGTCCCCTATGAATACAGAGCAGTGGTGACAAACAGATTCGAGGGGCCAGATCTAGTAAACAGAGTGCCTGAAGAACTACAGACAGAGGTCCATAACACTGTACAGAGGCACCAAACAAAACCATCCTCAAGAAAAAGAAAAGCAAGAAGGCAAAGCGGTTGTCTGAGAAGGATTTACAAATAGCTGAAGAAAGAAGAGAAATGAAAAGCAAGGGGGAAAGAGAAAGGTACACCCAACTGAATGCAGAGTTCCACAGAATAGCAGAGACAGAAGGCCTTCTTCAATGAACAATGCAAAGAAAAAGAGGAAAACAACAGAAGGGGAAAAAGTAAAGATTTCAAGAAAATTGGATATATCAAAGAAATATTTCCATCCAAAAATGGGCACAATAAAGGACAGAAATGGTGAAGACCTAATAAAAGCAGAAGAGATCAAGAAGAGATGGAAAGAATACAGAGAACTGAACAAAAAAGATCTTAATGACCCAGATAACCACAATGGTGTGGTCAGTCACCCAAACCCAGAAAAAAACCTATAAACCTAGTGGAGGTGATCAAATTCCAGCAGAGCTTTAAGATGATGCTATCAAAGTGCTGCACTCAACATGTTAGCAAGTTTGGAAAACCCAGCAGTGGCCACAGGACTGGAAAAGGTCAATCTTCGTCCCAATTCCCAAGAAGGGCAGTACTGAAGAATGTCCAAAACACCGGACAACTGCCCTCATCTCTCATGCTAGTAAGGTTATGGCTCAAAATCCTACATGCTAGGATTCAGCATTGTGTGAACTGAGAACTTCCAGATGTCCAAGCTGGATACAGATAAGGCAGAGGAACCAGAGATCAAATTGCCAACATTTGCTGGATCATAGAAAAAGCAAGGGAATTCCAGAAAAACATCTACCTCTGTTTCACTGACAATGCTAAAGTCTTTGACTGTGTGGATCATAACAAACTGTGGAAAACTCTTAA
The DNA here is from genome assembly GCF_003369695.1 of Bos indicus x Bos taurus. Classification (NCBI taxonomy): domain Eukaryota; kingdom Metazoa; phylum Chordata; class Mammalia; order Artiodactyla; family Bovidae; genus Bos; species Bos indicus x Bos taurus. The sequence goes on along the minus strand of NC_040077.1, from coordinate 85,208,938 downwards.
AGAGATGCGAATACCAGATCATCTTATCTGTCTCCTGAGAAACCTATATGCTGGTCAATAAGCAAAAGTCAGAACCTTGTATGGAACAACTGACTGGTTCAAGATTGAGAAAGGAGGATGACAAGGCTGTTTACTGTGACCCTGTTTATTTAACTTATACCAGAGCACATTATGAGAAATGCTGGGTTGGATGAGTTACAAACTGGAAACAAGATTGTTGGGAGAAATATCAACAACCTCAGATATGTGGATGATACCACCCTAATGGCAGAAAGCAAATAGGAACTAAAGAGTCTCTTGATAAAGGTGAAGGATGAGAGTGAAAAAGCCAGTTTAAAATATTAAAAAAAAAACCTTAAGATCATAGCATCTAGTCCCATCACTTCATGGCAATTAGAAGGGGAAAAGACTTTCTCTTCTTGGGCTCCAAAATCACTGCAGACAGTGACCGCAGCCATGAAATTAAAGAAGCTTGGTCCCTGGAAGAAAAGCTATGACAAACCTAGACAGTGTATTAAAAAGCAGAGGCATCACTTTGCTGACAAAGGTCCATATAGTCAAAGCTTGGGTTTTTCCAGTAAGACATGTGCAGATCTGAGATTTGGACCATAAAGAACGCTGAATGCCAAAAAATTTATGCTTTCAAACTGTCATGATGGAGAAGACTCCTGACAGCCCTTGGACAGCAAGGAGATCAAACCAGTTGATCCTAAAGGACATTAACCCTGAATATTAATTGGAAGGACTACTGCTGAAGCTCAATACTTTGGGCCACCTGATGCGAACTGCTAACTAATTAGAAAACACCCTGATGCTGGGAAAGACTGAAGGCAGAAGGAGAAAAGGGTGACAGGATGAGATGGTTGGATGGCATCACCAATGCAATGGACGAGAACTTGGGCAAACTCTGGGAAATGGTGCAGCCTGGTATGCTGCAGTCCATGGGGTCATGAAGAGTAGAACACGACTTGGTGACTGAACAACACAGCATAAAACATGTTGTGTGGCTCCCCATTAAGTGGTTTTCACTTAAGGTTCAGAATCAGAATGGCTGCCTCTAAAGGTGTGTTTTGATGCAATAATTATTCTCATTTTAAATATAAGCAAACTGCTGTTAATCTTAGAACTCAGTGGAAAAGTACTGATAAACACTCAAAGAATTTTAAATTTGCCTCTCTTCAAGCAAAACACACACTATTTTTTGTGGGTAATTTTTCTCAGGTAATTACCCTACCTCCAGCCTCAAGGTACTCAATAAAATGCTCTGAAACTTGTTAGATGGCATATTTGCATCTGTAAGCCACTTTAGTTTTTGCAGTCGGTCTCTTTTTCAAAAGGATTTTTAATTCAGGACATTCAAATGGGGAAGAACATAGAAGCAAATAAATCCTGCTACCTCAGAGATCTGATGTTTCTATGTCATTAAATCCATGAAAAATAGCTTCCATAGCCAGCTTATTCAGATCAGATCAGTTGCTCAGTCGTGTCCGATTCTTTGCGACCCCATGAATCGCAGCACGCCAGGCCTCCCTGTCCATCACCAACTCCCGGAGTTCACTCAGACTCACGTCCATCGAGTCAGTGATGCCATCCAGCCATCTCATCCTCTGTCGTCCCCTTCTCCTCTTGCCACCAATCCCTCCCAGCATCAGAGTCTTTTCCAATGAGTCAACTCTTCGCATGAGGGGGCCAAAGTACTGGAGTTTCAGCTTTAGCATCATTCCTTCCAGAGAAATCCCAGGGCTGATCTCCTTTAGAATGGACTGGTTGGATCTCCTTGCAGTCCAAGGGACTCTCAAGAGTCTTCTCCAACACCACAGTTCAAAAGCATCAATTCTTTGGCACTCAGCCTTCTTCACAGTCCAACTCTCACATCCATATATGACCACAGGAAAAACCATAGCCTTGACTAGACAAACCTTTGTTGGTAAAGTAATGTCTCTGCTTTTGAATATGCTATCTAGGTTGGTCATAACTTTCCTTCCAAGGAGTAAGCGTCTTTTAATTTCATGGCTGCAGTCACCATCTGCCGTGATTTTGGAGCCCAGAAAAATACAGTCTGACACTGTTTCCACTGTTTCCGCATCTATTTCCCATGAAGTGATGGGACCAGATGCCATGATCTTCGTTTTCTGAATGTTGAGATTTAAGCCAACTTTTTCACTCTCCTCTTTCACTTTCATCAAGAGGCTTTTGAGTTCCTCTTCACTTTCTGCCATAAGGGTGGTATCATCTGCATATCTGAGGTTATTGATATTTCTCCTGGCAATCTTGATTCCAGCTTGTGTTTCTTCCAGTCCAGCATTTCTCATGATGTACTCTGCATATAAGTTAAATAAACGGTGACAACATACAGCCTTGACGTACTCCTTTTCCTATTTGGAACCAGTCTGTTGTTCCATGTCCAGTTCTAACTGTTGCTTCCTGACCTGCATGCAGATTTCTCAAGAGGCAGATCAGGTGGTCTGGTATTCCCATCTCTTTCAGAATTTTCCACAGTTTATTGTGATCCACACAGTCAAAGGCTTTGGCATAGTCAATAAAGCAGAAATAAATGTTTTTCTGGAACTCTCTTGCTTTTTCCATGATCCAGCGGATGTTGGCAATTTGATCTCTGGTTCCTCTGCCTTTTCTAAAACCAGCTTGAATATCAGGAAGTTCACAGTTCACATATTGCTGAAGCCTGGCTTGGAGAATTTTGAGCATTACTTTACTAGCGTGTGAGATGAGTGCAATTGTGCGGTAGTTTGAGCATTCTTTGGCATTGCCTTTCTTTGAGAATGGAATGAAAACTGACCTTTTCCAGTTCTGTGGCCACTGCTCACAGCATCATCTTTCAGGATTTGGAATACCTCAACTGAAATTCTATCACCTCCACTAGCTTTGTTCGTAGTGATGCTTTCTAAGGCCCACTTGACTTCACATTCCAGGATGTCTGGCTTTAGGTCAGTGATCATACCATCGTGATTATCTGGGTCGTGAAGATCTTTTTGTACAGTTCTTCTGTGTATTCTTGCCATCTCTTATTAATATCTTCTGCTTCTGTTAGGTCCATACCATTTCTGTCCTTTATCGAGCCCATCTTTGCATGAAATGTTCCTTTGGTATCTCTGATTTTCTTGAAGAGATCTCTAGTCTTTCCCATTCTGTTGTTCTCTATTTCTTTGCATTGATCGCTAAAGAAGGCGTTCTTATCTCTTCTTGCTATTCTTTGGAACTCTGCATTCAGATGTTTGTAGCTTTCCTTTTCTCCTTTGCTTTTCACTTCTCTTCTTTTCACAGCTGTTTGTAAGGCCTCCCCAGACAGCCATTTTGCTTTTTTGCATTTCTTTTCCATGGGGATGGTCTTGATCCCTGTCTCCTGTACAATGTCACGAACCTCATTCCATAGTTCATCAGGCACTCTATCTATCACATCTAGACCCTTAAATCTATTTCTCACTTCCACTGTATAATCATAAGGGATTGATTTAGGTCATACCTGAATGGTCTAGTGGTTTTCCCTACTTTCTTCAATTTAAGTCTGAATTTGGCAATAAGGAGTTCATGGTCTGAGCCACAGTCAGCTCCTGGTCTTGTTTTTGCTGACTGTATAGAGCTTCTCCATCTTTGGCTGCAAAGAATATAATTAATCTGATTTCAGTGTTGACCATCTGGTGATGTCCATGTATAGAGTCTTCTCTTGTGTTGTTGGAAGAGGGTGTTTGTTATTAGGCAGTCTCAGAAAAGTAGTATTTAGGTCAAGGTCATTTCCTCCTATTATTTCAAATGATCTAAATATAGAGATATGTATTTTTAAAAATTGAGGTACAGCTGATTTACAATATTATATAAGTTTCAAGTGTGCAACACAGTGATTCACAATTTTGGAAGATTATAGTCCATTCCGTTATTATGAAATGTTGGCTATATTTCATGTGATATACAATATATATTTGTAGCATATTTTATGCACAGTAGTCTGTACCACTTAATTCCTTACCCCCCTATTGCCTCTTATATATTTTTTGAAATATAAAACTATAAAAATATAGCAGCAGTCAGGACTCCATGCTTCCAGTGCATGGGGCGCAGGTTCGATCCCTGGCCGGGGAACTATACCCACGTGCTGCACAGGACAGACCAAAATAAAAAAGAAACTGTGAGACAACTAAGATATTGATGAAAAGAAAAACTTATTTTTATGTGTTTTCTAGTGCAAGCATTCTAAATGAATGCTATTAAGAAATTTCCTAGGTTTTTTTTTTTCAGTACATATAATAAATTAGAAATTAAGTAGGACAAGCCTATAATATTAGCACCTTCATAGTTTAGATTGAGTTTCATAACTGAAACAACCTGAACTGCCAGAGTTATGTATTTTGACTTGAAATATGATAATATAGTCATAAAACTGTGATGACTTCAGCACAGAACTCTTAATAATATTCATATAATTTCATGCAGCAATTCAAGCCAAAGAAGCATTAATACAACAGACAACATGGATGAATCTCTCAATTACAATGCTGGGTGAAAGAAACAAGACACAAAAAGCATATTCTGTAACAATTATATAAAATTCAAAACAGGTAAAACTAATCTGGCTATAGAAGTCAAGATGATGGAGAGTAACATCATGGGAGACAGTGACTGAAAAAGGTTATGAGATGAGTTCTGGGAACATTCTGTTTCTTATTCTGAGTGCTGGTCACACGGATACTTTTACTTTGTGAAAATTCATGAGCTGTACCTTGTGTACTTTTCTGTATGTTATAGCTTAATAAGATTTACTAAAACAAAACTCTTAAATAATCTTTAAACTAAGATCATAAAAGCAGCTGCCTATAATAAGGGGCCAGTAGCTAATATAATATTTGAATCCAGCTGGTATAAGAGTGATGAGATTGAGGGTAGATTAGAGTGAGCATAAAGCACTAACTGACATACATTTAAAGATAAGGAAAAAAGTGATAGAAATCTTTCAGACCTATATAGTAACAGCCCATCTATCCATCACTCAACTTGAATAAAACATACAAATATACCTCTGTGTAGCCTAATCCAATAAATATCTTCCTGCCATTTTACAGTTTACTACTATCCTGAATTTGGTGTTTATCATTCCTATTCCTTTTAAATAATTTTATTATAAATGTATCCTTAAACATCCATGGACAGAGGAGCCTGGCAGTCTACAGTCCTACAGCCTGGGGTCACAAAGAGTCAGACACAAGTGTAGTCACACAACACTGAGTGACTAACACTTTCACTTTTAAAGCATCATGTAGTATTATTTTATGAGATTCATCTACTTTATAAGACTCATAACACTGTCATTCTATATTCTCTTATACAGACTGCTTTCCAAACTTTCAGGAGAAATTTGAGAGAGTCTAGTAAAATTAAATTTATGTACACCCTGAATGCATGGTAAATCACTTCAGTTGTGTCAGGCTCTTTGTGACCCTATGGACTGTAGCCCACCAGGCTCCTCTGTCCACCGGATTCTCCAGGCAAGAATACTGGAGGGCGTTGTCATTTCCTTCTCCAGGGGATCTTCCTGACCCAGGGATCCAACCGGTGTCTCTTAAGTCTCCTACATTGGCAGGCTGCTGCTGTTGCTGCTAAGTCGCTTCATTCGTGTCCGATTCTGTGTGACCCCATAGATGGCAGCCCACCAGGCTCCCCTGTCCCTGGGATTCTCCAGGCAAGAACACTGGAGTGGGTTGCTACAATCCAGTAATTCTCCTAAGAATTATAGTTAGAGACTCTTTGGATGTGAGTACAAAGACATGTATAAGAATTTATCATGCAAGCATTGTTTGTAAGCAATTGAAAACTGCCTAAAAATACATTAACATAAAGGATAAATACATTTGGACATATTTAGATAATGTAACAGTATACAGCACCAAATATCAAATCAAGTTTGAATGTGAGGCAGCGGTTTCTGACAGTCTACATTAACACCTGAAACCCAGTATTTATATTATTAGTTTAAAAATGCAATCTCTTATCTAATATGGTTGATACATAATATTTAAATTAATTATAATCCAATTGAGAGAAAACAGACTATTTTGATTATGTTTAGTATGCAGCTCTTTCTTTAGATTACCTGGCAAGAATAATGTATCATTTACAATAGCCAAGACATGAAAGCAACCAAAATGTCCATAAACAGATGAATAAAGAATATGGTGCATGCATACACACACACACACACATGCGCACACAGAGAGGAATATTACTCAGTCATAAAAAGAGCAAAAGAATGCCATTTGTAGCAACATGGATCACCCTAGAGATTATCAAACTACGTGAAGTCAGACAGAAAAAGAAAAATAACATTGATATTTATATGTGGAATCTGAAATATGATATGAAAGTTAAAGTCACTCGGTTGTGTGTGACTCTTTGAGAACCCATGGACTATAGCCTGCCAGGCTCCTTTGTCCATGGAATTATCCAGGCAAGAATACTGGAGTGGGTAGCCTTCCCCTTCTCAGGGGATCTTCCCAACTCAGGGATCGAACCCAGGTATCCCACATTACAGGCAGATTCTCTACCATTTGAGCCAAATATGATATAAATGACATTATTTATAAAACAGAAACAAGACTCACAGGCATAAAAACATAAAAAAAAAAAAAAAAAAACTTATGGTTACCAAAAGGGAGAGTGAAGGAGACAGCTAACTTAGGAGTTTGGGATTGGAGAATTCAAGCTATTGTGTATAAAACAGATAAACAACAAGGTCCCACTGTACAGAACAGGGAACTATATTCAGTATCTTGTAATAAAGTGTAATGGAAGATAATATGAAAAAGAATATATAACTGAATCACTTTGCTGCACACCAGAAACTAACACAAGATCGTAAATTAACTACATTTCAATTAAAAAGAGTAATGTGCTATATGGGCTTCCCTGGTGGCTCAGGGGTAATGACAGCAACACCACCACCACCACCAATAGGCTATATAAGAGCACTTTCCCTTGGGCTGATGAGATCAGTATCTTTGCAGTGTTTCAACACAAAGCTTGACATAAAAACACCAGTGAATCAATAGTTTCAAAAGTGTTTCAGCTTTCAAAGACTATCAAAACACTTTGGCCCTTATTATAGGAATACAGGCAGAAAAAAGGCATGTATTTTCCTTAAGATTATAAGGATAATCTCAAAAGTGTAACTGAGGTTTAAAATGTTAGAAAAGTAACATCAGACTCACTAACAAACCTTAAAATGTATTCCACGCCCAGAAAAAATTTGGCTTCAAGTTGCCTATGAGTGTTTGTGATTTTTCTCACACACATAAAAATATACTTCATTTCTCCTGGGAAAGCTAAAAGAAGGTCAATATTATGGGCCATAGTTTCTATGAGACCATTAGTTTCACAAAGGAGAAAGTTCTTTTGTGCCTGTAATAATCTATATATCCAGCCTGTTACACAGTCTTTTCTAGTGAGAAAGAAATTAAGAGAGGTGTGCTTCCCCAGCTCACTTCATAGGTAAGATAAAACTCAAGAAAATTAAGACTTGTGCAAGATTTCACAAGTATAGATTATACTTAAATGTATCATTGCCTCCAGAAAATATTAATTAAAAGCATGCAAATAGTGGTCAAACAGCTCTCCTGCTGTTTCTGTCCTGGATCATGTCTGCTAACCTGATGGCTGAGTCCCTTGAATAGATAAGATTAACGCTGAGGTACGTGGCAAGCCTCTAATGAGATTACTTATTCTATCAGCTCTATGGCTGCCAAGCGTAACCAGACATTGCTTCATAGCATTCAGTCCAGTGGTGCTCAACTATCGCACATTGGAATCACTGGGGAGTTTTAAAAACTATTAAAGCTTATATAACGTACTCTTTGAGATTCTGATTTAATTGCTCTGGGGTGCAAGCCTTTTCATGGGGATTTTTCCTCTTTTATTTTGAAAGTGTTTAAACACCTGCCATCCAAATTTAACCATTTACATTCTTATACTTGCTCATCATATATCCATCTATCACTTCTTCAATATATGTAAAAAACTAATTTTTTTTAATGATTCATTTGAAAATAAATGGTAGACATCATACACTTCCCAGCATGTGGTGTTTTTAAAATTCCCCAGAGGAGTCTACTGTGTAGCTGAAGCTAAGAACCATTAATTCAGACTTCAGTGTTTCTACCAAAGTTGGTTTAAGGCAGACTTAGTTATATTAGTGGCAAGTTTCCTGCTCTGTGGATACTACAGAGGCAAAACCCACATTAAAGAACAATGAAATTAAAGAACATTGAATTAAAGAATCATGCATTCAAGTCAAGTCCATTGCCTTGAGACCTAATTTCCAGGATTCTTTCTTTTTAGGAATGTTAGAAAAATCCAGCAAAAAAGAAAACACATGTGATAAAAACCAAGACGGTGGAGTAGGACAACACTGAGCTCATCTACCCTTACAAATAAATCAAAAATACATCTATATGTGGAGCAGCTCTCATTAAAAACAAATGAACCTGGAGAAAGATGTCTACAACCAAGGCTGTAAAGAAAGACAAACACAGTTTGGTAGGGAGACGTGATCAGGTCAGGATTTGTGTCCCTAGTAGAGACACAGAAAAAAAAAGCGATATCATAGGTTCAGAGATCCTCCCTGGGGATTTTGGGGCTCATGCCACATATTAGGAATCGCAGTTCTGGGGACCAACACCTGGAAAGATGAGTCCCAGCAGCTGGTTTGAAAATCAGTGGGACATACCAGAGAGTTGTAAGGAACAGACCCCACTCCTGAAGAGCACACACAGGCATGCTTACTCCTAGGAACAAGGTGGAGGAAACCAATGGAAATTAGGCTGGGGCCCCAACAGGTGACCGAGCCCACAGCAGATACCAGCTCCAGACCCTCTTGCTCTGGAGTAGCTCCCCACTAGGGCAAAGGCTGGCACTGTCAAGGAGAGTGAGCAACTGGGGGAGATGGAGCTGGATCAAAACCAGCCCTGTGCCTGAACAGGGTGAGGGTAACCATAACCAGTGTGTGTAATAGTAGTGGGGCAGGAGCTGAAACTGAAACTCTGACTGACATGTGGGGACCATCCCAGCCCACAGGCTCCTGCTCTTCCCTCTTGTCCCAAAGCAGCTCCACACTAGGGTGAAGGCTGCTGTTGCGGAGGGTGGGGAGGAGTGCACACTTAATGCATCATTGACCACAGATGTATTGTATGTCTTTTGTTACCTGAACGTTATTGATCAGAGGCATTGTAACAAAATGGCAATAAGTACACACTTATCAATCAAATCAATGGATTAAATGCTCCAATCAAAATATATAGGGTAGGTGACTGCATAAAAATCAAGACCCATTTATATGCTGTCTGCAAGAGACTCACCTCAGAGACACACACACAAAGTGAGAGGACGGAAAAGATAGTTCATGTAAATGAAGAGGAAAAAAAGGTAAGTAGCAGTACGCATATCAGATAAAGCAGACTTTAAAACAAAGTCTGCAACAAAAGACAAACAGCATTATATAATGACAAAGGGATCCACAGAAGAATTGGATTTATGTTCACCAACATATATATACCTAAACAGGTACATCTAAATAGGAGCATTTAAATATATAAAGCAAATATTAACAGCCATAAAGGGAGAAAATGACAATACAATCACAGTATGGGACTTTTAACACCCCTCTTGCATCAACTGACAGATTTATCCAGAGAGTCCATGGGTTGCAAAGAGTTGGACACAACTGAGTGAACTGAACTGTGCTTGGAAAACTGAACCACTAACTTATACCATTTATAAAAATTAACTTGAGATGGATTAGACTTGAATGTAACACTTGAAACCATAAAACTCCTAGAAGAAAATATAGAACACACTTTGACATATATTATAGCAATCTTTCCTGGGATCTGTCTCTTAAGGAAAAGGAAACAAAAGCAAAAATATACAAATGACACATAATTGAGCTTAAAAGCCTTAGCACAGCAAAGAAAACCACTGACAAAATCAAAAGACAACCTACTGGATAGGAGAAAATGTTTTCAAATGTTATGACTGATAAGTGGTTAATATCCAAACTATGTAAACAGTTCATACAATTCAATATAAAAAAATCCCAAACAACCAAATTTTTTAAATGATCAGAAAACCTGAACAGACATCTTCCCAGTGAAGACATACTGAGGGCCAACAGGCATATGAAAAGGTGCTCAACACTGCTTATCATCAGGGAAATGCAAATCGAAACCACAATGAGGTATAACCTCACACCTGTCAGAATGTGACATCAAAAGACGACAAATAGCAAATTTTGACAAGGATATGGAGAAAAGATAACCTGAGTGCAATGCTGGTAGGAATGTTAAATTGTTGTAGCTACTATGGCAAACGGTATAGTGGTGCCTCAAAAAACTAAAAGTAGAACTAACATATGATCTAGAAATTCCACCAGAGTATGTATGTTAAGAAAAAGACAATACTAATTCAAAAAGACACAGGCAGTGTTCATAGCAGCACTATTTACAATAGCCAAGATATGGAAGCAACCTAAAGGCCGATCAACAGACAATTGCATCAAGATACGGCATACATACAGACACACACACACACACACACACAGAGCAGGATATTAGTCATAAAAAAGAACGAGATCTTGCCATTGCAATAGCATGGATGGACTTGAAAGATACTGTACTTAGTGAAATAAGTTAGACAAAGAATTGTATGTTAGCACTTATTCAAAGGAATGAAAATAACAAAACAGAGACAGACCACTAAATACAGAGAATAAACTAGTGGTTTTCACTGGGGAGAGGGATGGTAGGAGGGGCAAGACAGGGGTGAGGGATTAAGAGGTACAAACTATCATGGATAAAATAAGCTATAAGAATCTGTTGTTCAGCACAGGAAATATTGCTAATATTTTATAATAACTTTAGAGTATTATCTATAAAAATACTGAATCACTGCTGTATACTCAAAGCTAACATAATATTGGAAATCAACAAAACTTCAATAAAAAGAGAGAGAACATAGGCTTTCTACATTGGCAGCTAATGACTATGCATAAAATAATTATAATAAAGTTTCATACTGTTACAGAATGAACCTTGGGATCACACTTTTAGGTTTCAGCATTATATTACAAGCGTGTAAATAGAGGTCAGCTGGATGTGAATAAGGGACCAAGCTTATGGAGGTTTAAAAACTTGTCCAATATTACAGAACTGGTAAATGACTGAGCTAGGTCCTCTTCAAAGTCCAGCAATATTTAGCTTCATAATTGGCGTTAGAAAATGAGAAAAAAAATCAGAAAATGAAATCTCATACCTGAAGTTTTCCCTTTTCATAGGCCAGTTTATTTTTACTGTCAGTAATTTTTCCCAAGACGTTTTCCACCTGTTGTTGGGCAAGCTAATAAAACAAACATAGGTATCAGTATCTCTAGACATAGAATGAATAATTATTTTTCTTCTTAAACAAGCATTTATACCCTTACTATTTCTACAGTAATGAATCCAGGATTCATATTTATTTGCTACTGCTACATCTTTGTCCTTCTTTAGACAGCTGATCATAGTGTAATATGCAACACATATGTGTGTGTTAGTCACTCAGTTGTGTTCAACTCTTTGCAGCCCCATGGACTGCAGTCCACCAGGTTCCTCTGTCTGTGGAATTCTCCAGACAAGAATACTGGAGTGGGTTGCCATGTCCTTCTCCAGGGGATCTTCCTGACCCAGGGATCAAACCCAGGTCTCCCACATTGCAGGCAGAAATTCTTTACTGTTTGAGCTACCCAGAAAGCCCAGCAACACATAGGGAAACTTCTAACTGGAAGTATGAGTGCCTGAAGAGTCACAGAGTTTGTTTTTGTTTCCTAACTCTATTTTTGTTACATAAATTATCCCTTTGTAGTTGCAATCTAAGCCAGATGTGGATGGTTTTATTAGTGGTTACAGATATGCAGTTTGAGGATTACATGCAGTCAGCTCTCAGTATCCATAGGGTTCCATACCCACTAGTTCAACCAACTGTGGATGGAAAATACTTAGGAAAAAAAAATAATTTCCAGCTAGTTCAAAAAGCAAAACTTGAATTTGCCACATATGGGCAACTGACAACTCCTTACAATAGCATTACATTGTGCTAGGTATTATATGCAATCTAGAGATGATTTAAAGGATATGGAAGACTGGCGTGGGGAGGGAGGAGGGAGGGGGGTTCAGGATGGGGAACACATGTATACCCGTGGTGGATTCATTTTGATGTTTGGCAGAACTAATACAATTATGTAAAGTTTGAGAATAGAATAAAATTAATTTAAAAAAAAATAAAAATAAAAATAAAGGATATGGAAGGATGTACCCAGAATATATGCAAATATACCATTTTATATAAGAGACTCCAGTATCCACAGATTTCGGTATCTGTGAGGGTCCTGGAACTAATCCTCCATGGATACTGAGGGATAACTGTAGCCCCTTAAGAAAATGGTCATAACCACTTGGACAACCGGAGACAGTTCAGTTACCATAGTTAAAGGGCAGTTAGGAAAAAAAAAAAAAACTGAAAAAGCAAAAGAAATGCTTGTTGGAAACATTGTTTGACAAAGTACTCAACACAATGTTATCTAGGACAAACATTACTGAAGCTTCTATATTTCATGAAATTACATATTTAATCATTAAAACAACCTTTAATAATGACAGTTATTTTTTTCATATGCCTTTTTCCTCTCCTTGTCAGAAGAAATAAGTATAAAATAGATTCTCTTGATTAAATTTTGGACCTTACTGGTATACCTGAGGAACACAACTAGTGATTGAAGATGGAAATTTTCACCTTCCACAATCCGTTTCACTGTTGTATCTTAATAACAGAAAATACTGATATTTGCCATTAAGTCAAAATCATCTTTATAAGTTCATGGTAGGGATAATACACACAAAAGCAAATGTGACTAAGAACACAAATTCTTAATCACATAGGCCAACTAGCTGCACTATGGATCATTTGCAATTAATTTTGAGTTCAAACTCTTGTTAATGTTGGTAAAAATCCTATGCTGACAAAATCATTATTTCTGGCTTATATTTGCTTAATCTGTGAATAACAGAACAAGACTCCTTTTTAGCATTTAAAGCCAAAGAATTTACATTCAACTTTAGGCAAGTTTTAAAGACAAAAACGTATATGTTGGGATATTAATTTACACAAGAGACGTTCCTCACTGTCTGCAACACAGCCAATCTGTGGTGCACTTTATTTCATCTTAAATATTGTGAATATTTTCCAAATAAAAGTAAAAACACATTCCAAACTAGATTACTATATAACATGTAACTCATTTTTTCCTCTGTTCAAATATTTTCATGATAGCATACAAGAGATCACATTAGTCTGAAGCACTGTCTTCTTGGTAGTTGCCTTGACTAGAAGAATTAAGCCATTTTAGACATTCTAGATTTTAAAAAAAAGACAGAAAAATTATAGTGACTAGTTCTACTATAAAATTATGTACATTCAATACAAAAATGTATACCCAATATAAGAGATCAGTGGGTTACTAACTAGTATGGCCATCCAGGCATCTGTCACATCAGATATTTATTTCATACTTATTTATACATATTCATACTTTCAGTTTTTTAAAGTTTCACTTTGAATTGCTGTGTGTTGCTCCCACCAAGGCAATTTTTTTTAAAAGCATTAAGACCAATTAATTATCGGTTTCAAAGTAACCTAACAGAAATGTAGACTGCTAGCAATAAACAGGAGGCTGGTAATGATATATTATCATAACTTTAATTTTTTTTGTCTATGGAAGACAGTCCTCCTTTAACACAACAGTTTAGAAACTATGATGTAAAAAATGTAAAATCATCCTACAAATGAACATTTGGGGCTATGTTTTGATCAAGTCTTCAGCAGAAAATATATTACAAGGATGGCTGATAACACTACAAAAACAAAGCTATACCATATAACTAATGAAATAAAAGCTTAACTATTTAAAATTTAAAATTCAGTTCCAAGTTCTATAAATAAAGGTGCCCAAAGTATTTCAAAGTGTAGATAAAGCTTATAAAAAATCAAGAGCTAGATTTAACCAAAATTGTGCTATTACACATAGGAACACTCAAAAATGTGTTCTTGGAATGTTGAAGACTTTTATTTTTTAAAAAGAACTTGGACAGTCTGGGTCTCTTATACAAATTTTTTAAATAATGGAAACATTTTCCTCAATAAAATTTCCTTTTTTAGGCAAAGGCATAAACAATTCTATTAATATTTTAAATAAACTTTGGAAATAATGTCCTCCTTTTTTGCTAACGTAAGGTAGATGTTAAGGCAGTAATTTAAATTATCATTTAAACAGGCCCTACACTTAAGAAAATTGATGGGACACCAGAAATTAGAAAGAGACCATTTAAATGAGTAAATATCTCAGATTCTGAGTTGTGGAATGCTGAACTCAATTGGAAAAGACTCTGATGCTGGGAGGGATTGAGGGCAGGAGGAAAAGGGGACGACAGAGGATGAGACGGCTGGATGGCATCACCGACTTGATGGACGTGAGTCTGAGCGAACTCCGGGAGTTGGTGATGGACAGGGAGGCCTGGCGTGCTGCGATTCATGGGGTCGCAAAGAGTCGGACACGACTGAGCAACTGAACTGAACTGAACTCAAACTATCCTTTGTTTAAATAATCTTAGCAATATACAAGGAACCAGAATGAATTGCTAATATTCATTAGATCACAGAAAAAGCAAGAGAATTCCAGAAAAACATCTACTTCTACTTCATTGACTATGCTAAAGCCTTTAATTGTATGGATCACAAAAAACTGTGGAAAATTCTTAAAGAGATGAGAATAGCAGACCAACTCACCTGTCTCCTAAGAAACCTACATGCAGGTCAAGAAGCAACAGTTAGAACTGGACACGAACAACGGACTGGTTCAAAATTGGGAAAGGAGTATGTCAAGGCTGCATATTGTCACCCTGCTTATTTAACTTATATGCAGAGTACATCATGCTAAATGCCAGGCTGGATGAAGCACAAGCTGGAATCAAGACTGCCGGGAGAAATATCAATAACCTCAGATACGCAGATAACACCACCTTTAAGGCAGAAAGCAAAGAGGAACTAAACAGCCACCTGATGAAAGTGAAAGAGGAGAGTGAACAAGTTGGCTTAAAACTCAACATTCAGAAAACTAAGATCATGGTATCTGGTCCCCTCACTTCATGGCAAATAGATGGGGAAACAATGAAAACAGTGACTATTTCCTTGAGCTCCAAAATCACTGCAGATGGTGACTGCAGCCATGAAATTAAAAGACACTTGCTCCTTGGAAGAAAAGCTATGACCAACCTAGACAGCATATTAAAAAGAAGAGAAATCACTTGGCTGACAAAGGTCTGTACAGTTACAGCTGTGGTTTTTCCAATAGTCTTGTATGGATGTAAGAGCTGGACAATAAAAAAAGGCTGAATGCCAAAGAAGTGATGCCTTTGAACTGTGGTGTTGGAGAAGACTCTTGAGAGTCCCTCGGACAGCAAGGAGATCAAACCAGTCAATTCTAAGGGAAATCAGCCCTGAATACTCATTGGAAGGACTGATTCTGAAGCCAAAGCTCCAATACTTTGGCCACCTGATGTGAAGAGCTGACTCATTGGAAAAGACCCTGATACTGGGAAAGACTGAGGGCAGGAGGGGAAAGGGGTGACAGAGAATGGGATAGTTGGTTGCATCAACAACTCAGCAGATATGAGGTTGAGCAAACTCTTGCGAGACAGTGAAGGACAGGGAAGCCTGGTGTGCTGCAGTTCATGGGGTCACAAACAGACATGACTCAGTGACTGAACAACAACAACAAAGCTATTTTATCAGCAGATGGGTAAGTAAGAATTTTATTCTATTAACAACCAGTACGACATGGGCCCATGCAGATGGAACCGATTCTGTCACCCTTACAAGTGTACACTAAGTGTCATCCGAGTTTTAAGAACTAATATATTTAATACATTGTTTAATTTCAAGTCATTAAAATCCTAGTTGTATATGGAAATAAGTCTATTTCTTTCTGGTGCTACCATCTGAAAATGTATGTTTAAAATACCAACAAAAAGTAGGGAGACTAGTCATTTAATTTGAACCCAGAAACAGTAAACTTCCCACATTTGGATCTTTTCTCACTGTGGTTCCCTTCATGATGGCCTGTGGTAATGGACTTAAATTACACCGTCATTCATAGGACTTGTGGTTGTCAAAGGGGACTAGGGAGAGTGTGAGGGATGGAGTGGGAGTTTGGGGTTCGCTGATGCACACTATTATATACAGGATGGATAAACAACAAGGTCCTACTGTATAGCACAGGGAACTATATTCAATATTCTGTCATAAACCGTAATTTGGAAAAGAATATGAAAAAGAATACATATAAAACTGAATCACTTTACTGTATGGCAGAAATTAACATTATAAATCAATTATACTTCAATAAAAATTTTTAAAAATCACGCTGTCACTAAAGGCTGAAATGGCAAACATAAACCTAACATAAGGAAGTGTGAGGGAAGAAAACGAGCATGATATTTATAAAAGGATACTGTATGTTGGCCCTGTGACTGGCACTTTACTCACAATATCACATTTGAGTCTCACAGCCTGGCATGATACACATGGCCCTCTTTGTGTTCTACCCAACCAAGGTTACTTAAACACCTATGTGTGGGCACTATGCTAGGCAAGGGAGTACAGAAATAAGTTAACTATTCTTACATTATAAGGGCATGAAAGCAGAGGCATGAAACAGGTCAGTTTCTAGTTTATGAAGTAACAGTAACTGTTTTAACGAGTATGCACAGTAGGCTGTGGGAACCCTCAGGGGAGTTCCACAGGGAAGATCCCCTTGGCACTGAAGGCCACAGAGGTTAAGAACCTGTCCAGGTCACACAGTAAATGAAGCCATGGGTTAAAACTGGGTCTGAATTTAAATCTATGGTGTGGCATATAAGACACAAACTCATATGCACATTTCTAAAAATAAGAGGTTATGCTAGAGGGTAGTTTTTATTGAGGATTAAGTGTTAATTTTTAAAGAACAAAAATATACTGCCAGCAATGAATGGCAATAGGTTTAATGATATTGCTGATTAAAAAAAAAAAAAGTTGTAGTATCTCTACCTCTTTCCTCAAGACTCATTATAGCCAACTGCAACAAGGCCTGGTTAGAGAACATTCTATGCAGAGACACGTAAGCTGGAATTGAGGTATGGGTAATTACTGCAAGACCTTAATCAAGAGGTGGTAAGCAGGTAAGGATCAACACTGACCAAGTTACCTACAAGATCTGTCAAAGTCACTAAAAGGATAAGGCCACAGGTCTGCTCCCTGGCAGTACAGGCATGGAAGAACCATGGACACTGAGACAGACACAAACCTGGTGGGTAGATAAGCCCAGCTGAGGTCTGGCCAACTAGCAAAGGACAATGATGAATCTTTAATTTTGAGGGAGGGAGAGCTGGCCTGAGATAGTTCCAGGATTTAGAGCTAATGCACCCTGTTGCTCCGAAAGGAACTTAATAGGCTTTTTCTAGGGATAGTTGAGATACTAAGAATTCAATAAATGTTAGCAAAGTGCTACATGCTTTACATATATTAACTTACTTAATCTCAACAACCTCCTAATAATAGTATTATCCCCATTTTGACAGATTAAGAAACTCAGGTTCAGAAAGGTTAAGGATCACACCTAAGGTCACAGCCAAAATTGAAACACAAATAGTCTGGTTCCAGGGACATGAAAACTAACAGGATTTAGATTTAGTTTCTGTAATTTTTCATAGTTGAAGTAATGAGCAGCTTATGACAGAGCTTGAAAGAATTTAGCTCAGATTAAGACAGACTCCACACCTTCTTTGGAATTCTGAAAGCTGAATTCCATACTATAGAAGAAATAGATAATTCTTTGGACTGCAAGGAGATCCAACTAGTCCATCCTAAAGGAGACAGTCCTGGGTGTTCATTGGAAGGACTGATGCTGAGGCTGAAACTCCAATACTTTGGCCACCTCATGTGAAGAGTTGACTCATTGGAAAAGACCCTGATGCTGGGAGGGATTGGGGGCAGGAGGAGAAGGAGACGACAGAGGATGAGATGGCTGGATGGCATCACCAACATGATGCACATGAGTTTGGGTGAACTCCGGGAGTTGGTGATGGACAGGGAGGCCTGATGTGCTGCGATTCATAGGGTTGCAAAGAGTCGAACACGACTGAGAGACTGAACTGAACTGAAGTATTCAAAAGCACACAGAAAACTTACCAGCTGTTTAACAGAACAATCTCTTTAAGTCTCCTTCACCTGGAGATGCTGTAAGACTTAAATGTTTATTTGTAATGACTTCCCTGGTAGCTCAGATGGTAAAGGTCTGCCTGCAATGTGAGAGACCTGGGTTCAATCCCTGGGTAGGGAAGATCCCCTGGAGAAGGAAGTGGCAACCTACTCGAGTATTCTTGCCTGGAGAGTCCAAAGGATGGAGGAACCTGGCGGGCTACAGTCCATGGGGTCACAAAGAGTCACACACAACTGAGCGACTTCACTTTCACTTTCTTTTTCATTTATTTGTAAGGCAATGACCTTGTCAAACAGCTTTAAGAAACCTAACTTACTACTAATTTCCCAACAGATAGAACTGTCAGGGGGAAAAAAATACAAGTTTCTTTCTCACAATTTATGGAAAAGAAAGTATTTTAAAATGTTAGAAATACTGGTACTTTTCATCATTACAGATCATCTGTGTAGGCAGATGTTTAACAGCTGCTTTCAATTCTCGTTCTCTTAAATCTTCTATTGCCTGAATACTGTAGGGCTCTCTGACATACTTGGCCTGCTTAGTTATTCAGGACTTGTGATAATTATCAAAATACAAACAAATGAAGAAACCCATCTCCTAATTTCTGATTTGTACAAAACTCTTTAGTCATTAATTCCTACTTTAGACTGACCTTTTTATACCCACCCAATGGTAATCAGAAGATGCTTGCTCAAGTTCTAGGGAAGCAATCTTATCTGTCAGTTGTTTATTCTTTTCCTCTAGAGTCTGCACGTTGCAGGTTAATGCATTTATGTCTACCTTTGAAAAACAAAGGGAGAAAAGAAATCTATGCAGATCCAAAAATACTATCTTGTTTTTAAAATGACATTTTTAACCATAAAATAAATGGTATCTTATGAACACGTTCCCCTGCTTTTCTAGCTGTCTTTAGCAGGTGGGTTATAACCAACTGCATAGCGTGCATTTACCAGAAGTCCTTCTGGTGCTTGGTACTTATTTAAATATTAACTCAAGCATATAGATACAGATGTAAAAATAAATCCTCCAAAAAATATTAGCAAAATGAATCCGGCAATACATAAAAGGATAACAGATCAGGACTAAGTGAAGTTTATCCTGGTAATACAAAGTATGTTCAACATTCAAAATTAATTAGTATAATTCACATCAATAGACTGTAGAAGAAAAATCATATAACCATCTTAACAGATAAAAGCATTTCACAAAATTCATATGAATTTATGATAAAAACCTAGTAACCCAGAAACAAAAAGGGAATCAACTCTACCTGATAAAGTATATCTATAAAAAACCTACAACTAATACCAATATTGGTGGAAGACTGAATGTTTTCCCCTAAGACTAGGAAAGAGGCAAGGATATTTGCTCTTGCCATTTCTATTCAACATCAAACAGGAGGGCTTAGTTGGTGCAATTAGGTAAGAAAAAGTAATAAAAGGCATAGAAACTGGGGAGAAATAAAACTGTTCCTACTTACAGTAGACATGATTTTCTATATTCCCAAAAAATCTACACAAAAGGTACCTGAATAAGAGTTTTAGTAAGGTTGAAGGTCACAAGGTCAAATCAGTTGCATTTCTATATATTAGAAAAGAAATTGGAAAATTTCTATTTCTTAAAAGTTCCATTTATAACATTATCAAAATCCATGAAATTTTTAGGTAAAAATCTAAAAAAAAAAAAAAAATTCAATATTTGACATGCTGAAAATTATAGAACACTGACAGAATACAGAATTGAAATCTTAGCAATATTGAACCTTCGCATACAGGAACACAATATATCTCTCCATTTTATTTAGGTTTTTGACTTGTCAGTATTCTAAGTCAAAAACCTAAATAAAATGGAGAGATATATTGTGTTCCTGTATGAGAAGATTCAATATTGCTAAGATTTCAATTCTCTCTATCTCAATTTAAATTGCGTGGGGTAATTTACCAGTGTCCATTCTTTAATGGGGTCTGGACTGTGAGGCTATAAAAATCACCCTACAAGAAATATTAAGGTATGCTCTTCAAGATGAAATAAAAGGGCATTAGATGATAACTGGAATCTACACAAAGAAATAAAGGGTACCAGCAAATGTAGCAACATGTAAGTACAACACACAGCTATTTTTGCTTGTAACTCTGTTACCTATAAATCAAAAATACACATTAAAAGAAAGATTAAGGGAATTAAAACAGTTCACAAAAAATATGTATTTAATACAAAGGAAGGCAATAATGGAGAAACAGAGGAACAATAAAGCATATAAAACATTAAAAAATAATAAAGTGGCAGATGTAAATCCTACCTTATGGGTAATTATGTTAAATATAAATGGATTAAACACTCCAACTACAAAACACTGCTAGGCAGAAGGAATTTAAAAAAAAAAAAAAAAAACAACTATGTGCTGTTCGTAAGAGACACAATTTAGATTCAAAGCCACAAATGGGTTGGAAATAAAAGGATGGAAAAAGATATGCAATGTAAATAGTAACCTGAAAAGAAATGGTGTGGCTATACCAACATTAGACAAAGTAGATGTTAAAACAAAAATCTGTGCGGTAAAGGACATTATACATTTAAAAAGGGACCAATCCATTAAGAAGATAACATTTCTAATTAACACATGTCTAACAGAGCCCCAATGAAGCAAAAACAATAAAGCAAAAATTGACAGAACTGAAAGGAGAAACAACAATTCAACAGTAACAAAGACTTCAATAATAGAACAGTTAGAAGATCAATGAAAAAACAATTGATGACTTCAACACTATAAAGCAACTGAACCTAACACATCTTTAGAACTCCTCCAGAAAACAGAATACACATTTTCCCCAAGTGTGTATGATGCATTCTCTATGATATACCAACATGTTACAACTATAAAAAAGCTCAATAAATTTGAAAGGACTGAAATTACACAAAGTATGTTTTTCAACCATAATGAAATAAAATTAAATCCATAAAAGAAGGAAATTTGGGAAATTCACACATATGGGAATTTCAACAACATATTTCTAAATAATCAACTGGGAATGAAAAAATTACAAAGGAAATTAAAGAATATTTTGAGACAAATGAAAATGAAAACATTACAAACAAAATGTATGGTATGCAGTTAAAGTGGTGCTTAGAGGGATATCTTTAGCTGTACAAACATATTTAACTCACTAAAAGTTAATTTTTGTATATGATGTTAGGTTATTGATATGAGATATTTTTCCTTTTTTAAAGACCTAAATATAAGATCAGATACTGGAAAACTCTTAGAGAAAAACAAAGGCAGAATACTATTTGACATAAATAGCAGTAATATCTTTTTCAATCCATCTTATAGAATTAAAGTGAAAAGTGAAAGTGAAGTTGCTCAGTCGTGTCCGACTCTCTGTGACCCCATGGACTGTAGCCTACCAGGCTCCTCCGTCCATGGGATTTTCCAGGCAAGAATACTGGAGTGGGTTGCCATTTCCTTCTCCAGGAGATCTTCCGGATCCAGGGTCTGAACCCAGGTCTTGCACATTGTAGGCAGACACTTTACTGTCTGAGCCACCATGGAAGCCTAGAGTAATTGAAGCTAATTATCCTCCAATGAAAATAAATTAAAAAAACAAAAATAGACAAATGGGACCTAATTAAACTCAAAACCTTTTGCATAGCAAAGGAAACCATAAACAGAAAGAAAAGAACTCAGAGAATGGGAGAAAATATTTGCAAACAATGCAACTAACAAGGGATTAGTCCTCAAAATTTACAAATAGCTCACGTGGCTCAATATCAAAAGAACAATCTAATCAAAAAATGGGCAGAAAACCTAAACAGACATTTCTTCAAAGAACACATTCAGATGGCTAAAGGGCACATGAAAAAATGCTCAACATGGCTAATAATTAGAGAAATGCAAATCAAAAATGAGATATCATCTCATACCAGTCAGAATGACCACCATCAAAGTCTACAAACAATAAAGGCTGGAGAGAGTGTGGAGGAAAGGGGACCCTCCTACACTACTGGTAGTGATGTAAATTGGTATAGCCACTATGAAGAATATCAGTTTAGTTCAGTTGCTCAGTCGTGTCTCTTTGTGACCCCATGGACTGCAGCACACCAGGCCTCCATGCCCATCACCAACTCCCAGAGTTTACACAAACTCATGTCCATTGAGTCGGTGATGCCATCCAACCATCTCATCCTCTGTCATCCCCTTCTCCTCCCGCCTTCAATCTTTCCAAGCATCAGGGTCTTTTCAAATGAGTCTGCTCTTCGCATCAGGTGGCCAAAGTATTGGAGTTTCAGCTTCAACATCAGTCCTTCCAGTGAATATTCAGGACTGATTTCCTCCAGGATGGACTGGGTGGATCTCCTTGCAGTCCAAGGGACTCTCAAGAGTCTTCTCCAACACCACAGTTCAAAAGCATCAATAATTCGGCACTCAGCTTTCTTTACAGTCCATCTCTAACATCCATACAAGACTACTGGAAAAACCATAGCCTTGACTAGACAGACCTTTGTTGGCAATGTAATGTCTCTACTTTTTAATATGCTGCGTAGGTTGGTCATAGCTTTTCTTCCAAGGAGCAACTGTCTTTTAATTTCATGGCTGCAGTCACCATCTACAGTGATTTTGGAGCCCCCCAAAATAAAGTTCTCACTGTTTCCATTGTTTCCTCATAGATTTTGCAATGAAGTGATGGCACCAGATGCCATGATCTTAGTTTACTGAATGTTGAGCTGTAAGCCAACTTTTTCACTCTCGTCTTTCACTTTTATCAAAAGGCTCTTTAGTTCTTGCTTTCTGCCATAAGGGTGGTGTCATCTGCATATCTGAAGTTATTGATAATTCTACTGGAAATCTTGATTCCAGCTTGTGCTTCATCTAGCCTAGCATTTTGCATGATGCACTCTGCATGTAAGTTATATAAGCAGGGTGACAATATACAGCCTTGAAGTATTCCTTTCCTGGTTAGGAACCAGTCTGTTGTTCCATGTTTAGTACTAACTGTTGCTTCTTGACCTTCACACAGATTTCTCAGGAGGCAGATCAGGTGGTCTGGTATTCCCATTTCTTGAAGAATTTTCCAGTTTGTTGTGATCCACACAGTCAAAGGCATTAGTGTAGTTAGTAAAGCAGAAGTAGATGTTTTTCTGGAACTCTCTTGCTTTTTTGATGATCCAACTAATGTTGGCAATCTGATCTCTGGTGCCTCTGCCTTTTCTAAATCCAGCTTGAACATCTGGAAGTTCACGGTTTACGTACTGTTAAAGCCAGGCTTGGAGAATTTTGAGCATTACTTTGCTAGTGTGTGAGATGAGTGCAACTGTGCGGTAGTTTGAGCATTCTTTGGCATTGCCTTTCTTTGGGATTCATCATGGGGACTGGAATACAAAAGAAGTCAAGATATACCTGGAGTAACAGGCAAGTTTGGCCTTGGAGTACAAAAGGAAGCAGGGCAAAAGTTAACAGTATTCTGCCAAGAGAATGTACTGGCCATAGCAAGCACCCTTTTTCAACAAAAGAGACCACTTCACACATGGACATCATCAAATAGTCAATACCAAAATCAGATTGATTACACTCTTTGTAGCCAAAGATGGAGTTGAAGTTGTATACAGTGTGCAAAAAGAAGACCTGGAGCTGACTATGGCTCTGATGATCAGCTCCTCATTGCAAAATTCAGGCTTAAACTAAAGAAAGCAGGGAAAACCAGTAGACCAGCCAGGAATGACTTAAATCTCTTATGAATATATAGCAGAGGTGATGAATACATTCAAAGGATTAGATCTAGTAAACGGAGTACCTGAAGAACTATGGACAGAGGTCCGAAATATTGTACAGGAGGCAGCAAACAAAACCATCCCAAAGAAAAAAAATGCAAAAAGGCAAAGTGGTTGTCTGAGGAGGATTTGGTATAATGCAGCATGTAGCATAAGCTCTCTTGGAGGAGGTCGCCATTAGCTCCACCACAGAACTGCTGAGCAGATGACCCACAAAATGCAGAACAATTACACCAAGGAAATTCTTGTACTGTTAAGAAAGTTCTAGGACCCACAGCAGATTTCCCAACCTGGGGATCCGGCAAAGGGACTGAGAACCCCCGGGAAATTTGACTTTGGTGGCCAGTGGGAGACTGAACCAGACTTGCCAGTGAGGGTCCAGGAGTCTCTGGTGGAGGCACTGGTCCAGTTTTGCCTGAGGGCAAATAACAGGGAGGGAACACAGCCACATCCATCAACAAAAAATTGGATTAAAGATTTACTGAGCATGATCCCACTCACCAGAACAAGATCCACTTTCCCCCACAGTCAGTCTCCCCCATCCAGAAGCTTCCATAAGCCTCTTACCCTTATTCATCAGAGGGCAGATAGAATGAAAACCACAATCACAGAAAACTAATGAAACTTAAATTGAAGGAAGTGGGAAAAACCACTAGACCATTCAGGTATGACCTAAATCAAATCCCTTATGATTATACAGTGGAAGTGAGAAACAGATTTAGGGGACTAGATCTGATAGACAGAGTGCCTGATCAACTATGGACAGAGATTCGTGACATTATACAGTAGACAGGGAGCAAGACCATCCCCAAGAAAAAGAAATGCAAAAAAGCAAAATGGCTGTCTGAGGAGGCCATATAAAAAGCTGAGAAAAGAAGAGAAGTGAAAAGCAAAGGAGTAAAGATATACCATTTGAATGCAGAGTTCCAAAGAATAGCAAGGGGAGGTAAGAAAGTTTTCCTCAGTGATCAGTACAAAGAAATAGAAGAAAATAATAGAAAAGGAAAGACTAGAGATCTCTTCAAGAAAATTAGAGATACCAAGGGAACATTTCATGCAAACATGGGCTCAATAAAGGACAGAAATGGTATGGACCTAACAGAAGCAGAAGACATTAAGAAGAGGTGGCAAGAATACACAGAAGAAC
The DNA here is from genome assembly GCF_003369695.1 of Bos indicus x Bos taurus. NCBI lineage: Eukaryota > Metazoa > Chordata > Mammalia > Artiodactyla > Bovidae > Bos > Bos indicus x Bos taurus. The sequence continues at coordinate 85,183,682 of NC_040077.1, read as the reverse complement.
TATACAAAAAACATCTTCATGACCCAGATAATCACGATGGTGTGATCACTCACCTAGAGCCAGACATCCTGGAATGCAAAGTCAAGTGGGTCTTAGGAAGCATCACTACGAACAAAGCAAGTGGAGGTGATGGAATTCCAGCTGAGCTATTTCAAATCCTAAAAGATGATGCTGTGAGAGTGCTGCACTCAATATGCCAGCAACTTCGGAAAACTCAGCAGTGGCCATGGGACTGGAAAAGGTCACTTTTCATTCCAATCCCAAAGAAAGGCAATGCCAAAGAATGTTCAAACTACAGCACAATTGCACTCATCTCACACGTTAACAAAGTAATGCTCAAAATTCTCCAAGCCAGGCTTCAGCAATACGTGGACTGTGAACTTCCAGATGTTCAAGCTGGTTTTAGAAAAGGCAGAGGAACCAGAGATCAAATTGTCAACACCCGTTGGATCACCAAAAAAGCAAGAGAGTTCCAGAAAAACATCTATTTCTGCTTTCTTGCCTACGCCAATGCCTTTGACTGTGTGGATTACAACAAACTGGAAAATTCTTCAAGAGATGGGGATATATCAAACCACCTGACCTGCCTCTTGAGAAATCTGTATGCAGGTCAGGAAGCAACAGTTAGAACTGGACATGGAACAACAGACTGGTTCCAAATAGGAAAAGGAGTACGTCAAAGCTGTATATTATCACCCTGCTTACTTAACTTATATGCAGAGTACATCAAGAGAATCGCTGGGCTGGATGAAGCACAAGCTGGAATCAAGATTGCCAGGAGAAATATCAATAACCTCAGATATGCAGATGACACCACCCTTATGGCAGAAAGTGAAGAAGAACTAAAGAACCTCTTGATGAAAGTGAAAGAGGAGAGTGAAAAAGTTGGCTTACAGCTCAACATTCAGTAAACTAAGATCATGGCATCCAGCCCCATCACTTCATGGCAAATAGATGGGGAAACAATGAAAACAGTGACAGACTTTATTTTTCTGGGCTCCAAAATCACTGTAGATGGTGACTGCAGCCATGAAATTAAAAAGACACTTCCTCCTTGGAAGGAAAGTTATGACCAACCTACGCAGCATATTAAAAAGCAGAGACATTACTTTGCCCACAAGGGCCTTCTAGTCATGGCTATGGTTTTTTCAATAGTCATATATGGATATGAGAGATGGACTGTAAAGAAAGCTGAGCACCAAAGAATTGATACTTTTGAACTGTGGTGTTGGAGAAGACTCTTGAGAGTCCCTTGGACTGCAAGGAGATCCAAACAGTCCATCCTAAAGGAGATCAGTCCTGGGTGTTCATTGGAAGGACTGATGCTGAAGCTGAAACTCCAATACTTTGGCCACCTGATGCGAAGAGCTGACTCATTTGGAAAGACCCTGATGCTGGGAAAGATCGAGGGCAGGTGGAGAAGGGGATGACAGAGGATGAGATGGTTGGATGGCATCACTGACTCAATGGACAAGTGTTTGAGTAGACTCTGGGAGTTGGTGATGGACAGGGAGGGCTGGCGTGCTGCAGTCCATGGGGTTGCTAAGAGCTGGACATAACTGAGCAACTAAACTGAACTGAAATGAACCAAACTGATCACATGGATCACAGCCTTGTCTAACTCAAAGAAACTACGAGCCATGACGTGGAGGGCCACCCGAGACAGACAGGTCATGGCGGAGAGGTCTGACAGAATGTGGTCCACTGGAGAAAGGAATGGCAAACCACTTCAGTATTCTTGCCTTGAGAACCCCATGAACAGTATGAAAAGGGAAAAAGATAGGACACTGCAAGATGAACTCCCCAGGTTGGTAGGTGCCCAATATGCTACTGGAGAAAAATAGCTTCAGAAAGAATGAAGAGAAGAAGACAAAGTGAAAAGAACGCCCAGCTGTGGATGTGATGAGTGACAGAAGTAAAGTGTGATGCTGTGAAGAACAATATTGCATAGGAACCTAGAATGTTAAGTCCACAAATCAAGGTAAAGTAGAAGTGGTCACACAGGAGACAGCAAGAGTGAACATCAACACTTTAGCAATCAGTGAACTAAAATGGACCTGAATGGCGAATTTAATTCAAAGACCATTATATCTACTACTGTGGGCAAGAATTTCTTAGAAGAAATGGAGTAGCTCTCATAGTCAACAAAAGAGTCCAAAATGCAGTACTTGGGTGCAATCTTAAAAATGACAGAATGATCTCTGTGCATTTCCAAGGAAAGCCATTCAATATCACAGTAATCCCAGTTGATGCCCCAAGCACTAATGCGGAGAAGCTGAAGTTGAATGGTTCTATGAAGACCTATCAGATCAGATCAGATCAGTCGCTCAGTTGTGTCCGACTCTTTGCAACCCCATGAATTGCAGCACGCCAGGCCTCTTACCTGAAACCTGTAATTGGGCCAAGAAGCAATAGCTAGAACCCTATATGGAACAACTGACTTGTTCAGGATTGAGAAACGAATACAACAAAGCTATTTATTGTCACCCTGTCTATTTAACTTATATACGGAGCACATCATATATAAGTTATGACAGGCTGGATGAGTTACAAGCGGGAATCAAGGTTGCTGGGAGAAATATCAACAACCTCAGATATGTGGATGATACCACTCTAATGACAGAAAGTGAAGGAAAACTAATGAGCCTCTTGATTAGGGTGAAGGAGGAGAGTGAAAAAGCTGGCTTGAACTGTGGTGCTGGAAAAGACTCTTGAAGAGTCCCTTTGGACATCAAGGAGATCAAACCAGTCAATCTTAAAGGAAATCAACCCTGAATATTCTTTGGAAGGACTGATGCTGAAGCTCTAATACTTTGGCCACCTGATGCCAACAGCTGACTCATTGGAAAATACTCTAATACTGGGAAAGATTGAAGGCAGAAGGAGAATAGGACCACAGAGGATGAGATGGTTGGATGGCATCACCGATTCAATGGACATGAACTTGGGCAATCTCCAGGAGATGGTGAGAGACAGGGAAGCCTGGCGTGCTGCAGGCCATGGAGTTGTGAAGAGTTGGACACAACTTGCTGGCTGAACAACAGCAAACAAGCAAGTATAATATCTTTCAGCCCCATGAACATATACTTAGTCTACATTAAGACAAATGAAATCAGACAAACAAAATAATAATGTTATGTTGTAATCATAAATAGCCATTCATCACAGCCTGAAATATTTACTAGAATTTTAAAGCAAAAAGTATTAATTAATTAACAGTATCCACCAGTTTTCCAAATTTTAAAAAGCATACTGAGGCCACATTGACACCAGCAAAATCCCAGCCACTGGAAGTCAGCTTTATTTAAAGACCTTTTGGGTGGACTGTTTTCGAATCACTGGACATGAGTGAGTAAACCACAGAAGGTATTGCCAGCTTGGTGAACTGTCTTGGAGCTCCAGTACAGAATTTAGCTTTTTTTCTCTCTGTAGTTCTTAAACTAAAAGTTCACATAGATAGGTCTTCCCTGGTGGCTCAGTGGTCAAGAATCCACCTGCCAATGTGGGAGACACAGGTTCAGTCTCCAATATGTGAAGATCCCACATACTGCAGAGCAACTAAGCCCGTGTTCCACAACTACTGAACCTGTGCTGTAGAGCTCGGGAACCATACCTACCGAAGCCTGTGTGCCCAGAGCCTGTGCTCTGCAGTAAGAGAAGCCACTGCAATGGAAGCCCATGCACCCAGCTAGAGAGTAGCCTCCACTCAACCACAACTTGAGAAAAGCCTGCACAGCAACGAAGACCCAGCATGGCCAAAGATAAATAAAAATTAGTTTTTTAAAAAGTTTACATATATGGTAGATAACATGAATACTATTTAGTTGAGCCAGAAGCCGAACAGTCAAGGCTTGATGACTGTATCTGACACCTGTTGCTAGTTTTATTGAGTAGGGCGGCCTAATAGTCCCTGGTGCTCCAGATATACTCCAGATGACAACGCTACATAATCCCTACTCTCTTTAAATTCTGAAATGCAAATAGGAATGTTTTAAAGTTGTTTGGTCTTTTTTTTTGCTCTATTTCGATAAGGATTGTATTCATTTCTCTGGCCATTCTACCTTAATAGAACCTAGAAAGAGGTATCTCACAAAACTGCAAGAACTAATAAGCCTAAATTAGCTTTATTTATTTTTTTAAGAAAAGCACTGTCAGCAATCATCCCTGTGCTTCCCACAGGCCCATGAGCTCAGTCTTGGGAGTCTTCCTAGCTAAACTGCTTGGTGAACACTAGGGTCAGAGGCAGTGATGACTCACTGGCAAACACAAGATGCTCAACAAGCAAACCTTTCCCAGAAGCAGCCTTATGCTGAAGTGACTGAAGTGCTCTGAGGGCATCCAGCTTCGTAGCTTCTCTACTCCCCCTACATTTTGCTATTCAACAATATAACCTGTCTCCTCACTAAGATAAGCTGATACAGCAGGCAGCAGTACAGAAGGAAATAAAACATAATGACACAAAAAGAAAGAAAACGTGCAATACCTTGTTTTTAGCTAATTCTTTTTCCAAGTTGCATTTTTCTTCTGCTACTTCTTTCTCTGTTTTATTAACCTGCCCAAGAAGCGAGGGGAAAAAGGAAACCAGTCTTTTAAAAACAGTTGACAGGCTCTACTATAGCAGACACACCCTGCATGTGAGTTAATACCTACACTGCAGAGATAGCACATCCTCTCAGAAAAGGGGCCACTCAGGGAGTCTCTGAGGCAGAGCAGACTTCACAAATAGCCCTGAAATTAGAAAGACACGTCTGCATGTCAGACTCTGCTGGCTCCTTCCTAACTAGGAAGACAGGGCTGTTTTCCCTTACACTGTTTCTGCTACACTGTCCCACTCCCACTGGGCAAAATTGATTTTTAAAATCTGACCCCTTAACTAACATGAGGATGTGTGAATGGTTAGTTAACTTTCACTAATGCTATGTAAGGGTACTATTTGGCACAGACTACTCACATGGCTAAAAGACATAGATTACCCACCCAAAGACTTCTTCCATGGGTAACTCAGACAAACTCCATCTGGGTTGTATTTCTTTTCTTGTCTTTTGCACTTAAAATACAATTTTAAAACAAGACCACTGCCCACAACCAGGAGGTAACAAACCTGCCTCCACCCACCTCTTTCTGAAGTCTGTCTTTCTCCTCTAGCAGAGACTTCTTCTCTTGCGTTGATGCTTCCAGGTCACCTCGCAATCTTGCAATAGTGGATTCTAGCAGCTCTTTCTGGACTGTTGCCCTCTTCTCAGACTCTTGTGCTTTCTGGATACATTGGTTATGCTCAAGGATTAAATGGTCCCTGCAGGAAGAGAACAAGGAAATATGAAAGCTAAATGAGAGCTCTTCTTTATGACTAAATGTTCTTACAGAACGTATCTCCTGCCTGAGAGCAATTACCAAAATGTTCTAACAAAATTAGTTCTGTGAAAGCAGTGTCTTTATTTTTGTGGCTGGCCCAGCAAATGCAGAATCAAAACTTTTGCATTAAAGATATGAAATACAAGTGCAAAAGAAAAAAATGCAAAAGTTGCCTACAATTTACTTACAGATGCACTTGGAGTTGTGTTTTTTCATTCTGAACAGTCTGTAGCTCACTTGTGATACTGGCATGGGCTGCATCCAGCAGTAAGTTTTGTTCTTGAAATGTCTGTGTCATCATTTTCTGCTCCTCCTGTTAGAAGTAATATTAAAAGCTGAGATGCCAGAAGTTACTTGATAGGATATTATTCTAAATAACTAATCAAAGCTACTGATACTTACAAAAGTAAAATCTAATTTATATAAATAAAACCTCTTTTTGAAAGAATTTATCTTAATGTCCAGCTTTCTCTTTGTCCCTACCCTGACTTGACCACAATTTTATCACTTTACAGCTCTTCTCGCCAACAATCAAGGTGCATCATTTACCTAGCTTGCTGCAAAATTTTATGACTCCTAACATGAAAAATTTTCAGATATAGAACTATATTAGGTATATTTTGGTAATTTAAAATTTCAACATGGTACTATACTTTAAAAAGTAAGACAATATCAAATTCTTCCACCTCTAACTCCTCCACACCTCTTCCAAATAATTCCACTCTCCAAGGACAATCATGTTTCACAGTTTAAATTCTTTTGACAGTATCTGAAACTGTGCTCAGATACTGTGAGAGCAGAAGTCTGTAACTGTTTTGCACAATTAATTTTTCTCTGGCTTACCATTTTTATGCATACTCCCTCTATCCACAATTTATAAAGCTTTTGTAAATATAGTACATGCTAAGAATTACTTTTGTAAACATACTTTAAAATACATTGTTTTGAACAATATTGATTACAAGGCAAATCCTCACACCTTCATACTTGATAAAACGGGATCTCACTTGTGTCATATTCCAAGGTTTTAAAATGTTTATTAAAGTGTTATGTATATAAGTCACATTATTCAGTCTACTAAGTGGTAAATTCCATGAAAGTAGGGATTTGTCTTGTTCACTACCATAATTCTATCCAGATCTAGTATCATAACAATACTTACATGGGGTAAACACACAATGTTTGAAATAATGAAAAATATTTATTGAGTACCTGTTAGATGCAAAATACACTTAGACTAGAGATCTCTTTAAGAAAATTAGAGACACCAAGGGAACATTTCATGCAAACATGGGCACAATTAAGGACAGAAATGGTATGGAACTAACAGAAGCAGAAGATACTAAGAAGAGGTGGCAAAAATACACAGAAGAACTATACAAAAAGGATCTTCATGACCTAGATAGCCACGATGGTGTGATCACTCACCTAGAGCCAGAAATCCTGTAATGCAAAGTCAAGTGGGTCTTAGGAAGTATCACTACAAACAAAGCTAGTGCAAGTAATGGAATTCCAGTTGAGCTATTTCAAACCCTAAAAGATGATGCTGTGAAAGGGCTGCACTCAATATGCCAGCAAATTTGGAAAACTCAGCAGTGGCCATGGGACTGGAAAAGGTCAGTTTTCATTCCAATCCCAAAGAAAGGCAATGCCAAAGAACGCTCAAACTACCACACAATTGTACTCATCTCACACGCTACTAAAGTAATGCTGAAAATCCTCCAAGCCAGGCTTCAACAGTACATGAACCGTGAACTTCCAGATGTTTAAGCTGGTTTTAGAAAAGGCAGAGGAACCAGAGATCAAATTGCCAACAACCGCTGGATCATGGAAAAAGCAAGAGAGTTCCAGAAAAACATCTACTTCTGCCTTTATTGACTACACCAAAGCCTTTAACTGTGTGGATCACAACAAATGGTGGAAAATTCTGAAAGAGATGGGAATACCAGACCACCTGACCTGCCTCCTGAGAAATCTGTGTGAAAGTCAAGAAGCAACAGTTAGAACTGGACATGGAACAACAGACTGGTTCCAACTGGGAAAGGAATTTGTCAAGGTTGTATACTGTCACCCTGCTTATTTATACACCCTGCAGAGTATATCACATGAAATGCTTGCCTGGATGAAGCACAAGTGGGAATCAAGATTGCCGTGAGAAATGTCAATAACCTCAGAGACACCACCCTTATGGCAGAAAGCGAAGAACTAAAGAGCCTCTTGATGAAAGCGAAAGAGGAGAGTGGAAAAAGACGGCTTAAAACTCAACATTCAGAAGACTAAGATCATGGCATTCGGTCCCATGACTTCACCGCAAATACATGTGGAAACAGTGAGTTTATTTTTGGGGGCTCCAAAAATCACTGCAGATGGTGACTGCAGCCATGAAATTAAAAGATGCTTGCTCCTTGGAAGGAAAGTTATGACCAACCTAAGCAGCAATAGTAAAAAGCAGAGACATTACATTGCCGACAAAGGTCCATCTAGTCAGAGCTATGTTTTTTCCAGTGGTCATGTATGGATGTGAGAGTTGGACTATATAGAGAGCTGAGCACCGAAAGAATTGATGCTTTTGAACTGTGGTGTTTGAGAAGACTCTTGAGAGTCCCTTGGACTGCAAGGAGATCCAACCAGTCAATCTTAAAGGAAATCAGTCCTGAATATTCATTGGAAGCCCTGATGCTGAAACTTCACTACTTTGGCCACCTGATGTGAAGAGCAGACTCATTTGAAAAGACCCTGATGCCGGGAAAGATTGAAGGTGGGAGGAGAAGGGGACAACAGAGGATGAGATGGTTGGATGGCATCACCAACTCAATGGACATGAGTTTGAATAAGCTCCAGGAGTTGGTGATGGACAGGGACGCCTGGTGTGCTGCATGGGGTCACAAAGAGTTGGATATGACTGAGCGACTGAACTGAACTGAGCATGGCCCTGCTCACCAGAGCAAGACGCAGTCCCTCCTATCATCAAGCTTAACAAGCCTCTTAGCCTCCTCCATCAGAGGGCAGACTGAAGAAGCAAGAAGAACCACAAGCCCACATCAGGTAGAACAAAATTCGTATTACAGAAAGTTAATCAGGATGAAAAGCAGAAAGTTCCGTTCCAGATGAAGGGACAAGTTAAAATGGCAGAAAAAACAAATAAATAAAATGGAGATAGGCAACCTTCCAGAAAAACAATTGAGAACAATGATAGTGATGATGATCTAGGATATCAGGAAAACAATGGAGAAGATGCAAGAAATGTTCAGTAAAGACCTAAAAGAACTAAAGAACAGACAAACAGAGATGAAAACATACTAGACGGAATCAACAGCAGAATAACAGGCAGAAGAATGGATAAATGACTTGGAGGATAGAATGGTGGAAATCAGTGCTGCAGAACACAATATAGAAAAAAGAATGAAAAAAAAAAAAAAAGACAGCCTAAGAGACCTCTGGGACAACATAAAATGCTCTCTATCACCAACAGAGAGAGAAAAGACATGAGAAAATACTTGAAGCAAAAACAGCTAAAATCTTTCCTAACATGTGAAAGGAAATAGTCAATCAAGTCCAGGAAGCACAGAGAGTCCCCATCAGGATAAACACAGGGAGGAACATACCAAGACACATAGTAATCAAACTGACAAAAATTTAAGACAAAGATAAAATATTAGAAATAACAAGGGAAAAACAACAAACAACATACAAGGGAACACCCATCAAATTATCAGCTGATTTCTCAACAGGAACCCTACAAGCCAGAAAGGAATGCCACAATATGTTTAAAGTCATGAAAAGGAAGAATGTACAACCAAGGATACTCCTCCCAGCAAGACTCTCAGATTTGATGGAGAAACCAAAAGCTTTCCAGACAAGCAAACGTTAAGAGAATTCAGCGCTACCAAGCTAGCTTTACAACACATGCTAAAGGAACTTCTCCAGGCAGGAAACACAAGACAAGGAAAAGATCTACAGAAAATAAGCCCCAAACAATTGAGAAAATAGTAACAGGATCATACACATAGATAATTACCTTCAATGTAAATTGATTAAATGCACTAACCAAAGGACACTGGGTGGAAGAAAACATGTGCACATAACTCTGCTTGACTCCCCCAAATTGTATGTAATTATTTTATATTGTTAGGTTAATCATGCTTCCATTATGGCTTGCAATTGTTATTACATTTTTTATCTGGCTATTGATTACGGAAACTAATAAGCATCTTTTACTATTGTGAAAAAAATAAAAATAAATACCTGCAGAATGGCTTGGTGGTCAGCAATGATTCTGGTATTTTCCATTTTAACAGTCTGAAGCATGCTGCTCAATTCTGAACACTTTCTGGTCAGCTGGTCATTCAAAATCTAAGACAACATATATAGGAAATCACAGATCTCTCCAATAAATAATTCTTTTTACTTACACATCATTATTTTTAACAATTACATAGTATTTCATAGTATTATTTCACCATATATGTGAACTTTATTTAACCCAATGGATATTTAATTATAAAATACTTTCAAATATTTGGAATCACCATCCTAAATAATTCTAAATTAAAAAGACAAATTTGTTGATTTGGTAGAACAACTGAAGCATTTGGCAGTTTACCAATCTTTTGTTCTTTTGCATTTTGCATGCTGGTCAATCAGAGCAAGATATGTACAGAATGGTATTTACAATGTAGATGCATGGTGAATGTTATACAAATCCATTCCCAAAATTGGATGATGAGTTTTTAGAACTGTTTAGCTGATAACACAAAATAGCTAAGCTCCTTCATCACCAATTACAGTATTCAAAAAAGCAAAATACAGATGACTGTACCATTTCACAGGATTAATCTTCCAAAATGAAACAGAAGTCTTTTGTGCAACATATCTATTAAACATGTAGTTGGTTTATAATTCTTTTTCCTTTTGGTATTTTTAAATTTGTATTCCTATGGAAAATATCTATCTTAATTCTCAGTTATTTTTGAAAACTATATTTGGTAAGGATCTTATGTTTTAATATACAAGTTCTTTAAGGATTGGGCAAATAACTCTGAAGAATTAATAGAAAAAACCTTCAAAAATTAGTAACAAGAAAGGAGAGCTAGATGAAAGACTATGTGGACAGCATCATAAGTAGTGTGTATAGCAAAGTAGATAGAAATACATTAAGGAACATTTTAAAGTTATAACCAGACATACAAACTATTCATTGAGGAACACTTGAGAGGTGAGACAGAGGAGAACTGTTGCTCTTTGAAAAGAAATAACTAATATTCTTTAGAGTTAGATTGCTGGGCTCAAATTCCAACTGTGTCACATATTAGTTATATTATTAAACCTCTCTGTATTTCACCTTTCTTACCTTTAAAATGAGAAAAAAGTTTCTGTAGTAGTGCTATTGATAGAACTACAATTTGTTAGTAACATAGTGTACAGTATGGGTTGGGTAAATCTTAACCATCATTTATAGTAAGAGTAGTAATAGAGAGCTGGAGCATAAAGAAGGCTAAGCACCTAAGAATTGATGGTTTTAAACTGTGGTTCTGAAGAAGACTCTTGACAGTCCCTTGGACAGCAAGATCAAACCAGTCAATCCTAAAGGAAACCAGCCCTGAATAGTCACTGGAAGGACTGATGCTGAGGCTGAAGCTCCAATATTGTGGCCACCTGGTGGAAAGAGCCCACTCGTTGGAAACGACCCTGATGCTGGGAAAGATTGAGGGCAGGAGAAAAAGGGGATGCCAGAGGATGAGATGGTTGAATGGCATCACTGACTCAACGGACATGAGTTTGAGCAAGTTTACAGGAGATAGTGAAGGACAGGGAAGCCTGGGGTGCTGCAGTCCATGGGGTCACAAAGAGTCAGAGATGACTTTGTGACTGAACTCATTAGTAGTTACTGTTATCACTTTTACGAAAGGACACATTTTGTATTTTCTTTATCATAAAGAGCATAGCAACACTATGATCCTAACACTGAAACATCAAATTGTACTAACAAAAAGTTCTTTCAATTGATCAACACTATTTCATTGAGCCCTATGAGAAATAACACGGTTTCCTGTATAGGTGGTGACTCCTCTCTATACACATGCATATACACAAAACATTAGCTGAATTTGGGGACCACCATTCCACATTAAATGATTTCATACACCTCCAATATCAGCAATTATTTATTAGGTTCTTACTGTGCTTTGACAAAGAAGACACAAAGAAAGAATAAGACATAGCCCTTGGCACTGAACTGCTTAGAAGTTCAACGGGGGAAATAAAAGGTATATATTTAATGAGTAAATTAGCACACAAAGTATAGACTAGTGAATGACATAACAGTGTATCTCAGATACCTACGTATCACAGGAATTTAGAGATGGGAATTGGAGTTAATCTGATGATGCTTCATAAATGAAACAAATCTTAAGGAAATAAAAATTTTAGATGATGGCAATGGTATGAATTTATGTAACCAGGATTATTCTTGGTTACTTAATTGAACAAAATTACCGTCTAAACATTAGAGAAATGGGAAGATTTACCTGTGCTTTTTCTGATGCTTCATGAAGAGATACTATTTCAGACCTCAAATATGCATTTCCTTCATGTTCCTTATTGAAAGACATCTGTATATTCTATAGGGAAAAAAAAATTTCTCATTTTCTATGTGTAAGAGTTATTACATATACCTCTATCAAAATACCCGTTCTGTACTGTGGCCAGTACCAGTTCAAGTTCTAATGATACACATAGAAAAGGACTTTTTTAAGATTTTGGTATCTTCAACTCCCAAATGTCTATTTATAAGTTATCAAAAATATTTATTAAAAATATTTTCATACTGGGATTCCAATTAGAAAGAATTTGCTTAGAAATCTGAATTAAAGAAAACAAACCTTGGTATTTACCTAGTATTCATATGTCAAGAAAACTACACTAAGATGAAATATTTGTTAATTACATATACATTTCTTCCAAGTAGCAGTAACATCTTATTATTTCAAAGAAACAGATGCAAGGATCTTTTCAAATTGTAAGTAGGGGAAGATATTTTCATCAAGGAATACCTGTGGAGCAGAAGAAAGTGCCTTCATTCTGTGAAAAAAATGTTCCCTTTCAGATGAGGGAAGGTGACAGGGATGTGAGTTGTGGGATGGTCTACCTAACCAGTACTTAAGTCTAATGGGGATGAACAAAGTCTAAGTCCTCTTCCTTCACTTTTCTAGTTTTCCAGAAGAAGCATCAAGTAAACATCATATAACATCTACACCATGAGACTGATTTAGAAATATTTTAAGATATAAAGGTAGTAACATTTATTTCTATCTTTTATATTTTATTGTAGTAGAATACACATGACAAAATTTATCATTTTAACCACTTTTAAAATCTTTTTAATAAAATGTCTTTTTTAAGTTGAAGTATAGTTGATTTACAATATTGTTAGTTTTAGTGATTCAGTTATATATAAATGTTATATATGTTATATATTTATTCAGTTATATATAAATGTTATATATTCAGTTATATAAAAATGTTAATATATATTAACATTCTATATTATATATTAATGGTTAATTATAAATGGTTAATTATATATATAATTCTATATATAACATTTGATACTATATATTATATATATAATGTTAATATATATAATATATACATAATATATATATTATATTATGTTTATATTATATACATGCATATTATATAGTAATATATGTATATATAATGTATATATATTATGTATACAATATATACATATATAATAAGAATATATATAATAATATACACATTCTTTTTCAGATTTTCCCTTATGGGGGGAAGGGTGGGGAGGGATAAATTAGGAGGTTGGGATTAACATAAAATAACAATCAAAAATGACCTACTATATACATAGCACAGGGAACTATACTCATTTTTACCATTTTTAAGTGTACAGTTCACTTAAAAATATTTACGTATCAAGTTTGTTTAGTTCAGCAGTATTAAGTACATACATTCATGATACTGAGCAGCCATCAACAAAAATAGTTAATATTTCTTACATATTATTAAAAAAACTTCATTACAGTTCATTGACAATAGGTATAAAATGCAAATACATCTTATTTTTGCCAATTTACCTTTTTTCAAATTCTAATAATCTGCATGAAATAATTTATTTAATAATATCCAGTTGATAACAGTTCTGGATATAAACTCATATACACTGAAACTTTTAATAAAGATTTTAGAAGAATCAGAAGGACTATAAACCAACATGAATGAGGAAATATTACTTAGTGAAGAGATGAAAGAAAACCTCTGTACTCTAAAGCTCTAAATTTACCTTATTTTCTTCAACCAACTTGGAAATGATGTCGTCTCTAGAAACTAAAGACAAAAAGTTCACATAACTAAGATGTTAATAACTTACAACTATATTGAGATCACATGGTATTTTTTCACCTGAGAAATTTTCATTTTTTAAAAAAGATTTTTAGTCTGTATTTTGCAGAAATAAGCAGAACGCCCGTATTTCTATCATGTTTTTATAGACTTGAAACTAAATCATGGAAAACTAGTCCACAGTCACATGCAATGGTAAATGAGGCCACATTTTGCTCAATAAACAGATAATGACAAGTTTCTGAGGGATTTCAAGCCAGCGAGGCAAACGATCAAAAGCTGTTTTGTTAGATTACTCTGACGAAGACTCCATAAAAACAGGGAGATCAGTTTAGTAGCTGTTGCAGTAACCAAAGTGTAAAACAATGAAAGCTGCTCTAAAGTAATGACAATGGGAATGTAGAAGAGTAAGCAGAAGATTGTCAGGACTTGGTGACTGACCAGTGAGGTGAAGGCAACAGATGAGTCAAGAAAATTATCTAGTGTGCCGCCCTGGACAGCAGAGTGGATGGTGGATCTAACGAAATACAGAATTCAGGGCAAGCAGCAGGTTTGGGAGATATAATGAGTAATAATGACTCCAACACTTAAGCTTTCATCATGTGTTTTGAGGTATTTGTAAGGTATCTAAATATAGATGATTAGTTGGCAGTAAGATACCATCTGGAACTCAGGAGGATGATTTGAGGTGTGTGTGTGGGCGGGGGGGGGGGGGGGGGGGCGGCGATTTGAAACCACTCAGAGAGTCTGTATATATAGTGAAGAGAAAGAGAAAACCAAAGACAAAAATAGGGAAATAGTTTGGCATTTCCTTCTCTAGGGGATCTTCCCGACCCAGGGATGGAACCCGAGTCTCCTGCATTAGCAGTCAGATTCTTTACCACCGAGCCACCAGGGAAGCCCTTGATATACTACTAGCCAAAATACGTAAACTCTTCTGAGATTAATATTTGGCTTCACAGAAAATTCATAAAGATCTATTAATTTTGTCACTTAAGTATTTAAAGCCAGAAAAATTATAAAACACATAAAAATTCACATTTACGATATACTCAGGAAAAGTATACTTCTTGAAATTGAGTTCAAGACTTATTTTAAATAAAGTCTAATTTAACGTATGTGAAGGATCAAAAAGGTAAACTATATGATCTATCTTGGAAATTCCACTACTCAAAGAAAGAATCAAAGTTTATTCTATTTAGGAGAACAATGTAATCACTTTAGTGTGTGTGTATTCATGCACACACATATACACACACACATATATACATATTTATTGCTAATAATAAAAAGGTACATTTTAAAATCCATTGAAGCAAATATCTAAAGGCATTCCTTTTACTAATCTAGTTATAATAACTATCAATATTTGTATTTTTGAGTAATAAAATTGCATGCATGTAAGACATCTATTATTCAATATGAAGCATATAGCTGGTATTGAGACAGGTCTCTTTTTCTTTATGTTAGTTTGAATTACTGTTGTTCTAATCTTAATGTTTTTAATGGTCTTTCATATATTCTTTAAAAATTCAAAAGGAAAGCATTAATCTATCAAGAAAGAAACATTTTTTAAAAATCACTTAATCAGAAGGACAACTAATATAACAGAAAGATCTGTATTTTAGGCCCAGCTATTCTATTTATTGGGGGTCCTTCAATATACATCTTTTATTCTTCTGTAGAATGAGGTATATTTTATCTTTCTCACAAGTTTGCTGTAAGGCTCAAATGGGATACTCATAGTATCATAAAATGTAATTGTGTTTTTTTAAGTATGCAATCATAGGAAGACAGAAACTTATTCTGGAGCATTACTTCACAGAATAATTCACTACTTGACAACTATATGGCAAAAGAGTACCTTCTGCTAAAAGCAGCAAGTAAAACCATTAAATGGATTACTCTTTGCTCTATTTTTTTTTTTTTAATTTCATTTCTCTTTCCTCACCCTCATTACAGCCACACTGTAGAAGCCGCAATAACAAGAACATTGGGTTTGGAGTTAGAAGATCCAGTTTAGGTCTCACTTCACTATTCATCCTGTAACTCCGGAAAGTATAGGTAGTTTTGTGTATTACCTGAGATAATTTTTATGAAAGCCCTATTTAAACCATGAAGTGTTATTTACTTGTGAGGCACTGCACTGGAACTCTGATTTCTACAGTGAGATCTCTTTGAAAACTGCCTTTATAATTATATATTAACAAACAGCAGTCTGATAAAGGATGTTGGATTGGAAGAAACATGTCTCCAAGCACCCTGGGATCAAGTCTAGACACTTCCATTTTCTAGCTTTGCATCTTTAAGGACTCTTTAAAAAAAAACAAATGTTAAACAAGTTAATCTAAGCTCTGTCTATAGTACCTTACAACCATCCATTTCTACAAATATAAGTTCACCAAAATAGACTGATAACCTGAAGAATGGAGAGTCTGACATGATAAATGGTTAGAATCAGTAACTCAGCAAGGATTAATGGCCTCATTCTCTTATTAGCACTCTATAACCCAACATTCAATCTAGATTCATAGAACCCAAACAGTCCCAAGTCCACAAACAATTAAATAAACTTGGTAAAAATCTAAATAATTAGTTTAAAATTAAGAGGGTCAAATTCTAGTTTTTTCCCCTCAGTGCCATGGACAGAAAGAAAGTCAGCAATTTTTTACATTCTGTGGGAATACCAGTATCACTGGCCACTACAAGAATTTGGAATCTTGAAAGCTTGTGCACAAAATCTCAACAAACTAACAAAAGTGAAGTTTCCAGCATCCATTTTCATACCAAGGTCAGACTTGAGCTGTGAGGAAGCGGTCTCCAACTCCCCTTTCTGTTGTTGCTCCTGTGCCAGTAGTTCCTGGGTGGTCTGAATAGAACTGCGTAGGGCAATGCAGTTCTCCTGCAAAATTTGCACCTGAAATTGTGCAAAAAAAAAAAAACTCCTTTTAAGCTATCTTACAGCACAGGTGTAAAGCAGATTTTCTGAACATTACTGGAGGAAGAAGCAGGATTTTTATGTTCAAGATCTCAGCAGAGTACAGCATCCTACAGTGGGGCCATCCAGGAGACGTCTGTGCACTCAACACAGCAGGCACCAGCTCAGGACCAACTGCTGAGCACTCGAGATGTGGCCAGCGTGAGGCACGGAACCTTTACTTTTATTTAAACTAATTTAAATGTAAATAACCACATGTGGTTACTGGCCTCTATATTGGCAGTATAAATTATAGCAATAACGGATCATTTGCAAATTCCTTAAGTAGAATCCTTTAAATAATTCCACTGTTAGGGACAGTATACTGCTTAAAATAATAAACATTACATAATCTAATTATAGGTATTAGGATCTGAAGCTACTGATTGCCTTGGGTGCTTGTAATTTAGAATCTTCTAAATTAACTCCTGGAGTTGGTGATGGACATGGACGCTTGGTGTGCTGCGATTCATGGGGTCGCAGAGAGTCAGACACGACTGAGCAACTGAACTGAACTGAACTGAAATTACATATGCGTGAGTGAACTTGAGTGACAAACTCAGTCATGTCTGACTCTTTGCGATCCCATGGACTGGAGCCTGCCAGGCTCCTCTGTCTGTGGAATTCTCCAGGCAAGAATACTGGAGTGGGTGGCCATTCCCTTCTCCAAGGAATCTTTCCCACCCAGGGATCAAACCTGGGTCTTTGGCACTGCAGGCAGATTCTTTACAATCTTGAGCCATACATATAGGTACTTCAAATAACAACTTTTGGAGGCAAAAATATTATGCTAAAATAGATAACGAGAACTGAAAACAGCAATGTAAACACATTCCTGATTACTTGACTTACTGGTATTCTTTGCTTCAAATGTCAGCTCGGTTTAATCCTTCTTTTCTATCTACATCATGTACATATAATACGAGACTAGGGCAATACCTTCCAAAGTCAATTCCTGGAACACAGAGTATGTGGTAGGGGAATGATTCCCTCCCAGGAGCTAAGAGTTCACCTCTATAAACCCTGACACATAATAACTTCTTTGTCCTTTGCTTCCCCATTCATAAAGTAAGTATTGGACTGAACGGCATCAGAGTGCTTATTTTGGACTAAAATTTTTTAAGTTGTAGTAAGAGTGTTAATAGCGGATTACTAAAGGAAAGAATTTAATAAATCTAGAGGAAATAAGCAAAACTATAGGTTTGTAGCCAAAACACTGGCTTTTCCCTTTTGGTTTCACTTCCCCAACATAAACAAGGAGAGAAAATCTCACTACCTGTTTCCGTTCCACCTCCACTGTTGCTTCCATTTCTTGTATTCTCAGTAGCAAGGCTGATCCAGATTTCTCAAGAGATTCCCGTAGGTGCTTCTCCTGGGACAGTTGTCTCCTTAGCTACAGAGTAACACTGCAGTTAGGTGAGACCAAGGGAACTTCACAGCAGTTTAACAAAGATCAAAGTCACCATGAAAAGTTTATAGACATACCATCTCACTTCCATTCTTCATACAGTTATGACTGCCCAAAAACATGTTTTTGTTTCTCCCTAATGGTTAACTTTCTAAGAAATGCAGGGTCAAATTTGTTACCCTCACCTTCCTACTATATAAGTCTGTTTTCCAAACTGCAGTCAAGACTCATTTGTAAGTTGCAAGAAGCATTTGAAAAGGTGGGCAAAAAAGAACACAAAGAAAATACTGGAGCACACAGCAAGTAGTGAGTACCACTTCATGAAACGTCTGTGTATGTTGCTGCTGCTGCTGTGTAAAATATGTCAGAAGTTTGAGAAACACAAATACGTCTTATGTATTTTCTGTATTTTAACTCTATTTTTCTATGATTTCTTCATCTATATATGTGTATGTGTTTTTTATCCCATAATATTATAACCATTTCTCTGAAAGCTGTTTTAATTATGTATTGGATTTTTTTGTGTTAGAATTTAAAGATCAGAAAAAATAATGAAGTAGTTGCTAAGTAGCAGATAAAAATAGCATTCAAGAATTTGGGTACACTGATCTTATTTCTATCCATAAATGACTATAAGTCAGATAAAGATACAAAGAAGGTTAAGTTTTTTTTTTTTCCTTCTTTCCAATTCAAATGGAAACTGAACGTGGCACTAGTGGTCAAGAGCCCACCTGCCAATGCAGGATACAGGAGACTCCGGTTCAATTCCTGGGTGGGGAAGCCCCCTGGAGGAGGGCATGGCAACCCACTCCAGTATTCTTGCCTGGAGAATCTCCATGGACAGAGGAGCCTGGGGGCTGCAGTCCATGGGGTCGTAAGGAGTCAGACGTGACTGAAGCAACTGAGCATGCATGCATTCCTTTTATAAACTGATAATAAATTGAAAGAAATTCTATTTTTAAACCCCAGTAAAGACAACTTGAGTATATTTTATAACTCTTTTCTACATTGTACATATGTAATTTATAAGTGTCTTCTTGAAGGATGGTGTATTTTACAGTTTTAAAGTTTTTTAAAGTGAAAAGGATGAAAAGTATGTTGATATGAAACTGTTACAAGATAGACTGTTTTGGAAATGTTCTATGATTTTCTTAACATACACCTAATACTGAACATCTGGACATTTCCAGTGTCTTGCTATTCCATACTGCTCTGCTGAACATGATTGTGAATAAACCTTTCACTGAATTTCTCATTATTTCCTTGAGATAAATCCTACAAAAGGAATTACTAGGGTAAAAGTATAAACACTATTTTAGACTTTTCATACATTTTATAATTATTCTTCCAATCTTACTTTCTTATCAGTAGTATTTGAATAAATGCCATCAGCACTAGAGATTACAACATTCTTAAATCTTTGCTAATCTAATAAATAAAAGGCAATATCTTAATACTTTTTTCATTTCTTTGGCTCCTAGTGAGATTAAAATTTTCCAATATGGTTATTAATTCTTCACATATTTTCTGAACTGTTCTTATCCTTTGCCCACTGATTTTGAGGTTTTCAAAGTCATTTAAAGTTCTTTAAAAGGTACGATTATTAACTGTCTAATTTCATTATGTTTTGTTTTTTTACATGTATAAGATTTTAATTTTTATATAGTCAAACCAACTGAGCTTTTAATAATCCTGTTCCTTCAAGTTTCAAAATTCCTTCCTTAACCAATGATCAGTTAAATATTAGTTTTATTTAAGAATGAGTCATAGTTTTTGCCTTTGGCTGTACTTTTCAGGTTCTATTTTAGTATCAGATTACAACTACTTTATAATTTAAGAGAAGCATCATATACTCTTCTAAGCTCTACATCAAATTATACAGTATAATTTGCTCAAGATATAATTTAAGTGCCTTAGAAAAGGAATCTTTATTTGACAATTATACTACTGAGATACTCATTCCTAAAGCTTTATTAAGGGCAATCAGTTAATCTATTTCATGTTTATCAGAATCAGATTTTATATATATATTTATCTCTTAGAAAGGATATATACTGCATTTACTCTATTCTTTGTATAGCTCTGTTATGGGTTGAACTGTATCCCCCCAAAATTCACATGTTGAAGCCATAACCCCAGTATCTCAAAATATGACCATAAATGGAGATAAAGCCTTTAAAGGGTCATTTCAGTAATGAGGTCACTGAGGCGGGCCCAATCCAACGTGACTGGTGTCCTTATAAGAGGAAATCTGTACACAGAGACACCAGGGATGTGTGCACAGAAAAAAGACCATGTGAGGACACAGAGAAAAAGGTAGCCACCTGCAAGCCAAGGAGAAAGGACTCAAGAAAAAACCAAGCTTGCTGATATCTTCATCCTGGACTTGTTGCCTCCAGAACAGTGAGACAAAAAACTTCCATTGTTTAAGTCTAATGTGTGGCAGTGTGTGGTAGCCCCAGCAGAACACATCCTCCTTGCTCCACATACCCTCAAGACGTTCATGTTTGACTCATACAGTCCTTCTTAGGTCCTCAACAAGTTCAACGAAAATTCAAGATTTTACCACAGCACCAAGAATTAAGACTTTTCCAATAAAAAAACAACACTAAGTGGCAATCCAATGGAGAAAGGATAGTTTTTTCAACAAATTGGTGTTGGATCCACTGGACATACACAAACTCATATAAAGAATCTAGATACAGACCTTACACCTTTCACAAAATTAGCAATTCAAAACCTAAATGTAAAATGCAAAGCTATACAACTTCTAAGATAATACTGCATAAAAATCTAGGTGACTATGGGTTTGGCAATATTTTATATATAATTACCAAAAGTATAATCCATGAAAAAAGTGGTAAGTTGAACTTTATTAAAATGAAAACCTTCTGCTCTGCAAAAGACACTGTTAAGAGAAAAGACAAACTATGGATTGGGAGAAAATATTTGTAAAACACATATGGATAAAGGACTGGTATCCAAAATATAAAAGGAAGTCCTAAGACTCAACAATAAGATTAAAAAAAAAAAAGGCCCAGCTGCAAATGGGGAAATGGTCTCAGATACCTCACCAAATAAGATAAACAGATGGCAAATTAACATATGAAAAGATGCTAAATAATCACATTATCAGAGAACTGAAAATTAAAACAAAATACTACTATACATACACCTATTAGAATGGTAAAAACTCAAAACACTGGTGAGGATGTGGGACAGTAGGAACTCTCTTTCATTGCTGGTGGAAGTGCAACATGGTACAGTCATTGCAGGGCAGGTTGGCAGTTTTTTAGACATCTAAACACAAGCTTACCATAGGATCCATCAATCATGCTCCTAGGTATTTATCCAAACAAGTTAACAACATGTCCCAAAATAAAAAAAAGACCTGCACATGAATGTTTATAGCAATTCATGATTGCTAAACTTGGAAGGAACCAAGACATCCTTCAGTAGGTGAAGGGATAAACTTTGGTACATCCAGACAATTGATTTTTCTTCAGTGATAAAAATAAATGATCTATTAAACAATGAAAAGACATGGAGAATTTAAATGCATATGCTAAATAAGTGAAAGAAGGCAGTCCAAAAAGGCAACATATTGTATGATTCCAACTACAGAGACAATGAAAACATTGGTAGCTGCCAGGTGCTTGGGAAAAAGAGGGTGGTGGTGATGAGTGTGTAAAGCAGAGGGTATTTTTAGGGCAGTGAAGTGAAACTCTCTTGTATACTGTAATAAATTAAAAAATGAAACAATCTAAACTGTGGACTTAGTAATAATGTATCAATTCTGGTTCATAATCAAATATAACAAATCAAAGGCACCAGACTAATACAAAATGTTTAATAATAACAGAAACTCTGGGGGTGGGGAGAAAGGGTATATGGGAACTCTGCCTATGTGCAATTTTTCTAAAAACTTAAAACAGCTCAAAAGTCTATTAAAATATCCAAAGTATTTTTTTTAATGTGAAACAATATATTCCAGCAATGAACAGTAACGCTTTTGTCAGCAATTACTGATAAATAAAGCACTTCACATAAGAGAATGTTCCAGATATAGCTACACTTACCACCTTAAGCACACTAAAATTTATAATTTTTAAAATACTATATCTATTTCTGTTTTGTAGAACAGAATATTTTAAATATAATTTGATCCTTTTGATTTGGACTAATGTCAATTATTCCATCAGGGGATACTGAGGTTTTTAGGACACTGTCAGGGTGTATTGAGTTAGTAATTCTGACTCTTCCCACTGTTTTCAGCTGCAGATTTTTAGTCCAACAACTTTTAGTAGCCACCTACTTCATAATTCCAATCTGTTATCTACTTAAATAGAGGCTGAAAGTTATAAGGTAAAATTAGATGAGCAGACTTATTAAAAGCTTTTTATTTTAAACATTAAGTTAATGTAAAAGGTCTTTGTGTGAAGGGGTCCACTAACTAGTGGACGGGCAACTGCATGAGTTCCATGGTTACTGTTTCCCTCCTGACTCAGAGAGCAGTTATTTTTTATTTCAGTTTTTATGGCATTATTGAGGTGAAAGGAAGTCTTAATGTCATATAAACGCAGGTATGACTTCAAGCAGCATATTTTAAAAGTCTTCCTGATAGTCACATTTTCTTCTTCAGTGGTTTCTTCTCACTCTATTCACTTTCTTGACTTCCCCTCTACAGTTCCAATGCCCCCTCCACCCCCTCAGCATCCTTTTTACCTTACCTCTTGAATTTTAAGGTTCATTTTACGTTTCGTGGTCTTCAGTTCCTCTTCAATAATAGCCGCATTCTTCTAAAAACAGAAGTAGAAAAGGTTCTAAAATCTGATAGGAAAACTGTCCACAGGTATATAAAATCTAGACTTTTGAGGGAAATCTATAAAAGATATTCTGACTACAGTTATAAATATTTCTTAATATGAATCTAAAGAAATTATTACAATGAGATATTTAAAGTTATTTTATTACTTTGATTCATGACTTCTATCATTTTCCCTTTTAGATCATTAAAAAATGATTAGTCACAGGTACCTCCTGTGTAAAATTCAATCATCAGAGGAAAACCTGGTAACTGCTAGATATTTTTCTTATGGGATATATTCCTATTTTTTTTAAAGTACTCTATTTCTTCTAGGGCTTCCCTGGTGGCTCAAAGGTAAAGAATCCACCTGCCAAGGCAGGAGACATGGGTTTGATCCCTGGGTCAGGAAGATCCCCTGGGGAAGGAAATGGTAATGCACTCCAGCATTCTTGTCTGGGAAATCCCATAGACAGAGGAGCCTGGCGGCATATAGTCCATGGGGGTCACAAAAACTCGGATACAACTTAGAGACTAAAATAACAAACATCATTTCTTCTAGCCTCAGATATGCTTAGGAGTTGAGGATGAAAAACACAGCTTTCACTATTCATTCTTTCATAAGATGTAAAACCTCAGAGTCATCTATGCCTTCTTCCCTACCTTGAGCCCCTGCCCAATACCATATTCCAGCATACCTTTCTTTTCAAAATGCCACAACTGTAGTTCAGACCTAATACGGCCTATGCCTCAAATAATGCAATGGATTCCTAACTAGTTTTCCTGTCTCCAGTCTCTCCTCCTATAATTGATACTCCATACCAGGGACCCCCAACCCCTGGGGCCATGGACCAGTACTGGCCTGTGGGGTGTTAGAAACTGGGCTGCACAGCAGGAGGTGAGCATTGGGTAAGGGAGGGAAGCTTCCACTGTGTCTATAGCCGCTCCCCATCACTCACCTTACTGCCTGAGCTCTGTGTCCTGTCAGATCAGCGGCAGCATTAGATTCTCACAGGAGCATGAACCCTACCATGAACTGCACGTGAGGGATCTAGGCTGCGTACTTCTTAGGAGAACCTAATGCCTGACGATCTGAAGTGGAGCTGAGGCAGTGGTGCTAACAATGGAGAGCAGCTGCAAATACAGATGATCAGTAGCACAATCAATGTGCTTGAATCATCCTGAAACCATCCCCATGGAAAAACTGTCTTCCAGAAAACCATTCCCTAGTGCCAAAAAGGTTGGGGACTGCTGTCCTATACTATTTCTGGATTAGTTTTCTTATTTTCATTATGTCACTTTCTTATCTCTGGAGAAGGAAATGGCAACCCACTCCATTACTCTTGCCTGGAAAATCCCATGGACAGAGGAGTGTGGTAGGCTACAGTTCATGGGGTTGCAGAGAGTCGAACATGACTTCACTTTCTTATCAAAAATCTTAGTCACTCCCCCAAAGACCAAGCCCAACTACTTGAATACTCTTGATTTTGAGATCCTTTATGAAGTTAGCCCTAGCTGATTTCCAACTTACTTCACACAAACTGGTGTGTCAGGCACACAAACACTCTGGTCAGGCTAGCCTATGCCTCTCCCCCTAACTGCATCCAGCAGAAAGATGCAGGTTCAAATCTGAGATACAGGAATAATACAGGGAAGTGTGATCTCAGAGAAGTGACCTCTCTCTGGGCCCCAGTCCTCTTATCACTAACATAAGGACAATAATACCCTAACCTGGAAGTTTTGCAGAGATTAAGCAAAGTAACATGTTTTAAAGAAAAAAATCTCTGTTATACTGCCTGGCCTACGGAGGGAAGACAAATTTCTTTCCTTAGTCTTTATTTTTTGCTGCCTCTGTGAGTACTCTTTGAAATGTCCACACCTCTCTGCTTTACCTTCTAAAGGTTCAGCTCAGGTCCTGTCTCTTCTTTGAAGCCTAGCCTAATCTGTTCTAGACAAGACATGTACATCTTAAACCCGCCTGAACATAAAACACTTAGCTGGCAATATTGGCTTACATTTGTCCTATATTGGCCTTTTGTATTTCTTATACCCTTATTTTTCCTCTTTAGTTTCCTGCTGTGCCTTCTTCTCCAAGGAAGCATATAAGCTTTTGAAGAACTCAGACTCCCTCACACCTCTGGGTCTTCAAAAGTCGCATAGAAGAGCTCTATAAATATTCAGTTACTAAGAGCACACAATGCTTTACACTGTCGATGGAGATAAATTTCAAATGTCAAGATCCTCACATCAACATCACCTATTTTTAAAAGTCAGTTTTTTGGGTCTGTTGCCTCCTCCAGCTAACACATAATGGTGAATTTGTTATCCAGAACTTTGGACACAAACCTTTGTCTCAGAGGCAATCTCCAGAGTAGCAGTCAACCTCTGCACCTCGTCTTGTGCTTTATCTTCCTCCTCTTTTACATCTCGCAGTTGCTGGCGCAAATTCATCACTTCTAGTTGCAACAGCTTGAGGTCCTTGGAATGCTCCTCCTGTATTGTATTCAGTCTCTCCTTCAGAAAATCTACCAGACAGGACAGAAGGGTCATCAAGCAGCTTAAAGAAGGTGAGGAAAAGAATCACAAACTCATCAAGCACCCACACAGGACCAAATTTCTGGTGATTCTCTTCTCTCTGTACCTGTTTTCTGTGGGTTCAAATCCTTTTCAGTTTGCAGACGGAAGATGTTCATCTTCAAGGACTGGATGAGACTTTCCAGACGGCACATTCGATTGACCAGGAACTCACAGTTTTTCCACAAAATATTTGTTTTTCCTGAACAAATTATCTCATTCTGGATAGGTCTAGTGATGTTCTGGCTCACAGGTTGTTCTAAACATTCTGGAGTTTCCAACTGGCCCCTGGACAAAGATGCCAATATAACAATATTATAAAGTAATCCCAACCATTGAGTTAGAACTGGACATGGCACAACAGACTGGTTCCAAATAGGAAAAGGAGTATGTCAAGGCTGTATATTGTCACCCTGCTGATTTAACTTATATGCAGAGTACATCATGAGAAACGCTGGGCTGGAAGAAGCACAAGCTGGAATCAAGATTGCCGGGAGAAGTATCAATAACCTCAGATATGCAAATGACACCACCCTTATGGCAGAAAATGAAGGAGAACTAAAGAGCCTCTTGATGAAAGTGAAAGAGGAGAGTGAAAAAGTTGGCTTAAAACTCAACATTCAGAAAACTAAGATCATAGCATCCGGTCCCATCACTTCATGGGAAATAAATGGGGAAATGATGGAAACAGTGACAGACTTTATTTTTTGGTGTTCCAAAATCACTGCAGATGGTAACTGCAGCCATGAAATTAAAAGATGCTTGCTCCTTGGAAGAAAACTTATGACCAACCTGGACAGCATATTAAAAAGCAGAGACATTACTTTGCCAACAAAGGTCCATCTAGTCAAGGCTATGGTTTTCCCAGTAGTCACATATGGACATGAGAGTTAAACTATAAAGAGAGCTGAGCACGGAAGAATTGATGCTTTTGAACTGTGGTGTTGGAGAAGACTCTTGAGAGTCCCTTGGACTGAAAGGAGATCCAACCAGTCCATCCTAAAGGAAATCAGTCCTGAATGTTCATTGGAAGGACTCATGTTGAAGCTGAAACTCCAATACTTTGGCCACCTGATTCGAAGAGCTGACTCATTTGAAAAGACCCTGATGCTGGGAAAGATTGAAGGTGGGAGGAGAAGGGGACGACAGAGGATGAGATGGTTGGATGGCATCACTGACTCAGTGGACATGAGTTTGAGTAGGCTCTGGGAGTTGGTGATGGATGGACTGATGGACAGGGAGGCCTGGTGTGCTGTAGTCCATGGGGTCATAAAGAGTTGGACACGACTGAGCGACTGAATTGAAACTGAAACCACTGAGTCAATGTTGCATTTCTACTGAGAATAAACAGTAAGTTCTTTAGTTAACAAATATCTGATAGCCTCTGCAAACTTAACTATAGAGAGAACTATTAGGTAAATCCCATAGACAGAGGAGCCTGGTGGGCTAGAGTTCATGGGGTCACAAAGAGTCAGACATGACTTAGCAACTAAACGACAACAACTAGGTAAAGAGAATGAGACCAGTATGGGATGGGTAAAAATTACTGACATTTTAATGGTTGTTTTAACCTGGATTTTTCATAAACTTGCTTTGTATGTAAAAACAAGTGATACATAAAACATGCTAAATGCTAATTCTATAACATAAAATTAAGAATTAGTTAGCATGGAGGCAATATACTCACATCCTTCTTAGAAAAATTTTTAAACAAAGACATAATAAAAATTCCTATTTTGTTCTAACATACTCAACATTGGTACAATTTTAATCTTTTAACTGCTCAACAGTTATTTACTCTATAGGTGCTGTAACACCAATCATACTAATTTTTGATCTTCATAAGAGACATTCAGGAAATATATATATGTAATTTTAAAGAAAATCACACCAGTAAATTCAATATTGGCTGTGTAAGCACCCATATTCTTCAGGCCTTTAACAATCTAACTTTTAATGGGAATAACTTCTTCCATAGAACAAAGGAAAAACACAGTTCTTTTTTTGAGTACTTCGTACTCTTGCCTAGAAAATCCCATGGACGGAGGAGCCTGGTAGGCTGCAGTCCATGGGGTCACTAAAGAGTCAGACACGACTGAGCCACTTCACTTTCACTTTTCACTTTCATGCATTGGAAAAGGAAAGGGCAATCCACTCCAGTGTTCTTGCCTGGAGAGTCCCAGGGACGGGGGAGCCTGGTGGGCTGCCGTCTGTGGGGTCGCACAGAGTCCGACATGACTGAAGTGACTTAGCAGCAGCAGCATTCTAAACTATGAATTTCTTTTTTAAGACTTAAAACCTCTCTTTTAATTTATCATAAATCTGGAAAAAGAAAATATAGATCATATTAATGGCATGAATCAAGTGAGATGTTCATCTTAACTAATTTCAAAGTCTATTTTTACAAAAAGTATCAAATTTTTTTCTAATTATGTAAATAATTACATTTGTTTTTAATCAAGTATTGAATATAACACACTTATATAACACACTTTGAATACCTGTTTAGAAGTGGTAGTAGCTCTATTATAGGAGGACAACCCTTTATCTTGCAAATATTTTCTAATTAATATTCTATTCATAATGGTTATTTCTCAATTCTTTTCTAAATGCTTATTTCAACTGCCAAACCATCCATACTGTGACTCCTTATTATAACCAGTGAAGCAAAACTCAACCTACAGGATTCATTTTTCATTTGCTACCTTTTGTCACCAAAGTCCAACATTATTAGGTCATCCCTCAGAGAACTGGTCTGTTCTTCAACTATTCTCATCCTTTGCTGAAGTACTGTGAATGTTTCAGAAGCTGTAGCATTGATGCGGGTTGGAGAGAGGACTGGTCTGGACATTGTAGTTTCCATATGCACCTGAGAATAAAGTTACAATATTAGTGTAGTTGATTATATTATCGTTCAAGATAGCAACTGCCCCTTCCTGTGGAGGATTGTATATCCCTGTCCTGTTTAGCTTGGAAATGGCCATGTATCCTGCTTTGGTCAATGAAATGTGGGTAGAAGCTTTAAGGAGCTCCCCCAAGTGGCTCTGCCATAAAGAATCCACCTGCAATGCAGAAGATGCACAGGAGATGAGGGTTTGATCCCTGGGTCAGGAAGATCCCTGGAGAAGGGCAGGCAAGCCACTCTAGTACTCTTGTCTAGAAAATCCCATAGACAGAGGAGCCTGTCGAGCTATGGTCCATGGAGTTACAAAGAGTCAGACACGACTAAAGCAACTGAACAGACACACATAGAAACTTTAAGAGCCAACTTGTCATCAGCTCTTTCTTTTCCCTTCTCTGTAAGATGAGCAACATCCCAGATATGGCCTTCTCCATAGGCTTAGATCCCAGAGTAAAGACGACGTGAGCAGAGCCGTGGCCCACGCATAGTGTGAGTGAGCAATAAACTTACATTGTTATAAGCCACAGATTGTTGGGTAGTTTGCTACTGATCACAATCTATCCTGTCTGCTACTATTAGACATACACTAGGATCTATAACTTGGCTGAGGGAGTTATTACCTCTTTCATTACCAGCCATTTTCATTTTAACATGTTGCCATCCAAACTTTCTGATAAAAACAACTCTGCAGTACTTGGACCTCTGAGCTGCTGCTGCTGCTAAGTCGCTTCAGTCGTGTCCAACTCTGTGCGACCCCATAGACGGCAGCCCACCAGGCTCCCCCGTCCCTGGGATTCTCCAGGCAAGAACACTGGAGTGGGTTGCCATTGCCTTCTCCAATGCAGGAAAGTGAAAAGTGAAAGTGAAGTCGCTCAGTCGTGTCCGACTCTTAGCGACCCCATGGACTGCAGCCTACCAGGCTCCTCCGTCCATGGGATTTTCCAGGCATGAGCACTGGAGTGGGGTGTAATTGCCTTCTCCGGGACCTCTGAGCAGTTGCCATAAAATAGATTTATCAAATACCTTGAAGCAGTGACTTTTAAAAATAACTTGCAAACCAACTTCATAGCAAAGACTCTTCTAAAGCTACTGACATCAAATTACCAGACTCCTCCCTCAAGACCACACAAGAGTAATTGGGAGTAGTGACACTACTCGTTCAGGTATTAATTACAGAAGCAGAATTAACTTAAAAGCATTCTCACCACTGAATCACATTTCCAAAGTTCAATGACAAGATCAGTGGTAGAAACTTTAAGAACATTTTCCTGTAACTCCATCCTGTACAGACATTTCTACACTGAACAAACTGTAAACCTTAACCATCACTAGCAATACTGTACCTATGAGAATGTGCTCACAAAGGCCCCACTTGGGATATTATTAACACATCTTTCTCTCCAGCTTGGTGTGTAATCACATACTCTTTCTTCTCCTTACCTCCCAGGCAATGGAAGTGGGGACTACCTCAGGTTCAAGTCACTGAAGATGGTCCTCCGGAACCAATGAAGGAATTAAGTAAGTTTTAAAATTGATGGCAGGATTTAAGAACCATGGCGGGGGTGGGGGCGCACTGTGGAAAGGCTGAGCTTCTTGCCAACGTAATATTGTTATAGCCATTGAAGACATTTTTTCATCATGGAATTACCTTCTATCTTTCCCCTACAGGTCTCAGAGAAAGTCTTTTCTATTTCTTTTTACTTAAATAAAAGGAAAACACTTTATTGAGGAACGTTATTGTTTAGTTGCTAACTCACATCCAACTCTGTGACTCCCATGGACTGCAGCATGCCAGGCTCCTCTGTCCTTCATTATCTCCTGGTATTTGCTCAAATCATAGTTGACAAATATGAAATTGAATATATATAAAGTGTACATGTGATTTGATATACATATACTTTACAGAATGTTTACCAAAATCAAAATAATTACATCCACAAAATTAACAACCTCGTATAGTTAATGTAGCTAACTTTTTTGTTGTGGCAAGAATGCTTAAAGACCTTCTCACAGTAACTGTCAAGTATACAATCTCATTTTAACTATAGTCACCATGTTATACACTAGATCCTCTTATTTGAAAAGGTAACTTACAGAATGGGACAAAATATTTGCAAACCATATTAAAAGGCTAATATCCAAAGTATATAAAGAACACATACAGCAGAGTAGCCAAGAAACAATCCAATTAAAAAACGGGCAGAGGATCTGAAAAGACACTTTTCTATTGAAGGTTTACAGGTGGCCAACAGGTACATGAAATGATGCTCATCATCACTAATCATCAGGGAAACAAACTCACAAGATAGCAGCTCACGTCTGTTCAGTTCAGTCGCTCAGTCGTGTCTGACTCCTTGCGACCCCATGAATCAAAGCACGCCAGGCCCCCCTGTCCATCACCATCTCCCGGAGTTCACTCAAACTCACATCCATCGAGTCGGTGATGCCATCCAGCCAACTCATCCTCTGTCGTCCCCTTCTCCTCCTGCCCCCAATCCCTCCCAGCATCAGAGTCTTTTCCAATGAGTCAACTCACATCTGTTAGAATGGCTATTTTTTAAAAAACAAAAGACAACAAACATTGGCACAGATGTGAAGAAAAGGGAATTTTATGCACTGTTGGTGGGAATGTAAACTGGTACAGACATAATGGAAAACAGTATGGAGATTCCTTAAAAAATTAAAAATGAACTACCAGAAGATCCAGTAATCCTACTCTTGGGTAAATATCTGAAGGAAATAAAATTAGTATCTTAAAGAGGTATCTGCATTTCCATGTTCACTGTACCAGTATTTAGAACAGCCAAGATATGGAACAATTCATCAGTAGATGAATAAAGATGTGATTTATGATGTTATTCAGCTACATGAGAGGCCATCCTGCCATTTGCAGGATGAATCTGGAGGGCATGTGCTAAGTGAACTAAGCTGGACAGAGGAAAAGAAAAGTGTGTGATATCACTCATATATGGAATCCAAACACCAAACCAAAAAAAAAAAATCCAATTTCATAGAAACAGAATAGAATGGTGGTTGCCAGGGGCTAAGGGAAATGGAATGATAAAGGTCAAAGTGTACAAATTTTCTTTTTAGTCTTATTTTATGCTTCTGATCAAGATTTCACTCCTTTGTGCTCCTCTATAAAACATAATGCGTTTCTTACACACATAACCTTTCTGAATTCTTTAACAGACTTTCTGTTAACAATCAGCTTAAGGATATGGCATAAAGAAGCTTTTATGTTTTCAATGCATTCTTAAAGGGAAAGACAAAAGTACAGGCAGGTATCAGTGGAGTCTCTGGATACACAAAGATGTGAAGTGAGGTTCATCTACATTTCTGGGAAAAAGCCGTATTTCGAGATTCCTGCTCAGGTTACCACAAGAGCAAGGACAGTGTTCCTCAGGTAATAGAAGAACCACAAGACAAACCCTAGGACTGGTTCTTCTGCCATGAACCTAGGGCCAGGGTTGGGGGAACCACCAATAGTAGTGGGTGGGGAGAAAATGGAGGAGCAGCAACGAAAAACACAACACGGATTTACCCTTCAGTCCACGTTCTTTCACCTGCTGTCTGGCTACTGCCAACACAGAATAAACCAGGCCAAGGGCTGTGAGAAAAAGTAAGAAAAGGGTGTTTAATCTGGTTTGCGATAGACAGCTGGCTCCTTTGTCCTCTCTCTCCAAAAGAAGTTGAAAAGTTCACATCTCCACCCTCCCTTATAGCTGGCACATCCATGTGACATATCCTGGCCAGTGAGGCTTTAGGCAGTTTTCAAGAAGCTTCTGGGAAGATGTTTTTTTCCTGATAAAAAGAACAGAAATGATGGCACCAGTCCTTTCCTCCTCCTGGGTGATGCCCAGAGCTCTGAAGGCTCTTAGAAAAGTCAGCCATGCAGTGCCTCACTGTTAAATATAAACAGAGTCAGGGATCACCTGCATCTTAGAACATGGAAAAGGCCACAGTAGCTCAGATTAACCTAACATTTAAAACTGCTGCTGCTGCTAAGTCGCTTCAGTCGTGTTCAACTGTGTGCAGGCCCATAGACGGCAGCCCATTAGGCTCCTCTGTCCCTGGGATTCTCCAGGCAAGAATACTGGAGTGGGTTCCCATTTCCTTCTCCAATGCATGAAAGTAAAAAGTGAAAGTGAAGTCGCTCAGTCATGTCTGACTCTTAGCGACCCCATGGACTGCAGCCTACCAGGCTCCTCCGTCCATGGGATTTTCCAGGCAAGAGTACTGGAGTGGGGTGCCATTGCCTTCTCCGGACATTTAAAACTAGTAACCTCCGAACTTTGCATATGTGAGAAAGATAAACTTTCGTTAGTCATTTTTTCCTGTTTCTTGTAACAACAGCATTCCTGGGATACAGAGTAGTCCCAGGTAATAGTTGGTAGAGAAATGAGGAGGAGGAGGAGATAAAGGAAATGACAAGCAGTGCCTGAGCTGGGAGGGAAGGGCAATTTTGGGGGCAACTTGTTATGCCGAGGGAGCTAGTTATAATAAAAAGGACTGTCTGATTAAAAGAAGTCAGACAGAAATACTAACACAAATATAAAAGTTCATTTTTGGAAAAAAAAATACAGAAAATAAACTAGGAGTTCCTCATCTATTTTTAGTAGGATGTAGATTTCTACTTCAAATTTTTTCATGTAATTATTGAAATGTCATAGTTTTGCTGCTATTTCCTCAAGGTAGCCACAGTATGTACAAAACGCATTAAAGTAATGCATTACATTACTTTACAGGGTGTGCATGCATTCAGCCAAAAAAAACAAGATGAAAAACAACTCAAGTTGCTTCATTTGCTTAGGAAAGAGAAAAGTCTATATACATTTAGGTAAGAATTTGATTGGCATCATCGCTCACACCCAACTGAACCTGAACTATCCTGGAGTTTCTCAGGCTTCTGGAGAGAAAAAAGTACTCTTAAACAAAAAGGAAGAATAAACTTGGCCCCCAGCCTCTGAGGGACAGGAGGTTTATAGAAAACTCATCCTAATGAAGCAGAGATCAAGATGCCTGGGCCACCAACTGATGGTGTGCAGGGGATCTAGTTTTTTTGTGAAATATACTGCATTGTCCCCAAAATATTCTCTATCACTGAGGTTCAGGTCATTTAAGAGGTTGATTCAAAAACTAAACAAGCCAATTATCCCTTGGAGGATTTATTACAAACAGGTCTCAGGGTTAGCTGAAAATTCTTCTTCCCCATCCCCTCTCCACATGCAGAAACAAACAATGTTAAGGTCAGGAGAATCCTCAGAAACAAAGCAGCAATGATGGCCCAGTAGTAACAGCAAAGACAGCCTTAACATCCACCAAGAAGTCCCTGAGAGCCTATTAGAGTAAGAGTAAAGGAAGGACTTGAGATCAAGTGAATCTGTTGAGCTGAGGTTTAGAGTCAGGGGAGACTCTCACTTTCACTGCAGATACTCCTACCCCTGCCTGTCCTCCCTTATCGGGCGGGTCCAACCAAAGGCAACAGAAATACCATGCCCTCATACACAATCCACAGGCTACTTGGAGGCCAGTGGCCAGGACTTTATGACCTTATATTCAGTAGACTTGCAATTCTGTAAGTTATTAAGTTATAATAGACTTTCAACTCTTTAACATAAGGGGATAGAAGCCATAACTTCTCTTACAAGAAAAGAGCTTTAATTGCTAATATTCTAACAAAGAGACTATATAGCTTGAACATATCTGTGCTATGCTATTTCTGAAAAGGAGTAAACATAATTGAATGCAGCCTTGATCCTAAGTCCTGAAGTCTTACAGGGAGCCGGCAGGAGGCACTCCGCTCGTGGCAAAGGTCACGAGGAAGGAGGCTTGACATAGGCAAAGGCGGGATCGAGCCTCAGGAGTCCCCCTGGAAATCCTCAAGCATCTACCCCCATAATCAGAGCCTGCCTACTTTACTACTTTGTGCTCTCACCTACACCTCTGACTTTACGGGGGGCTGTCCCCCACCACCTCTTTCGGATGAGTTAACTTAGAGCTCCAGTTAATAAAAACTCCTGGGCCTGATAA
Organism: Bos indicus x Bos taurus; assembly: GCF_003369695.1. Taxonomy (NCBI): domain Eukaryota; kingdom Metazoa; phylum Chordata; class Mammalia; order Artiodactyla; family Bovidae; genus Bos; species Bos indicus x Bos taurus. The sequence goes on along the minus strand of NC_040077.1, from coordinate 85,149,253 downwards.
GAGTGTTTTAACCTACAAACTCCTCTGAAGGTTCTCTAGCCTGCCTGACAGGCTTGTCCGGCCACATGTGATTGCTCACAGCCTCCCAACCGTGAGAGGCACGAGATGCTTTAAACCTTCTAAAAACAGGTTCCTTAGAAAAGTTAGAAAACCGTAAGTGTAAGTATAGTGGGCTGATTAGAAATTGTATTGGTGAAGGGTTTTTCATTTGTTGAGCCAATGTTTGTTGCTCCACATTCCCTGCCCTTACATACATTAATGAATATATAGAAGAAATAAGTATTAACCTTTGGTATTAATCACGTTAGACCTTAGGCTAAGTAAATTCTTTCCTTAATTAAAATTCACTACACCCTCACCCTATAGGAATGTAACTTTATTTGGGTGGCGTCTGTTTTATGAATAATCACCCCTGGAGAAATAAGTGTCCTGGTTGACTGACCGCTGTCACAAGGAGAGGGTCATAAATTGTCAGCAGGCCCCCTGGCCAGAAGATGATGTAACAACCCTAAGACCTCTGTATACATTTGTATGAAGCACCTGACTTTGATAAAAGTCAGGACTGCTGACCCCGCGTGACTTTTGCATAACATCTCAGTGTATAAAAGTAGACCATGGAAAATAAAGAATTGGGATCAGATTCTCGAAATATTGGTCTCCCCATGTCGCTCTCTCTCTCAAACTCGGGCTAAGTCTCCATCTGGAACACGGAACCCGCCATGCTTACTAATTATGCCTGGGCTTCTAAGATCCGACCGGGGAGGCCTCAGTGTCTCCTCTCCTTCGGGAGAACAGAAGGACGCCTGCAGACTACGTAAGTAGTGCAAGCTTCTTGTCTTGAAGCTTTATTGGTTTCCCGCATAAACCGAGCTATTCAGCCTCTTTTCTCCACTGAATTTTCCTACTGAGCTATCCTCATTCTATTACTCTTTACATCTCTAATTAATATCTAATTGAAGCTATTGTATCCTGATCCTCGCCGACGCCGTCCCTGCTTTGAACTCCCTGGATCAGCCAGGGCTGGACCCCGGCAAAGTCTGATAGCAACAATAATAAAAATACTAAGATATAAACTTTTATTTTTAAAAAAGTTAATTCACAATTACTTTCATAAATATGTCATTATCAAGTTAATACAGTTCTGTCCTTATGTTTAGGGAAAGTATTTTCAAAAAGCTCAGGTTACCTCACTGAAAGCATGGCTTGAATAAGACAAATGTCATAAGCAATATCTAGTAAGTCAGGTGATTCTGAAAAGGCAACATTTGCTTTTGCAGACATGAGCTCCATTCTTATACGTGGCAATAACTACAACTATGTGCTGTTGGTTCCAAAAACAGGCCAGGGACTCAGTGTTGCTTATCACAATCACTAAAAAATAATTCGGTCAGTAATATTGTCTTCATTAACTCATATGTTTAACAAGCATTTCCTGAATGCCCACCACGAACCAGAAACTGTTTTGACACCAAGGAATACAGCAATGATCTAGAGAGACAAACTCCTTGCTCTCCTGGAACTTATATTCCATTTGAAGAAATAAGTAAAATGTTCAGTTTGTTCATTTGTGGTAAGTACAATGATGAAAAAGCTGGAAAGAGGATGGGATGGAGGCTGTGGTACAGACTGTCGTTTTAAACAAAGTGGTCAAAGAAAGCCTCGCTGAGATGTTATTTAAGGAAAGACCTGTAAAGGAGGTGCAGGAGTGAATGTGGCTATCTGGGGACAGAAAAGTCCAGAAAAAATGAATATAGTGCAAAGACCTTAAGTCAGAATGTCTGATGGGTCTGCAACAGTAAGGAGGTCAGTTTGACTGGGGAGGACCAAGTGAAGGACAGAATACTGGGAGATGAGGTGAGAGGGACTGTGTTACACAGTGACTTAGAGGCTATTGTAAAAGTCTGCCTTTATTCTCAGAGCACTCGGAGGTTTAGAATGGAGAAGTGCTGGGATCTAACTTAACTTTTAACTGGATCACTCTGCCTAGATGGTAGCCAAGACAACAGAAAGATGGCAGAAAGACAACAGAAGTAGGAAAACCTACTGAAAAGCAACTACAATAATCCAGGGGAGATGCCGAGGGCTAGACCAGGGTGCTAAACAACGGAACAGTAAGAAGTAAGAAGAGGTCAGTGTCCAGACATATTTTCAAGACAAGTTTGGCTTATAGATTAGATGGGAAAGGAAGCAATGAAAGGAGGGTGTTGTCATTAATTGAGACAATGAAAGTCTATTAGGAAGAACAAGTTTCGGGGTAAAGATCAAGAGTTGTTTTGGAAATGTTAAATTTAAAACAGGAAAGATGCCCAATACATGCCTGAACTTGTAGATATGGAGTCAGCAGAGAAAGGTGGAATAGGAATATACATTTTGAAGTTGTCAATATAGACATGGCTTTTAAAGCCGTGGAGACTGGATAACAAGAGTACAGAAAAGATTCAAAGACCTAACCCTGGGCGCTCCAAGATGACTGTGAGACTTTCAAGTCTGATTAACTCGAGCTTCACCTAAGGTCAGATTCTTAACCACTTCTATCTCCAGAGCCGGACAGTACATGGGATATAGAGGATAGCAAATGGGGATAGTTGAGCAAAAAATTAAGTTGTTCCAACATAATTAGTAGCTAACAAGCAAGCGAAGTAAGATAACAGGTGGCAAAACTAAGAAATAATTAACGTCGAAATGGTTTTCCCAGGAACCTATAACGCCAACTTAACATGTAAAGAAAAGTTGTACTGGGGTTTATCGGCAGACCCTCTCTGGTGGCTATCCTTCCCTCGCTGGAGCCAGGTCAATGCAAACCTCGCTCCTAAACGGTTTTCAACCGAATCCAGTGCAGAAGTGCCATAAACCCCAGGGTCCTGAGGTCTAGAGGGCGAGACTAAACTCCGCCAGCGAGGAGAGAGGGCGGCATGAGAGACGACGGGGGCCTTATCTGAGGCACCGACTCGCCTCCGCGGACCCCGCACCTCCCAGGGCCCCGCAGCCTCACCCCACAGTCCTTCTGCCGCCCGCGGCTCTGTCCGGCAGCAGGCAGGTTGGTTTCCATGGAACTAAGACTCCACTTTATACCTACCCGCTCCCCGGCGCAGTAGCTCCGGTACGCAGGCGCACCCGTGGCAGGGCATGCCGGGAATCGCAGTTTTCCCGGCCCTACAGGGCCCTCCGCCCCGGGCGGGATCCAAGCCGGAATCCAGCGGCGCGCACGGAACGCACAGCCCCGTGACCCGGATGACGACAGGGCTCCATTGTGCTCGCGAGCCAGGCACGCAGGGATAGGTAGTTTCCGCCCACTCAGCTCCCGGAGGTCCTACGGCGCCAGCTTTGCAGAGTTAATTAAGCTTTTCCTTCCCGTGAGCGTGTGCTTTTGGATCATTTGACACCCCACAGCAGACCAGAGTCCAAGAAAAGAAAATGTTTTTAGAAAGACGGAAAGTATCAAATTTTGCTGAATAGGAAAATAAGATTTTTTAAATGAATATAAAAAAATGGTAAAACCGAGCTCAAACATTTTTCCCAATAAAGAAAAAAACAAAGTCTCTCTTCATCCTTGATCATGATGGCCAGACCGAGAGTAAAACCCCGGGGGGATCCGCTCTCTTGTCTCTTGCCTTGTGTACAGATTAGTAGGTATTTCTCAACGAGAGAGAGCGTTGAGAATAAAACTTCAGTCGTTTCTGAGTTTTAAGAGTGGGAATTCAAACTTAACAATGTCTTCTACAGTGAAAAGACAATGCGATTTTGCTTTAAGTAGCTGGGCAGAACACCTTTTACCAGCGCAAGGGCAATTAATCCATTCTTCTAGTTTCCCTGGGGTTGCAGCTGAGAATTAACTTTCGCCGTCAAATGAATGCAGTCGGATCCGAGATGAGTCCTCATTTGCCTAGCGAGTGGCTGGGCTGAACTGATCTCGATGTTCTTAGATAGCTGAGCCCCGCGTGAGATGAATGTCCATCAAACCACAGCTGTAAGACATATTCATCAAACTGTAAACCCATCCGATGAAAGAGATGAGCACCTCATATATTATTCAAGTGAAGGGACCATATAAAGCTTTTAATATGAAAAGCGGGAGAGTATTTTAGAGCGTCAATACAGAGTCATTTTCTCCTACGTTTTCTCTTGCAGTGACCTCTGATTTATGCGTGGAAGTAAGGGGTATATGTATGCACAACACAGATAATCTGCACATTTCAGTGTAATGAGAATTTTCACCTTCTCCTTGAATCTCCATATTAAGCAGTAGCGAGGGAGCCAAATTGTTTAAATTTAGTGTTTTTAATTTATTTCCCTCTGACTACCATCTGGCAAACCATATAAAAACTTGAGCAATTACAAAGTTAGAGAAAAGAATCTGAAGTCTTCAATAAACTAGTTCATCTGATAAGAGAACCAGTTTCTGGACACCTGAGAATTTGTTATATTAAAAGACTTTTTTTCCAAGTGCCTAAACCTATTGATTTTTTTCCTGATTTCCCTCTTGATTTCAAATGATAAATACTGGGTTAGCCAAAAGGTTCATCTGGGTATTTTGTAACATCTTTTGGCTAACTCAATAGTTTTCATACTTGTTGGCCTCATTCAATAAGTAAAGTCTTTTCAGCCATGGAAATCCTAGGGATTCCGTGAGGACCACTTTCTCTCTCATCACAGTACTATAATAGTGTTCTAACTGGGTTTACAATCATTCTTCCCAAAGCATCTTTCATATGATTACAAAAATGATCTTTTGAGAAAGTAACGTGATTGTCTTAGTCTTTTGCTTAAAAGCATTTAATAGCTCCCACTTAAACTTGTCGTTTTCCATTGAGAAGTATGAAGCCCAAACTGCTAAAAGCTTCAGGCTCATCCACAAGCCTCATATGCACCTGATTCCCTAATGGAACCTTGAATTCAAGCCTACAGGCATGTCTTTGCCCTTGCAGGGTCTGCTTGCTCTGCCAGGAATGCCCTCACTCTGGTGAACTCAAGGCAAATGTAAAGATTTACCTCTTTTGTAAAGGCATTCTATTCCCTCTCAAAGTATTTATTTCACAGTGTTATAATTGTCTGTGTGTCTTACCTCCCCTGGATTGGGCTGTAAGTTACTCAAGGGCAAGACCTTTGTTCTCCTCATTTTGATTTTTAAATTTTCAACAGTGAGCACAGTGCCTCACAGACAGTAGAAGCTTGGTACATCCTTGTTTAGTGAATGAATTAATGAATAAATTTTTAACGCTACTTCAGACAGAATGCTTCTACACTCTCCTGACTGTTTATATATTCTATTTGTAGGCCAGGAAAAGGCATCTGCTTTTTTCCTCACCTGGGAATGATTTCACATTCCAATTATGCAAAAGGCAGCAAAGTTATCTGCAACCACTTCCCCTTAGAGTTGGAAATGTACTCTGTGGACAAAGAAATGCAAACATATACACAAAATTAAAGTTTTCATATGTTGGTGGTACTATGGAGGAATGAGAATGGCAAATTCACTAACTGATTCTTCACCTTCTATGGTCAGTCTGATGAAGTATTGGCTTCACGTTTATTAAAGATTAAAGAGCTTCCCAGGTGGCGCTAGTGGTGAAGAACTCGCCTGCCAGTGCAGGAGACATAAAAGATTTTCTCTGGGTCTGTAAGATCCCCTGGAGGAGGATATGGCAACCCACTCCAGTATTCTTGCCTGGAGAATCCCATGGATAGAGGAGCCTGGAGGGCTACAGCCCATAGGGTTGCAAAGAGTCAGACATGACTCACCCATAGAGATTAAAATGTGGAGTATTCTCTGACTTTTTAATGAACTGGTGATCAGCCCAGAGTTGAATATATAAATCTGTTAGTTGAATCAATTTAGGGTAGCAGTGCTTCTTACAAGGTCTCTGTCACCTAGCTTTAACAACTAAATTGTGGGGTCAAGTAGATTTTCACATTGTTGTTGATCCAATTTAAGAATAAAGTCAAGGTTATGGAGATGTTGCTGGAGCTCTGTTTTACATTTCCTAAAATAAGAGTTCTCTTGGTATTAATGCTGCTGCTAAGTCACTTTAGTCATGTCCGACTCTGTGCGACCCCATAGACGACAGCCCACGAGGCTCCCCTGTCCCTGGGATTCTCCAGGCAAGAACACTGGAGTGAGTTGCCATTTCCTTCTCCAATGCATGAAAGTGAAAAGTGAAAGTGAAGTCGCTCAGTCGTGTCCGACTCTTCGAGACCCCATGGACTGCAGCCTGCCAGGCTCCTCCATCCATGGGATTTTCCAGGCAAAAGTACTGGAGTGGGGTGCCATTGCCTTCTCCGTTGGTATTAATAGGATGACATAATCAACAGACGGAAGAAACATGGGTGTTTTTGAAGTTGACTTAAATCAGCTGCCAGTTATTTCTGAAATTTTCCAATTGAATCAAAATAACAGTATGATCTATTGAATATCTTTTGAATTGGATGTTTTAAATACAGTCATCCCTCCTCATCTGCAGGGTATTGTTCCCAGGAGTCCCCCACCCCCAGGATATCAAAATCCAAGGATGCTCAAGTCCCTTATATTAAATAGAATAATATTTGCATATAAACTATGCACATCCTCCCTATACTTTAAATCATCTCTAGATTACTTGTAATACCTAAAATAGTGTAAAGTTTATGTAAATAGTTGCTCTCTGCAGCAAATTCAAGTTTTACTTTTTGTAACTTACAGGAATTTTTTTTTTCCCCAAAAAAAACCTTTTATCTGAGGTTGGTTGAATCTGCTGATGTGGAACTCATGGATATGTAAGGCTCACATGTATGTTGCCTCACATGATCCTAACTGTAAGTTTAAGATGTAGTAGTTATATTCCCATTTTACTGATAAGGCAATTGAGATTTGAGGAAGTGAGATTGCCTAGAGCCATACAGACAGTGACAGAATGGTTATTTGGGCTTGGATCTATCTGGTTTCAAAGCCCATGCTTTTCAATTTGATTCCATCTCTGACTCATTTTCTACTCCATTCTGACAATAGTAGATCAAGACAGAGATTTCAACATCTAACTATGAGATGACATATACATGAGTTAACTCCACACAATGGGATACCACACATTTATTAAAAAATGAGGAAATAGAGGTGATGGTATATGTTTACCCGTTTTCTCTATGTTTAAAATTTTATTGATAATAAAAAAACTGGAAAAGAAAATATATATGTACTTACAAGGAAAGTCTCCAAGGTACACATTCAGTGAAAAAAACAAGGTGTTATGGGATAACAGAGGGGATAAAAATTTTATATATGTGTAAATAAGTACTGAGAGAATACATAAGGAATCCATAAAAGTGACTAAAATTTTTCATCCCAACCAAGATAATTTTTACAAAATTTGTATTATCAGGTAACTTTAGATTCACAGAAGAGTTGCAAAAACAGTATGTAGAGCTCCTATATACCCTTCACCCAGCTTCCACTACTATTAATATCTTATGTGATCATGGCACAATGATCAAAACTGAGAAATTAATACCAGTACAATACAATTAACCAAACAACAAACTTCATCTGGATTTCATCAAACATGAGTTTGCCCACAAATGTCTTTTTCTCTGTGTCAGGATATAATCCAGGATCCTATTCTGTGTTTACTTGTCCTGTCTCTTTCCTTGATCTTTGCCTTTCCTGACCTTGGGGTCTTGAAGACTACTTGGTCAGTTATTTTGTAAAATGTCCCTCAGTTTGGGTTTGTCATGATTTTTCATGGCTAGATTGAGGTTATGCAGTTTGGAAAGAATACCACAGAAGTGATACTGTATACTTCTTGATGCCTCATATTTGGAGATATATGATACATCTGTCTTATTACTGTTGTTCATCACTTTCTTAAGGTGAAGTCAGTTAGATTTCTCCACTAATCTTCCTGTGTTCCTCTCTGTAACTAATAAGGATTTGCGGAGAGATACTTTGAGGCTATGCAAATGTCCTGTTTCTTCTCAAACTTTCACCCACTGAATTGAACTGATTTAGCTTTTATGCTGTCTTAATGGTAGCTTTCTCTTTCCTCATTTCTTATTTGGAATTCTTGTGTAGAGAAGAGTTCTATGTTTTCTGCCATTTATTTATTTATTCAGTTATTTATATCAGTATGAGCTTATGGATATTTATTTTATTCTTTGGGTTATAATTCAGTACTGTGGGGGTGGGGTGCTTATGTATGCCATGCTCAGTCATGTTGGACACTTTACAACCCCTTTGACTGCAGCTTGCCAGGTTCCTCTCTCCATGGAATATTTCAAATAAGAATACTGGAGTGGGTTGCCATTTCCTACTTCCAGTGATCTTCCCAACTCAGGGATCGAACCCACATTTCTTGTATCTCCTGTATTGGCAGGCAGCTTCTTTACCACTGAGCCACCTGGGAAACCCTATAATTCAATACTATCATTCTTTTTGCCTTTTCATACTGTTCATGGGGTTCTCAAGGCAAGAATACTGAAGTGGTTTGCCATTCCCTTCTCCAGTGGACCACGTTTTGTCAGAACACTCCACCATGACCTATCCGTCTTGGGTGGCCCTACACTGCATGGCTTATAGTTTCACTGAGTTAGACAAGGCTGTGTTCCATGTGATCAGTTTGATTAGTTTTCTGTGGTTGTGGTTTTCATTCTGTATGCCCTCTGATGGATAAGAATAAGAGGCTTGTGGAAGTTTCCTGATGGGAGGGACTGCCTGTGGGGGAAAATGGTTCTGATGGGCGGGGCCATGCTCAGTAAATCCTTAATCCAATTTTCTGTTGATGGGCGGGGCTCTGGTTCCTCCCTGTTGTTTGACCTGAGACCAAACTATGGTGGAGGTAATGAAGATAATGGCAAACTCCTTCAAAAGTTCCCATGCACACAGTGCCACACTCAGTGCCTCTGACCCTGCAGCAGGCCACTGCAAGCCTACACCTCTGCCGGAGACTCTTGGACACTCACAGGCAAGTCTGGGCCTGTGGGGTCACTGCTCCTTTCTCTTGGGTCCTGGTGCACACATGGTTTTTGTTCATGTTCTCCAAGAGTCTGTTTCCCCAGTCCTGTGTAAGTTCTGTAGTCAAATGCCACTGGCCTCCAAAGTCAAATTCCCTAGGGATTCTCAGTCCCTTTGCCAGATCCCCAGGTTGGGAAATCTGTTGTGGGTCCTAGAACTTTCTTAACAGTGCAAGAATTTCTTTGCTATAATTGTTCTGCAGTTTATGGGTCGTCTGCTTGGTGGCTCTATGGTGAGGTTAATGGCAGCTGCACCCAGAGCCCCTGCCCCTGTAGCAGGCCACTGCAGGAGACTCAAACACAGGTCTGGCTTAGTCTCTGGGTCCTGGTGCACTCAAGGTTTTGTTTGAGCCCTCCAAGCATCTCTCATACGTATAGGATTTGATTCTAAACATGATTTCGCCCCTCCTACTGTCTTGCTGGGGTTTCTCCTTTGTCCTCAGACATGGAGTATCTTTCTTTGGTGGGATCCAATATTCTCCCCCATGAATACTATGAAAAGGCAAAAAGATAGGACACTGAAAGATGAACTCCCCAGGTCAGTAGGTGCCCAATATGCTACTGGAAATCAGTGGAGAAATAACTCCAGAAAGAAGAGGCAGAGCCAAAGCGAAAACAACGCCCAGTTGCGGATGTGACTGGCTATGGAAACAAAGTCCAATGCTGTAAAGAGCAATGTTGCATAGGGACCTGGAATGTGAGATCCATGAATCAAGGTAAACTGGAAGTGGTCAAACAGGAGATTGCAAGAGTGAACATCGACATTTTAGGAATCAGTGAACTAAAATGGACCCAAATGGCCAAATTTAATTCAGATGACCATTATATCTACTACTGTGGACAAGAATCACTTAGAAGAAATGAAGTATCCCTTATAGTCAACAGGAGAATCTGAAATGTAATATTTGGGTACAATCTCAAAAATGACAGAGTGATCTCTGTTTGTTCCCAAAGCAAACCATTCAATATCACAGTAATCCAAGTCTATGCCCCAACCAGTAATGCTGAAGAAGCTGAAGTTAAATGTTTCTATGAGGACCTACAAGACCTTCTAGAACTAGCACCCAAATAAGATGTCCTTTTCATCATAGGGGACTGGAATGCAAAAGTAGAAAGTTAAAAGATACCTGGAGTAACGGGCAAGTTTGGGCTTGGAGTACAAAATGAAGCAGGGAAAAGGCTAACAGAGTTTTGCCAAGAGAACTCACTGGTCATAGCAAACACCCTCTTCCAACAACACAAGAGAAGACTCTACACATAGGGAAAAGGCTAACAGAGATTTGCCAAGTGAACTCACTGGTCATAGCAAACACCCTCTTCCAACAACACAAGAGAAGACTCTACACATGGACATCACTAGATAGTCAATACCAAAATCAGACTGATTTTATTCTTTTCAGTCAAAGATGGAGAAGTTCTATGCAGTCAGCAAAAATAAGACCAGGACCTGACTGTGGGTCAGATCATGAACTCCTTATTGCCAAATTCAGAATTAAATTGAAAAAAGTGGGGAAAACCACAAGACCATTCAGGTATGACCTAAATCAAATCCCTTACAACTATACAGTGGAAGTGACAAATAGATTCAAGGGATTAGATCTGATAGAATGCCTGAAGAACTATGGATGGAGGTTAGTGACATTGTACAGGAGACATTGATCAAGACCATCCCCAAGGGAAAAAAAAAATGCAAAAAGGAAAAATGGTTGTCTGAGGAGGCCTTACAATAGCTGAGAAAAGACGAGAAGTTAAAGGTAAAGGAGAACAGGAAAGATATAAGCATCTAAATGCAGAGTTCCAAAGAATATCAAGGAGAGATAAGAAAGCCTTCCTAGGTGATCAATGCAAAAAAATAGAGGAAAACAATAGAATGGGAATACTAGATATCTCTTAAAAAAATTAGAGATACCAAGGGAACATTTCATGCAAACATAGGCACAATAAAGGACAGAAATGGTATGGACCAAACAGAAGCAAAAAATACTAAGAAGAGGTGGCAAGAATACACAGAAGAACTATACAAAAAACATCTTCATGATCCAGATAACCACAGTGGTGTGATCACTCACCTAGAGCCAGACATCCTGGAATGCAAAGTCTAGTGGGCCTTAGGAAGCATCATTACAAACAAAGTTAGTGAAGGTGATGGGATTCCAGTTGAGCTATTTCAAATCCTAAAAGATGATGCTGTGAAAATGCTGCACTCAATATGCCAGAAAATTTGGAAAACTCAGCAGTGGCCACAGGACTGGAAAAGGTCAGTTTTCATTCCAATCCCAAAGAAGGGCAATGCCAAAGAATGCTCAAGCTACTGCACAATTGCACTCATTTCACACGCTAGCAAAGTAATGCTCAAAATTCTCCAAGCCAGGCATCAACAGTATGTGTACCATGAACTTCCAGATGTTCAAGATGGATTTAGAAAAGGCAGAGGAACAAGAGATCAAATTGCCAACATCCGTTGAATCATCGAAAAAGCAAGAGAGTTGAAGAAAAACATATACTCCTTAATTGACTACACCAAAGCCTTGACTGTGTGGATCACAACAAACTGTGGAAAATTCTTCAAGAGATGGGAACACCAGAACACCTTATCTGCCTCCTGAAAAATCTGTATGCAAGTCAAGAGGCAACAGTTAGAACTGGACATGGAACAACAGACTGGCTCCAAATGGGAACAGAGTACATCAAGGCTGAATATTGTTACCTTGCTTATTTAACTTATATGCAGAGTACATCATGCAAAATCCCAGGCTGGATGAAGCATAAGTGGGAATCAAGATTGCCGGGAGAAGTATCAATAACCTCAGATACACAGATGACACCACACTTATGGTAGAAAGTGAGGAGGAACTAAAGCTCCTCTTGATGAAAGTGAAAGAGGAGAGTGAAAAAGCTGGCTTAAAACTTAACATTCAAAAAGCTAAGATCATGGCATCCAGTCCCATCATTGCAGGGCAAGTAGAAGGGGAAACAATGACAGACTTTATTTTCTTGGGCTCCAAAATCACTGTAGATGGTGACCACAGCCATGAAATTAAAAGATGTTTGCTCCTTGGGAGAAAAGCTATGACCAGCCTAGACAGCATATGAAAAAGCAGAGACATTACTTTGCAGACAAAAATCCATGTAGTCAAAGCTCTGGTTTCTCCAGTAGTCATGCATGGATGTGAGAGTTGGACCATAAAGAAAGCTGAGTGCTGAAGAACTGTGAGTTGAGTGAGCTGAGTGCTTTTGGACTGTGATGTGGAAGAAGACTTTTGAGAGTCCCTTGGACTGCAAGGAGATCACACCCGTCAGTCCTAAAGGAAGTCAATCCTGAATATTCATTTGAGGACTGATGCTGAAGATGAAACTCCAATACTTTGGCCACCTGATGCAAAGTGACTCATTGGAAAAGACCCTTATGCTGGGAAAGATTGAAGGCAGGAGGAGAAGGGAACAACAGAGGATGAGATGGTTGGATGGCATCACTGACTCAATGGACACAAGTTTGAGCAAGCTTCGGAAGTTGGTAATGGACATGGAAGCCTGCTGCAGTCCATGGTGTTGCAAAGAGTTGGACACGACTGAGTGACTGAACTAAACTAAACTAAACTAAATTAAATCATTCTTTTATTGCTGAAATTGTTCCAGCTTTGGTCATTCAGAGACCATTAAGGAGATTCTGTGTCTTTCCTTTTTTTCTTCCTAAGCAATTTTCTACTGTCTATCATTGCAAAATTTCCAGGCTCATCTTGTATTTTCATGGCTCATCTCTGGATTCAATCACTTCAGCAAGGAGCCTACTTTCTTTCTTTTTTTAAATTAAAGAATGGTATTTAAAATCTGAATGCTGGCTATCACTGCCTCTAGTTCCTCTCCGAAGGTAGAAATAGATAATATACATATAGATACCACCCCATGAATATATTAATCAGTTAGTTCAGTCACTCAGTCATGTCGGACTCTTTTCGACCCCATCAATTGCAGCACACCAGGCCTCCCTGTCCATCACCATCTCCTGGAGTTCACTCAAACTCATGTCCATCTAGTCGGTGATGTCATCCAGCCACCTCATCCTCTGTCGTCCCCTTCTCCCCCTGCCCTCAATCCCTCCCAGCATCAGAGTCTTTTCCAATGAGTCAACTCTTGGCATGAGGTGGCCAAAGTACTGGAGTTTCAGCTTTAGCATCATTCCTTCCAAAGAACACTGATCTCCTTTAGAATGGACTGGTTGGATCTCCTTGCAGTCCAAGGGACTCTCAAGAGTCTTCTCCAACACCACAGTTCAAAAGCATCAATTCTTCGGCACTCAGCTTTCTTCACAGTCCAACTCTCACATCCATACATGACCACTGGAAAAACCATAGCCTTGACTAGACGGACCTTTGTTGGCAAAGTAATGTCTCTGCTTTTCAATATGCTATCTAGGTTGGTCATAACTTTCCTTTCAAGGAGTAAGCGTCTTTTAATTTCATGGAAGCAATCACCATCTGCAGTGATTTTGGAGCCCAAAAAAATAAAGTCTGACATTGTTTCCACTGTTTCCCCATCTATTTGCCATGAAGTGATGGGACCAGATGCCATGATCTTCATTTTTTGAATGTTGAGCTTTAAGCCAGCTTTTTCATTCTCCTCTTTCACTTTCATCAAGAGGCTTTCTAGTTCCTCTTCACTTTCTGCCATAAGGGTGGTGTCATCTGCATACCTATCTATATTTCTGTGTCTACTTGTGTATATATATGTGTGTGTGTGTGTCTGTATGTAATATGTTGTTATTCTTTAGTTGTTAAGTCATGTCTGACTCTTTGCAACCCCATGGACTGTAGTCTTCCAGGCTCCTCTGTCCATGGGATTTCCCAGGCAAGAATTGCCATTTCCTTCTCCAGGGCATCTTCCTAACCCAGGGATCGAACCTGAGTCTCCTTCATTCTTTACCACTGAACCACCAGGGAAGCCCATATATATATTTTACATGTATATAACTGCATGGATATATAAATAGAACATGAGTTCATAGTGATATTGCCACTCAAATCCAGCACCACAATTTATTATAACTTTTGACACTTTCTTTTAACTTCTTTCTGTGACTGTAAAAAACCTGGCTCTCATTTTCTACAATTTATCTACTTGTTTGTTCAACCCTAGTACACATGTAAAGCAGTTTTAAAAATTGCAAATCCAAACCAGATAAGAAACATATTTAAAGTTAGAGCATGTTGCTTGGGCACAGTTCTTTTTGCCTTTAGCCTTATACTGAAAGTGAAAGTGAAGTAACTCAGTCGTGTCAGACTCTTTGCAACCCCGTGGACTGTATCCTACCAGGCTCTTCCCTCTATGGGATTCTCCAGGCTAGAATACTGGAGTGGGTTGCCATTTCCTTCTTCAGGGAATCTTCCCAACCCAGGGATCGAACTCTGGTCTCCCGCATTGCGGGCAGACACTTTAACCTCTAAGCCACCAGGGAAAGCCTTGGTAGCCTTATACTACCGAGTCCAAATACCACTTTCCAGAGTCAACCCTTTCTTCTCCACCTGCTTCAGGATGGCTATTTGATGTATTTGTAATATAGTTAGATGTATGTGTCCCAGTCTGCATTCCAACTTGTGTTCTATCCAAATCCATGTTATTTTATTTAATTTACATATGGTAAAATGTACTCTTTGTGGTGTACAGTTCAAAGAATTTTGACAGAGTCTTCTCTCTCCCACCACAGTTGTATACAGAAATATCCTCACCCTCAAAATTCTATCATGCTGCTCCTTTATAGTGAATCCCTTCCCCCACCTCCCAGCCTCTGGCAACCACTGACATGTTTTCCATATCCATAAATTTTCTTTTTCAAAATGTCATATTAATGGAGTCATACCCTTTTGGATCTGACGGATTTTATTTAGCAAATGCATTTAAGATTTATCCACGGATATTATTGCATGAATCAATAATTAATTTTTGTAGCTGACTAGTGTTCCACTGAGTGTGTATATTACAGTTTGCTGATTCATTCACTGGTTGAAGGCCATCTCAGTTATTTCCAGTTGGCCGGGAGGAGGGTTGTTAATAAAGCAGCTATAAATATTTGCATAGAAGTTTTTGTGTAAAAATAATTTTTTTATTTCTCTTGGATAAATACATAAAATTGGGATTGCTGGATTATATAGTAGCTATATGTTTACATTTGGGAGAAGCTGCCAAATTGCTTTTGATAGTGGCTCCACCATCTTAAATATGCATCCACAGTGTATGGCATTCCCAGTTGCTTCTCATCCTTATCCATGCTTGATAGTATCAGAATTTTTTTCTCCCCTTTGACCATTCTAGTAGGTGTTTAGTGATATTTTGGGGCTTAATTCACAACTCCTCAGTGACTAGGGATGTTGAACATATTTTCATATGCTTATTTGACATGAATGTATCTTTTATAATAATGAGTCTGTTTATACCTACTGCCCATTTAAAAAATGGAATGGGTTTTTCACGTCTCCTTATGTCTCTTGCACTAGCAAGTGGATTCTTTACCACTAGCGCCACCTGGGAAGCCTCCCCCCAAAATAAAACAAACAAACAAACAAAAATTAAAATGAAGTGGATTTTTTTCTCTGATGATTTTTTTTTTAGCTACACATCAAATGTGATTTGACAACATTTTCTCCTTGTCTGCCGCTTTCTTTTCATTCTCTGAATGGTGTTTTGCAGAGCAAAAGTTCTTACTTTTAATAGAATTCAACTTAATCAGGGTTTTTTTTTTTTTTTTTTCTGTTATGGATTATGCTTTAAGTGTCATTCAGAAAAATTTCTTGCTTAACTTTGGATCATGCAGACTTTTTTCTTATTATTTCTTCTAGAAGTTGTGTCATGCTATGTTTTACCTTTAGATCTATGATCTATTTAGACCTTTAAAATAACAAGGTGTGAGATATAGATTCTGGGGTTTTACGTATTTTGTTTTGCTTATTCTAACACTGTGCTTGGAAAGATTATCCATCCTTTCTTCTAGTGCTACACTGTTTTTGACCAGTGTGGTTTATAGTATTTCTTGAAATCAGGAAGTGTAGTCCTCCAACTTTGTTCTAATTTTTCAAATATTTTGGCTACTCTAATTCTTTTGCCTTTCTGTAGAAACTTAAAAATCAACATGTTGATACCTACAGAAAGTTCTGCTAAGATTTTGACTGGGAATACACTGAATATTTATATCAAATTGGAGAGAATTTAGTATTAACATTATTGAGTGTAATGAGTGAGTGAATGTAATGATTGAGTGAGTTCAATCCATGAACATTATATATCTCTCTACTTATTTAGGTCTTATTTGTGCTTGTGCTTAGTCGCTCAGTTGTGTCCGACTCTTTGCAACCCCATGGACTGTAGCCTGCCAAGCACTTCTGTCCATGGGGATTCTCCAGGTAGGAATACTGGAGTGGGTTGCCATTTCCTTACTCAGCATTTTATAATTTTCAGCAAGTAGATCTTATACATAGTATGTTATGTTTATATCTATGTTTTCATTTTTGGTGCTATTATAAATAATATTGTATTTTAAAATTATAAATCAAAGTCAATTTATAGAAATGTAATTGATTTTTGTATTTTGATCTCTTATCTTGTGACTTTGCTAAATTCACTTAGTAGTTTTAGGGACTTTTGGGAGCATATTTCTTGGGATTTTCCATATACAGAATCCTGTCATCTGCAAATAGAGTACTTTCCCCCCTTATAATCTGAAATTATTTTTCTCACCTTATTATAATGGTTAGGACATTCACTGTGATGTTGAGTAGGGGTAGTAAAATGAGATTATCTTTGCCTTGTTCCCATTATGTTCAATATTAGTTTTGGGTTTCTTTGTAGTTGTCCTTTATCAGGTTAAGGAGTTTTTCTTCCATTTCTAGTTTGTTGAGAGGTTTTGACTTTGAAGAGATGTTTAATTATGTCAAATGCTATTGAGATAATCACGATTTTTTTCCTTCTTTAGTCTGGTACTCTGGTGAATTATATTGGTTTTTCAAAAGTTGAATCAACCTTGAATTCCTAGGATAAGCCCAACTTGGTCATTCTGTATTATCCTTTTTATGTATGCCTAGATTAGATTTGCTGGAGAAGGAAATGGCAACTCACTCCAGCGTTCTTGCCTGGAGAATCCCAGTGACGGGGGAGCCTGGTGGGCTGCAGTCCATGGGGTCGCTAAGAGTCGGACACAACTGAGCGACGTCACTTTCACTTTTCACTTTCCTGCATTGGAGAAGGCAATGGCAACCCACTCCAGTGTTCTTGCCTGGAGAATCCCAGGGACGGGGGAGCCTGGTGGGCTGCCGTCTATGGGGTGGCTCAGAGTCGGACACGACTGACGCGACTTAGCAGCAGCAGCAGCAGCAGCAGTTTCAGGTGTATAGCAAAGTGATTCAGTTATGCATATACATATACCTGTTCTTTCTCAGATTATTTTCCCATATAGGTTGTTGCAGAATAATAGAATTCTCTGTGCTATAGAATAAGTCCTTGTTAATTACGTATTTTATATATAGTAGTATACATATGTTAATCCCAACCTCCTAATTTGTGCCTCTCACCTTTGGTACTCATGAGGTTATTTTCTAAGTCTGTGAGTCTCCTTTTGTTTTGTAAATAAATTCATTTGTATCATTTTTTTAAATTTTCACATGTAAATGATAGCATATGATATTTGTCTTTGTCTGACTTTTTTTACTTAGTATGATAATCTCTAGATCCACCCATGTTGCTGCAAATGGCATTATTTTATTCTTTTTATGGCTAATATTCCATTGTATATATGTGCCACTTCTTCTTGGTAGTAGTTTATTTATTGAGTATTTTTGTGTCTGTGGGGGGACACTGGCCTTATTTTTATTGTATTATAATGTGTTTGGTTGTGATATTAGGATAATCCTAGCCACATAAAATGCATGAGAAGTGTTTTCTCATACATTTTTTAAAAGCAATTGTTTGGAATATTAATATTATTTCTTCCTTAAATGTTTTTTGAAACTTGTCAGTGGCACATCTGGGCCTGGAGTTTTCTTTTCAAAAGTTTTTAACTACAAATTCAGTTTCTTTGATAGTTAGAGGACTTTTTTTTTTTTTGTATTGCAGTGGGTTTTCTTTCCTTTTCTTTTTTTTTTTTTTTTTTTAGTGAGTTTAAGTAGTTTTTGTCTCTTAATGATTGAACCCTTTTATCTAAGTAGTTGATTTATGGGCACAGAGTTTTTATAGTCTTCCTTTATTATCCTTTTATTCTCTATGGTGATCTGTTATGATAGTTCCTCTTTCACTCCTAATATTGGTCATTTTTATCTTCTCTCTTTGTTTTCTTGGTCAGTATGGCTAGAGTTTTATCAATTTTATTGACTGTTTTTATGAAGAGCTAGCTTTTGGTTTCATTGATTTTCTCTATTGATTTTCTGTTTTCAAATTTATCAATTTTTTCCTCTCATGTTTATTATTTAAACCAGAACATTTTCAAGAGTAAAGGGGGACACTATTAATAACTAAATCAAGACAGAATGCACAAACTGGAAACGTTGCAGAAAAACCAGGGTGTATGATCACCCTACCTATAGGATATGAGATATGGGGAAAGTGGTAGTTGAGAACCTCTGTGGGAATAAAACTTTACAGTATATACCTGTTAGTTTTATTTTTATTTTAGATCATAAGTGTATAACCCATTAAAACTAAAGTAAATATATCTCTTTAAATACCTGGCATAATTCCTGGCATATAATAAGAGCTCAACATATGCTGTTGAATAAATAAATGAATCAGTTGATCAGTAAGCATTGGTAATTACCTGAGTTTCATTGGAGAAAATGGGGTCATCATTATACATCCAACTCTAAAGTCTGCAGCAAATGTATCAAAAATGAATGATTAATTAGTTTGCTCTGTATTCTTAACCTGCAGCTTTGTGGGCTGTGTGCTAAGTCACTTCAGTTGTGTCCGACACTTTGTGACACTGTGGGCTGTAGCCCTCCAGGCTCCTCTGTGCATGGGATTCTCCAAGCAAGGAAACTGGAGTGGGTTGCTATGCCCTCCTCCAGGAGATCTTCCCTACCAAAGGATAGAACCCATGTCTCTTATGTCTCCTTCATTGACAGGCGGTTTCTTTACCACTTGTGCCACCAGGTTTGGTGATATAAATATAATCATCTTTGACTTGGTTGGATTGTTCTTATTTATTATTTGTATCTTATCATTTATATTTATCTTTGCCTGTGTTTTTTATTTATTTGAAGCATCTTACATATGAAGAAAGAATGAACTGCAACTTGCTGTGGAAAAGCAGGAGGAAAGAAAGAGACATCTTGAGGACATCATTGAGGTCCTGCAGAGGAATTTCCTCAGCTCTGTTCCTTTTCCTCAAAACCTGTGCCTCATCTCCATGATTACTGTGGGGATTTCCATCTTCACACATAGTTCTGGATGTATATCTCCAGTATACGGAGTTTTCCAACAAAATTTTTGGTCAAAAGAAACTATATAATAATGGGAAAACTGATGAAAAATAAATTTATAAAGTCGTTGTTTAGAATTTCATGGGTGAAATGTTACAACTGCAACCAGGACCTTAGTTCTGTTGTTTCTGAAATTTAGATGCGTTATTGTATATTCAGTGTATCCTTGAGTTCCATGAATCAATAAATCATATGAATAGAATAATATTTGTATTTATGGAATGAAAAAAGGTTCTTAGAGATCTGATTTGATAAATTAAATGTAAGTAATGAATTCAGGTACTGATAAATTAAATGTAAGTAATGAATTCAGGTACGTTTCCTGTAAGTAATAAGAATGCTTCTATTTTTAATAATCAAAAACTAACTCAGTCCTTCAAAACACAGAGCTCTGGAATAAGTTACAGATCACATTACAACAGGAATGTGTCTCATCTAAAATATAGGAAATTTCAGGTGGGTGAAAAAAGTGGAAATCAAAATAATGTTTTACCCAGACATTGAATTCTAAACAACAAACTTACAGATCTTATTTCTCAGAATCTTTTCTTTTATTTCTAAAGTTATGTGATTTCTTTATAGACCTCTCATAATTTTATTTGGACAAAGATGGTACCTTCTTACAATAATGATTATCCCTACAAAATATAAATATATACATTCTACTAAAAACATTCAAATAGATATAAAGGTATCACTTGGATATCTTGGTAAAACAATGATCAAATGGTAAAAGGCTAAATCTTCATAAAATGTTTAATAAGATTATATAAAAAAGCAAAACAGTTCCTCCTCTGCCACTCAACAAATAGAAAAATACATATTCATACTCCTTTTTTCCTTGTTTCTCCCATAACGATTGATACTGAAGACCCACAAAGGTAATAAATTTGATCAAACATTCTAATGATAAAATCAAGCTTCTGTATTAGCTCTGAAGTCTGTAGTATCTCTTGAAACCTTTGACAGTTTGGCTGGTTTCGTTTTCTAACCCTGTTACCCTCTTCCTGGAAAGTATCCTGATTTCTTAAGATAAGTGTACATGAGAAACACTCTCTCTAGATAGAGTGCTATGAAGATATAACTTTTCTTATATAAACTCAACAGCTTAATATGTCAAAGACTGAAATGGTGAAAGACTTTATTTGTGGGGGGCTCCAAAATCACTACAGATGGTGACTGCAGCCATGAAATTAAAAGACGCTTGCTCCTTAGAAGAAAAGCTATGACTAACCTAGACAGCATATTAAAAAGCAGAGACATTACTTTACCAACAAAGGTCCATGTAGTCAAAGCTACGGTTTTTCCAGTAGTCATGTATGGATGTGAGAGTTGGACTATAAAGAAAGCTGAGAGCCGAAGAATTGATGCTTTTGAACTGTGATGTTGGAGAAGACTCTTGAAAGTCCCTTGGACTGCAAGGAGATCCAACCAGTCCATCCTAAAGGAAATCAGTCCTGAATATTCATTGGAAGGACTGATGCTGAAGCTGAAACTCCAATACTTTGACCACCTGATGTGAAGAACTGACTCACTGGAGAAGACCCTGATACTGGGAAAGATTGAAGGCAGGAGGAGAAGGGGATGACACAGGATAAGATGGTTGGATGGCATCACTGACTCGATGAACATGAGTTTGAGCAAGCTCTTGGAGTTGGTGATGGACAGGGAAGCTTGGCGTGCAACAGTCCATGGGGTCATAAAGAGTTGGACACAACTGAGCAACTGAACTGACTGATATTTAATATGGTAATGAAATTAAGTTCATATATTCCTTATTCTTAAATTACAATATTGAAGTTTTTCTTAACCATAAATCTATCTTTATCCTAGAAATATTAACCAATTTACCTGATTTTTTTTTTCTAATGCCTGACTCTCTAGCTATATGATCTTGGGAAAGTTACTAGATTCTCTGTGCTTTTGCTTCCATTATTTGTCAAGTAGAGAGGGTTAAGTAAGTTAATAATACCTTCAGGAGACAATTGTCCATAGATCTCTCACATTTCTATATGGTTTGTGAGGAAAAGCACTGACTGCCCTTTCTCTGAACTATCTTTTCAAGAATATTTTTCTAGGGTAAAAAAAGAGATAGGGTCTGCCTCTAGAGCAAGGGGAAGGCTTGCTTACCATCCTTTATAAAAGGCTTGGATTCCCTAAGCTCAGGGATCCCCTCCTGTAACAAATCCACCCCAGGTGCAATGAGGCCCCTCTGGTACTTTGAGAAAAAGGGAACTAAGGCAAATTTGCTGGTCTTTATGCTGCTTACTGTGTCCTGAGTAACAAAGTCCTTTGTCTCTTACCCAGGTGTCTTGTGTGTCTGCCAGCATCCATGAAATTGTGGCAGGATAACTTGCTAGCTTGAAAGTAGGGTAAAATCCAAGATCCTTTACAGTTTTTGACACATGTGACCAATTTGGATTCTGGAATGTAGAAAATGTTCAACAACTATTAACATTTATCACCATCAGAATTATTCAGCATCAAAAATACTATTTGACCTAGCAGTTATACTTCTGGGAATCTGGCTAAAAGTTGTGAGATATGTGTAAAGTGCTAGATATTAATTGTAAATTTTTAAATAATAAAATTTGGAATAAGCCTAAATAACCATCCTATAAGAATGCTATCACCACAGTAATACCATCAAATAAAACCATTCGGAAACTCAGTGTCACAAAAGTGAAAGTGTTAGTCATTAGATTGTTTCCAACTCTTTGCAACCCCATAGACTGTACCCCACCAGGCTTCTCTGTCCATGGAATTCTCCAGGCAAGAACACTGGAGTGGATAGCCATTCTCTTCATGACCCAGGGATCAAACTTGTGTCTCCTACATTACAGGTGAATTCTTTACTGTCCAAGCCAGCAGAGAAGCCTTAGTGTCATAAAGCCAAGCATTTATTTTCACACTTGCAATGTTTACAGATTGTCTGGGAAAGTTCTGCTCCATGTGTCCCCTTCTGGGTCCCAGGCAAAAGGCGAGGAGTGACTAGCTGGGGACATGCTCTTCTTGGGCATGACAGAAGAACAAGAGGGGAAGCCCAATTACACAAGCACATTTCAAGTCTCTGCTTATGTCATACCTGATGATATCCTAATGGTCAAAGCAAGTAACATAGCCAAGCCAAGCCTAAAGCCAAGACACAAGAAATCATACCAAGACCACACCACGAAGCCATGGTTAAGATGTGTGACGTACTATAGGATAATGAAGAATTGAAATCCACGATTTACCCTACAGTAATCATTAACAGGACAGTGGTTAACTAAGTACAGTATATTCATGCTAAGCAGACATCAATAAGAATGAGTAAATTTGAATGTCCTGATATTAAAAAGCCAAGACATTACTCTGTCAACAAAGGTCCGTCTAGTCAAGGCTATGGTTTTTCCAGTGGTCATGTATGTATGTGAGAGTTGGACTATAAAGAAAGCTGAGTGCTGAAGAATTGATGCTTTTGAACTGTGGTGTTGGAGAAGACTCTTGAGAGTCCCTTGGACTACAAGGAGATCCAACCAGTCTATCCTAAAGGAGATCAGTCATGGGTGTTCACTGGAAGGACTGATGTTGGTGCTGAAACTCCAATACTTTGACCACCTGATGCGAAGAGCAGACTCATTTGAAAAGACCCTGATGCTGGGAAAGATTGAGGGCAGAAGGAGAAGGGGACGACAGAGGATGAGATGGTTGGATGGCATCACCGACTCAATAGACAGAGGTTTGGGTGGACTCTGGGAGTTGGTGATGGACAGGGAGGCCTGGCATGCTGCAGCTCACGGGGTCGCAAAGAGTCAGACACGACTGAGCGACTGAACTGAACTGAAAATGGAAAATGTATACAATACATTTAAATAAAAGGAACAAATTGCAGGATATGCATACAATGTTATTTTTACTTAAAAGAAAAACCTTTGAATACATGTATTTATTTTATATGGACATTAAAGAACTTGAATAGATACAGAAAGAAATAAAGAGCTTGAGTAGATAGAAATATGGATAGAGAAACTGAAACTTCAGGACTGAAACTGCAAGAGAAAGGATAAATTCCTTCCACATTACACTTTATGTACTTTTTTAATGTTAGAAAAATGTTTTGTAAATATGTATTACTTTTGTAATAAAAAATGATAAGAAAGATAAGAAAAAATTACTAAAAGAAAATGCCCAAAATGTTTTTATCTTCCAGGTATTTTTTAGTTGATGACTCATTTTCCATTCTCTTCCCCAGTATACATAAGAATAAAGTGTATCTAACATCTAGAAGTTTTAGGTCTTAGTTGCTGCCCCTACACAACTTCATTCTGCTTCAGAAATGATGTGTTTTATTCCACATAATCACCCATATAATTATGTAGTACATTTTTATCCTGCCAGGTCTCTTGTAGAGCAGAGATATGCTAATAATATTTGAGGATTTGCTGAGTTTCTCAACATTTATCTCAAATATGTAATTTTCTGTTTTAAAAATCCCATTTGATTTTTTTTATTATTACTATTGTTTGTATTTCTCAGTTGAGAGGATCTCTATCTTTTCATCCATTTCAATTATTTACCTTTTCCTTATGGAGTATTGGTATAATAGCTACGTTAGACTCTTTGTCTGATAATTTCAATATCTGTATCAAGAGCTAGCAAGCTAAAACCTGTAAACCTAACCCAGCTGCCTGGGTTTGTTTGGCTCATGAGCAAAGAATTTTTTCATGCTATGGTTTTAGCCAAAACTAAACTTTTAAATGGTTGGGAAAAGAACTTAAAAGGCCAATATTTTGTCATGTGAAAATTTCACGAATTTAAAATTTCACTCTCCAAAAATGGAAATTTATTGGAACACAGCCATGCTTATTCATCTACATACTGTCTGTGACTGTTTATGTTCTGTAATACAATGATAGAGTCGAGTCATTGTGACATAGACCATATGGCCCATACAACCAAAAATATTCTTTCCATTTGCCTGTTTACAAAAAAGTTTGCTCCTGATCTGGATTAGCTCAGGCTTTGCATCTGTTGATTGTCTTTTCCCTTAAAAATTGTCACATGTTCCTAGTTTTTTGTACATTGAGTAATTTTGGATTATATTCTGGACACTTTGAATAATACATAGTGAGACTCTGGTACCTTTTAAAGTCCTCTGGAGAATGTTGATTACTTTTTGTTTTAACAGAAACCAACCTAGTTAGGTTCACACTTTAAGTTCTGTCTCAGTTTTAATGGGAAGCAGTTCCAATGTCATTTCAGTTTTTGAAAGCTTTGCTGTGGTATTTTATATCTATTCCATGTATGCACAGCTTGAGAATAAGCCTGTCATTTATGTTGGTTCATACACAGAACAAAGGCTCTCCTTCAGCTCTCTCCTCTTGGACATTTCCATCATTCTCTCCAACTTTTGAGGTCCTCTTTTCCCAATATTCTGGATAGAAAGATGGTATTTCTCTCAGATATAGTTGCCCATGTCACTGCACAGTTACACACAACTAGAGTTTTCATTAGGTCAACTCCAGCAAAAAGAAGAAGAAGAAAAAGAAGGAAAAGAAGAAAAAAGAAGAAAAGAAAGAAAAAAAGGAAAATTAACCCCTGTACAGGGCATTCTTCAAGTTTTTAGTTCTCTCCATGGTTTATCTGTTATTCTTCTCCCTGAAGTCCCCAAGTAGTTTCTGTTCATATACTGGTTTTTATTTGTATAAAGTTTTTTAAAATTTATTTATTTTAATTGAAGGCTAATTACTTTACAATTTATATTGGTTTTGCCATACATCAACATGAATCTGCCACAGGTGTACACGTGTTCCCCATCCTGAACTCCCCTCCTACCTCCCTCCCCGTACCATCCCTCTGCGTCGTCCCAGTGCACCAGCCCTGAGCATCCTGTATCATGCATCGAGCCTGGTCTGGCGATTCATTTCACATATGATACTATACATGTTTCAATGCCATTTTCCCGAATCATCCCACCCTCGCCCTCTCCCACAGAGTCCAAAAGACTGTTCTATACATATAAAGTTTTAGATTCTGCATAAAATTAGGGCATTGATATTTCTAGGGCATAAACACATCCTAGCACTTAATAATCCATATACAGTACCACTATTTTGTAATAATTTTGCTCTAAAATCTTAGACTTCTTAGGATTCAGAATATACAAGCGGCAATATCATGTTTAATTTACTCAAAACCATCAATACTCATAAATCTTGAGAATTTATACTAGAATGTATCAGTTGAATGAATTCCTATGATGAGTCATTATTGGCCTCGGTAAAGAGGTCTACAGATAATGAGAAATCCAAGTGGACTCAAACTATTCTGTAAAATTTAACATGGAGAGTTGTATGGTCAGTCAGTGAGGCCAGGAGTCTTATTTGCAACTGACAAAAGGAAGAGATGAGGAAAATAATTTTGTACAAGTCCAGGGTTGGAGTTCAGTTTAGTTCAGTCCCTCAGTTGTGTCCAGCTCCTTGCAGCCCCATGGACTGCAGCATGCCAGGCCTCCCTGTCCATCACCAACTCCCGGAGCTTGCTCAAACTCATGTTCATCAAGTCGGTAATACCATCCAACCATCTTACCCTCTGTCATCCCCTTCTCCTCCCACCTTCAGTCCTTCTTAGCATCAGGATCTTTTCCAATGAGTCAGTTCTTTGTATCAGGCGGCCAAAGTATTAGAACTTCAGCTTCAGCATCAGTCCTTCCAATGAATATTCAGGACTGATTTCCTTTAGGATGGATTGGTTGCATCTCCTTGCAGTCCAAGGGACTCTAAAGAGTCTTCTCCAACATCACAGTTCAAAAGCATCAATTCTTTGGTGCTCAGCTTTCTTTATACTCCAAATCTCACATCCATATGTGACTACTGAAAAAACTATAGCTTTGACTAGACAGACTTCGGTTGGCAAAGTAATGTCTCTGATTTTTCATATGCTGTCTAGGCTAGGCATAGCTTTTCTTCTAAGGAGCAAGCATCTTTTAATTCCATGGCTGTGGTCACCATCTGCAGTGATTTTGGAACTCCCCAAAATAAAGTCTGTCACTGTTTCCATTGTTTCCCCATCTATTTTCCATGAAGTGATGGGACTGGATGTCATGATCTTTGTTTTTTGAATGTGGAGTTTTAAACCAGCTTTTTCACTCTCCTCTTTTACTTTCATTAAGAGCCTCTTTAGTTCCTCTTCTCTTTCTGCCATAAAGGTGGTGTCATCTGAATATCTGAAGGTTATTGATATTTCTCCTGGCAATCTTGATTCTAGCTTGTGCTTCATCCAGCCTGACATTTCACATGGGGTGGAGCTAGTATGGTAGAAAGATTAATGACTCCCCAAAGATGTCCACATCCTCATCCCCAGCACTTGGGGATGTGTTACCTTACATGGAAATAGGAACTTTAGAAATTAAGATGAAGATCTTGTCATGGAGAGATTCTCCTGGATTATCTGGGCCCAGTATAGTCACAGGGCTCTCTATAAGGGAAAGAAGAAGGCAGGAATGTCACAATTAAAGAAGAAGATGACATAATGGAAGCAGGGGCCAGAGAAGGAGAGAGCTTTGAAGATGGAGGAAAAGGCCTTGAGCCAAAGAATTCAGGTGGCCTCTGGAATTTGGAAAAAGCAATAAACCAGATTATCCTCTAAAGTCTCCAGAAGAAGTAAGTCCTGACTTATTCCAGTGAGATTGATTTTAGTCCAGTGAGACTGATTTTTGGATTTCCGAACTTCAGAACTGTAAGGTAATAAATTATACTGTTTTAAGCCACTAAATTTGTGGCAGTTTTTTACAGCAGCAATAGGAAACGAATACGGTTATCTCAGCCACAAAATGGATCCACTGACTTAAATTATGTCATCAAGGCTACAACCCTACTCCCTCCCTCCCTTTTTCTCTCTCTCTCCCACTACCCCTTAGAACAATCTCAGAGAAGAATTTTAATTGGCCTGGCTTGGGTCAAGTGTCCAACTATTGAACCAATGATACATGGAAGAGGGCATAATGATAAGAATGCTGCCTGAGTCACCTGCAGACCCCCCCCCACCAACTATGTGGAGGGTTACTGAAATGGCTGTCTCACTAGAAGACATGAAAAAAATAACATTCTCCAAAGGGGAAAGTGATACTGTTCAGACAAATGGAACAAATGGCCATGAAAATTAGTTATTGTACCAGCTAGACCAAGCACAGCTACAGCATGTATTATGTCAATATGTAAATCTGAATTTCCATGGAGATTACCAACTAAACCACAATCCATCTTCTTTTCTATCAGCATGGCTACACTCACTTACCGACATTACCAGATGCTCAATTAATATTCAGTTCAGTTCAGTTCAGTCGCTCAGTCGTGTCCGACTCTTTGCGACCCCATGAATTGCAGCACACCAGGCCTCCCTGTCCATCACCAATTCCCGGAGTTCACTCAGACTCATGTCCATCGAGCCAGTGATGCCATCCAGTCATTTCATCCTCTGCCAGCCCCTTCTCCTCCTGCCCTCAATCCCTCCCAGCATCAGAGTCTTTTCCAATGAGTCAACTCTTGGCATGAGGTGGCCAAAGTATTGGAGTTTCAGCTTTAGCATCATTCTTTCCAAAGAAGACCCAGGGCTGGTCTCCTTCAGAATGGACTGGTTGGATCTCCTTGCAGTTCAAGGGACTCTCAAGAGTCTTCTCCAACACCACAGTTCAAAAGCATCAGTTCTTCGGCACTCAGCCTTCTTCACAGTCCAACTCTCACATCCATACATGACCACAGGAAAAACCATAGCCTTGACTAGACGAACCTTTGTTGGCAAAGTAATGTCTCTGCTTTTGAATATGCTATCTAGGTTGGTCATAACTTTCCTTCCAAGGAGTAAGCGTCTTTTAATTTCATGGCTGCAGTCACCATCTGCAGTGATTTTGGAGCCCAGAAAAATAAAGTCTGACACTGTTTCCACTGTTTCCCCATATATTTCCCATGAAGTGATGGGACCAGATGCCATGATCTTTGTTTTTTGAATGTTGAGCTTTAAGCCAACTTTTTCACTCTCCTCTTTCACTTTCATCAAGAGGCTTTTGAGTTCCTCTTCACTTTCTGCCATAAGGGTGGTATCATCTGCATATCTGAGGTTATTGATATTTCTCCTGGCAATCTTGATTCCAGCTTGTGCTTCTTCCAGTCCAGCGTTTCTCATGATGTACTCTGCATATAAGTTAAATAAGCAGGGTGACAATATACAGCCTTGACGTACTCCTTTTCCTATTTGGAACCAGTCTGTTGTTCCATGTCCAGTTCTAACTGTTGCTTCCTGACCTGCATACAAATTTCTCAAGAGGCAGATCAGGTGGTCTGGTATTCCCATCTCTTGAAGAATTTTCCACAGTTTATTGTGATCCACACAGTTAAAGGCTTTGGCATAGTCAATAAAGCAGAAACAGATGCTTTTCTGGAACTCTCTTGCTTTTTCCATGATCCAGTGGATGTTGGCGATTTGATCTCTGGTTCCTCTGCCTTTTCTAAATCCAGCTTGAACATCAGGAAGTTCACGGTTCACATATTGCTGAAGCCTGGCTTGGAGAATTTTGAGCATTACTTTACTAGCGTGTGAGATGAGTGCAATTGTGCAGTAGTTTGAGCATTCTTTGGCATTGCCTTTCTTTGGGATTGGAATGAAAACTCACCTTTTCCAGTCCTGTGGCCACTGCTGAGTTTTCCACATTTGCTGGCATATTGAGTGCAGCACTTTCACAGCATCATCTTTCAGGATTTGAAATAGCTCAACTGGAATTCCATCACCTCCACTAGCTTTGTTCGTAGTGATGCTTTCTAAGGCCCACTTGACTTCACATTCCAGGATGTCTGGCTCTAGGTGAGTGATCACACCACTGTGGTTATCTGGATCATGAAGATCTTTTTTGTATAGTTCTTCTGTGTATTCTTGCCACCTCTTCTTAATATCTTCTGCTTCTGTTAGGTCCATACCATTTCTGTCCTTTATCGAGCCCATCTTTGCATGAAATGTTCCCTTGGTATCTCTGATTTTCTTGAAGAGATCTCTAGTCTTTCCCATTCTGTTGTTTTCCTCTATTTCTTTGCATTGATCACTGAGGAAGGCTTTCTTATCTCTTTTTGCTATTCTTTGGAACTCTGCATTCAGATGCCTATATCTTTCCTTTGCTCCTTTGCTTTTCACTTCTCTTCTTTTCACAGCTATTTGTTAGGCCTCCTCAGACAGCCATTTTGCTTTTTTGCATTTCTTTTCCATGGGGATGGTCTTGATCCCTGTCTCCTGTACAATGTCACGAACCTCATTCCATAGTTCATCAGGCACTCTATCTATCAGATCTAGGCCCTTAAATCTATTTCTCACTTCCACTGTATAATCATAAGGGATTTGATTTAGGTCATACCTGAATGGTCTAGTGGTTTTCCCTACTTTCTTCAATTTAAGTCTGAATTTGGCAATAAGGATTTCATGATCTGAGCCACAGTCAGCTCCTGGTCTTGTTTTTGCTGACTGTATAGAGCTTCTCCATCTTTGGGAGCAAAGAATATAATTAATCTGATTTCGGTGTTGACCATCTGGTGATGTCCATGTGTAGAGTCTTCTCTTGTGTTGTTGGAAGAGGGTGTTTGCTATGACCAGTGCATTTTCTTGGCAAAACTCTATTAGTCTTTGCCCTGCTTCATTCTGTATTCCAAGGCCAAATTTGCCTGTTACTCCAGGTGTTTCTTGACTTCCTACTTTTGCATTCCAGTCCCCTATAATGAAAAGGACATCTTTTTTGGGTGTTAGTTCTAAAAGGTCCTGTAGGTCTTCATAGAACCATTCAACTTCAGCTTCTTCAGCATTACTGGTTGGGGCATAGACTTGGATTACTGTGATATTGAATGGTTTGCCTTGGAAACGAACAGAGATCATTCTGTCGTTTTTGAGATTGCATCCAAGTACTGCATTTCGGACTCTTTTGTTGACCATGATGGCTACTCCATTTCTTCTGAGGGATTCCTGCCCGCAGTAGTAGATATAATGGTCATCTGAGTTAAATTCACCCATTCCAGTCTATTTTAGTTCACTCATTCCTAGAATGTCGACATTCACTCTTGCCATCTCTTGTTTGACCACTTAGTTTTGCTTTAAGTGAGAGTAAGCTGAAAATCAGAGAAGGCAATGGCACCCCACTCCAGCACTCTTGCCTGGAAAATCCCATGAACGGAGGAGCCTATTGGGCTGCAGTCCATGGGGTCGCTAAGAGTCGGACACGACTGAGTGACTTCACTTTCACTTTTCACTTTCATGCATTGGAGAAGAACATGGCAACCCACTCCAGTGTTCTTGCCTGGAGAATCCTAGGGATGGGGGAGCCTGGTGGGCTGCTGTCTATGGGGTTGCACAGAGTCGGACACGACTGAAGCAACTTAGCAGCAGCAGCAAGCTGAAAATAACAGTGGCTTAAATAAGACTGTGTGTGTGTTTGTGGGGTGGGGGCTGGGGGGAAATGTTCCTCTCCTATGTAAATGAAACCTGGGGGTAGACAGTTCAGGCCTGGCAAATGCTCCTTGGTCCCTGGGGGCCTGGAAATTTCCTCTCTTAGCCACCATCCTTAGAAGGAACTTCCACCTTATATACCAAGATGTCTCCTCAGGCTCTAGCCATCATTTCTGTATTCCATAAGGCAGAAAGGAAGAAATACAAAGCGGGCACATCTCCTTTCTAAAGAGATTCCCTGGAAGTTAAACACACCCAGTTGATTAGAATGTAGTCACATAGCCTGGTTCTCAAGCCACAGGCTTATTTCCTGAAAGCTAGTGGAAAATAATTGAACTTAAGGGAGAAAAACTTTCTAAATTTGCAACTCTGGGAAGTCATCATCTGAGACTGAGTTTGAATTTAAGGGTGTGAAAGTTAGAATAATTTTTAATTAAAAATGAATCCACTATTTCTTTTAGTTTGTAATGGAAAGGTATTGTAATTTGGTGATGAGCTTCAATACTTCTCTATAATGATTATTTGGAATGGCACTGTTGACCTCCATTTTGCAGAATCCAAGTCAGTTCAGTTCAGTCGCTCAGTTGTGTCTGATTCTTTGTGACTCATGGACTGCAGCACGCCAGGCCTCCCTGTCCATCATCAATCCCGGAGCTTGCTCAAACTCATGTTCATCAAGCCGGTAATACCATCCAACCATCTTATCCTCTGTTGTCGCCTTCTCCTGCCTTCAATCTTTCCCAGCATTAGGGTCTTTTCAAATGAGTCTGCTCTTCGCATCAGGTGGCCAAAGTATTGGAGATTCCATTTCAGAATCAGACCTTCCAATGAATATTCAGGACTGATTTCATTTAGGATGGACTGGTTGTATCTCCTCTCAGTCCAAGGGACTCTCAAGAGTCTTTAACACCACAGTTCAAAAGCATCAATTCTTTGGTGCTCAGCTTTCTTTATAGTCCAGCTCTCACATCCATACATGACTACTAGAAAAACCATAGCTTTGACTAGATGGACCTTTGTTGGCAAAGTAATGTCTCTGCTTTTTAATATGCTGTCTAGGTTGGTCATAGCTTTTCTTCCAAGGAGCAAGCATCTTTTAATTTCATGGCTGCAGTCACCATCTGCAGTGATTTTGGAACCCCCCAAAATAAAGTCTGTCACTGTTTCCATTGTTTCCCTATCTATTTGCATAAAGTGATGGGACTGGATGCCATGATCTTCGTTTTCTGAATTTTGAGTTTTAAGCCAACTTTTTCACTCTCCTCTTTCACTTTCATCAAGAGGTTCTTTAGTTCTTCTTCGCTTTCTGCCATAAGGGTGGTGTCATTTGCATATCTGAGGATATTGATACTTCTCCCAGCAATCTTGATTCCAGCTTGTGCTTCTTCCAGCCCAGCGTTTCTCATGATGTACTCTGCATATAAGTTAAATAAGCAGGGTGACAATATGCAGCCTTGATGTACTCCTTTCCCATTTGGAACCAGTCTGTTGTTCCATGTTCAGTTCTAACTGTTGCTTCTTGACCTTCACACAGATTTCCCAGGAAGCAGGTAAGGTGATCTGGTATTCCTATCGCTTTAAGAATTTTCCACAGTTTATTATCATCCACACAGTCAAAGGCTTTGGCATAGTCAATAAAGCAGTAGATGTTTTTCTGGAACTCTTTTGCTTTTTACATGATCCAACTGATGCTGGAAATCTGATCTCTGATTCCTCTGCCTTGTCTAAGTCTAGCTTGACTATCTGGAAGTTCACAGTTCATGTACAATTAAAGCCTGGTTTGGAGAACTTTGAGCATTTTTTTGCTGGCGTGTGAGATGAGTGCAACTGTGTGGTAGTTTGAACATTCTTTGGCATTGCCTTTCTTTGGGATTGGAATGAAAACTGACCTTTTCCAGTCCTGTGGCCACTGCTGAGTTTTTCCAAGTCTGCTGGCATATTGAGTGTGGCACTTTTCACTTTTCACAGGATCATCTTTTAGGATTTGAGATAGCTCAACTGGAATTCCATCACCTCCACTAGCTTTATTCATAGTGATGCTTCCTAAGGCCCACTTGACTTCACATTCCAGGATGTCTGACTCTAGTCCAGTGATCTTTTATTTGCCTGTGTTCCTCCTAACCTCTTGCAGATGACACCATTATCACTCTTATGCTTTTGGGCATACCCTCTTCCCTTGAATTTTAAGATAAAGCACTCTATATCAAACAGAAGCTTAAATTCTCAAAGCTGAGCTCGAAGGTAGGCTTTATGTTGTTAAAAAAAGATGTAAACTTTACTGAAGTCTCAGAGGAGATGGAAGGGAAACCCAATATAGACTACTGGCTACCTGATATGGCTGTTTTCACAACCCTGGTTCATCCATACAGCTGCTCTTCTAACTAGTTACCACATTGCTTCCATGGTAGAGGACAGTTACCTTCACCTCCCAGTCCTGGAGAGCGGGAGAAATTTCCTTCTCACCCTATTGAAGATCTTTATCTTCCTAAGATGATTAACAGTGATAATCACACCTTTTAAAACAGCTTGAACACTCTCCCTGAAATGACACCTCAATGCACAGTGTCTGATACAGTACAGGTGATGCACTCTCAACAGCAGTAGGATTGCAACCTTAAATTCCCCACTTCCGAATAACAATGAGACAGGTTTTAAAAAATGCTTCATAACCCTATGTTGTTATATTTTGAATAATATATGTCAGTCCAGGTTCGATGCATGATACTGGATGCTTGGGGCTGGTGCACTGGGATGACCCAGAGGGATGGTACAGGGAGGGAGGAGGGAGGGGAGTTCAGGATGGGGAACATGTGTATACCTGTGGCGGATTCATGTTGATGTATGGCAAAACCAATACAATGCTGCTGCTGCTGCTGCTGCGTTGCTTCAGTCGTGTCCGACTCTGTGCAACCCCATAGACAGCAGCCCACCAGGCTCCCCCTTCCCTGGGATTCTCCAGGCAAGAACACTGGAGTGGGTTGCCATTTCCTTCTCCAATGCATGAAAGTGAAAAGTGAAAGTGAAGTCACTCAGTCGTGTCCGACTCTTAGCGACCCCATGGACTGCAGCCTACCAGGCTCCTCCGTCCATGGGATTTTCCAGGCAAGAGTACTGGAGTGGGGTGCCATTGCCTTCTCCGAACCAATACAATATTGTAAAGTAATTAACCTCCAATTAAAACAAATAAATTTACCTTAAAAAAAAAAAAATATATATATATATATATGTTGGACAGCAGCAATTCAGTCTGAGATGAACTTTGTCAAAGCCAGGCTAGTTCCTGTCATGATCTCTTCTCCAGTTCGAGATGAAAATGTATGTACATGCTTCCTGCCATTCTTAGGATGACCGAGTCTTATCCGTGATGACCACTCAATTTAGAACATAACCACCTCAGAAAATCTAGCAACTTTCTACATACCTAGTGCAGTTTAATTCCACTCACAGCAAACATTTCTCCAAAGAGGACACAAACTGCAGAGGTTCAGTTCAGACTAGAACAAAGAGACACATTCACAATCCCGAATGTAAAATGTTCAGCTTCTTAGAACACAGAGCAGACACTTGGGTGTCCCACATGATATCCTGTTAGCTCATGTGATCCCAGCACAGAAGTAATGGACAATTCCAAGCACAGTGCCAGTATCCAGTCTTACTGTGGGCAGTGGAATTTCTCCACCTTTCTAGCTCAGGATTTTCTCTGAAGCTACAGAAGGCCACTCGGACCCAGCAAGCTCACATGGAAAGTTGGGGGAGAGGTAGTTAACAGCTCTGGGGGCAAGGTGGAGGGAGGTTGGAGAATAACCAGTTATTATTTTTGTTTTTTAATTGGAGGATACTTGCTTTACAATGTTGTGTTGGTTTCTGCCATACAACGGGGAAAATCAGCCAGAAGTATACACATATCCGCTTCGTATTGAACTTTCCACCCAGCCCACCTCCATCCCACCCTCTCTAAGTTGTCACAGAGCACCAGGTTGAGCTCCAGGTGACTAACCAGTTCTTCATTGGAATGATTCTGGAGCACATTCTATATGGCTCTTCAGAGGGTTCCCATGGGAATCAAACCCTGGTTGCCCACAGGTCAATGAGGCATTCGTTGTTGGCTGTTCTCCTTTCTCTAGTTTGTTCTCTCCATCCTTTTATTTCAGCTTCCTGAGTTCACCTTCTAAATAAACAACCTACACCCAGGTCTTGATTCAGTTTCAGATATAGGGAAAACCCAAACTGAAAATCACAGAACTCTTGATTTCTACATGGTTTTATATGGGCTCTAGTTTTCTTTTGTGTATTTAAATGTTCTATTTGGGTGGCTTTTTAAAATTAAAAAATAACTGGTATCAAAGCTGTCTTCAATTCTTCAGTTCAGTCACTTAATTGTGTCTGACTCTTTATGACCCCATGGACTGCAGCATGCCAGGCCTCCCTGTCCATCACCAACTCCTGGAGCTTGTTCAAACTCATGTTCTTCGAGTCGGCAATGCCATCCAACCATCTCATCCTCTGTCACTCCCTTCTCCTCCTGCCTACAATCTTTCCCAGCATCAGGGTCTTTTCAAATGAGTCAGTTCTTTGCATCAGGTAGCCAAAGTATTGGAGTTTCAGCTTCAGCATCAGTCCTTCCAATGAATATTCAGGACTGACTTCCTTTAGGATGGACTAGTTGGATCTCCTTGCAGTCCAAGGGACTCTCAAGAGTCTTCTCCAACACCACAGTTCAAAAGCATCAATTCTTTGGTGCTCAGCTTTCTTATAGTCCAACTCTCACATCCATATATGACTACTAGAAAAGCCATAGCTTTGACTATACAGACTTTTGTTTGCAAAGTAATGTCTCTGATTTTTAATATGCTGTGTAGATTGATCATAACTTTTCTTCCAAGGAGCAAGCGTCTTTTAATTTCATGGCTGCAGTCACCATCTGCGGTGCTTTTGGAGCCCCCCAAGGAGATCCAACCAGTCCATTCTGAAGGAGATCAGCCCTGGGATTTCTTTGGAAGGAATGATGCTAAAGGTGAAACTCCAGTACTTTGGCCACCTCATGCGAAGAGTTGACTCATTGGAAAAGACTCTGATGCTGGGAAGGATTGGGGGCAGGAGGAGAAGGGGACGGCAGAGGATGAGATGGCTGGATGGCATCATTGACTTGATGGACATGAGTCTGGGTGAACTCCGGGAGTTGGTGATGGACAGGGAGGCCTGGCGTGCTGCGATTCATGGGGTCACAAAGAGTCGGACACAACTGAGCGACTGAACTGAACTGAACTGAAAGATAAAGTTTCTCACTGTTTCCCCATCTATTTGCCATGAAGTGATGGGACCAGATGCTATGACTTCCGATACGCAGAGACTGGTTATGGCTCTGAGGTGACATTTACTCTGAGACTGATTATAGCTCTGAGATGACATTTTACACTATCCCCCAATTTCTACTATTTCTACCAGTGCTTCAAAGATCTTAGAAATGTGTTGAGCCAAGACTGAATTTTTAGGAACCATGTTCAATCCCCCATCATCACTCTATGCAAAAATGGAAGTGTCTGTGAAGCACATGCCTTAGACATGGGAGATTAACCTTGAGCTGAGGGCAGAATAAGGCTATTTTTCTCTTTCACATCTTGCTCATAAAAGTCAATATCTTTCACTGTGCAGTTAACTGCATTCACTGCCAGCTGCCATATATTTTAAAAGTGCAAGCTTATTGATTCATTAATTAAACAACCATTTATTGCTTGGGTAAAACACAATGCTAACTACAGGAGGAATATTTAAATTAATAAGGCAAGAACCCAGCAGATAAGGGGATCACTATCTCATAAAAGAGACTGAAATGCAAGCAAAGATCACACCATCTGCTGTGATCAAGCCCATTAGGACTGAGAGCCCATAGGAAGGGCATCTCACATGGATCCAGATAGTGAAGTCTGAGAAAATTTTCTGGAGAAAATGACACCAAGGTCAAGTAAAAAAAGATGAGTAGAAGTTGTCCTGTTGACTTAAGGGAACTCCGGGTAGGAGGAACAGGTGCAAGTGTGTTTGTGTTGAAAAGCAAGATGCATATAGGAACTGAAAGTGCAGTGTGGGCAGAGCAGAAGAGTATATATGTAGGCATCTGTGGAGAAGGAGGTGAATTAATATCCTCTCTTTAAACTTGAGGACAAGCCAGCTTCTTCCTCAGCCTTCCTCTTTTCCGAGTGAAACAATGCTCAACACCCACTTCTAATTTCTCTGTACCTACTCTCTTTTATAATCCTTTACGTCCTTTGTTCTGCTCTGGACATTCACTTCTTTTTACATATTATGCTTGAAAGAAGGAACTAAAATTAGAGGCAGTGCATTAATAAAGGTTGTAATTAATTCCCTGCAAAGCAGAACTACATCCAGGGAATTTCACAATCTTTTTTGTTTGTCCCCATTAATATCATTTAAAACTTTTAAATAATTTGTTGTATACTAAATGGTATTTCACTTACTGAAGACAATATTGAAATAAGCAAAAAGTAATTGAAATTTCAAAGTAATTAAAAACCTCAGAACATATTTAATAGTAATTTAAAAGAGAAAGAAGCAGTATATAGTTATTGACATTTTCGACAGATTAATTTGGGCATCTCTGTTGAAGGGTAATAAATAAGAGAAGAGTGTTAACAATGTTTCCATTACATTCAATAGGTTACCACAATATATCTGATCTAGTTCTTCAGAATTTACAGGAAAATTGTAGATTGTATAAATTAGGGAGTTGCAGAAATTAGATAACAGTATTAGTTTTTGCAATGCTATAGCAAGCAAGGTAAAAGTTGAAAAAGAAAGAGTATTGGGATGATGGCTAAGGGATATGGACTTCTTTTTGGGATAATGAAAATGTTCTAAAATTGGTTGTGGTGATGGGTTCATAACTTTATGAACATACTAAAAGCAATTGAATTGTACAGTTTTAATGTGTGAATTGCATAATATTTGTATTATATCTCAATAAAGGTTTTGTGTTTTTTATTCTGTTTTTTAAATTAAGATGGGGAATGGTATTTCTTTGCTAAGAGAATATTTTTCCAGCTTCTGTATCTTTATTTGTCAAGTACGTCAAGGCTGTATATTATCACCCTGCTTATTTAACTTATATGCAGAGTATATCATGCAAAAGGGCTGGATGAAGCACAAGCTGGAATCAAGATTGCAGGAAGAAGTATCAATAACCTCACACACACAGATGACACCAGCCTTATGGCAGAAAGCAAAGAAGAACTAAAGAGACTCTTGATGACAGTGAAAGAGGGAAGTGAAAAAGCTGGCTTAAAACTCAGCTTTCAGAAAACGAAGATCATGGCATCCAGTCCTATCACTTCATGGCAAATAGATGGGGAAAATATGGAAACAGTGACAGACTTTATTTTCTTGGGCAAAAAAATAATTGTGGGTAGTTACTGCGGTCATGAAATTAAAAGACACTTGCTCGTTGGAAGAAAAGCAATGACTAACCTAGACAGCATATTAAAAAGCAGAGGCCTTACTTTTCCAACAAAGGTCCATCTAGTCAAAGTTATGGTTTTTCCAATAGTCATATATGCATGTGAGAGTTGGACTATAAAGAAGGCTGAGCGCAGAAGAATTGATGCCTTTGAGCTGTGGTGCTGGAGAAGACTCTTGAGAGTTCCTTGAATTTCAAGGAGAACAAACCAGTCAATCCTAAAGGAAATCAGCCCTGAATATTCATTGGAAGAACTGATGCTGAAGCTGAAGCTGCAATACTTAGGCTACCTGATGCGAAGAACTGACACATTTGAAAAGACCCTGATGTTGGGAAAGGTTGATGGCGGGAGGAGAAGGGAATGACAGACGTTAAGGTGGTTGGAACAGGGAAGCCTGACTTGCTCCATTCTATGGTGTCGCAATGAGTCGGGCACGACTGAACGACTGAAAAACAACAACAACAAATATCTTTATTCTCTGCTAGGGCAAGGTGAAAAGTGGAACATGGAGTGATTCTAAAATGACCCATGACAGGAAATCAGAAACTTGTGGCTCCTGCTGCTTCTCTAAGCCAAAGTAGAGGATAAACAAATCTACCCCTTTCTTCAGTGAACTCTGGAATTAATCAACCTCTCTGTACCCCGTCCTACTGTACCCTTTCACCACATTCTCCCCTCTCTCATCCTCCCTTTCTTCTCTCCCTCCACCACAATCCCTTTTCTTTCTTTTTTTCTTCCCTTTTTTCTTTATTTTTTTTTTGATTGCCAAATGTGTATTGATAAAAAATTGTAGTCCTCAGAGATAAAACTTTAGTAACTTGATTTTTTAACTTATGGCTGAAGGAAGCAGTTTATACAACATTTTGAAATTAGATTAATGTACCCTGTGATCATTTTTATGTTAATTTAAAAAATACAGAACAATTGTGTTACCTGTTTGACTTTCCAGTTCTCATTTCCTATCCTTCTCTTTACTGTTCTGTGCCACAAGAAATTGACGTTTACGGAGAGCATCAGACAAGCCCTCTTGGCTTTTAGTTGGTTGTGGCCAATGGGAGGAGTAGGCAAGAGATCAGAAGAGGAAGGAAAGAGAGCCTGACATTGATTTTCACTAGGGCTTCCCCAGTGGCTTGTTTGCATTCCAGGAGACCCAGGTTTGATCCCTGGGTCAATAAGATCCACTGGAGAAGGCTACCCACGCCAGTATTCTTGCCTGGAGAATCCCATGAACAGAAGAGCCTGGTGGATTGCAGTCCATGGGGTTGCAAAGAGTTGGACATACCTGAGTGACAATCACACACACACACACACACACACATACACACACAGACAGTAGGTCTTGGTTTAGGCAACAGCTGAGATCCCCTAACTCCTCTACGGTAGATCAATGCCCCATCAGACTTCTGTCCCAAGTTGCAACTCACACCAGGTTCTGGAAACATGACTCCCACTCTTTGTCCTTTCAAGTGTGCAGGTGGTCAGGGTTTCCCACCTTTACAACTTTCTGGCTGCCTCATCACATCTTGTTTTTGTTTAAAGTTGCTCATTCCTCTGTAAGGCCTGGCAGGCTACAGTCCATCAGGTCTCAAAGAGTCGGACATGACTTAGTCGCTAAAACAACAATCCCTCTATAAACAGTCCCCTTTTACCCCTCTATTACCTCTCTCTAGTTACCCCTCTGAGTGTGCCTTCACTTTATTGTTGGGATGCTGATTTTTTAAAAATAGATTAAAAAAAATATTTTTGTGGACTTGTGGGATCTTAGTTCCCTAGCAAGGAGTTGAACCTGGGCCCTGGTAGTGAGATTGCAGAGTCCTAACTTCTGGACCATCAGGGAATTCCCTGGGATCCTAACTGATTTAACCATAGTGTATCTTATATCAGATATACACACAGGAAGAAAAATGTTACCAACCACCCAAAAAACAGAATGGGAATGATATATATCAGTTTCTGAGTAGTGATTATTTTTGAGGAAGAGAGGAGAAGAGGAAAGTACAAGTTAGGATTTCTGTTTTTAACTATTTTCTGTTTTAACTATTTCTGAACTGTCTTAGTTATGAAAATAATACTTAACAGTAACAACAAAAGCTAAAATAAATATGGCAAATAATTAATGCTTGTTTAATCTTGGTCATGGACATGTGGATGTCTTTTTTCTGATTTTTTTGACAAATAAAAAATGAAGTAAGAATTACCCAATTCTAAGTTTAACCTCTTTGTAAAAGAATCTACTTTGTATGTCAGGTTACGTGTACAGATGAATGCAGATTTGTGTTCATGAACTAAAGAAAAGGGAATCAATGCCTGAACATTGAAGGTCCTAGACTGGTTGAATTGCACACAAAAAACCAGTTGAGTCTATACACACAACTTATCAAAGATAAGTTCCTATTGTTCCCGGGAGGTGTGATGACATTACCCATCTTAGAGCTCTCATGGAAACAGTGTCTCAGGACCACATAATTTCTTGAAAAATGTATGTGCAGATAAACCTGGAACAGATTTAATCTTGAAGTTACCACAAAGAGAATCTTTACTGGCTCTGGAAGCTTCTGGTTTGAGGAGAACAAGAGTCCATGAGCAATAGTGTAAGCAAACTGGAAGACTGTGAGGATGGCCAGGGATAGGAATTAAAGGTATTTGCTTTAAATCCTCACTTCTGAGCTAGAAGCATTTATGTTAATTATTCTATGGCTCAAATTCTCTTTCTAGGGCCCTGGAGAAGTCTCTTAATGAAACTGGTAGACAGACACACTAAGTCTTCTAGACTGCCTCTGAATACTGATTGTCTACGTAACGTACAGCCTCCCTTGTTCTCAGCCATGTTGTCTGTGAGGGATGGACCCCACTCCCATCCATAAGGGCAGGTCCTGATTGGCGCAAACCAATTCAGTTAGGGTATTCCAACCCTCAGCCTCAGAGCAACCAGCTCAAGAACATACACATAATCTAATCAGAGTGAGTGGGACCTAATAAGACCTTGAAGAGACCTTAAGAACAGAGAGGCCTTCACTCTCCTCTGAGTTTAGGGAAATGAGACTGTGAGGAAGATGGGATTGCTGCAGCCATTTTGCTATCAGGAGAGGAACCAACTTGATGATGAAGCCCTGAGGAGGCAAAGTCAACATGACAACATGATCCTAATGTTCCAGTTTGGTTTAAAGTCAGGCTGTGCCTGGTGCCAACCCTAAACGAAGGTTTCAGTTATAGGGGCTAACACTTTCCTTTCTTCCCTTCTCCTCTTGTCTCCTCTCATCTCGTCTCCTTTCCTCACTCTTCCCTTCCCTTCCCCTCTTCCTTTCCCTTCCTTCCTTCTCCTCTCCTTTTCCCTACCTCCCTTTCTTTTTTCCTTCCTCCTAAATTCAGTTTGAAAGCTAATGCAGAGACACATAGTTCTGTGTGATTCTTAACAAATAGCCTCTGATCAACTAACAAGATAGATTTGCTAAATTAGGCAAAGAGTCACAATCAGTTAGGAAGGAATTGTATTTGGATGATAGTAATAGACACAATTCTCTCAGGGACAGAAAATCCAGAGTTTGGCATTTCAGGCTGGTACAGTGACCCTGAAAATGCTCAGGCTTATTCTACCTTTTTTTGCTTCATTATCCTAGTCTTAGATTTTATTTCCATTGTTAACCTCAGGTTCCGTAGTAGCTGCTGAATTCCTGCCAACATGTCTGTGTTTGAGGCAGAAGAGAGGAAGAAAAGAGGAAGAACAAAAGGGTAAGGCCTTCCAATTAAATCAACTCCCTTTAACTGTTCTCCCTGGAAGGTCCACTTATTAGATTTCATTGGCCAAATTTTAACCTTATTATTGTACCTGTAAGAGAAGCTGGTAAGTATAACATCAGTATTTTAGCTGAAACTATAGCTTCCCACAGCCTGAATCATGGTCCACTTAATTCCTCAAATCTGTAAGTATGTTACCTTACATTGCAAAAGGGACTTTGCTGATATGATTACATTAAGGATCTGGAGACAGGGGGATTTTCCTGAATTTTCTGAGTAGGTCCAATATATTGGCATGGATTCTTATAAGAAGGAAGCAAGAAGTTTCAAAGCAGGAGGAGATGGGACAAATGGAAGGAAAGGTTGGAGTGATGAAGAATTTTGAAGATGGAGAAATGAGTAACAAAACAGGGAGTATAGGCAGCCTCTAAGAAACTGGAAAAGGAAAGGACATAGATTCTCCCTGAAAGTCTCTAGAAGTTAGGCCTGATGATATGTTAGTTTTTTAATTCAGTGAAACTGATTTTAGACTTCTGACCTCAAGAACTGAAAAATACTACATTTGTGCTTTTTAAGACACTATATTTGTGGTAATCTGTTATCTCAACAATAAGAAACGAATACACTACTCTAGATGAAGTCAATGTTCTGTTACCAAGAACATATGCTCCATGTTTCAGCTGGAATGGAAGATAATAAATGTGTGCAGTGTTGTGCATTCCTGAAATCCACTGCTGCTTGAGCACAGCCAGTTTACAAGACAATTACTATTGTATTCTTCTAATCATAGAACTATGGTTCATCTAAAGAGTGCCTTAGTCAATGCACTTTAATTTGGAATCATAACTGGGGAAAAGAAGTTCTATGTTGTCATTTCATCAGATCTTTAGCTCATAAAAGGTATTTTTTTTTTTTTTTTTGGTGGTGAGAGGGAAGGTTAAGCGCACCTATATTTGCAACAGCTTTAGTTAACTAAAGGAAAAAGCATATTTGCAACTGGATTTCCAAAAGTAGATTAGAGTGTTGGAAGTCTAGTTGTTATGCAAACAATGATTACAAAAGGGGTATTTGGACAATTCTAATCAGGGTGTAATTTTCTAATGTTGTTGATACATACTAAACATTTGGAGAAATTTCATATGGTGAATATCTTCATTGAGATCGTAATAAACCAGAATTTGTCCACAAAAGGAGCTTCTTATGAAATCCATGAAGGATTTTAAGGTTTCTTTTGACAGCTAGGTGGGTGAAATAAATCTTATTATAGACAAACTAAACCAAAGCAATCAGATGCTTAAAATAACAAACTACTATTGTTATTAGAAATGATTATGTGATAGTACTCAAAGAAAAGTGATATTTTCTTTAGAAGAATCAAGACAAATGGAATAAAATTCTTTATTGCAAGATTTCTTTAATGCTCATTAGTGACATTTCTGAACAATGTTTAAACAAAGTCCCTCTGGCATGGCAACTGTTGCCATGTAGGGCTTAGCTTCCTAAGGAGTTCAATGAGATAAGAGGCTGTTTTTAATCAACAGGCCAGAGGAACCATATGTAGTCTGTAGGCTGAGTACATAATGCTTGCTCCCACTAGTCACCATCCAGATCAAATAAACAAGATCCAGAATGGCACTGCACAAATATCTGTCTACATTCAAGGCTGTGGGGAATTCTGGTCTTCAAGTAGGGGGCTGCTGGTGCCATTTAAGATGGCTCTTGAATTTGGTTTTATTATCTTCCTCAAATAATGTGAAACCTTAGTTTGTTTTGGCATAAAATAAACTATATAAGACTCCAGGAGACTAGTTTTATTTGTGTGGTAGAATATATGTAACATAAAATTGACTGTATTAACCATTTTTAGTGTATAGTTCCATGGACAGAGGAGCCTCGAGGGTTACAGTCCATGGGGTCACAGAGAGTCAGAGATGACTGAATGACTAACGCTTTCACTTTTCGCTAACTTTAGTGGCATTAAATGCATTCACAATGTTATGCAACCACCATAACCATTTATCACTAGAACTTCTTCATCTTCCCGGACTGAAACTTTATACTATTAAACATGAGCTGTCTGTTCCCTGTATCTCTAGTTTCTGGAAATCATCATTCTACTTTCTGTCTCTATGAATTTGACTTCTCTAAGTTCCTCATTTAGGTAGAATCATATAAGATTTGTCTTTTGGTACCTGACCTAGCATAATGTCATCAAGGTTCATCCATATTGTAGAATGTGTCAGAATTTCATTTCTTTTTGAATCTGAATAATATTCCATGGCATGTTTATACCAGTTTTGTTCATCCAATCACCTGTTGACAGACATTTGTTATTTTTGCCTTTTGGCTATTGCAGATAATGAAGCTATGAACATTGATGAACCAAATATCTGTTCAAATAAAAAAGTGGTTTATAAATAGAGAAGTGCATCTGATTCATCCAGGACACATTTTCAAAATACAGATGACAAGAAAGTGGGAAACTATAGAGGCTTTGACTCAGTAGGTGTGGGGTGAAATCCCAAGGCATATATCATATTACACGTCATTGCTCTGATGCATCAAGAAGGCACATAAAAATTGAGATAAAAGTTTTAAAAGAGATCAATGGAACTCTCTCCAGAAATAGCCTAATCTAAGAAATTATTTCCAAGAGTTTTTTTATGAATGGAACCAGAGCGCTATCATTATGTTCCATCTGGAAGACATCCAAAAAGTATGAGATGCTGATGTAAAATATTTGTGAT
This sequence comes from Bos indicus x Bos taurus, assembly GCF_003369695.1. NCBI lineage: Eukaryota > Metazoa > Chordata > Mammalia > Artiodactyla > Bovidae > Bos > Bos indicus x Bos taurus. Next base: position 85,104,409 of record NC_040077.1, on the reverse strand, counting down.
GTTGGACTATATGATTTGAGATAATGTCATGATAGAATCTTTAGTACTGACAATGACTACGCCATCAGAGACACAAAATTGATGGCTGTTGGTCAGCAGATCTACAGTATCGTCCAATAGAGGGCAACCTCTGTTCCTAGGAGTGGTACTGATAATTTTGAAAAGCTTTATTGTAGCATAATACAAATACAAAAAAGTGCACTTCTATTATAAATGTATAGCTTGATGATAAATGTTCACAAACTGATTCCCTTGTGTAACCAGCACCCAGATTAAAAAGAACCTCCCCAACTTCCCAGAATCCCACCTCGTGGCTGTCTTCCAGTCATAACCTCCCACCCCACTCCAAGTTAACCACTAACTTCTAAATGGCATCAATTACTGCATTATATAACCTATGCTCTTCTGTGTCTGCCTACTTTTAGTCAGCTTTCTGTTTGTGAGAGTCACTCATGTTATTTGGTTGTAACTTGTTTATTCTCATTACTTTGTAGTAGTCCATGTGACTAGTGTTTGGTTTTTGTTGCATTTGTGTAGGCAAATACCTGAAGTATATAAGAACAATTCATTGTACTGAGGCAAATTCATGGAAAAAGCCCTTAAAAGTACCCAATGTCTCTAATTCTAACTCTGTACATACCATGATGCAAACCTCCAATTTGTAATTTGAGACTCTACGTGACTCTATCCATCTGAAAGGAGAACCCTGGGCTGATGGTCTAACAGTTATGGTGCCAAAGACTCCCTTCTGCAAGTTAATAAACAGAAGTATAGAAATAAAACTCAGTGTCCTGTGAGTTTATTTGGCATGAACATATTCCCTATGATTCTGTCATCTCCAGGTGAGTTGATAAAATGGGTTTTTAACTGTCAAAACTGAGATATAAATTCTCAATGAGTCTAGATCTAAAATTACCTGATGGCAGTTGATCTGAGCTTTGTTGACCTGAACCCTATTGAGCTGAACTGTAAAGACTATTTCCTTTAAATGTCCTTCTAACTGTGTCTAAATCTATTGTTTCTCAAAGCGCAAATATCCTGGAAAAGAATGCCAGTCGAGAGACCAGCAGAAAGAACATAGGTTGAGTTGGACTGTAGTACAGAATGTTATGAAAAATCTATTCACAGAGGTTTGGGTAGAGTTAAGAAAACTAACAGGATGTTGAGATAGCCAGAGACCAGTGGGAAGCTGCTCTTTATCCATAATGAGAAAGGGCAATGATGTCTTGTAGTCCAGTGAGGGCTGGAGTAGCAGAATACGACTGACTGCTGGGGGACCTTAGAATTGCATCACCAAGTCCATGAGGGAGTTGGGGAGAAAATATTCCAATCCCTCTGCTGTCCTACTCTCCCATCTCTTCCAATGCCAGGGAGCAAGGGAACCTCTTGGGCAGTCCACATGGGTCAGTCTTCCAGGATACAAAGCAGGGCAGAGAAGGGAGGAGCATAGGTCTCCAGAGGAAGTTGCTTGGCATACAAAGAAAACCAGTATAAAAGAATAAGCTGTATGTGGTATATCATTGACTTCAGGACATGGGGCAAGAATAGCACTAAAAAAGACATGATAATGAAACTTTAAATAAAATTTATATTATTTTTCTAGGATCCCATCCTTGATTTTAATCTCACAATGTATTTTCTAGGCTTCTATTTCACTTTAAGTCTTCTTAGATTAATTGCTGCATCACCTGCTTCATCTGAGTCACCTTGAACTAAATCACAACATAAACTCCTTGGCAAAGTTTCAATAATGATACAGCTTCTGGGAATGATGTACTTTCTTCGGCCAAAAGCTACAGCATCATTCATAGTCTTCAATCCCAACAGAGTCTTGTTTGGGGTTGAAATCTTGAGCCAAGTGGAAATGCTGGGTTTATCCGACATATTTATTCATCAACATGAAAAATGTGCCAACAAGAAAACTATTTTGGGTTTTTAAAGCATTCATCATATTTTTTTACATAACAAAAATATTACCCTTCTGGGGGATAGATACCTTTCTATATCATTAAGTTCATTTTGGCTTCTCATCTCAAGAGTTTGTGAAGATATATATTCATTTAACATGCTAACTGGAGCTCTTCCTATATGAATATTATTAAAAATTCTATAAGGAGTGGTAGTCTTAGGAGGAAGAAAGAAATGGCAACCCACTCCAGTATTCTTGCCTGGAGAATCCCAGGGACAGAGGAGCCTGGTGGGCTGCCGTCTATGGGGTCGTACAGAGTTGGACACAACTAAAGTGACTTAGCAGCAGCAGCAGTCTTAAGGAAGATGCTAAAAAGATGAAAACAATAAGAAAATAAAAAATAGGGAAGGAGAAGTTGAAAGAAAAACATCTCTTCTAGTGCCAGCAGGTCAGAGAAAAAGAAGGCAGGCAGACAGGAGCAACCCATAGTGTGACAGATGTATCTCTCAAAATACATGTCCCCTCTGGGCTGTGGCCCCAGTTTGGTTCAATTTAGTTCAGTTGCTCAGTCATGTCCAACTCTTTGCGACCCCATGGACTGTAGCATGTCAGGCCTCCCCATCCATCACCAACACCCGGAGTTTACTCAAATTCATGTCCATTGAGTTGGTGATGCCATTTAACCATCTCATCCTCTGTCATCCCCTTCTCCTCCCACCTTCAATCTTTCCCAGCATCAGGGTCTTTTCAAATGAGTCAGTTCTTTGCATCAGGTGTCCGAAGTATTGGAGTTTCAGCTTCAGCATCAGTCCTTCCAATGAGTATTCAGGACTGATCTCCTTTAGGATGGACTGGTTGGATCTCCTTGCAGTCCAAGGGACTCTCAAGAGTCTTCTCCAACACCACGGTTCAAAAGCATCAATTCTTCGGTGCTCAGCTTTCTTTATAGTCCAATTCTCACATCCATACATGACTACTGGAAAAACTATAGCTTTGACTAGATGGACCTTTGTTGGCAAAGTAATGTCTCTGCTTTTAACATGCTGTCTATGTTGGTCATAGATTTTCTTCCAAGGAGCAAGTGTCTTTTAATTTCATGGCTGCAGTCACCATCTGCAGTGATTTTGGAGACTCCAAAAATAAAGTATCTCACTGTTTCCACTGCTTCCCCATCTATTTGCCGTGAAGTGATGGGGCCGGGTGCCATGATCTTCATTTTCTGAATGTTGGCTTTTGAGCCAGGTTTTTCACTCTCCTCTTTCACTTTCATCAAGAGGCTCTTAAGTTCCTCTTCACTTTCTACCATAAGGCTGGTGTCATCTGCATACCTGAGGTTATTGATATTTCTCCCTGCAATCTTGATTCCAGCTTGTGCTTCATCCAGCCCAGAATTTCTCATAATGTACTCTGCATTTAAATTAAATAAGCAGGGTGACAATATACAGCCTTGATGTCCTCCTTTCCCGATTTGGAACCAGTCTGTTTTTCCATGTCCCCAAGGGGGTGGACGTGTTGGGGCAGGGACATTTGCTTTGTTTTATTTTATTTATGTGTTTATTTTTATTTTAATGACATAGCATAAAATTTACCATCTTAATCATTTTATGTATTAAATATATCCACATTTTTGTATTACAACCATCACCATCACCCATCCCTATAATTCTTTTCATCCTGAAATTTGAAATTCTATACCCATTAACAATAACTCCTCATTCTCCTCTCCCTTAACCCTTGGCAACCTCTGTTGTCCTTTCTCTCTTCATGATTTTGACTACTTTACGTACCTCAAATAAGTGAAATCATATAATCATAGTAACAATATCATATAATCATAATATTTGTCATTTCTTGACTAGCTTATTTCACTTAGCATAATGTCCTCTAGGTTTGTCCATGTTGCAGCATATTGTAGAATTTCCTTCCCTTTTAAGGCTGAATAATATTTTATCCTATGTGTACAGTACATTTTGCTTATCCATTCACCTGTCAGTGTCAAAAGAGTTGCTTCCACCTTTTAGCTATTATGATTAATTCTGTTATGAACATGGGAATACAAATATTTCTTTGAGACCGCACTTTAATTCTTTTGTTGTAGGCGGTCTTTCTGCCAAGGATCAGCCTGAGGTGTAAACTTAAGGTCTTCTCAGCTCTTTTCTGAGCCTTTCCCTGGGAATGCACAGTCAACTTCTAATTTACTTCATAAGGCAGTAGTTTTTGAGTGTCCTAGTCTTTAATGTTTACCTCCTAAAAAGGAAAAAAAAAAGAAAAGAAAAAGAAAGGGGGGAAAGGGCACCAGCTCTTTCAACCCCATGGAAATCACTTCAGCTGTAGGGCGAGGGATTTGCATCAAGAAGAGGGTAGTGCAGCAACAGGGCTACCCTGGTAAAGAATCTGCCTGCAAGGCAGGAGACTCAGGTTCGATCCCTGGGTCGGGAAGATCCCTGGAGGAGGACATGGCAACCCACTGCCCTACTCTTGCCTGGAGAATCCCTGTGGACAGAGGAGCCTGGAGGGCTATAGTCCACAGGGTCACACAGAGTTGGACACGACTGAAGCGACCAAGCAGCAGCAGAAGAAACAGTGCAGCAACAATGGCTACCAACCTCGTTGTCTGCACCTCTGTGACCAGAAGCAGCAGTCAGCTACACAGATACCTGATGTTTGGAGGACAGTGTTCTTTTTGATCACATGATCTCCTGTAAGCTGTGTGCAAGCTGCTCCAAGAACACATTTATAGCTGCCAGGCACATGGCTGGGTGTAGGAGTTGGGTAGGTGCTATTGTGTTAAGAGCTTAAATCGGCCAAAATTAACCACAATTTACCATCCAAATCTTCCCCTGGAGGTTGTAAGTCTTCAGGAGACTCCAGTGTTCTAAAATAGCTATTAATATATCATACAGATTCTGATAGTACAATCATTGTCTAGGGTGGGGAGACAGATTCCTGGTACTTCCTATTCTACTATCTTCCAGAATCTTCTTCTATTTCTGTCTAAGGTTTAGTAAGTTCTAGTAAGCTCAGAAGTCGCCCTGACAACAACATGAGGGCAGCTATATCAAAGTAAATTCAGAGGTACAGTGTAGTTAGAGTAAAACCTCGAGTTTAATGAACCTACCTCAGTTTCCCTGTTGTGGATAGACCTCAGAACTAGCCACATATTGATGAGATGAATATAGACAACAGCTGCTCTGAGAATGAAGTGACTGTCTTGGGCCAGGGGTGATGAAAGATGAGATGATTCCATGGCAGAGCTCAAGGAAGGCATGGCCTAGGCCGTGGAGTAGGCAGCACATGTATCAGACATTTAGAGGTGTCTATAGCAGCAGCAGCAGCTGGGAGGAGGCTCAATCAGCCAGAGAGCAACGCTGGGCCCAGAGGAAGCTGAGAAATCAGATGGTGAGTCACAGTAGCCACAGGCTTCAGCAGCTCCACCAGCTCAATCCCCAGAGGTGGAACCAGCTGACTTTCCACAGCCCAAGCAGTGAGGTTGGCTATTCCCTGTGAGAGGCCCATCCTAGACCCAGAAGATGCTACATGGACATCTGGATCCAGCTCTCCAGCTGCTGTCACATCACCACATAATCCCTCATTGCCACCTCTCTTCCCCGGCACTATCTGGGGGTGGGGGTGTGAAACAGTCTGTTAAATTAAAAAGGCAGAATTAATCTAAAGAGACTTTTTAAATTTATCAAACTAATTTACCAGGTAGGCTTTCTTTCTTAAATGCAATACAAGATTTTTGTTACCAGGCAGAAACAATGAAATCAAGGGCAAAATAAAGTAATATAGAAGTATTAATGATAGTAATATCTTCACAATAAAATCACAAATTTGCTCACATTTTACATTCATATTTTATATTAGTCCCTAAAACACTTAACTGTTTTTGAATTAATGAATGAAGCTCATAAAAATAATATATTAAAATAAATTTGTGATGGAGAAACACTACTGTAAAATATCTTAAGAACAAGGTGATTATCGACTTAACCTCTGATACAGTAAGATTCTATTTATCCATCTCTCATCTCAGCATGACTATACTTACTATTCCTTCCTGGAATGTTTGTCCCCCAAATGCCTGGCTGACTGATCCTTTACTTCTTTCAGGTCTTCATTTGATTCATTTTCTCAGGGAGGCTATCTTCTTCCACTACATAATATTCCACACCCGTCAAACCTTCTGTACAAATAGCTCCCAAATGAGTTATTTGTAGCGTAGGAAGTGTTTATTTCTTACCTCTGTCTTGGTCCGGGCATAAGTGCTATTCTCCTGGGTGGCTTGTGTCAAGCATTGCTCGGAGAGCCAGACTTCTTCTTTGTTGTAATGCTGTCATCTTTCAACATGTGGCCTTCATGCTCTAGGGAAAGGGGAAGAGGAGATAAGGAAGGCACATTGTACAGTTAATCATCTCAGTCTATAAATGAACACCATTAGTTCTGCTCATATTTCATTGGATAGAACTAGTCACACGTTCCACTTAATCATAACGTGGGCTGGAAAATATAGGAACAAATAGTGATTTGGTAAAAACCAATATATTTGCCTTCTCGTCACCAAATATCTGTTTGTTTCCCTTTTCCTTGTGGCAGACAATGAGCTAAGTCTCCTTATAAACTACCTTTCCTTAAAAGATCTGTGACTTGGTTTTAACCAACAGAATATGGCAAAAATGGTAGAATGTTACTCCATTGATTAAGGTATATTATATAAGACTCTGTCTTAGAAGATTGGAAAGATAGATTCTCCTGCTAACTTTGAAGAAACAAGATGCCATTAGTTCTAGAGCCATAAGGAAATGAATTCTGATAACACACTGAGTAAGTAGATTTTTCTGCAGTCAAGCTTTCGGATGAGAATATAACCAGCAAGCACCTCATGAGACATGAGCAGAAAGCTGTGCTTAGATTCTCAACCCACAGAAACTGTGAAATTAAAAAATGTATGCTGTGTTAAGCCATTAAATTTGTGGTAATTTGTTACACAACAATAAAAAAAACTAATACATTCTTGTATTTAAAAAAAAACATTCATTTTCTCACTAGTTAAGAAAATATAGTCATTTTTTCCCTAGAATTCTAGGTGATGTGGGTTCTCTCCATCACTAGAAACTTAGGGTAGCTAGAAACCCATGGTCTAAAGCACAAGAGATCTGCCTCCTCTGAGATCTGATAGATAAAAAACACTCAACAATAGATACATTTGGAAAAGAAGAGAATGGAAGACATACAGCTGTCTCTTATTCAGAGTAAATTCAAAAATCCTATGGATAGGCACTGCGTTATATACCCACCTGTCCTAGCAGTTTGGGAAGTTTCATGATTAAATTCTGGTTCTGAACATGTACAATGTACAACAATTGTATATTGTTCCCTCTTCTGCTGCTAAGTCACTTCAGTTGTGTCCGACTCTGTGCGACCCCATAGACAGCCTCCCACCAGGCTCCCCTGTCCCTGGGATTCTCCAGGCAAGAACACTGGAGTGGGTTGCCATTTCCTTCTCCAATGCATGAAAGTGAAAAGTGGAAGTGAAGCCGCTCAGTTGTGTCTGACTCTTAGTGACCTCATGGACTGCAGCCTACCAGGCTCCTCCGTCCATGGGATTTTCCAGGCAAGAGTACTGGAGTGGGGTGCCATTGCCTTCTCTGGTTGTTTCCTCTACCTCCAGCCATTCCTTTTTCTCCTCTGTGAGATTCTTTCTTTCCCATTACTCTTCCTCAGTTCAGTTTAGTCATGTCCAACTCTTTGTGACCCCGTGGTCTGCAGCATGCCAGGCCTCCCTGTCCATCCCCAACTCCCGGAGTCGCTCAAACTCATGTCCATAGAGTCAGTGATGCCATCCAACCATCTCATCCTCTGTCATCTCCTTCTCCTCCCACCTTCAATCATTCCCAGAATCAGGGTCTTTTCAAATGAGTCATTTCTTTGCATCAGGTGGCCATAAGTATTAGAGTTTCAGCTTCAGCATCAGTCCTTCCAATGAATATTCAGGGCTGATTTCCTTTAGGATGGGCTGGTTGGATCTCCTTGCAGTCCAAGGGACTCTCAAGAGTCTTCTCCAACATCACAGTTCAAAAGCATCAATTCTTCCTGGCCCTATATAAAATGAGGGATCTCCTTGGTGGGAGAATAGAATTCCAAACCTGGTTTTTCACATGGATAATTGTTCTAAATCTTAAACTGATAATCATTTAGTCTGGACTTCCCAGGTGGCAACAGTGGTAAAGAGCCAACCTACCATGCAGAAAACATAAGTAAGTGACGTGGGTTTGACCCCTGGGTTGGGAAGATCACCTGGAGGAGGGCATGGGAACCCACTGTAGTATTCTTGCCTAGAGAATCCCATGGACAGAAGAGCCTGGCATGGTCCGTAGGGTCGAAAAGAGTCTGACACAACTGAAGTAACTTAGCACAGCACACACACACTGGCATGATAGTTTCTCTGGTAATGTAATTTTTTCTAAAATAAGTAAGTTTCTGATTTTTATGTTTCCAGTCGTTTCTGTGCGTCAGTATCTATACCCGTTGTTTTTCTAAATATAAGATTTAAACCTATTTCAACTTAATGAAAACCATGACACTATTTGAAACCACACCTTCAAATTTTATCTTTTCTCTGGCTGAATTTTACTGGGGTGTCTATCAAAGCTTTTTAAGATTCTACCCTTTACTATTTGGAATGTAAAAGCAGTCAGCTTTTCCACCTCTGCAAAGACTGAAATTTCTAGACTTTCTGTAATCTCTCATTTATTTTGAAAACTGGTGACTTCTTTCCTGAACTCATATCTTTTTTGTGATACTTTGCCATATGCAACCAGTAGTTTCCATCACTTACTAATCGGTTCTTTCCAATCACTAATCTTACTGCTGTGACTCAATGGCACAAGATAAGTTATGTGATAAAAATAACATTTTTTTATGTGATAAAAAATATTTTTTGTTTTGCCACAGAATACTTTCATCATCATCTTTCTATTTTCCAATCTTTGTTCTTTGCTACTTGCTGTTGAATTTGAAAATCGCTCAGTCATGTCTGACTCTTTGTGACCCCCACCCCTCTCCATGGACTGTAGCCTGCCAGGCTCTTCTGTCCATAGAATTCTCCAGGTAAGAATACTGGAATGTGTAGCCATTTCCCTCTCTAGGGGATCTTCCCAACTCAGGGATCAAACCCAGGTCTCCTGCATTTGCTACTGAACACCAAAGTAAGTGCCACATATTATAGGTTTTAATTATAGTAATACCCTATTTCAAAGTATTCATTTCCACTGTAGTCAGGATCATTAATACTGGATGCTATAATAAATAAGTAGCTTAATGCTATATTTCTTGCTCTCATCATAGTCTTCTATCTGTTAACTAACTTTCCTCCACGTGATGGTTCAGGGATACAGGCTTCTTCCATCTTGGGATGACACCATATAACACATGGCCTCTAGTGAAGGTGGTATTATCCAGTGAAGGTGAAGAGAAGGAGAGAAGTCACACTGGATTTTGAACTCCATTGTTAGAAGTTATTCCCAATATTACTCTTTAAATTCTATTTGCCAGAAGTAGTCACATAGCTCTTCTAAATGCAAAGACTGGAAACCGTGTAGGAACATATGGATATTGCAAACACTAAGACTTTCTGCCACATTTTATTATTTGGCCTCTCTTTCCCTATTCCACCATAATATGAGCTTCATAAGAGCAGGGATTTTGTCCGTCCCCTTCACTTCTGTATCCTTAACACTTAGAAGAATGCCCAGCTCATAGTAAATGGTTATTAAATATTCACTTAGAGAATATGTGAAAAGGAGAATCCAGGGCTTCTTACCATTACTAGTGAGTGAGAAATTGGAAGAAAATAATAAAGGATTCCAAGCAACCAAAATACATACAATGAAATGTATGCAACTATACTATTCACTGAACCTCTTCCCTCTCAAAGCCATTTTAGACAAAGTTTTATTACTCGGCCATAAAAAAGAATACATTTGAGTCAGTTCTAATGAGGTGGATGAACCCAGAGCCTATTATACAGAGTGAAGTAAATCAGAAAGAGAGAAATAAATATCATATACTAACTCACATATATGGAATCTAGAAATTTGCTACTGATGAAATTATTTGCAGGGCAGCAGTGGAGACACAGACATAGAGAACAGACTTATGGACATGGTGGAGGGGGCAGGAATGAGAGGGTGGGATGTACAGAGAGAGTAACACGGAACTTACATTATCATATGTAAAATAGATGGCCAATAGGAATTTGCTGTATGACTCAGGGAACTCAGATTGGGGCTTGGTAACAACCTAGAGGGGTGGGATGGGGAGGGAGGCGGGAGGGATGTTCACATGGGCAGGTACATGGGTAAACCTATGGCTGGTTCATGTTGATGTATGGCAGAAACCAACACAATCTGTGAAGCAATTATCCTTCAATAAAAAAATAAATCAATTTAAAATAAAAAAGAATGTTTATATAGCTATCAATGCCATGCTGCTAAGTCGCTTCAGTTATGTCCGACTCTGTGCGACTCCAGAGACGGCAGCCCACCAGGCTCCCCCGTCCCTGGGATTCTCCAGGCAAGAACACTGGAGTGGGTTGCCATTTCCTTCTCCGATGCATGCAAGCAAGTGAAAAGTGAAAGTGAAGTCGCTCAGTCATGTCCGACTCTGTGCGACCCCATGGACTGCAGCCTACCAGGCTCCTCCATCCATGGGATTTGCCATGCCATACCAGACCATAAACAGGAACTTAAAATGAGATAAGAAAGATTATCAAGAAAAGAAAAGGTGGTAAGTAGAAAAAACATGGGGTTCAAAGGAAAAAGTTACCTTTAAACTACAACAACAATAAAAACTATAGTAGCCTAAGGCTATTCAGTACAGAGGCAAAAACATCTATACCTACATAGGTCCGAAGGGTATCACTGAATCATAGCATAGTAAATAAATCACAGCCACTATGATGACTCAATTTAGTTTGGTATATTAATACTTTCTTTAAAAAGACAAAAACTTTTTTAAAAAGACAGAAAAATTGTAATACATTTAAGAAAGCTTTTTTTTTTTTTTCATTCAAATGGACGTTTTTCAGTCATGCCCTAAATTCCCTAGTTGTAATCAGTCCTTCATTCTTCTATAATGGTTGATAGATAAAATAGGACAGTAATGGCTGTCTCAGATATTTTTGTGCTTAATTTGTTATTTCTTCTATTGGAAGCTCCCACTCCCTGAATGCTACATTGATTAGACTACATTCAGAGTACCAAGTCCATTAGGGGATAGATCCACATTTTGTGAAGTCTGAAGATTACACATTCCAAAGGCTTTTTTAAGAAAAAAACAAAACAAAGCCCACCAATATGAAAGAAGTTTCAAAAAATATTTATTCAGAATAAAAATCACAATAAATTACAAACTAAAAAAGTTACAAGCAACAGACATCACCAAATTCAGAAAAATATCATGTTTTAAATTAATTGCCTAGCATACCTTTACAATACTTTATCCTACATATCTTGACTGTATAGTCTTTTTTTTCTTCATATGAAAATGATTTTGTCACATTTTGTTCTATAGACTTAAAAGATAGCTCAGTCTTTTGACTAGCAGAGTTGATTGAAATTTATTTTTTATTATTGGTAGTTTAGAAGAGTTTCTTTCCAGTCAACAACTCATTGGGAAAGTCACATTCATTTTTAAGACAGTGAACACATTTGGGAAAATCTCTATCAAATTTGTTTAACATATACAGAATAAGATGGGGAAGATTTTTCAATTCTAGTTCTGGATCCATACATTTCAAACATCATCTACTCCATCAACTGCGTGCTTCTGTGCTGGGTCCCAAAGCATCTATTTGCTGATTGGTTTCTGTCCATCCACCTTTGTGTCATAATATCAAGTGACCCAGGTGATGGTAGGCCTTTGAACAGCTGGAATAGATGCTACTGTTACAATGGGTTGTAATACCTATGAACCACATAAACTTATTCCAGTTAATTAACTCAACTTCCCCTTAGCCAGGGGGCTTCCCTGACAGCTCAGTTAGTAAAGAATCCACCTGCAATGCAGGAAACACCGGTTTGATTCCTGTGTGGGGAAGATCTCCTGGAGAAGGGATAGGCTACCCACTCTAGTACTCTTGGACTTCCCTGTGGCTCAGCTGGTAAAGAATCCATCTGCAGTGTGGGAGACCTGGGTTTGATCCCTGGGTTGGGAAGATCCCCTGGAGAAGAGAAAGGCTACCCACTCCAGTATTCTGGCCTGGAGAATTCCAAGGACCAGTCTGTGGGGTTCATAAAGAGTTGGACACGACTGAACGACTTTCACCTTCACTTTTCTGCTTAGCCAGATCCCCAAAATGCTTGTAATCACTTCAGTGCTGTTGGATGCAAGGAAAATTATGACTGAAGGGAAGTTAGAATAAAAAGACAGCAATCTTTTGAGATAAAAATATTTTATATTTGAAACTGACAGAAACATAATAGCAAGTGAACATACTTCTAGGACCCCTCTTGTGCTGGAAGAGGCTCCAAGTTTGTTTCCTGGGATCTGCCTTTGGGTTTAGATTTGAACGCTATGCTTCAGAGGGAGTGCTCAAACCTGAGTACATTCACTGAAAGGAGGTAATGGAGGATGGTGAAGAGTCAGGACACCTTGCCTTATGATAAGCAGCTGTGGCAGCTAGGGGTCATGTAAAAATCTTGGAATAGACAATTCAAGTGGTTTCCGAGTCTGTCTTTAGTCCTTGTAGTTTTGTTGAGGTGAAAGAAGTATTTCAACTCAATATAAGGAATCACTATCTAATGTTAAGCCAATTTCAACACAGAATTGCCCAGCTTGTGAAAAAATGAGCTCAAGAAGAGGCTAAATGAGAACCAGTCAGAAATCCTCTGAAGGGGAGACCCCAGTTTGGGGCTGGTGACAAGGATAGGGAGTGCAGTATGAAAGAAGCTAGCCTTTACACACTTTTGCAAATCTGAGATTTTAGGATGACTTTGCTATTAATTCTATTTGAAGCCTCAGCCTCAGGTTTAATGCCTGACATATAAAGAGTTTTAAAGATAGATGGGACTGCTTTTAAGGTCAAAGAAAAACGTTTTGGCTTTTTTTTTTTAACCTAAGGGCAGCAAGAATGATCCATTTTAGCTCTTTTTATGCTTTTTTGTTTAAAGTTAGATTGTAAGATGGTGGTTAATTAATACAGGAGGTTAAAGGTTGCAGGTATGTGATTGCTGGGCATAGAGCAACTTATACAAAGAGAACATCATGTGGGATCCTTTGGGATCCCTGTTCTTCCAGTAGGTACAAGAATAGGAACTTTTTTCTTTTGTGGTGTACGTGTGGGCTATCAGTTCTTCGGAGGAGTTCTTTGGAGGAGCCCAGAACTCCTCCAAAGAAGGAGGAGTGTGTGTGATGGGTAGATCCAGAGAACAATGAGTCAGGGCTTTTTGTGACCCCTGACAGAACACAACTGAAACTGCCTTGAGGAAATGGGGGGGTGGGGTGGGGGGTGGATTTATTGCTTTCAGGGGTAGAGTTCACTTGGACATATTTGCCTCCTAACTCTTGAAAGATATCATCCCCACCCCCTCAGGTTTCTTTCCTTAAAGTTGACTTGGTCCATATGCATTGGTGGTACTTATATCTACATTTGGTGGCTTATATCCTTCTACATTAGTTATCCTAGTTGGAAGGACTTCTTTTTTCTGAACTGATTCAGCAAAAGTTCCAGATTGAATTCTTGGACCAATATGCCCATTGCAGAACCAATCATTGTGGTCTGGAATATGATGACTGGCCAGTTCTGGGGAGTGAGGGTGGGAGGTGTCAGTATTCTGGAACCACTACAAAGACTCCTGGGCCCTGGGCGGGGGTGGGGGGGGGGGGGGCGGAGGGAAATGAATAGCTGTTATCAGAAAAGGGGAAGAAATGGATAATACTGAAAGTACATACTCAAAAATCCCCCAATAAAGATATCTGTTATTTTGGGAAAAAATGTTTTGGGATTTCCTCCATATGATTGTAGTTTAACTGTAAAAGCGTGCAAATCTTTCCCTTATCTGGATAGATATCATGCATAGGGGATAATAGTCTTAACATTTCCGCATTTTTACCCTTTCCTCTAAGTGGGACTGAGTCAATGAAGACGCTGCAAAAAAAGTAAACAGAAAGCTTAAAGTATCAATACGGTTATTTTTAATTTGAGTGCCCTCTTTAGACAAAGTAGCTGGGAGCGCTTTCATCAATCCATTTTTAATCGTGACCACACCCCGTGTAGGTGACATGAGTATTACCGTTTTGCCCTTGCGGTTGGGGAAATCGAGGCATGACACTCCTGCATTCAGCCTTCCGGGGGCATTTCGGAAGAGTCCAGCCTGCCTGATATCAGAGGGTCTCCTTCTTCCTCTGCTGCGCCTCTCGGAACCCTCATGTCCTTCGGCGTCGCAGAAGGAGAGCAGCTCAGGCTCCGCGGCAGCCTCGGGATTCGTCTTTCTCCGGGCGGCACCGGCCCCGCTCTCCCGCATCTTCCCCGGGAACGTCCAGCTGGACAAGGTCTGGAGTCTCTCCCGTCCTCTCCCCTCACCCCTCCCGCTGCCCTCCCTCTGGTCCACGACGTGCAGGAAGCCCCCAGCCCAGCGCCCTGCAGGGAGGTGCGGGCACATGTCGCCTAGGCGTCCAGCGGGAGGGGCGCCGGCGCCGCCGGAGGTGAGCGGCCCGCACCCTTCGCCCCCGAGGGCCAGGGCGCCGGGGCAGGGAAGGGCACCGGGCACGCAGGGCCCGAGGAAGGTGGCGGCACGAGGGAGGCTGGGCGAGCCCGCCGGGAGCGGTGAGAGGGGGCCACGCGGGCGGGCCGGCGCGCGGCTCGCGGGCGACGCCTGGAGAGCGAGCGGCGGGGAGCCGGGAGCTGCTGGGCCGCTCGGGGACGCGCCGCGCCCGGGCCGTGGAGCTCGGCGGTGAACCTCCCCGGGATGCCCGGACCCCCGGGTGCCCTCCCGAGCGCGGGCGGAAGACATGGCTTCGCGCGTCCCCGCCGCCGCTGACTCGACAGAATCGGCGGGCCGCGCGAGGGGCGCGGCGTAACCCGGGGGTGGGCGGTGGCGCGGAGCCGCCCGGGGAGCTCGGGGCGTCGTTGGGAGCGAAGGAGGATGCCAACACAAAGGCAAGCCGAGACCCAGCCCGCTGCGGAGGGCGGCGGGAAGAGCCACTGAGGGGCGCACCGGGCGCGCTCGGCTCCGCGCTGCGTCTCTCGTCCCTGCCTCGGGTTGCCGGGTCGGAGACGGCCGCGCAGGGTCCTTCGGTCCCGTGGCAGCGGCCGCCGCAGCCGAGAGCTGCATGCGACGCGCGGCGGCGCCCGCGGCCGCCTGCTTTTCCCGCGGCGCGCGCGGACCGGCCGGAGGGCGCTGGGGCCGCGGGTCCGGGCATCTGCCGGGGCGCCTAGCCGCCCGGCGGCCCCATCCCCACCCGCAGCCGGCAGCGGCAGGCGCGGAGCTCCAGGTGAGTGCACGGCCCTCGCCCGGCCTTTGCTCCGCAAGCCGGACGACGGGAGGTGGCTTTGTTTTCCTCCCTTGCGCCCCGGCGCGGTCATTCATTTGACATTTCGGCTTCCGCTGCCCCGAGACGCGGGTGAGAGGCACCGGGACGTGTTTCAAGGTTTGATTCTCCGGGGAGCTGAGACTTTTGGGTCTATCTGAGCATCTCTTGAGGGAGCAGAGGCTTCATTTCCTTTTGGTTTGGAATGTGTTGTGAACATCCTCTGCCGCGGCTTGGGGCCTGGAGGAAACTGGGGCTGCAGATTTAGACGTAGACGTTTTGGAGGACGTGCAACTGCAGAGGTCTGGCTTTTCCATGCCTTGTGTTTTTCTCTATTAGCAGAGCTCAGGTGTTTTCCCTTGGTTATCATTATTAGGAACATCTTTACAGGCACATTTGTTTCTTTTAGAGTTGGAAGTCTTTGGAGACAATACAGAGCTCACAGTTACAGGGGATCAAGCGCTGTTGAACTTGGAGAAGGCAGGCATTGTCAACCGTTGTAGGTAGAGGATAGAGGTGGACCTTAGGCAAACTTCTCTGGGGGCCCTTACCCTTCCCAGTACGATTTCTGCTTTCACTGTCTTGGAGTCAAGCAAACTGAACTCTCATTGCACGTATACCTTTGTCAAAGTGTGAAACTTGTCTTTTTTTTTTTTTTAATAGTTTTCTATAGTTTGTAATTTGGAAGAAAAAGATTTAAACGTAATTAGTAGAGTGAACCCGGTGAAATTTCATGTTTTCGTATTGTCTCATAAGTATGATTTTCATTTTACTATTTCTCCTATTCCCTCAAGGGCTCATTTCTTCTGTTGCCTAGAGAGAGCTCCACCGCACCCCTCCCCCCGCCCCCAACAGATGGCTGTATGTTCTGAGAGGTTATCTTCAAAATGACACTCACATTACCTATAAACAAGAAAGGATCAGTTGTTAGGCTTATCCTTGGAGTTATTAAAGCAAGAACCCTAATCTGGATGGGGATGCTATTGATGGTGTGAAAATCTGGAGTTTGCTAATCTGTTTGGGCCTCAGAAGATTCCTGCAGGGATTGTTTATACAGTGTGGGAGACAGATGGCATTCCCAGCAGACAAGAGAAGCCCAGCATAAAGAGTCATTGTATTCTTAAAAAATTATCCACTTCCCTGTTGGGAGATGGGGTACAGTGGGGAAGACATAGTTTTCATCTCCCAAAGAAGACATTATAACCGTATCATCCAGCAGCTTGACTAGTGAGTTTCTTTTTTTGAACATTTAAAAAGTCATTACTGAGCTGTTTGTTTTGATTATTCCTTTGGCACATTTTGGCCTCAATTTTTGTTATGTGAAGCAGTTTAAACAGTTATATTAACAAAAATGTCTTTGAATTTAAGATTATTGTACTGCTGGGAAAAACAGTAGTTCTTGAGTACAAATGGCCGCTTGGACTTATAGTGTCCCCTACCTGGAAGGACTTTAGTCCAACCTGCATGAATTCAAAAGGAATTTCTTCTACTACCTCCATGACAGGTGGTTTCCTGACTGCCAGTGTTTGTCCCCAGATTCTCAGCTGTGGGTAGTACTCTACTTTTATAAGACTTAACAGCCTAAGACTGTTGGGTCATCAGTCTTTTGCTCAGTCCCCTACACTTAGCAAAAGCCTAAGATTTTTGCTTTAGCAGTGTGCTCTATCACAGCATTGAACAACCTTGGGCAGTGAATCTTTCTGAGTGACTGTGGAGTCTGTGAAGAAGTTAAAGTCATTCTGAACATTTGTGATAAGCCATCTGGAGCATCTCTGCTCCTACCATCATTATAGATTCTTTATGGGCTATAGATTCCAGCTAGATTGCAAAATTGGTCTGCCCTTTGTATGCATGTGAGGGAAAATATTCCAATAAATTCACAGTCACTAGCTACAGGACTAAATTTTATGAAGAACATGAGTAATGTTTGACCCTTTGAAACAGGAAGTATGGGGTAAAAGTAAGCATTGGCTCTGTTTAGCCTGGAAACTGTGATCTTGGGGAAAAAATATATTTCCTTACTTTTTTCCAAATCCTTCTGCACCACTGATTTCAGCAAAAGGCAAAGGAACTAAGCTTGTTACCTGTAGCTGAGGACAGATACCCTAGCTATTTCTTCTGGATGAATGTGTGTTGCTGGAGAGGTGGCTTTTGGGCTCTGTCCAGTTTCAGCATGTGCCTTGGCATCAAAAAAGGGTCTAACATTCAAATTCGGATTGTTAAATGTGCGGTTGGTATCTGTGTACCTTCTCAGTAGGTTGCTTCCTCTCTTGTGAAGTGTTCCTTTATGAGAAATCCAAGGTACCAGGCCTGGGGTTTGCTGGGCACCTGGCCTGCATCCACATTCTTGTATGTTACTGCCTCCTTTCCTGAATAAAAATGGAACCAGTTTTACACAAATAGGGAATGCAGGGTGGAGTGAAAACCTTTCCAGCTCCATTGTGGAAAGGCAGGCCTGGCCTGAAAGAGAGAGGACTGCATTTGAAGTATATTTGGTTGACACAGCAGAGGCAGAATTGCTTCCTTACACACAGGATGGCCTTTCTGTGGGAAAATGAATGAGAGATTAGAAGTGTGACCACACCTTCTCAGTTGGTTTATTCCTATTGCCCTATCTGAATCATCAAATGCATCCCCTTTCACATTTAAAAGTGCCCTGGTTTGGATGATAAATTGTATGGTCACCCTGGATTTTCAGGAATCTTCACTATTTTCTTCACCACCCTCTTCTGACTTCAGATTTTGAGTCTGGCTTTATTTCAGTCTTTAATTTGTTAAACGCAAAGATAAAAAAAGTAAAAAAAATTAAACCAAAAAAATGCTTAAAGAAAAAAAAGAAATAATAAAGAAGATGAAAGAATGAGGTATTTGGTTGCTTGTCATCTATTTACACATACAAGAAATAAAAGTTTTATGGTTGAGGTATTAAGTCTGTACTTTGGCTCTAAGCCCATGATATTGTCTTCGAGCACAATGAGAATTAACACCTGTTTACCTAGGGCTGACACGATTTGCGACAACTCCTATGATTCAGGACAGCAGCTTCAACAAAACCTGTTAGCAGACCTAATGGCTGCATGGCTTTTGCAGATTGGAATGCAAGTTTCAAGGGCGTCCCAGGTGGCTGTAGTGGTGAAGAACCCGCCTGCCAATGCAAGAGACTTAAGAGACTTGGCTTCTATCCCCGAGTTGGGAAGATCCCCTGGAGGGGGGCATAGCAACCTATTCTACTTGCCTAGAGAATCCCATGGATAGAGGAGCTTGGTGGGCTACAGTCTATAGGATCACAAAGAGTTGGCATGACTGAAATGACTTAGCACGTATGCAAATTTCAAGATCTGGTGTTTGGTCATGTTCTTGGAATTCACTGAGAGACCAAACACATGTGTTGTTGTGAAGGCTTGACTCCACATTCTCCTAGTTTCCAAGCCCTCTGGGCCACGAGGATAATAGAAGAGCCTTTGTTTTCTGCCCTCTCTTCTGACAAGAGTCTTGGGTTTGGGTCTCAGCTTTTCAGACAAAGGGCTTGCAGAGAAGAATGTGGTGTGCCCTCTCACCACATGAACATTCTCACAGGACTGGAGATTGTGCAGGTGACCTGACGGGGCTTTGAGTTTGAACACTAGATATATGGAGCTTGTGGCGTGTAATTTTACAATAATGGCTGTGCTTCTTTGCTAAAGAATTGCCTGTTTGAAAGAGTTCGTGTGCAGTGCTGGCCAGTAGGTGTTACAAATAATTATGGCTGTCACTTTTTCCACACCCACTCCATTGAAATCCTCAAAAGCTTGGTCAGCATGCTTGAATAAGAAGAAATGTATGTATCTTCTTTATAAGTGGGATGACTGAATAGTTATTTTTGTTCAGACAAGGACACTCTTGAGAGTAAAGTGAAAAGTGAAGTCGCCCAGTTTTGCTGACTCTTTGCAACCCCATGGACTGTAACCTGCCAGATTCCTCCGTCCATGGGATTTTCCAGGCAAGAATACTAGAGTGGGTTGCCATTTCCTTCTCCAGGGGATCTTCCCAACCCAGGGATTGAACCTGGGTCTCCCGCACTGCAGGCAGACTCTTTACCGTCTGAGCTACCAAGGAAGCCCCTTGAGAGTAAAAAGAGGTCCTAACTGGAAGCGGCACCATATCAAACAGTTTATACTGTTGTGTCAGGAAAGTTATGTTGGATGATTGTCTTAACTATTACCTAAGTCATTAGCTTTTCTATGAAGAATACCCATATGATAGAAGAATGTCCTTAACTTCTAGATTTGTTCAACATATGTTTAATGTGTGCATTTGTATATGTATATGTGTATATACACAGACATTGCTCATATATTTATAGATATGTGTATTATGGGATTGAAATTAACTGCTTAAGAATACCTAGTCATTTGGAAAATTGTGACTTTCATCGTTTCTTTCATAGATTGACTTTTAAACTAAAAAAAAGAAGTCCAGCCTCTCCAGACTTTAAGTCATCTTCTGATCTTGTGCAGTTCTCTTGCTTAAATCATTTGATGGTTCTCCATTTTCTGTTTAATTCTCAGGTAAGAGCCACAGACAGATTGGTGGCTAGAGAGGAAAAGCAATGAAAAAATTTTACTTACTCCCTCATTCATTTATTCATTCAACTATTAATACTATTTATTGAGCACCTTACCTTCCATGAATCTAGATGCTGAATGGATAAAACAAAGATCCCTGCCCTTATAAAGTTTTCATTTTATTGAGAGTGAAGAGGTGGGAGTGGGAGATGCACAATAAGCCAAATAAATAAGTGAATTATATAGCATTGTAGAAGGAGGTAATACTTTGGAAGAAAGTAGAATAGATAAATTAGTTGAGTAGCCTTCATGAAGAAACCTTCAGCAAAGACTTAAAGGAAGTGAAAGAAGTTGCTCACACAGATACCAGAGGGGAGTGTTTCAGGCAGAGAGAACAGTCAGTGTGAAGGAGTGAAGGTGAGAATATGTTTGGATGAGTTCAAAGATTAGTGAGAAAACCAACACAAGAGGGTGGAGTGATGGGGGGGACATGGAAATGTGAATCAGAAAGATGATGTAGGGGTAGCAGAGCATGTAGCAAAAAGGTATTCTGCTATTAATTGTGTTTGTGCTCTGAAGACTACAGTGGTCAATATCACTTGCATTTCATACATGGTGCACTTCATCTTAGTTATTATACTTTTTATGTCATTTGCTCATTGTTTACTTGTTAAAATAGCATAGTTTATTGTTGCTGGTCTTAAGTTTTATCTCCATTGTGCAAAAATAGATCAGAGGCTCAAAAGTGGTTCATTGCAGTGTGAAAATAGTGATGAAAACAGTAATGAAAATGCTACAGTTCAAAATGTCACAAACATACTTAGAGAACTAAATCCCATGTGAAATATAAAATGTGAATCTGTATGTGTAAAAACAAGGGAGTTTGTGAGAGTAATGATTTCAAAACAGTAGCTGAAATGGAACATTATAAAAAAAGCAAAAGGAAATAAGATGATGACTATTTCAAAAGTGCTTTTTATTGGGTTTGCCATCCATTTGCTCCTAGTCTTTAGTCATCGCCTGTTGTGAAACTTTTTCTGTGAAGCCATGGATGTTTTGGTGTCATTTTCAAACAAAGCACAGTGGCTTCTCTGTTATACCATTCAAGTTTCCCAGGACAAGAACTCAATGATATTTTCCATTACAAAATTAATGTGTTAAACTTCTAACAGTAGGAAAGAGATGAAAACTTTAGTAGCATCATTAAGTGATCCTTGTAACAAAAGTAAGTATAAGTCATTTTATTGAAGAGACACTTGGAAAATCAGTTGTAAAGTTAAAGACAAACATTATCTGCAGAAAGAAACCAGAAGTTATTGTCAGAATTCCTTTGTCAAATGACACAGTTGGCTGTTGCCTATTATCAGTGGAGTAGAGTGTGGAAGAGTGATTACTATCATGTACACACTAGCAGATATTTCACTTTATGGTTGGATGAAACCACCGATGTCATGCAGAGAATGAATCAGCTTTTGGCATTTGTTCAGGGAGGAGCACTTGGTGATGCTTTGTTCATTTATCACTGAAAACTCGTGGTATAGAAGAAGAGATTTTTCTTTTGGTTAACCATTATATATGAGACAGGAAAAGTCCTCAGGAAGCAGAACTGACAGAGCATTAGGTTCATGTATAGATAAGAAGGTTGTGACTTCATGAAGAAAAGAAGTTGTGCCTAGAAGCCAACCTACATGTTCTTCCATTCACAGTGAAGATGTAGCACCTTCTGATCTTGAGGAACTACTGAAAGAAAGTGAAAACTGGATAAATTACGGCCCATGTGTATCTGTGTGTGCTGTGCAAAGTGATGGACAAGGAGTGTAAAGCTGCTTCTCTGTACTAATGTACTCTGGCTGTTTAGGGGAAAGGTGCTCATAAGGTATTTTACCTGTGCTGTAAGATATCTGCAGAGCAAGAAAGATGTTTCTTTACGACATCACACTTAGAAATGATTTCTCTTATATCAAGTGTCAAGCCTCAGTACTATACTCTGCCCACATGGAACCATGTCAGGGACAGGGAGAAAAGGGAGAATTGCTAACAAAACAGTCTGCTACAATCATAGGGACTAAGACATTTTTTTAATTAGAAAGAGTTAGAGGTCCACATTGGCTATAAAGAGTTAAGAAAGTAGTATTTTCAGTAATGGGCAGTCCTTTAAATCAGAAGCATATTATCTTTCGGTGACCTATTGGAAGAATAAGAGCACAAAGAAATAGAACTTAGATCCAATAAAGTTGATGGGGTGAGAATACAAGTGTATATGTATATAACGTTTGAGAGCATGTAGAGAACCACAGTGGGAGGAACCCAGGCTTTAAGGATTTTGTTAAGATGCTGGATGGCCGGGAGGGCAGGTAAAGGAGGTGGAGAAGTCTGACAATTGGACTTGACCTTTCTTATACTTTTGCCTTAGGCTTGCCTTCATTTCAGACAGATGGACTTGGTACTTGACTTTGTTTTTAGAACAGGATTTGTATTGCCCCTGATGTAACCTAGAAAAAAAATTAATGTTCTCCAGTGTTCTAGGATTCTTTGCATAGTACTCCCCTCATTTCTCCCCTCCTCCCTCCCTGCCTCTTCCCAACCCTCCTGTCGTCTTCCCTCTCTTCTCCTCTACCTCTGTCTCTTTTGTTCTTTCCCCCTTTAAGCTGTTGAGTTGGCATCTTGAAACTAGGAGATGCTCTGAGGGCTTATGTTCTTTACATGTCTTGGGCAGATATGTGTGCTGTCTAGGGCAAGAGGGATCAGGGCTCTAGGGCAGTTCTATTCCTTGTTCAGCTAACCCACTCTAATATGGAATATCCAGTTATAGCACACACTTAAATTTGAACCCTCTTCCTTAAGTAAACATCTGTTTCCCAGGGAGTTCCCTGATGGCCTAGTGGTTAGGGTTCCAGGCTTTCACTGCCTTGGCTGGAATTCAGTCCCTGGTTGGGGAACTGAGATCCTGTAAGCCTTGTGGCAAGGCCAAAAAAAAAAAAAAAGCGATTCTTTTCTTTATTTATTTGGATTTTAATAAAGATGGAGTCATTGTCTTTTGTCTGATAACTCTTCTATAGTGATGGCCATTATTTCATTCTAGGACAGAAGTCATTCATGCATTATTCATTGAATAAACATTGAGAGCCTTATATGTACCAGGCTGTCTTCTGAGGGATAGGTTAAAAGAGGTCAATATTCAGACATGGCCCTGACCAGATAAGACAGAGAATCGAGTTAGGAAATAGGCAAGAGCAACAGAGATATGAATAAACAAGGGACTATGTAATTGCAAAGCAAATGTGGCAGACATTGTAAAGGTAAATATTTTTACCTTAGGGTGGTGGTATTTGGGCTACTTTTATGTTAACTTCTGAACTTTACGGTCTTCTGAATGTATTTTTGAAATATTTTGTAAGTAGAAAATGGAAAAAAAAAAAAAAAACATAGTTGGAAGTGTCTTAAGTGCTTTGTAGAGGAGGAGCTGGCTAGAGAAGGAAGTGTAAGTGAGACTTCTTTTCCATGGGGTGGGCAGGCAAGACCTGGAGTGTAATTCATCACTTGTCTATGTGAGAGGGATGAGGATAATTTGGACAGGGTTCAGAGAAGAGTTGTACAGATGATTGACTGATCAACGGCTGAGTTGAAAATAAGACCTACGAGAGACGTCTCAAAGAACCAGGGATGTAGAACAGCCGTGGAATTTAATCCGATGCCATGACTTAGGATCTCTTTTTCTTAAATGTATACACCATCCACTTCTACACATCCACATTCTCTTCACTCATTTCTCTTGTTCAACATCAGGCAAGGGCCATGGTGCAGGTTAGAATTACGTGTTAGAGGAAAACTGGGGTTTTGTTCTCTAGTTGAGGAAAAATTGGAAAGGACCTGAAAGGCAAATGAGTTCAACCTTCTTCTGAAGAGGTATCTCTTTAATGTTGTTAATAGGTGGTCATCAAGTTCTTACAGACCGTTTTCATACTTGCTCCACCTAGGATGGGGTGGTGGCGGGTGGGGCACTCTCGTCTGCTTCAGTTAGGCAGGTCTTCTTTCCGTTCCATACATGCCCTGGCTCATCTCCACCTCCGTACTTTTACCACAGGAAGTACTTCCCATCTGGAACACCCACCAATTCTACCTGCTTTTCTGTGTGTCATTAAAAAATTGTGTTTTGCATCATTTCTTCCTCCCCTCCTGCCGTCTTACCCTTATGAAGAATATGGCATTTCTAGAAGTAAATGCAGCTTCCTTTGTTGTGATTGGGAGTAAGACTGGGGGTAGAGTGAGTATCCTACTCTGGGAGGGGATTGGGGACAGTGTGTTTACTATCTTCCCCCTAGAGGCTGATATGCCCCACTCTTGGGAATCACTATCTTATAGCAATAAAGATCTTAATCATCTGCTGTAACAACTTACTTTGTTTTCTATTAGTGTTTTTGCCAACTAGATTTAAGTACTTTGAAGATATGAGAACTTGGCTGATACCTCTGTATAGTGCCCAGTATTGATCATGAAGTGAATACATATGTGATAATCAATGGCTAATGGCTGAAGAGACCATGTGTTTTTTTTCATGAACCATTATGGAAACCTGTCATTTATATAAATCAGATATTAAATTGGTACAGACACTAAAAGATGAACATTTTTGTAGTTCTAAAATGGCAGAAAGTCAAGTCTTGGAGGTCGGTTCATTGAGATAATTCCCATCTCAGAAAACTCCTCTTCCTTTGTAAGCCTTCTAACTCCTTGCCATTCAGAGTGTAGGCTACAGACTACACTGGTGCAGTGACATCAGCTCACCCGGAAGCCAGGCCTACTGAGTCAGAATCTTCATTTTAACAAGGTCTTCAGATGTGTTCTGTACACAGTAAAGTTTGAGAAGCATTTTATTTTTAACACAAACTTCAGAAATTTAAGAGGAGCGTTTATCTTCAGAGAGATGTGAGTCTGGAAACGACGATTTCATTGGTCTGTGGATGAGATCCTCAGTGTTTTCTGTTGTGTGGCTTGGAATTACACTGCTTCTTGCCAGGCCAGAAAATGCCTCTGCAGGAATGCTCCAGGGTAATTTAAGTATGAGACTGGTTCTTAGATGTTAGATGTGACGGTGATTACAGGAACTTTAAGCATTTTGGAGTGAGAAACTCAAGAGAGTTTGGCAAAGGTAGAGAAACATGGGCATGAAACCTGAAACCAAAGGTAAGGAAAGAGGTCTTCCCTTTATGATTAGAAGCAACTTCTAACTCTCTGGACTTCAGTTCTATTCTCCCCCTCCCACTGCTTCAGAGCCAGGTGGTCACAAATGAAATGGCTTAAACTGCTGTGCATGGAAACCTGGTGGAATGGAGAGGCATTCTTCATCAGAGGAGAAGGAGGTGTCACTACTCAGCTTACCCAGTTGTTGCCACGTGGGAATTTGTGTTCAGCAAATAGAGCTAAAAATCTAAGTTTGTATATACAAAACCTCTTTGACTGTAATATGTTGGTAATTAAAATGTTTTTAGAACAGCTCAGGCCAAACAAAATTCATATGCTGCCTGCATCTGTTTTGTAACCCCTCTTCTAGAGCAACAAAACATATGTGGTGATGTGAATATCTGACCTTTTTAGTTTAGGACACCAAACATGGGTAGAGGCATTTTGGTTCTAGTAAGGACCACTTTGGATCTTTACTAAGTAAAAGAAATAAAAAGACATAAAGAAGGGAGTTGTACTTGCTTTGATGACTTGGTTTATCAATAAAATACAGGTCTGAAGAACCTCAGTAACTAATGGTGTTTGGAGGAAAGTGATGCAAGTTATGACCAACCTAGACAGCATACTAAAAAATAGAGATATTACTTTGCTAACAAAGGTCAAGCCTATGATTTTTCTAGTAGTCATGTGTGGCTGTGAGAGTTGGACTATAAAGAAAGCTGAGCACCGAAAAATTGATGCTTTTGAACCGTGATGTTGGAGAAGACTCTTGAGAGTCCCCTGGATTGCAAGGAGATCTAACCAGTCCATCCTAAAGGAAATCAGTCCTGAATATTCATTGGAAGGACTGATGTTGAAGCTAAAACTCCAATACTTTGGCCACCTGATGCGAAGAGCTGACTCATTGGAAAAGACCCTGATGCTGGGAAAGATTGAAGGTGGGAGGAGAAGGGGACGACAGAGGCTGAGACGGTTAGGATGGCATCACCAACTCAATGGACATGAATTTGAGCAAGCTCTGGGAGTTGGTGATGGACAGGGAGGCCTGGCGTGCTGCAGTCCATGGGGTTGCAAAGAGTCGGACACGAGTGAGCGACTGAACTGAACTGATGCCTAAAGGCATATAACTTAGGTTCTATAAAATCTGAAGGAAAAGTGAGCATGGGATTTGGACAATGGTGAAGAAATGAAGTCATGGAAATTTCTTGACACCCCCAACCTAGGACCACACAGTGCAAAAGAGCTGGGAGACTGGACCATAATTTGGAACTTATTGTGCTGGAGAGAAGTGTGACTGGAGATAGAATTAGAGTTAATTTATCTTTAATATTTGGTTGTTGAATTTGGGTGGTGGCTAATATTTAAAGTTTGCTGGAATTGAATTTTCAAATAAAGTTCATAATGTTAAAATTAGCATTTTATATATTTTGACAGTAAAAATTGGTGTAAGAATCAATATTCTTTCAAAGATGTATTAATTATGTTTCTTGTTAAAAATTAAATTTCTTAAGGATTAGTAGGGTTTGTTATTTATCTATACATTATTATCATCCTTACATTTAGTACAGTCTAGGTCAATGATCTGTAATGATTATGAGACAAAATATGGTTTATTTTCTGCCTTGGAGAGTCATTCTGGAGGTATTCATTTTCCTCACTGATTAAAAAAAATAATGGCTTTGTTTGAGATACAATTCACATACCATGAAATCTGTCATTTTAAATTGTACCATGTAGTGGGTTTTAGTATATTTACAAAGTTGTGCAATCAATACCGCCCTGTAATATCAGAACCTGTTACCCTCAGAAGAAGACAAGTATCCTTAGCAGTCTCTCCTCATCTCACCTCTCTCCAGGCCCTGGCAACCATCTCTCCAGTTTCCATCTGTTTAGATTTGCCTCTTGTAGACATTTCATAAAAGTAGAATTATATAATACGTAGCCTTTTGAGACTAGCATCTTTAACATAGCACAATGTTTTCAAAGTTTATCCATATTGTAGCATGTGTTAGCATGCTTTTCTTATATATAGCCAAAAAAATTGTGTTGTATGGATATACCACATTTTGTTTATCCATTTATCAGTTGATGGGTATTTGAGATGTTTTGGCTATTATGAATAATTCTGCTATGAACGTTTGTGTAAAAGTTTTTGTGAGGATTGTTGTTGTTGTTGTTCAGTCGTTCAGTTATGTCTGACTCTTTGTGACTCCACGGACTGCAGTATGCCAGGCTTTGCTGTCCTTCGCTATTTCCTGGAGTTTGCTCAAATCCATATCCATTGAGTTTATGATGCCATTCCAACCATCTCATCTTCTGCTGTCCCCTTCTCCTCTAACCTTCAGGCTTTCCCAGCATCAGTGTCTTTTCCAATAAGTTGGCTCTTTGTATCAGGTGGCCAAAATATTGGAGCTTCAGTTTTAGCATAGTCCTTCCAATGAATATTCAGAATTGCTTTCCTTTCAGATTGACTGGTTTGATCTCCTTGTAGTCCAAGGGACTCTTAAAAGTTTTCTCCAACACCACAGTTCAAAAGCAAGTTCTTTGATGCTCAGCCTTGTTTCTGGTCCAGCTCTCACATAAATACATGACCACTGGAAAAACCACAGCTTTGACTAGATGGACTTTGTTGGCAAAGTAATGTCTCTGCTTTTTAATGTGCTGTCTAGATTTGTCATAGCTTTTCTTTCAAGGAGTAAGTGTCTTTTAATTTTATGGCTGCAGTCACCATCTGCAGTGATTTTGGAGCCCAAGAAAATAAATGTTTCCATATTTTCTGCATCTATTGGCCATGCATTGGTGGGACCAGATGCCATGATCTTAGTTTTTTGAATGTTGAATTTTAAGCCAGCTTTTTGACTCTCCTCTTTCACCCTCATCAAGAAGCTCTTTAGTTCCTCTTTGCTTTCTACCTTTAGGGTGGTGTCATCTGCATATTGAGGTTATTGACATTTCTCCCGGCAATCTTGATTCCAGCCTGTGCTTCATCCAGCCCAGCATTTCTCATGATATACTCTGCGTATCAGTTAAATAAGCAAGGGTGACAATATACAGCCTTGATGTATATTGTGTGGATATATGTTTTCAATTCTCTTGAGTATATACCTTGGAGTGGAATTACTGGGTCATATGGTAACTCTATATGTTTATCATTTTAGGATCTGCCAAACAGTTTTCCAAAGTGAATGTACCATTTTACGTTTTAAGCAGCAATGTCTGAGGGTTCCAGTTTCTCTATATCATCACCAACACTTATGATTGTTTTTTTAATTTAGCCACTCTGGTGGGTATGAAATGGTATTTCATTGTGGTTTTGATTTGCTTTTCTCTATGACTCATGATGTTGAACATCTTTTTGTGTGATTTTTGGCCATTTGAGTATATTCCTTGGAGAAGGA
The DNA here is from genome assembly GCF_003369695.1 of Bos indicus x Bos taurus. NCBI lineage: Eukaryota > Metazoa > Chordata > Mammalia > Artiodactyla > Bovidae > Bos > Bos indicus x Bos taurus. Next base: position 85,075,847 of record NC_040077.1, on the reverse strand, counting down.
TCTATTCACATCCTTTGTAATTTTATAATAAAATAAGGTTATTTATTTGTAAATTTTTGTGTTGTAAATTTTTTTTTTTTTTTTACATTTTGGATTCTAGAGCCTAATGAGATGTATGACTTGAAAAATTTTTTCTATTCTGTGGATTGCCTTTTTACTCTTTTGATAGTGTCATTTGAAGCACAAAACTATGTAATTTTGATAAAGCTCAATTATCTTTTCTTTTTCTTTCTTTTTATTTTGGTACATGTCTGTCCTTGTTGATCTCCTAATTGTTCTATCCAGTATGGAAAATGGAGTATTGCCATCTTCAACTATTGTTGTTAAATTGTTTATTTCTCCCTTCAGCTCTCTCAGTTTCTGCCTATGTATTTTGTAGCCCCTTATAACATATATGTTTATAATCTTTCTATATGTCCTCCTTTTGAATTGACTTACTTATCATTATAAAATATTATTTCTCTCTGGTTACCATTTTTGTCTTAGAGTCTGTTTTGCTGTTATCAACATTGTCACAGTAATTCTTGTTTAAGTTATGTTTCCATGATATATCTTTTTTTCATCCTTTTACTTTTACCTACTTGTGTTTTTGAATCTAAATTTTAAAACAGCATATAGTTGAATCATTTAAAATTTTTTTGTGCTAATTTCTGCCTTTTGTAAGTGTTTAACTAGAATGTTTGACTTGAGTGTTTATTTACATTTAACGTAACTGCTGTTTATCAGATGGATATATTCACTTTGTTTGCTATTGGTTTTCTCTGTGTCTTAGGTCTTTTTTGTTCCTCAAGTCCTCTGTTACCTGTGTATATTAAATATGTGTGTTTTCTAGTGTACCATTTAAATCTTCTTGTTGCTTTCTGGAGAATTTTCATAGGCTTTTATTCTGTCATTCCTGATGATATTGTTGATTATTTTTGAATTATTTTCTTAGTTGTTGCCTGGGGTTTACAGTGAAAGTCTTAATTTAAACAATTTGATTAATTTAAAACAAGTTGATCAACTTAATTTCCAAAGTATACGAAAGCTTTACTTCAGTATGGGTTAATTCCTTGCTTTATACGTTGTAAGCCCATCATTACCACTTCTATAATTATTGTTTTATGCAGTTGTTTTTAAATAGAAAAGGATTATAAAAAATGCATTCATTTTGTATTTTGCATTTAACTATGTAGTTAGCTTTACCAGTTCTCTTTGTGTCTTCAGGTGGATTTGATTTAATATTGAGTGATTTTTCATTTCAGCCTAAGAGCTCCCTTTAGTATTTCTTATAGGACATATTTGATAGTGACAGATTCTTTCTGGTTTTGCTTGTCTTAATTTTTGAAGGATAATTATGTGGGCTATAGAAGTCTTGGCTAACTTTAGAAAAATTCACTGCTTTGAATGTGTTATTCTAATGCCCTATATGTTATTCTAATGCCCTCTGGCCTTCATAGTGTTTGATGAGAAGTCAACTGTTAATCTAATTGAGAACTCTTTGCTTGTGATGAGACTTTTTTTCTGCCTGTCCTCAGATTTCTCTGTCTTTTAACATTTGACTATGATGTGTCTTGATGTGGATTCTTTTTAGTTATCCTACTTGAGTTTATTGAGCTTCTTGGATGTATAAATTAATGTTTGCATCAAATCTGGGAAGTCTTTGGCCATTGTTTCTTCAGATATTCTTTCTGTTTCTTTCCTTCCCTTCTGGAATTCCCAGAATGCATGGATTGATACAGTATCTGAAGTTTCACAGGCCTCTGAAGTTCTGTTAGTTTTTTTTCACTCTTTTTCTGTTCCTAAATCTGGATAATCTTAATAAACATATCTTGAAGGTCACTGATTCGTTCTTCTCCCAATTAAAATCTGCTGTTGAACCCCTCTAGTGAATTTTCCAGTTCCAGTATTGTACTTTTAAACACCAGAATTTTAATCTAGTTCTTTTTAAAAATAATTTTTATCTCTATATTGATATTCTTTGTTTGATGAAACATTGTTTTAAAATTATCCTTTAATTCTTTATATATGGTTCCCTTTAATTATTTGAACATAGTTTTAGTAATTTAAAATCATTGTTTAGGATGTCCCAAATCTGGGCTTCTTAGGGACATAATTTTTTTTAACTGCTTTATTTCCTGTGTATTGACCATGCTTTTCTGTTTACTTGTGTATGTTTTCAGTTTTTGTTGAAAAATGGGAATTTCGAATAATATCACATGACAACACTGAAAATAAAATTTTCCTCCCTCTCCAAGATTTGGTGTTTTTGCTCTTTGTTGCTGTTATTGGTTTGCTTACTGACATTCCTGAATAAATTCTGTAGTATACATTCTTTGTCACATGTGGCTACTGAAACTTTTGCTTGATTCCCTTAGTGGTTGATTAATGATTAGAAAGATTTTCCTTTAATACCTGAAGCCAATATAAATATCTGTGAGTGTCCAGGAGTCTCTGGCAGAGATGTGGGTCGGTGGTTGCCTGCTGCAGAGTCGGGGCACTGAGAACAGCACTGCATGCCTGGGACATTTTGAAGGAGGTCCCATTATCTTCATTACCCCCACCATAGTTTGGTCTCAGGTCAACAACAGGGAGGGAACACAGCCCCGCCCATCAAAAGAAAATTGGGTTAAAGATTTGCTGAGCATGGCCCCACCCATTAGAACAAGACCCAGTTTCCCCCAGAGTCAGTCTCTCCCATTAGGAAGCTTCTATTAGCCTCTTATCCTTATCCCTTAGAGGGCAGACAGAATGAAAATCATAGTCACAGAAAACTAACCAACATGATCACATGGACCACAGCCTTATCTAACTCAATGAAACTAGGAGCCATGCTGTGTGGCGTCACCCAAGAAGGACGGGTCATGGTGGAGAGTTCTGACAAAACATGGTCCACTGTAGAAGGGAATGGCAAACCACTTCAGTATTCTTGCCTTGAGAACCCCATGAACAGTATGAAAAGGCAAAAGATATGACACTGAAAGATGAACTCCCCAGGTCAGTAGGTGCCCAATATGCTACTGGAGAAATATATCCAGAAAGAATGACAAGACGGAGCCAAAGCAACATCCAGTTGTGGATGTGACTGGTGATGGAAATAAAGTCCAGTGTGGTAAAGAACAATATGGCATAGGAACCTGTAATGTTAGGTCCATGTATCAAGGCAAATTGGAAGTGGTCAAACAGGAGATGGCAAGAGTGAATATCAACATTTTAGGAATCAGTGAACTAAAATGGCCTGGAATGGGCGAATTTAACTCAGATGACTATTACATCTACTACTGTGGGCAAGAATCCCTTAGAAGAAATGGAGTAGCCCTCATAATCAACAAAAGAGTCAGAAATGCAGCACTTGGATACAGTCTCAAAAATGACAGAATGATCTCTGTTCATTTCCAAGGCAAACCTTTCAGTATCACAGTAATCCAAGTCTATGCCCCAACCAGTAATGCTGAAGAAGCTGAAGTTGAGCAGTTCTGAGAAGACCTATAAGACCTACTAGGACTAATGCCCCAAAAGATGTCCCTTTCCTCATAGGGGACTGGAAAGCAAAAGTAGGAAGTCAAGAGTTACCTGGAGTAACAGGCAGGTTTGGCCTTGGAGTATGAAGCAGGGCAAAGGCTAACAGAATTTTTCCAAGAGAATGGCATGGATCATAGCAATGCCCTCTTCCAATGACACAAGAGAAGACTCTACACATGGACATCACCAGATTGTCAATACTGACATCAAATTGATTATTTTCTTTGCAGCCAAAGGTACAGAAGTTCTATATGGTCAGCATAAATAAGACTGGGAGCTGACCATGGCTCAGATCATGAACTCCTTATTGCAAAGTTCAGACTTAAATTGAAGAAAGTACGGAAAACCACTAGACCATCCAGGTATGACTTAAATCAAATCCCTTACAATTATACAGTGGAAGTGACAAATAGATTCACGGGATTAGATCTGATAGACAGAGTGCCTGACGAACTATGGACGGAGGTTCGTGACATTGTACAGGAGATAGGGAGCAAGACCATCCCCAAGAAAAAGAAATGCAAAGAAGCAAAATGGCTGTCTGAGGAGGCCTTACAAATAGCTGTGGAAAGAAGAGAGGCAAAAGGCAAAGGAGAAAAGGAAAAATATACCTATTTGAATGCAGAGTTCCAAAGAATAGCAAGGAGAGATAAAGCCTTCCTCAGTGATCAATGCAAAGAAATAGAGGAAAACAAAAGAATGGGAAAGACTAGAGATCTCTTCAATAAAATTAGAGATTCCAAGGGAACATTTCACGCAAATATAGGCACAATAAAAGACAGAAATGATATGGAGCTAACAGAAGCAAAAGATATTAAGAAGAGGTAGCAAGAAAACACTGAAGAACTATACAAAAAAGATCTTCATGACCCAGATAACCACAATGGTGTGATCACTCACCTGGAGCCAGACATCTTGGAATGCGAAGTCAAGTGGGCCTTAGGAAGCATCATTACAAAGAAAGCTAGTGAAGGTGATGGAATTCCAGTTGAGCTATTTCAAATCCTAAAAGATGATGCTTTGAAAGTGCTACACTCAATATGCCAGAAAATTTGGAAAACTCAGCAGTGGCCACAGGACTGGAAAAGGTCAGTTTACATTCCAGTCCCAAAGAAGCTCAATGCCAAAGAATGTTCAAACTACTGCACAATTGCATTCATATGACAGGTTAGCAAATTAATGCTCAAAATTCTCCAAGCAAGGCTTCAACAGTATGTGAACTGTGAACTTTCAAATGTTCAAGCTGGATTTAGAAAAGGCAGAGGAACCAGAGATCAGAGAGCCAACATCCATTGGACCATCAAAAAAGCAAGAGAGTTCCAGAAAAACATCTATTTCTGCTTTATTGACTCGCCAAAGCCTTTGACTGTGTGGATCACAATAAACTGTGGAAAATTCTGAAAGACATGGGAATACCAGACCACCTTACCTGCCTCCTGAGAAATCTGAATGCAGGTCAAGAAACAACAGTTAGAACTGGACACGGAACAATGGACTAGTTCCACATCAGGAAAGGAGCATGTCAAGGCTGTATATTGTCACCCTGCTCATTTAACTTATATGCAGTGTATATCATGTGAAATGCTGCCCTGGATGAAGCACAAGCTGAAATCAAGATTGCTGGGAGAAATATCAATAACCTCAGGTATGCAGATGACACCACCCCAATGGCAGAAAGTGAGTAAGAACTATAAAGCCTCTTGATGAAAGTGAAAGAGGAGAGTGAAAAAGCTGGCCTAAAACTCAACATTCAGAAAACTAAGATCATGGCATCCAGCCCCATCACTTCATGGCAAATAGATGGGGAAACAATGGAAACAGTGAAAGACTTTATTTTTTTGTGCTCCAAAATCACTGCAGATGGTAACTGCAGCCATGAGACTAAAAGATGCTTGCTCCTTGGGAGGAAAGCTATGATCAACCTAGACAGCATATTAAAAAGCAGGGACATTACTTTTCCAGCAAAGGTCCATCTAGTCAAAGGTATGGTTTTTCCAGTGGTCATGTATGCATATGAGTGTTGGACCATAAAGAAAGCTGAGCACTGAAGAATTGATGCTTTTCAACTGTAGTGTTGGAGAAGACTCTTGAGACTCCCTTGTGCTGCACATAGATCAAACCAGTCAATCCTAAGGGAAATCCATCCTGAACATTCATTGGAAGGACTGATGCTGAAGCTGAAACTCCAGTACTTTGGCCGCCTGATGTGAAGAGCTGACCCATTGGAAAAGACCCTGATGCTGGGAAAGATTGAAGGCAGGAGAAGAAGGGAACGATAGAGGATGAGATTGGATGAGCTTGGATGAGGTTGGATGGCATCACCAACTCAGTGCACATCAGTTTGAGTAAACTGTGGGAGCTGGTGATGGACAGGGAGGTCTGGTGTGCTGCAGTCCATGGCATCGCAGAGTCGGACATGATGAGTGACTGAACTGAACTGAACTGAATAAGTATCTCTGGCTTTGCTAAGAGCTCTATGTGCATGTTGGGGCAACCTTCAGTAAGTAGCCAAGCAGTTGACAACTCTGTCTTAGCCTTCACTTCCTGTATGCACAGAGCCTCAAGATCAGCCAGAGGAGAAAGAATGGGGTCTTTTCAGGTATTTCTTGGCTATGTGTATAGTGCTACACATGAATGTGGCCTTTTCAGTCATAAACAATATGTTGGAGGCTTTCAGATTCTTCTCTGGACATTTCATTCTCCAAATCTCTCTTTTAAGTTTTTAAGCCAGCTTCTTTTTTTGCTCCAGCTGGTATTGCTGCCATAGACATCTGCATTATCAAACAATTGCAGCTATTATTTTCAACAAATGCTGTGGTGCTAGAGTTTTTTCCATTTAGTGAGCTCTGAATTACGTCCAGTAAACACAAGCCCTGGGAATAGGTCTTTTCAACATAACTTCCAGGTCAAATAGTGACAGGTTACTGGCATAGAGCCATTTCACGGGACTCCAAACATAATTTGCCCTCCCCATTGCCTGCTAGAGTACTGTTTTTTGCAGTCACTGTGACTGCAAGGATGCTGATTTTAAAGTATATTGCGATGCTGGGAAGAGAGTGATGGAAATAGGGAAAATGAAAATGCCACTAAGTTCTCTGTTTTTACTGTGACACAACCATTTTTTGTGACTTAATCATTCTCATAGTGTGGTAATCCTATTGTTGATTTCCAGAATTGTGAAAAAATGGAGTTTTACAATTTTTTTTTTGCCAGTGTTCTCATTGTTTTTATGGAGGATTAGGTTTTTGGAGATCCTTACTTAGCCATTCTGGAAGTGCTTCCTCCCTCCTCCTACTGAATTTTACAGCTGCCTGCTACTCTTCTGATGTTATTTGATTGGCTTCTTTCTTACTTTCAAGATTGTCAAACTTAATTTTTGTTATCTTTGTTTTGCTTACCTCTCCCTTAGGTACACACTTAAAAAAAAAAATCCATGTGTAGATTACAGGAATTCAGTTCAGTTCAGTCACTCAGTCGTGTCCGACTTTTTGCGACCCCATGGACTGCAGCATGCCAGGCCTCCCTGTCCATTGCCGACTCCTGGAGTTTAGTCAAACTCCTGTGCATTGAGTAGGTGATGCCATCCAACCATCTCATCCTCTCCCCTTCTTCTCCTGCCTTCAATCTTTCCCAGCATCCAGAAATTACTTGAAGTTAAATACACATGACAGTTTTCCATCTTAATTAATCATTTTTAAATGTAAAACTCAGTAATGTTAAGTACATTGACATTGATATGCAAACAATCTCCAGATCGCTTTTCATTTTGAAAAACTGAAAATCTATACCCATTAAACAAAGCTCCCTATTTCTTTAGCTCCCTCTCCACCCAGCTCCTGACAAACACCATTCCATTTTGTCTGTATGAATTTGATTATTCCAGGTATCTCATATAAGTGGAGTTGTATAGTATTTATCTTTTTGTGGCTGGCTTATTTCATCTATCTTAATTAATGTTTTCGAGGTTCATCCACATTGTACATGTGTCAGAATTTCTTTACTTTCTGAGATTGAATGATATTCTGTTGTATGGATATATCGTATTTTGTTTGTACATTCATCCATCAATAAAAACTTGAGTTGCTTATGCCTTTTTGCTATTATGAATAATGCTGCTATGTATATAGGTGTACAGACATCTCTTTGAGACCCTGGTTTCAATTCTCTTGAGTGTGTAATTATTTTTTTTTTCTTTTGCATGGAAGCATTTATAGAGATACCAAATTAATAGTTTTTTACTGATTGTCTCAAATTTTGCTATATAATACAGTTTCATTAGGCACAGCTAAGTATTCTTTTCTGATTCTACTCAGACATCACTATCTCCCATTTTTAAGCTGCTCAAGTTTAAAAAATTTTAAATGACTTGAAGCCATGTCAGGGGCTAGGATATAAATTGCAAACTTAAATGGAATCTAACTTCTAACTCCTAGTTGAAATCTAGAATTTATGTGTTTTTTAATTTATTATGTGTTTAAAGAAAGAAGGATATAGGGATAAGAATCATTGTAGTTTCTTTTGAATAAGCAAACAACACAGCATCGTGGTCTGAATTTCACTGATAAATAAGTAGGCTCTTGGGAAAATATGTTTAGGGATAGAAAATATCAGACGATTCTTAGACAAAGTTTATTTCTATAATTTTTCTTAGTTTTTTGACTAGTGTTTTTTGGACTCTCTTGTTTTCTTCCAGTTAATTTTATTCATAGATCTAGTCTCCATTTTTCTATAGGTGGAGGTACATGAAACCAAGTACTGTGAGTCTTTAAATTAGCTAACTGAAACTTCTAGGAACCAATGTTTCAGATAACAACTAACATAACACTGCATTTATATATATATAGGGGAGATTTAGTTGCTCAGTTATGTCTGACTCTTTGTGACCCCATGGACTGTAGCCCACCAGGCTCCTCTGTCCATGGGATTTCCCAGGCAAGAATACTGAAGTGAGTTGCCATTTCCTTCTCCTTCTCCATATATAAGGATTCCCAGCTTTTGAAGAAACACATGATTTGACCTTGAATGAAATTCTAACAAATCCTTAAATAAATTTTGAAATGAAAGATAATAAGAGAGAGAGAGAACAAGTGAAGTAAAATATCAAAATCTCCAATTAAAATAATTAAACATTTCTAAAGGAAGTGTGTTTTAAAATGATACATCTTACTAATTGTTTTATTTTTAGATATGTGTAATATTAAAATGAAATGAAAGATTTACTGGGTGACTGTGGTATATAAGATTAAAAATTTGTTTTTCTCAAATAAATTTTTGGGGAAATGAAATATTCCATTTCTCAGTTTTCAGAATGTGATAAGATTTTGTTTAGTGCTTTCTGTTCAATTCTCATTGAAGGAGGGATGAAACTAATTTAGAAATAGACTTATTGAGGCATCTTACCACTGATAATTTTATTGTATAAGGTAAGAAAATCTTTCACTTTTTTTGCTAAAGAATGTATGCAGTTAGTTCCAGGAGATCTTTGTGACAATAGCCCTATCAAAGTTAGAGAATTAATTCTGGTTGAATACATGGAAATTACAGAAATATCCCACTTCTGAACTTTCCATCTGCTTTTCTTACACAAGTGGATTCTGTAGCCTTGCTGCTCAGCTGCCCTGCAGGTTGTCTCAGATGACAGAAGACCAACTATTCTACTGTGACAAACAAGGATCACTAGTTTACAACTTTTTCCAGTTAGTAGTATCTTCTTTCTTAATCCCTAGCTCCCAATTGCTAAGCCACTGCCTCATCGTTTATATTTTATATAATATCAGCGTCTTACTTCTGTTACCAGTTTCTAAGATAGAGTATGAGCTAAGCTGTTGTAAAGGACACTTCCCCAAAACAAAGGCTCTAAAGCTAGAAGCTCGTTGCTTGGTAACATTTTCTTTAGTATTTCTCTCTTATTTTGACTTGAGGTAGTGTTTTGGAAAAACTTCATTCCTTTCCCTTCATGTGTCTCCTTTTCTTTCACACATAACACTTTGGACACCTCTACTTACCAAATATTTGGAGGTTCCCCACCCCAACAAGCAATTCTCTGGGACACCAGTGGGGTGTCTTATGGCTTGAGTCAGTTCTCACACTATCTACCTGGAGATTAGCATCAGATTCCACAGGCTAAGGGTTCAGTCCCATGACTCTGCTCCTCAGTCTGCATTCCAAGGGCAAGAAGTAGGTCCCCAAGTTACTCACAACTTCTGTTCAACTTGGCTACAAATCAGAGGTTCCTATTAACCTCCTTCCACCTTGGATTAGATTAATTTGCTAGGGCAGCTCGCAGAACTCAGGGAAGTAGTTACTTTTGTTTGCTAGTTTATTAGAAGATATGGAAAAAGATACAGATGAACAGGTGCTTCTCAGGTGCCGCTAGAGGTAAAGAACCCACCTGTCAATGCAGGAGACTTAAGAGACGCAGGTTTGATCCCTGGGTTGGGAAGATCCCCTGGAGAAGGAAATGGCAATCTACTCTGGTATTCTTGCCTAGAGAATCCCATGGACAGAAGAGCCTGGTCGGCTGCAGTCCATGGGGTCGAACAGAATCAGACACGACTGAAGTGACTTAGCATGCCTGCATGCATGCAACATAGATGAGCATTCAGATGAAGAGATATATAGGGTGAGGACTAGGAGGGTCCTGAGGGCAGGAGCTTCTTTCCCTGTTGGGGTACCTCATGCTCCTAGTACGTGGATGTGTGCACCCACCTGGAAGCTCTTAGAATCCCATGTATTTTTTTTATGGAGGCTTTATCATGTAGGTGTGATAGATCATTAACTCCATTTTTAGCCATTCTGCCTTCTCAAGAGAATGGGAAGTGGAGCTGATAATTTCAAGCTTCTAATCATGGCTGTTCTTTCTGGTGACCAGCCCTCACCCTGGAGCTCACTCAGAGTCACCTCATTAGAACAAAAAGTGCTCCTATCACCTGGAAATTATTAGGGTTCAGGAGCCCTATGTCAGGAACCAGGGCCAGAGACTACTGTATATGTATTTTCTATTATTTCACAGGTAGATAGTGGTCCAGGATGGATAGGCACTTTGAACACTGCTCATTTCTTTTATTTTGGTAGTCTGCCATCCCTTAGGGAAATGGCAACCCACTCCAGTGTTCTTGCCTGGAGAATCCCAGGGATGGTGGAGCCTGGTGGGCTGCCGTCTGTGGGGTTGCAGAGAGTCGGACACGACTGAAGTGACTTAGCAGCAGCAGCAGCATCCCTTAAGGTGCTGTCATCATCTGTATAGTTGAAGCTGCCTCAGTTCCACATTTGTGTTCCAGCCTGAGAGAAGGCCGAGAAGCACATGACATGGAAAGTGTGTGTATCACCTCCACTCATGAGGGAACTTAGTTCACCAGTGAGAACCACTGGTGAGAGCTTGCTCCATGACTGCGCCAAACTGAACGGGGGCTGGATTGCTATGTGCCCAGCTGCACTTCTGCTACAGGGTTTTGGGCAGTGCCTGGCAATCTGCCACAGTTACTTAACTTCTCTGAGTCTTAGTTTTCACATCTCTAAAATGGTGACAGTAATTGGTATCTACCTCAGAGGGTTGTCTTAGGGTTAGGTAAGGTGTAATACATATAAATTATTTATTCAGTTTCTAGTACATAAAATATACTTGGTAAACGTTAATTAGGAAGGTATTTTTAAAATAAGAGTAAGTGTTGCTTTCCTGTTTTTCAGTGGTTTTGGTGGTGGTTTAGTCGCTGAGTTGTGTCCGACTCTTGCGATCCCATGAACTGTAGTCTGCCAGGCTCCTCTGTCCTTGGGATTCTCTAGGCAAGAATACTGGAGTGGGTTACCATTTCCTTGTCCAGGGGATCTTCCTGACCCAGGAGTTGAACCCGGGTCTCCTGCATTGCAGGCAGATGATTTACCAACTGAGCTATAAGGGAAGCCAAAACTCTTCAGCAATGATTATTTTACTTCAGGAAAATACACTATTTTATCTGAAACGATAAAAGATACTTAGCTAAATAGATGAAGACCACAGGTATAATAGAAATATAACATCTAGAGTTTTGTTTTAGCTTATTTTTTAAAGTATTATTATTTTTTAAAAATTTATGTATTTCGTTGCATCAGGATCTTTGCTGTAGCATGAGGGATCTTTTGTCCCTGGGCATGGGTTTCTCTGCAGTTGTGGCGTGTAGGCTTGGTTGCCCCTCAGCATGTGGGGTCTTAGTTCCCCAACCAGGGATCGAACCTGCACCCCCTGCATTGGCAAGCAGATTCTTAACCACTGGACCACCAGGGAAGTCCCCTAAAAAGTATTATTTATGGAACAGTATTTCATGCTATTTCTTAGAATAGCTTTAATGTAGATGACACATAAGTAGGTTTTGAGGTAAGTAGTCCATTAGAGTCCACTTAATTTCACTTGCACAAATTTTAGTTAGATTTTTCTTTTAAAATGGGTCATCGCTAGAAGCAATTCATTTATTTGGCAGGATATTCTTAGCATATGGATTTACTGCAAAAGTGAGAATTCTAAAATGCTTCTTTAATTTTAAAACTTGTTTTCCTGATATTTGCTGGGGGAAATAAACTATAAGCTGCTTAAATTTTATTTAAAGAAAACAAAATTTATTTATTATTGATATTTTGAAATATATATAAAAGTAGTTTTTAAACAGCATGATTTTGAAAGTAGGGAATGTAATTCAGCATATCACAGTATAATATAGTATTGTGACTGTTGGAATGTACTATGTATCATTTCCCTTTGCTAGCTTGAAAGACATGTTTAAATCTATAACAGATTATCTTTAATTGTTCACAGCCAGTTGATACTATTTTTGAATAAAGTTAACTTTATTTTGAATTTTGGTTTCCTTATTATTAATTTTACCCTGTCAGTTGTTAAAGATCATTCATTAACATATTTGAAGCTGTTCTTAGCAGAAAGCAGTTTTTGGTCAGAAAATAAAGATTAAAAAGTGAGGAGTCAGTTTTTGAGGGATTTTCATTAGTTTTGTGAAATCAAATGTTAGTTTGGTTACAATAACGCCTGTTTCCATTGGAAGTGAGTTTTAAAGTTGAGAAAGTTGACCTTTAATTCTCTTTGCTCATTTAGTCTTCTACTTTCTTTGATGATAAGGACATAAGAAATTAAAAAAGAGAAGAACTTTTTTTTTTTGATTCAGCATCTCTAAAATGTGTTCATTTGTTCCATAAGAATTCTTGCTTCGTTTGCTGTTTCTTGGGGCTGAGTGCCAAAAGAGAATATGTATGCCATCTGCTTTGTCATCATCAATGTAGATTAAATTCCCCCAATTTAGGTTGTGTTCCCAGTGATTTAACAGGAAGCTTTTGGTGCTTTTTATTCTTGGTCTTTGGATTCACTGGCTTATTTTGTGGGTGAGTTGAAGATGATCTTTACATGCACAAAGATGCATGAGGTTACGCAGCTATCCGTCTTGTAGACACTTAGGTTGGACTTTGTTGTTAACTGGGTGGGAAGCACTGGGCTAAAGACAGCTTTGAATTTTACTGCAGGATTTCTCAACTTTCTCTGAAGAAACAGTTGAAATCTTGCTTCAAAAAAAATTGAAAACACAGAAATTAGCACATAGCTCAATGTATTCGCTACTGGATGACTCTGTTCATTAAAGTTTTGATGCTTTATTTTATTTTTAAATATACCTTTTATTATGATCTATATACCTTTGGAATATTGAATGCATAGGTCAGAAATAACTGTAATTATTATGAGCATCCAAGGAGAAGTTTATACTGGAAATTTCTATAGTAAGGGACATGAAGAGGTTAAGGAACATAAGCTTTTATGGAGAAAATAAGACTGAGGGGGAATAAAAAAAATTAATGTTTAAATGAAAAAATTTTTTTCTTTTTCCCTCAACTTTTAACTTTTCAAAAATTACTAACTATAAAAAATTGAAATAAAAAGCAAGACACTCATATACTCTTTATCATCAGTTGTTAACATCCTATCACATTCTATTCTCTGTGTATATGTATGTATATGTGTGTTAATTGCTTAGTTGTGTCTGATTCTTTGCTACTACATGGACTGTAGCCCATGAGACTCCTTTGTTCGTGGAATTCTCCAGGCTAGAATACTGACTGGATGGGTTGCCATTCCCTCCTCGAGGGGATCTTCCCCACTCAGGGATCAAACCAGAGTCTTCTGCATTGCAGGCATCTGAGCCACCAGGGAAGCCCATACTCTCTCTACTTTTGTGTATATTTTTCTGAACTTTTCAAAGATAAGTTGTAGATACCATGACACATCACTCTAAATACTTCCTTGTTTCCTAAGAATAAAGACATTCTCTTACCACCTCTAATATTATCATCACTGTTTTACCTAAGAGAATTAACCATAAACCAATAATATTATCTTACATATATTTTATGTTGAAATTATCCACAACTTTTAAAATATTCAGGATGCAATAACGTTTCATATATTACATTTGATTTTTATGTCCCTTCCTTTTGTTTTGTTTTATGATTTGTTTTGAAGAGTTTAGACCAGTTGTAGAATATTCCACGTTCTCGATTTGTCTGCTTATTTCCCAGTTTTTAGATTCAGGTTAAGCATTTTTGGCAAGAAGACAGCTGATGTGATACCATTTACTCCTTTTGCCAGGAGGCACATGAGGTCTGACCATCCTCCTGCTGGCTATTGTGAAATGGAGTCACTTGGTTAAGTGGTGTCCACCATAGCTGTTCATACGTAAGTGCATTTATGGTTAGTTATATGGGCTTGCTTTTCTCCCTTTCTCCTCTCCCAGAAGCAGGCCCAGGCTGTGGGGCGAGAGAGGGCTGAGCTGGGCAGTGGGTACCAGTCTTTCCAGAGGCCAGAGCAGGGCCCAAGGGGAGTGGGGCAGGATGCAGGGCTGATGGTGATTCCGAAATAGCTTGCCTCGCCAATTAATGTGTGCAGAGCTGCCACTATCAAAATGTGAAGGCATTTTATGCTAGGTATTTGTTTGCTTTTAAAATAAGAACTAGAAGGAAATCAGGGCTTCCCTGGTGGCTCAGACAATAGAGAATCCGCCAGCAATGCGAGAGACCTGGGTTCGATTCCTGGGTTGGGAAGATTCCCTGGAGGAGGGCATGGCAATCCATTCCAGTATTCTTGCCTGGAGAATCCCCATGGACAGAGAAGCCTGGCAGGCTACAGTTCATGGGGTCGCAAAGAATCGAACACAACTGAGTAGCTAAGCACATATTTTATATAAAGTACATTTATGATTAGTATGTAATTTGTGAGGTCATTCTTGAGATCATGTGAATATCCTATTTCTTTTTTTTAACCTTTTATTTTATATTGGAGTATAGATAATTAACAATGTTGTGCAAATATCATGTTTCTAAAAATTTTCTCCCAACTGCTTGTAACAATAGGTCATTCTTGCCTGAATCAATTACACTGGAGAGTGCAAAGGGATTATTTTCTAATTCTGTTGTTCTCATTCATCTAGTAGCTGACATTCTTCAAGAAGAACTTCTCTCACAACCCTCCCCCCATTTATATGTATTTATGGATTTTTAGAAGTAAATGTGTTATGATTGATTATACTTGTAGATGCACCAGTTGTCCTAAATCTGGTGCCCCTTCAAACTGGCTTCTATGTTCTTTACACATGACTCCTGTACTATTTGAGCACTTCTCTGCTTCGGGGAATAAATATTTTAAGTGAGTAAAATAAAGTTAATACTGTTTATTTTATAATAAAGTAAATAAAAATATCCTGGACATTTAAAATAATTTCCTCTATTGTAAGTTCTCCGATGGAAAGTTCTGCTTCCCTGTAGTTTAGTGATATGTGCATTACTTTGATTTACTGAAGATTGTAAAGCATATCAAGAAACAAGTTTTTGGTGTATTTGGCAAAGCTGGTCCCTTTCTAATTTATGATTCTGAATGAAAACTTCTGAGTGCTACCGCCTGGGACCTTCTGTGGTCCCATAGATGCAAAATAATGTGGATACTTAAAGGGGACAGCCCTCCTCACATGTGTATCTGCTCTTTCACCCCCAACCCCGTATACTTTGGAAATATACTGTTGCCCGTTTTCCATTATCTTCATTTCAGTTATGTCTGACTCTTTGTGACTCCATGAACTGTAGCATGCCAGGCTTCCTTGGCATCCCTAACTCTGGGAACTTGCTAAAACTCATGTCCATTGAGTTGGTGATGCCATCCAACCATCTCATCCTCTGTCATCCCCTTCTCCTCCTGTCTTCAGTCTTTCCCAGCATTAGGGTCTTTTCCATTGAGTCAGTTCTTAGCATCAGGTGGCCAAAGTATTGGAGTTTCAGCTTCAGCATCAGTCCTTCCAATAAATGTTCAGGATGGATTTCCTTTAGGATTGACTGGTTGGATCTCCTTGCAGTCCAAGGGACTCTCAAGAGTCTTCTCCATCACCATAGTTCAAAAGCATCAATTCTTCGGTGCTCAGCTTTCTTTATAGTCTAACTCTCACATCCATACATGACTACTTGAAAAACCATAGCTTTGACTAGACGGACCTTTGTTGGAAAAGTCTAGGTTGGTCATAGCTTTTCTTCCAAGGAGTAAGCATCTTTTAATTTCATGGCTGCAGCCACCACCTGCAGTGATTTTAGAGCACAAGAAAATAAAGTCTGTCACTGTTTTCATTGTTTCCCCATCTATTTGCCATGAAATAATGGGAGCAGATGCCATGATCTTCGATTTTTGAATATTGAATTTAAGCCAGCTTTTTTTTTTTAAGTTTTTTTTTTAAATTTTATTTAATTTTTAAACTTTGCATAATTGTATTAGTTTTGCACAGTCTCCTCTTTCACCCTCATCAAGAAGCTCCTTAGTTCCTCTTTGCTTTCTGCCTTTAGGGTGGTGTCATCTGTGTATCTAAGGTTATTGATATTTCTCCTGGCAATCTTGATTCCAGTTTGTGCTTCATCCAGTCCAGCACTTCGCATGATGTACTCTGCATATAAGTTAAATAAGCAGGGTGACAATATACAGTGTTGACATACTCCTTTCCAATTTGGAATGAGTCCATTGTTCCATGTCCAGTTCTAACTGTTGCTTCTTGACCTGATAATGCATCCGTTATCTTATCCAAATTTTAATTGGAAAAACCTCTACTGCTCCTGTGCCATCCACTTTACCTCCTTTTTCTATTTCCAACCTCTCTTTATGCATGACCACTGAATTTGCCATTGAAAACAGTTGAAATAAATAATTAACTCATACAGAGAAAATGTCATTAAATTTTAAGTACTAGGACTATATCAATGATGGTTGCTTCAAAGTATAGTGAAATTGAATCCTTATGTAAAGTTCTGATGTAAGTGACTTTACTTCTATATACTTTTAAAGTATGTAGACTTTAAAGTACTTGTTGGAGAAGACTCTTAAGAGTGCCCTGGACTGCAAGGAGATCAAACCAGTCAATCCTAAAGGAAATAAACCCTGAATAGTCCTTAGAAGGACTGTTGCTGTAGCTGAAGCTCCAATACTTTGGCCACCTGATGTGAAGAGCTAACTTATTGGAAAAGTCCCTGATGCTGGGAAAAATTGAAAGCAAAAGAGAAGGAGGTGGCAAAGGATGAGATGGTTAGATAGCATCACCAACTCAATGAACATGAATTTGAGCAAACTCCAGCAGATAGTGGAGGACAGAGGAGCCTGGCATGCTGCAGTCCACAGGGTCTCAAAGAGTCAGACACAATTTAGTGACTAAACAACAGCAACAATAAATACTTTCTGTAAAGCTCAGTTCTCCAGGGCAGGGTTGGGGAGCAGAGGCATGTGGGATCTCATTGAAGAAACAGTCGATAAGACCTGTGCTCCGACAGGGTGGGCCCTGCACCTCAGCACCATCTGGATGCTTGGTAGAACTGCAGACCCATAGATTTTGTTATGGTCTTGTTTACTCAGGATCTGCATTCTGACACTATCTCAAGTGGTTCTTATACAAATTAGGTTTGGGAAGCACTGGGAATCATTTTTGTGAGACTTTCCTCTGCACCTTAACTGGTTGAGTGATCAAGACTCATATTGTGAAGTATGTCTGGAGATACTCAATAGCATATTTAGGAAAGTTATCTTACAGTGAAAGCATTTTGGATATTTATTGTAAACTCTTGCATCGGTACAGTTTTTAGATAGTAACCTTTCCACACTGTTCTTTCTGGGAAGACTGAAAGAGATGTTTCCCAAAGACCAAAAAAATTATTTTTAAAAAGTGATTTTTTTAAAAGGTGATTTTCTTTGTCATGGGCTAGGATGCTCAAATACTTCCCTCCCTTTCTCTGCTGTATATATATATTTTGTAGTGTATTACTAGGTGCTTACGTTTTTGAAGTCATGCTTCAAAGTGAAGGGAAAGCTCCATGAAGAAAGTCTTTAGGATGCCTCGGTTGTATGCATTCTAACTTTGCCACGCTCTCTAAGCAGAGTGGGATGTCCTGTTGGTTCCATGACACTGGAGGGTTGGGGCCGAGGGCCCCACTTACTGCATATCCCCGAGGGAAGTAATCAGCTGAATACTGCTGCTAAGCTGTCGCTTCAGTCGTGTCCGACTCTGTGTGATCCCATAGATGGCAGCCCACCAGGCTCCTCCGTCCCTGGGATTCTCCAGACAAGAACACTGGAGTGGGTTGCCATTTCCTTCTCCAATGCAGGAAAGTGAAAAGTGAAAGTGAAGTCGCTCAGTTGTGTCTGACTCTTAGCGACCCTATGGACTACAGCCTACCAGGCTCCTCCATCCATGGGATTTTCCAGGCAAGAGTACTGGAGTGGGGTGCCATTGCCTTCTCCGAGCTGGATACTAGATGTGGATAACTCTCCATAGACCACCATTAGCATTAGTAATGTTGATGACAACTTGATATAAGTATTTTTATATAATTTTCTTAGATGTCCAGATCTTTCACAGTATCTGGGGTGATGGTGAAGGAGTTGACCCTCTTCTACTCGTACGAGACTCCCTCCCATCCCTAGATATTTCTGAGGGATGGATGAGTCAGATGTGACTCTGATAAGCTAATAAATGTGCTGTTGAAACGGATACCTTAAGCCAGTGGCAGACTGCAGGTACATCTTACTGGCCCCTCAGGTGGACGGTCCACTGGGAACTGCTAGATGGAGGGCGGCAGTATGGTGCAATGATAAGGGCATTGGATTTGGGATTAGGTGGATGTAGGTTTGAATCTCAGTTTATTAGTTTTATGAACTAGAATCAGTTATTTAGTCTCTGATTTTTGAGTTCCATAATTATAAAAGTAGGGTTGACTCATACTCCCCAAGGTTGTTGTGAGGCCCTTATGAGATAAATATATCATGAGCTTAATACCATGTCCTGTGCCCATTGAATGGTAATTATGCATTACAGTATACATTTGGTATAGTAAATAGATGTTTCATGCCAGTCTCAGCTAAACCGTATAGCTTATGGTAGTTTTGTCCATCAAATATGTTTCCAAGTGATTCTGGAAATATATTTGAACATTCGTCATATTTTGTTGTTACCACCATTGCAGATGTTGGCTTTCTGAGGCACAGTGTTTTCAGCCTGGCAGGTTCATTAACTGGATCATAGCTAGCAGGGATTACATGTCCAGAGAGCTGAGAATCTTCAATTTTACATGCAGGATATGCCAGCATGTAGTCAGAGTCGGGAAGAAAAGAGAATGTGTATAAAGCAATTTCATTGACTTGGGATGAAAAGAGCTTTGGTGAATTAGCCATGTTTGAATGGTTGCAGTATGTGGAGTTCTTTTTCATGAGCAACACTGAAATGTGACGCTTGATTGCAGAAAGTGTGCTCATGTAACCCCTGGAAAGGAAAGATTTCTTTACAGTTTGGAAAGGATGTAAGGTTCAATATAAAGCTCTGTAACTGAATTCAGAACTCTGCTTACATAAGGAAGCTAGAAAAAGTGGCACAAAATTCCTGATTCTTCTGTGTTTGTACTGTAACTGACTGTATAGCCTCTTCCTTCTCTCCTCTCTCTCTCTCCCTAAGTCTAAGCCCACATCCCAAGTTTGATGATTTTAATATTGATGTACTGTCTTGATTGTTTTTGAATGGTTGCTGTTTGGAAAATGTTACTTTTCTTAATCAGATTTAAGAAAATTAGCAAACAAGTAGCTGTTGTTTCATTTAAATTACTTTTATTTTTCTGTAAAATAGGGATAAGAATAGTAGCTGTTTTCACACCATTACTATCTTCCCCATAGGATAAGTGTTAGTCACTCCGTCATGTCCTACACTTTGTGACCCCCATGAACTTGTCCAACTCTTTGTGACCCCATGGACTGTAGCCCATCAGGCTCCTTTGTCCACAGGATTCTCCGGGCAAGAATACTGGAGTGGATTGCCATTTCCTTCTCCAGGGGATCTTCCCAACCCAGGGATTGAACCCAGATCTCCCGCATTGTGGGCAGATTCTTTACCATTTGAGCTTCCCCAGGAAGCCCTCCTCATAGGATAACTGAGGTAATATATAAAATGCTTAGAATAGTACTTGGCACACAGTAAGCAATCTTATAATAATGTTGCTGCTGTTGCTGCTAAGTCACTTCAGTCGTGTCCAACTCTGTGTGACCCCATAGATGGCAGCCCACGAGGCTCCCCCATCCCTGGGATTCTCCAGGCAAGAACACTGGAGTGGGTTGCCATTTCCTTCTCCAATGCATGGAAGTGAAAAGTGAAAGTGAAGTCACTCAGTTGTGTCCAACTCTTTGCGACCCCATGGACTGCAGCCTACCAGGCTCCTCCGTCCATGGGATTTTCCAGGCAAGAGTACTGGAGTGGGGTGCCATCGCCTTCTCCGTATAATATTAGTTATTATTAATCTTTATTAGTATATATATACACACACATTTTTTTGTATTCTTTTCCATTATGGTTTATCAAAAGATACTGAATATAAATCCAGGACCTTGTTTGAAACCCACCTTTTTCCTTATTATATTATTAATATTTTCTCATGTCATTGAATATTCTTCTATTACATGATTTTATTGGCATTTTTTGGTCCTAAAATTTGTTTCTTCTACTGTTTTCAGTTTTTCATTTATTAAGACAAATACTTTAGCGCATTTTTTTAGCTACAGTAAAATTGAGAGGAAAGCACAGAGGTTCCTCTTATAGATGTGGTTAGCCTTGTCCATTATCAACATCACTGTTGGTGTTGTATATTCAGTATGCTTGGGCAAATGTATCATGACGTATATCCATCATTATAATATCATTGCCCTAAAAATCCTCTGTGTTCCACTTGTTCATCTGCCCCCCTCCCACAACCATGGATCTCTTTATCTCCATAATTGTGCCTTTTGAGACTGTCATAGACTTTCATTTTATATATATATCTATATAGTTGCACTGGGTCTTAGTTGTGGCCTGCAAACTCTTACTTGTAGTATGTGGGATCTAGTTTCCTGACTGGGGTTTGAACCCAGGCCCCCTGCATTGGGAACATGGAGTCTTAGCTACTGGACCACCGAGGAAGTCCCCCTCCATGACTTTTCATGGCTTACTCAATGTTATGTGCCACCCTGGATGGGAGGGGTGTTTGGGGGAGAATGGGTACATGAATATGTATGGGTGAGTCCCTTCCCTGTTCACCTGAAGCTACCACAACATTATTAGTTAGCTATGCTGCTGCTGCTGCTGCTGCTAAGTCGCTTCAGTCGTGTCCGACTCTGTGTGACCCCATAGACGGCAGCCCACCAGGATCCCCCATCCCTGGGATTCTCACTCCAATACAAAATAAAAAGTTTCAAGTTTGAAGGAAAAAAAGAAACCAACAAACTGTTTCTAAAGTGACTGTACCATTTTCCATTTCAGCCAGCAGTGAATGAGAGTTTTTGTTGTCCCACATCATCAAAGCATTCAGTATTGTTAGTGTTCTGGATTTTGGCCATTTTAATAGATGTGTAGTGGTATCTTATTATTGTAGTCTTTCATTATTTATAAATAATTCTCTAGTGAATTTTTTTTCCTTGGACTAAGTCCTTGAAAGAGGAATTGCTGCATCAAAGTCTATATTCATTTTTGTATTTATTGCAAAGCTGACCTCCAGGGAAGTTCCACAAATTTATATTCCCACTTAGAATATATGAAAGCTGATTTTCATTTCTTCTAACAATGAAAATTAAATTAAAAAATTGTCAATTTGGTAGATAAAAATCATTTTTGTATAAAATTCTAAAGGATTTTCTATTGATACTAAACTTTTTTATGTTTAGAAACTATTATTCTGATACTGCTTGTCTGTGTCTTTTGCATGTTTTTGGGGGGAGTTATTGATTTGTAAATAGCTTTTTGTTTTTTAAGGCTTCAACTTCTAGTCAGTGATATTGCCAATATTTCCCCCAGTTTTTAATCTGACTTTTAAGTTTGTTCAAAATGTTTTTGATAGAGATTTTCATTTTTTTTGTTAGTCAAATTGATCATTTTTTTTCCTTTATGGTTTCTGCCTCTGAGTTATGCTCAAGATGTCTGCTTCCACACCAAGATTATTTATATGATCATCAATGTTTTAGTTCAGTTCTTTATTCACATTACTTTCACAGATGTTTACTGAGTGTCTTACATGGTGGTTATAAGTCAATTGTGTGAAAAAAAATCCTTACCCTTGTGGAGTTTCAGTCTGGTAGAGAATAGACCTTAATTTATGAAGGAGAGGTAAGTGGTAATATAGAAATGTCTGGTGAAGGTAACTGACCTGCTTGGGAAGGTCCAGGGTGGCTTTTCTCCGGAAGTGACCTCGAACTAAACTCTGAAGTAAGATTAGAGTTAAATCACAATAAGGAGGTGATGGAGGAGGGGCATTTTGAGCCCTGGCTGAGGCCATTGTTGCTGAAGCACAGAGATCAAGAGGAAGTGTGATTGTGTCAAGTTTATGGTTGGAGAGGATTTTGAAGCCAGATCGTGTATAGACTTCCAAGTCTTTTTGTGGATTTGGGTCTTTTATTGGAAGAGCAGTGGAAAGCTACTAATGCAATTTAAACAGAATGTTTAAAGTAAATGACATGATGATTTCTTTTTTTGTTTTTTAAATTAACTTTTGAGTCCTTTTGGAGTTAATAGGCGTACCTTAAAGATACTGCGTGTTAGCTTCCAGAACTCCAGAGTAAATCAAATCCTGCTATAAAGCAAGTCGCATGAATTTTCAAAATTTCTCAGTGCACATAAAAGTAATGTTCACACTGTAGCATAGTCTATTAAGTGTGTAGTAGTAGTATGTCTAAAATAATAATGCGCATACCTTAATTAAAAATACTTTATTGCTAAAAATGCTAACCATCATCTGAGCCTCCAGCAAATTGTAATCTTTTATTAGAGGGTCTCACTTTGATGTTGATGGCTGCTGACTGATCAGGGTTGGAGTGTCTGTGGCAATTTCTTTTTTTTTTCCCCCTCTTAATTTTTGGTTGCACTGAGACTCTGTTGTTGCACATGGGCTTTCTCTAGTTGCAGAGAGCAGGAGCTCTAGTTGTGGTTCATGAGCTTTTTGTTGTGGTGGCTCCTCTTGTTGTGAAGCATGGGCTGTGAGACTTGTGGGCTTCAGGAGTTGGAGCACGAGAGCACAGCAGTTGCGGCTTGAGGGCTCCAGGTACAGGCCCAGGAGTTGTGGTGCACAAGCTTAGTTTTCCCGCGGTATACGGGATCTTCCCGAACGACGGACTGAACCGTTGTCCCCTACATTGCAAGGCAGATTCTTAACCACTGGATTACCAAGTACTCAGCCATTCAGTCATGCATGACTTTTTGCGGCCCCATGGACTGTAACCTGCCAGGCTCCTCTGTCCATGGGATTTTCCAGGCAAGAGTGAGTACTGGACCACCAGGGAAGCCCAGTTTCTTAAATTAAGACAACAGTGAACTCTGCCACATCGACTGCCTCTTCCTTTCACAAACAGTTTCTCTGTAGTATGCACTGCTGTTTGATAGCATTTTACCCACACTAGAGCTTCTTTCAAAATTGGAGTTAATCCTCTCAAACCCTGCTACTGCTTTATCAACCAAGTTTTTATAATATTCTGAATCTGTTGTTGTCATTTCATCAGTCTTCATAGCATCTTCATGAGGAGTGGATTCCATCTTAATAAACTACTCTCTGCTCATCCATAAGAAGCAACTCTTTATCCTTCAAACTTTTAAATGAGATTGTAGCAGTTCTGTTGCATCGTCAAGCTCCACTACTAATTCTAGTTCTCTTTCTGTTTCTACTGTATCTGCGGTTACTTCCTCCCCTGAGTCTTGAACTCTTCAAAGTCATCCATAACAGTTGCAGTTAGCTTCTTCCAGAATCCTGTTAATGTTGATATTTTGTCCTTTTCCTATGACTCACAAATGTTGATGGCACCTGGAATGGGAAATCCATTCCAGGGGTTTTGAATTTACTTCACCTTGATCTGTCAGAGGAAGAGCACTATCTGTGGCAGCTACAGCCTTATGAAATGTATTTCTTAAGTAATAAGACTTGAAAGTCAGAATTACTCCTTGTCCATTGGCTGCAGAATGGATGTTGTGTTTGTTTAGTCGCTAAGTCATGTCCAACTCTTTTGTGACCTCATGGACTGTAGCCTGGCAGGCTCCTCTGTCCATGGGATTTCCCAGGCAAGAATACTGGAATAAGTTGCCATTTCCTTCTCTAGGGGATCTTCCTGACCCAGGGATCGAACCCAAATCTCCTATGTCTCCTGCATTGGTAGGTGGTTTCTTTACCACTAAGCCACCTGGGAAGCCCTGGAATGTTGCATTAGCAGGCATGAAAACATTTAATTTCACTGCACATCTCCATCAGAGCTCTTGGGGGACCAGGTTCATTGTCAATAAGCAGTAATATTTTGTAAAGAATCTTTCTTTTTTTTTTTTTTTTTGAGTAAGTCTCAACAATGGGCTTAAAATATTCAGTAAACCATGTTGTGAACAGATGTGCTGTCATCTAGACTTTCTTGTTTCATTTCTAGAGCACTGGCAGGGTAGTCTTGGCCTAACTCCTAAGGGCCCTAGGATTTTCAGAATGGTAAATAAGCGTTGGCTTCAACTTCAGCTGCATTAGCCCTTAATAGAAGAGTCAGCCTGTTTATTGAAGCTTTGAAGCCAGAAATTGACTTCTCCTCTTTAGCTATGAATATTCTAGATGGTATCTTCTTCTGGTGTAAGACTGTTTTGTCTATACTGAAAATCTGTTGCATATTGTAGCCACTTTCGTTCATTGTCTAAGCTAGATCTTCTGGATAACTTGCTGCAGGTTCTACATCATCACGTGCTGCTTTACCTTGCACTCTTATATTATAGACATGGCGTTTCCCCTTAAATTTCATGAACCAGCCTCTGCTAAATTCAACTCTTTTCTGCAGCTTCCTCACCTCTCTCATTCTTCATAGAATTGAAGAGAGTTAGGGCTTTGTTCTGAATTAAGCTTTGGACTAAGGGAGTGTTGTGGCTGGTTTGGTTTTCTATCCAGACCACTAAAACTTTATATCAGCAGTAAGACTGCTTTGCTTTTTTATCATTTGTGTGTTCAGTGGAGTAGCACTTGTAATCTCCTTCAAGAACTTTGCCTTTGTGTTCACAACTTGCCTAGCTGTTTGGCACAAGAGGCCTAGCTTTTGGCCTATCTCAGCTTTTGACACATCTTCCTCACTAAGTTTTATCATTACTAGTTTCTGATTTAAAATAAGAGACACGTGACTCTTATTTTCACTTGGACACTTAGGGACCATTGAAACGTTGTTAAGTGGTCTAATTTCATATTGTTCTGTCTCAGAAAAGGGGTTTGCCCAGGGAGAGGGAGTGAGACAGAGGAATGGCCCATCAGTGGAGCAGTCAGAACACACACATATTTATCGATTAAGTTCATCATGTCTTTTATGGGCATAGTTCATGGTTCCCCAAAACAATTACAATAGTAGCATCAAATATCACTGATCACAGATCACCATAACAAATACAGTAATAACAGAAACTTTGAAAAATTGTTAGGACTATTAAAATGTGACACAGACACAAAGTGAGCAAATGCTGTTGAAAAAATGGTGCCAATAGACTTGCTCAATGCAGGGCTGCCACAAATCTTCAATTTGTAAAAAATGAAATATCTACTAAGTGCAATAAAGCAAGATGTGCCTGTATTTTTATGGAGTCTATGAATTTTCTTTCCAAGTAGTTAATCATAGTCTCTGTGCCTATTATTATTATTGTTATTATTTTATTATCCCATTCTTCTTTTTCCCATTGATCTGAAGTATACTGTATCCTCTAATCAGATTTTATGTATAACTTGTGCCTTTTATGCTGTGAGATGTTTTGATAGAACCATATTGATTTTTCTCCCTTATTTAGTCTTATATGAGGGGAAGTCAGTTCATTCTTGATGTAAGCCTTATTTATCTTTATTCTTGGTATCCTTATTCTGGGTTTACCTTTAAGGTTTTATGATCTCCTTTTGGGCTTTAAGTAGAGGGTTGAATGCTATGTGCTGTGTTGCCATGGTCTCTATTATTTATGGATCTGTTGTTCAAATCAGGAATTTTCTGATTCATTGTCCTTGTTATCTTTTTATATGGGTGAGAATTTATTCTTGGATGATCTGAAAACATTGCAAGTAATTTCCAAGCCAGAAGTTTTGTACACCACAGAGACTACTTGCTTATTGTTCTACTGAACTTCTACAATGATTGTCTTCCTTTTTATGGATCAAAGTTCCTCTCCACCTCGCTGCATTCTGGGAAGTGTAGTTTGTGAGCATTAAAGTGGAATTCATATAAAAAAAGGATTGGTGTAAGAGAGTAGCTTCCAGCTCCTTAGAAAGCAGTTTGAGGGAGAAGTTTGTTCCCTTCACGTGCAAAGCCCAGACTGGAGTTGCAGGGGGCACATACATTTGGAGATGAAATTCTGATTATTCCCTCCTTCTTCAGTTTAGATTTCAAATCAAATGGGGGTTAGTTAGGAGATGTTTCTCCAGCTTTAAAAAAATTAATTAACTTTTGACTGAGCTAGGTCTTCATTGCTGCACTCAGGCTTTCTCTAGTTGTCTAGTTGGGGCAAGCAGGGGCTACTCTCTAGTTGCGGTGTGCAGGCTTCTTACTGAAGTGGCTTCTCTTATTGTGGAACATTGGCTCTGGGGTGTGGGGACTTCAGTTGTTGTGGGACATATGCTCAGTAGTTGTGGCTACCGGGCTCAAGAGCTCAGTTTCAATAGTTGTGGTGCACAGGCTGAGCTGTCCCAAGGCATGTGGAATCTTCCTGGATCAGGGTCAACCCATGTCCTCTGCATTAGCAGGCAGAGTCTTATCCACTGTCCCACCAGGAAAGTCCTCTGCCATTGTTTTGATAAGCCATTGAGACATTTGTGAAGCTTCCAGGACCATAAAAATGTCATTGAGAAGACAGTGAGACCAGGAGAGTAGATCAAGAGTTGCTTAATTTCTGCCTTGGTAATTAAGTCTTAAAAAATCCTCCCACCTCCCTCTGAGATGTCTGTGAGGTACCCTTCCTAAGTGAACCACTCCATGGCTTCTGTCCACTTGGGGCTGGGTCATTTGAGTGAGATGTTGCAGTTACTACTGAAGAGATTTTACTGGAAATTACAACTGTCATGTAAATGTGTTCTGAAATCTGTGTGGGTTGGATATTGTTCGGGGCTCAAGTTAAAGGTGCATGCATATGTGCTCAGTGGTGTCCGACTCTTTGTGACCCCGTGGACTGTAGCCTGCCAGGTTCCTCTGTCCCTGGAATTTTCCATGCAAGAATACTGGAGTGGGTTACCATTTCCTACTCCAGGGCATCTTCCCGACCCAGGGATTGAACTCACGTCTCTTGCATATGCTGCGTTGATAGGTGGATTCTTTACCACTGTGCCACATAGGAAGCCTTCCATGTTAAGGGTACCTTTGTTTAAAAACTCGTGTGTATACAGGGCATCAATTTGCTTCTCTTTGGTCCAGTGAGTCATCAGCCTGTAGACTTCTCCAAACTGTTGTTTTGCAAGTCAGAGTTAAATGCAGATGTCTTCTAGACCAACAATTTGGAACAATTTTCTGCCACTTTTTCTTGGTCACTGTTTTACTCTTCTGAAGAGCCTGTTGGCAGTCGTGTTGTGCCTTGGAGTATAATATTGTTGCAGGGTGTAATGCAAACATTTATTACCATTTGTGATGCTCTATTTACTTGTTTTTTATCTAGCTCCTCCTTTGTCTTTAAGCAGTGGACATATCTGTTTTGTTCTCCATTGTGTGCCCAGAGCCTAGTGTAGTATCAGACATGAGACTGATGCTTCATTCATATTTGCTGAATGAATGAAGAACTTGAATGAGTTTCAATACCTTCATTTATGGGGGAGTTATAAACTTGCTTTTGACTTTTGTTGGTAACCCACAACTTCAATTAACTGCATCTCAAAACTCTTTTAGGTATAGTAGAATTACTGTATGTAATCTATACTGTTGAGCAGAATTTGAACAAAATGGTGTTCCTGAAAAAGAACCATTATTTGTGTGTGAAATACATTTTCTAATGACTTACAAAAACAATTGTTAGCTTCTAGCTTACCTAAATTTGATTCCTAGAAAGCAGCTATGTTGTTGTCATTCACTCTCTAAGTCTTGTCTGACTCTGTGACCCCATGGTCTGCAGCACACCAGGCTTCCCTGTCCTTCACTATCGCCTAGCGTTTGCTCCAACTCATGACCCTTGAGTCGGTGATGCCATCCAATTATCTCATCCTCTGTCACCCCCTTCTCCTCCTGCCCTCACTCTTTCGTAACATCAGGGTCTTTTCCAGTGAGATGACTCTTCACATCAGGTGGTTGTATTATTGGAGCTTTGGCTTCAGCATCAGTCTTTCCAATGAATATTCAGGACTGATTTCCTTTAGGATTGACGGGTTTGATCTCCTTGCAATCCAAGGGACTCTCAAGAGTCTTCTCCAGCACCAGTGTTCAAAAGCATCGATTTAAAGGAACTATTGCCTCAGTTGGTAAAGAAACTGCCTGCAATGCGGGAGACCCAGGTTTGATTCCTGGGTCAGGAAGATCCTCTGGAAAAGGGCATGGTGACCCAGACCGGTATTCTTGCCTGGAGAACTCTGGTACCGAGTAGCCTGGTGGGCTATATATATAGTCCATGGGGTCGCAAAGAATTGGACACAGCTTAGAGACTTCACTTCATAAAAAACATAAAAGCCCATGAGAAGGAATGGGATTTTCATCCCTTTGGCCCTACCACATTTAGCCTTCCTGGGACTTGGAGCATAACCATCTCCAGTCTGGGACCTTGACCAAGCTAGGTTAATAGGATGTTTTGGTAAGGTGGGATGGAGATTTGGAGGAGTTTTAGGTCTGACATTATGTTGAGAGAGTCCCAGAGACTTCAATCTCAGCTGAATCTGGAAATTCCTTTTCTCTGATTCTCTGAAATGGAAAGATCATCCCCGTCACTACCATTCTGGCCTCCACTCTGCTGTTCCTGAAGGAGAATGGAATGGAATGGAATGGTGGAGACTCTGGGCTGGCAGCAGAGAAGGGTGAGAGGGAGTCTGGGGCTCTGACCGAGGAGTGAAGACACTTCAGAAACCACAGGGAAGCAGAATAGAGGAAGGACTTCCCTGTGCCTCTGAAAATGGTCATGTCTGGAAATGGTGATTTAGGGAATAATAAAATAACTCTTTTACCATCCTTTGAACTCTGTGCTTCATTTTTTAGTAATAAAAATTCTCTGCTAATAGGCTGTATTTCTGTTTTCTCTGAAGCTGTGGATTTTCTCTGACGTTTCTCTGTCTGAGTGAGACAATAGAGGCTATCTGGAAATTTTGAGGAGCATGAAGAGAATAAGAAAGAAATAGCTATCATGGAAGTAGATCAGAGAGCTGCCTAGGGAGCACATAGGAGGATTTCCAGGCAGCTGAGGGCCTGATGGCTACTTTGGGGAATACAAATGTGTCTGGCACAAACCCGGTTGGTCAGCATCACATTCTCCAAGAAGCCTTCTTTGACCATAAATCTCCAAGTCTGATTTATGGCTTAAATATCTCTTCCTGGTACTCTTCCATCAGTCTGGCCATATTTTATAATTTCTATCATTTTTGGCTGAAATATTAGTTTCTTGTATCTCTTTCCTAAGGATAGGTCATGCCTTGTTCTGTCTTTGCCTATAGGACCTCTTTTGGCAACAACCATTTATTATTTTTTAATATTTATTTATTTTTGGCTATGCTGGGTCTTCGTTGCTGCGCCTGACATTTCTCAGTTATGGCGAGCGGGGGCTACTCTTCACTGTGGTGCCCGGGTTTCTCATGGTGGTGGTTTCTCTCTAGGTCACGGGCCTTGGTAGTTGCAGGACGTGGGCTCAGTACTTGTGGTGTATGGCCTTAGTTGCCACCCTGCATGTGGGATCTTCCTGAACCAGGGATCTAACCGGTGTCCCCTGCATTGCAAGACAGATTCTTAACCACTGGACCACTGGAAGCCCACCTATAGGGCTTTTATCTATGCTCATCTCATGAGGCTTTGGGTAATATTTGAATTAACTCAGATAAGTAAGAGAAGGGTTAGAAGTGGTTCAGAATGGTGTATGGTTATGAAAGCTGGAGAGCAATGTCAAATGGAAAAAATAATACACTTTAATAATGAGCTTGATGTCCATTGTTCAAGGGAAATAACTCATGGATGGTGGGAGTTCCCTGCAAGCTGTTGAGCACTGTTCCTGAGGGATTTGGGGAAGGAGGTAGTTTTATAGAGAGTTAGAGGACGCAGCAGGGAAGCAAGGAATGATTGGCTGGAAGGTTGAGTATTTCCTTATAAGGCTGGCAGATTCAATTTTCTAAGGTAAGGGAAGCTAGTTAAAGCTAAGTTGGAGAATTGTGATTGATGTATGTTAGGGTTTATTGGCAGATGTTTTCCATAAGTGCAGGCTGACTTAGGTTTAGATTTGTGATGTGGGCAGGACCTCTGAGTTGATCTCCATTTTGTGGGTCCCAATATATGAATTAACTTAACAGTAAAGAACGTCAAGAAAGAGTGATAGTCAACAGTCAAAAAATTCTATGAAAAAGAAATTCAAGAATGAGAATTATTGCTTATACATTGAGGGAAGTCACCAATGACCATGGAGAAGAGAGTTTCAGGCAAGATTTGGATCCTGAAGTCAGATTGCAGAAGTTTATGAAAGGAATACATGAATGCTAAGTTGCTTCAGTCGTGTCTGACTCTTTGTGACCCTATGAACTGTAGCTCACCAGGCTCCTCTGTCCATGGAATTCTCCAGGCGAGAATACTGGAGTGGGTTGCCATGTCCTTCTCTAGGGGATCTTCCCAACCCAGGGATCAAACCCGCTTCTGTCTCCTACATTGGCAGGCAGGTTCTTTACCACTAGCACTATCTGGGAAGCCCAAGGAATGTTTCCTCAGAATTTAGTGTAATTTTCAATTCATATTGATTCTCTTACAAAGCAGGAAATAATTATTATATATCTAAGTGTAAGAGGAATTCATAATCGTGTTTACCATTTAAACAAAATTACTGGATACTCTAGTATAGTACTGCAGAAATGTAAATCTTTATAAAGTGTGGGGAAAATTTACACACGTATAAAAAAGCATATTGAATTCAAGCATTTGTGTATTCTGATTCATCATCTGAAATAGTTTTAGCAATAAACAGAAGCTGACTTTTGTTAGGTGGCATCCACAAATACTAGCGTGACATGATTTAAAATAGTTGTGTTTTCTGTAGTCCATTGCTTTTTAACAATAGCTTGAACATTTTTGATCTTTTAAGATCTTATATAAATGTTTGTAAAAAATAGCATCTAATTATAAAAATCGTAAAAAAAAAAAGCATCTAACTTCCTGTCCCTGTCCTTGGCTCTACGAGTTATTGTATTTCTTCCTAATAAAATGAAGCGGGTGTGTCTCTTGGTTGTTTTCATCATGAGACTTATTTTTTTGGTCTCTGTGGTATTGCATTTCTTTGACTCTTGGTTAACTTACTCAGTGAATAGAGTAAGTTAACTGTTTATCTTAACTTACCCAGAAGATAGAACTGGTCTGCTGTGATGGAGATGAGAACATTTGGATTTTATTGGATTTCCTGGTTGCACTTGCAGACAATGGACTTTTCACTGGGCAGAAAGCCAAATACTTAGATTTTATCCTAATTGGAAATTTTGATGTTAAGCACTGTCTTGCTTATGTGCAAGCAAAAAGGCATGACAGATTTAAAATCTTTATTGATTTTACTAGAAATTGTTTTTAGTCATTAATTTTCTTGGTTGTAAATAAAGTTTCTTTAGCATCTTGTTATAATTGACTGTATTTGGTCTTAAGGTGTAAAAGATTACCAAGGCAGAAGGTAAGAACTGGGTGTTCTTGATCAAGCATACACCTTCATGAAAAAGATTGTTTAAATATTAGATGGCTAATAAATTATGGTACATTCTTTTTTTTTTTTTGTAAAGCTGAATTTTTTTTTAATTTTATTTTTAAACTTTACAATATTGTATTAGTTTTGCCAAATATCGAAATGAATCCGCCACAGGTATACCTGCGTTCCCCATCCTGAACCCTCTTCCCTCCTCCCTCCCCTACCCTCCCTCTGGGTCGTCCCAGTGCACCAGCCCCAAACATCCAGTACCGTGCATCGAACCTGTACTGGCGACTCGTTTCATACATGATATTATACATGTTTCAATGCTATTCTCCCAAATCTCCCCACCCTCTCCCTCTCCCACAGAGTCCATAAGACTGATCTATACATCGGTGTCTCTTCTTCTTACAATGGAATTCTGTTTTGCAGTTAAAAGTCATGCTGTGAAGAAAAACTTACTGTCACAAAATGGTCTCTACAATATATTTATAAAGCAAGAAAGATAGTAACAAAATAGTAGTATAAATTATATCATGATCTCATTTTTATGCCTATTTACCTGTGTATTTATGAATAGAAAAGAACAGTCTGGAAGGATATATGCAAGAACAATAGTGATTATCTCTGATTGCTAGAAAAAAGGGTGGCTTGCCAGCTAATAACATTTATAGACACTAAAAATTAGTAATACATTTGAAAGGAAAAACTATTTTATTATTTAAAGAACTTAAAGTGAAAACTTCATGTCTGTAGTATTCTTAACTTCCTTTTTTATTTAGCTCATTTCTACTGCATAGAGATACATCTAGAGTGACAGAAAACAACTTGCCAATTGTGATTCAGTTTAGAGAGGAGTTACATCACTATTCAGAGAAAGTAATGGCAACCCACTCCAGTACTTTTGCCTGGAGAATCCCATGGACGGAGGAGCCGGGTAGGCTGTAGTCCATGGGGTCGCTAGGAGCCGGACACGACTGAACGACTTCACTTTCACTTTTCACTTTCATGAATTGGAGAAGGAAATGGCAACCCACTCCAGTGTTCTTGCCTGGAGAATCCCAGGGACAGGGGAGCCTGGTGGGCTGCCGTCTATGGGGTTGCACAGAGTCGGACATGACTGAAGCGACTTAGCAGTAGCAGTAGCAGTACATCACTGTTAGAACTGGAATTTAAGTGGGATCAAACAATACAACTGAAGATCAGGACCAGGAAATGAAGTCCGGATGGAGACTGCTAAGCAAGAGTTTGGATCTTAGCAGTCTGTCTACCTCTGCATGGCCAGGGTGCTAACCCAGAGGTGAGTAAAGCAGGGTCAGAGTCCAGCCTGAGATTACGAATGAGATACAGTTCAGATAGGTGAGCAGGGAGGCAAGGTGAGAGTACTGCACATCTCAAATAGAACTGACAAACACATCTTTCACTATTGAAAACCCAAGCATTAGGCAAGCCTCAGAGGTCAGTGTAGCCCAGCAGGTTACATTGTCATCATTCCTTTAAGGTTCTTCGCTCACTGGGGAAGCCTGTCGACTAGACCCTGACAAATGACTGTCCCTTCAAACTGCTGAATCATGCCTTCTCTTGCCTTTCCTTGGCAGCTAATGTACCTTGTGAGAAATAGCCCATGGGTCAGTTCAAACTACAGTATTATAATATTGCCTGAAACAAAGCAGGTCATTTGGTAAATATGTTTTGCTTATCATTTCTTATTCAGTCTTACTGGGAAAGTGTCTGTAGAAGCAGCACTTAAGAAAATTGCTTGTGTTATAATCTGCCTGCATAGATAGAACCTTTAACCAGTGTTTTTTTTTTCGTTAAGGAAAAAACTATAAAAGTAAGTTTTAGTCAGAGTAGTTTCTATCTACAGGTATGACTTTGATGTAGACATTGAAAGATGTAGAGATGTTTAAAATGTGTGAAAATGGTAAAAATCAGAAAGTAGAGTTTTAATGTGCAAAATTGAGTTTAGGTTAATGAAGTATTCTCGGAAACCATTGAAACGTACAATATGAGGATAAATATTACAAATATGTTAAGGGATAGAAGAAATAATATTGTTTATGTTCAGTCACTAAGTTGAGTCTGACTCTGTGATGTCATTTATGCCAGGCTTCCCTGTCCTTCACTATGTCCTGGAGTTTGCTCAAATTCATGTCTATTGAGTCAGTGATGCTATCCAGCCACCTCACTGCAACCCCCTTCTCCTGCCCTCAGTCTTTCCCATTATCAGGATCTATTCCAATGAGTCGGCTCTTTGCATCAGGTAGCCAAAGTATTGGAGTATCAGCTTTAGCATCAGTCCTTTGAATGAATATTCAGGGTTGATTTCCTTTAGGATTGATTAGTTTGATCTCCTTGAAATCTAAAGGACTCTCCAGAGTCTTCCCCAGCACCACAGTTCAAAAGCATCAGTTTTTCAGCACTCAGTCTTCTTTATGATGCAGCTCTCACATCTGTACATGACTACTGGAAAAATCATAGCTTTGACTGTATGCACCTTTGTTTGCAAAGTGATATCTCTGTTTTTAATATCCTGTTTAGGTTTGTTGTGCTGTAGTCCATGGGGTCAAAAATAGTCGGATACGAGTGGGCAACTGAACAACAGCAACAACTAGGTTTGTCATTGCTTTTCTTCCAAGGAGCTGCTGCTGCTGCTGCTAAGTCGCTTCAGTCATGTCCGACTCTGTGCGACCCCACAGACGGAAGCCCACCAGGCTCCTCCGTCCATGGGATTTTCCAGGCAAGAGTACTGGAGTGGGTTGCCATTGCCTTCTTGGTTCCAAGAAGCAAGCATCTTTTAATTTCAGGGCCACAGTGATTTTGGAGCCCAAGAAAATAAAAGCTGTTCCTGCTTTCATTTTTTCCCTTCTATTTGCCCTGAAGTGATAGAACCGGATGCCATGATCTTCTTCTTTGAATGTGGAGTTTTAAGCCAGCTTTTTTACTCTCTTCTTTCATCCTCATCAAAGACTCTTTAATTCTTCCTCGTTTTCTGCCATTAGAGTGGTATCATCTGCATATCTGAGGTTCTTAATATTTCTCCCAGCAATCATGATTCCAGCTTGTGCTTCATCCAGCCTGGCATTTTGCATGATGTACTCTGCAAAATGTACTCTGTACTTAACTTATAGAAGTTAAATAAGCAGGATGACAGTATACAGCCTTGTCATACTGCTTTCCCAATTTTGAACCAGTCAATTGTTCCATGTCCTGTTCCTAATGTTGTTTCTTGACTCACATACAGGTTTCTCTGGAGACAGGTAAGATGGTCTGGTACTCCTATCTCTAAGAATTTTCCAGTTTGTTGTGATTCACACAGTCAAAAGCTTTAGTGTAGTCAGTGAAGCAGTTCAGTTCAGTTCAGTTGCTCAGTCATGTCTTTGCAACTCTTTGCAACCCCATGAACCGCAGCAGGCCAGGCCTCCCTGTCCATCACCAACTCCCTGAGTCCAACCAAACCCATCTCCATTGAGTCGGTGATGCCATCCAACCATCTCATCTGTCGTCCCCTTCTCCTCCTGCCCTCAATCTTTCCCAGCATCAGGGTCTTTTCAAATGAGTCAGCTCTTCACATCGGGTGGCCAAAGTATTGGAATTTCAGCTTCAACATCAGTCCTTCAATGAACACCCAGGACTGATCTCCTTTAGGATGGACTGGTTGGATCTCGTTGCAGTCCAAGGGACTCTCAAGAGTCTTCTCCAACACCACAGTTTGAAAGCATCAAGTCTTCAGCGCTCAGTTTTCTTTATAGTCCAACTCTCACATCCATACATGACTACTGGAAAAACCATAGCTTTGACTAGACGGACCTTTGTTGGCAAAGTAATGTCTCTGCTTTTGAATATGCTATCTAGGTTGGTCATAACTTTCCTTCCAAGGAGTAAGTGTCTTTTAATTTCATGGCTGCAGTCACCATCTGCAGTGATTTTGGAGCCCAGAAAAATAGTCAGCCACTGTTTCCACTGTTTCCCCATCTATTTCCCATGAAGTGATGGGACCGGATGCCATGAAGCAGAAGTAGATGTTTTTCTGGGATTCTCTTGCTTTCTCTATGATCCAGTGAATGTCAGCAATTTGATCTCTAGTGCCTGTGCTTTTTCTAAACCCAGATTGCACATCTAGAAGTTCTTGGTTCATGTACTGCTGAAGCTTACTTAGCTTTAAGGATTTTGAATATAACCTTATTAGCATGTGAAATGAGTACAATTTTATGGGTACTTTGAACATTTGTTGGGATTGCCCCTCTTTGGCACTGGGATGAAAACTGACCTTTTCCAGTCCTGTGGCCACTGTTGAGTTTTCCAAATTTGCTGACATTTGGAATGTAGCACTTTAACAGCATCGTCTTTTAGATTTTAAATAGCTCAGCTGGAATTACTGTTACATGCGGTTCAAAAACAGGTAAAACCAAACTATATTGTTTGGGGATGTATTCAGAAGTATAAAAACAATAAAGAAAAAAAGAACATATTTTTCCTAAAACTAATGCTAATGACACTTGGAAGAAGGAAAGATTTGTGATCAGTAAGAGGTTCCTGGCTACTGACATTGATGTTTTTGAATCAAATGGCAATTACACAGGTGCTTGTTTTATAATTATTTGTTATGCTGCATATTTATAGCTTATGCATTTTCTGTATCTGTTATATTTTCCAATAGAAAAACTTTAAAAAGCATGTAATGACTACTGTAGTAAGTATGATCTCAGATTTAAAGGGCTTTTATGTTTGTGTTATGGGTTGAATCAATCATGTCCCTACCCTTAAATGCATATATTGAAGTCCTAACCCCCAGTTGTGCTGTCCTTAGTCACTTAGTCCGACTCTTTGCTACCTCATGAACTGTAGCCCACCAGGCATCTCTGTCCATGGGGATTCTCTAGGCAAGAACACTGGAGTGGCTTGTCATGCCCTCCTCCAGGCAATCTTCCCAACCCAGGTCTCCTGCACTGTAGGTAATTTCTTAATCCCCAGTACCTGGGAATGTAAACTTATTTGCAAATAGGGTCTTCACAGAAGTAAACAAGTTAAAATGAGATGATTAAGGTGAATATTAGTGAATATTAGTCTAGTTTGGATGATGTCCTTATAAGAGGAAATTTCAACACAGAGACACGCTTGGAGGGAAAATGTTGTGAAGAGACAGAGAGGAAAATGGTCAACCCCAAGTCAAGGAGAGAGGCCAGGGACAGATTGGCCCTCAGAAGGAGCCCACTCTGCTAAACCCTTTCCTTGATTGTGGACTTTTGGCCTCCAGCACCATGAGACATTACATTTCTGTGGTTTAAAACACCCAGTTTGTGGTCTTTATTATAGCAGCTCTAACAAATACAAATACAGTTTGGAAGGCTAACAAGGACTTTATCTTTTAATCGGTGGCTTTACTTAACCCAGTGACCTGTTTGGGGGCCTTTCAAAGTAGAGCAGGGATGGCTCCTTTTCCCATGTGAGTCAAGAATCTCTAATTAATTGAAGAACGCTGGGAACAGAGATGTGTTTTAGTCTCAGGTCATCCAGCTCTTGTTTAATATAATAGTTACCTAATTATCTATCAGGGCATTGACTATTTTTTGGCCTTTTTTCTGTTCGTAAACATCTGTCTGCTTTCTGTAATGACTTCATAGAGGATTTATTATTGGTATTATTTAAGCAGTGAGTTGCATTCCTGTATAATCTTTACTATGAAAGACAGATATCATGCAAGTTCCCTTAGGTGATGGGAGCTGCACAGGGAAGGAGACTTCTAAGTGATATACAACAGTGTGTGTGTATGTGTGTGTGTGTGTGTGTGTGTGTGTGTGTGTGTGTGTGTGTGTGTGTATGTTTAGTTGCTAAGTTGTATCTCACTCTTTGCGACCCCATGGACTGTAGCCCACCAGCCTCCTATGTCCATGGGGATTCTCCATGCAAGAATTCTCGAGTAGGTTTCCATTTCCTCCTCCAGGGGATCGTCCCAACCCAGGGATTGAACCCGTGTCTCCTGTGTTTCCTGTTTTGGCAAGCAGATTCT
The DNA here is from genome assembly GCF_003369695.1 of Bos indicus x Bos taurus. Classification (NCBI taxonomy): domain Eukaryota; kingdom Metazoa; phylum Chordata; class Mammalia; order Artiodactyla; family Bovidae; genus Bos; species Bos indicus x Bos taurus. Next base: position 85,037,987 of record NC_040077.1, on the reverse strand, counting down.
TTACTCCTGAGCCACCTAGGTAGCCTTGTACAGCAGTAAAATTCCACTCAATTGGCCTTCAGTTGCTGGTGTAGAGATTAGTTTCCTTGCAGCCCTTGAAGCTAGGCATGATCATGTGACAAAATCTGGCCAATGGAGAAAGGGTGTCTCTCCATTTCTTTTTCTCCTTCTTGCTGACTGGGATAAGCTGAGAATCGAAATTAACCATTTGGAATTAGAAGCAGAAGCTCTTCCTGCCTGGCCTGGTTACCTCTGGACTGTTAAATGTTAAGCCACCGATATGGCTCTTATTTAAGCCACTTTCCTTTTCAGTTTCTGTGTAATAGTACCTGACTCTATATCCCTAACTAATATACTCCAGTAGACAGAGGTAGGTGAGGGCTATAGGTCTCTCACTAGTGCCCCCCACTCCCAGATATGGAAACAAATGTTAATTTGTAAGAGGGCATAAAAATACACCTAGCACCTATTTTGTAAGTTTAATAAAGTCTATGTTTCTGCCTTTTCAGGTGTTGCTCCCTTTGCTTAAGAGATTCCCTTGAGGAAAATATGATAATATTGTAGAGGCAGAATTCAGTTAAACTGAGAGTTAGCATTGGGCAACCAAAATCTTCCAGTAAACTGTCGCTGAGTGCAGAATCCAGCCTGAGGCTTGGTTTCTGAGTCCAGCCTTGTGAATGTGCTAGGTTATACTCCTTCATGGAATTGTGGGGTACCCTGGAAATATTTATAGACAATTCAAAAGTCTTGAGCATCTCAAATTTCAAGAATAAAAACTGATGTCGTATGTCCACTTTGATAGCAGACAACCTCAGCTCGTGAGTAGAGGTAAAGATTATTGGAAAACTTACTGTCTTTTAATGAGGCCCTTTGATAAATTGGCTATTCATATTACATTATAAAGGAAATTTCAGACCACATAACAGTAGCTATAGTACTTTCCTGATACTTAGCTTCTTGCTGTGTTGTCTCCTGCTCGTTCTCTGAAGTCATAGATATTTCCTTCTCCCTAGAATCCTCATAGGAGAAGGCAGTGGCACCCCACTCCAGTACTTTTGCCTGGAAAATCCCATGGACAGAGGAGCCTGGTAGGCTGCAGTCCATGGGGTCACTAGAGTCGAACACGACTGAGCGACTTCACTTTCACTTTTCACTTTCATGCATTGGAGAAGGAAATGGCAACCCACTCCAGTGTTCTTGCCTGGAGAATCCCAGGGACGGGGAAGCCTGGTGGGCTGCCGTCTATGAGATCGCACAGAGTCGGACACGACTGAAGCGACTTAGCAGCAGCAGCAGCAGAATCCTCATAGATTTTGATTTTTCTTGGCTTCTCCTGTTTTAGAGTTTGTTTTTATTTTTTCTTGATTTTTTTTTTTTTGTGTGTATGTCTTTCTACTATATGACAACTTTTTCTGTACAGGATGCATTCAAACATCCTGAGAAAGCATTTTATTTAGGTGCTTAATCAATGTTCAGTACATTTTATCCCTCCTCAGGTTGAACTTTCATAGCTGGCTACCTTGAAGGTCAATGGCCTTTCTCATGTCCAGTCTGGAGCTAACACCTTTGGGTCAGGCACCAAACCCTGGTCCAGATAGTTTTAGGCAGATTGCAGCATACATTTTACAAAGGTTGAAAGCTTGTGTGGAAGAAACTCTTATCTCTACCCTGTCGTTGAAGGGAGAGCAGACACCAAGTGTCTATGACTCTTGTCCAGTCTTTCCTTGATGCCTGAAACAGAACAGTGACATAAAGGTTGTAAACCAGATATTCTGGTAAAAGCCTGACAGATGTAGTTAATTAAATCCACTCAACTAATGTTTATAGAGCATCTGCTAGACACAGTGCTAGACTAGTCATGAAGTCTCCCAAAGAGCTGAATTTAGTGGGGAGACATACAAACAAATGATGACAACAGCCTGATGAGAAAACAGCTGTTTGCTTCTCTGCAAAGCATTGGTTAATGAGGACAAAAAACTGGCAAGTGGCACTGGGGGGAGGCCATCGACAAATCTAACCACAGATAGAATTTGTGTCTGAGTTGAGGAAGTAGTATTCTGCAGCCTTTATTTGCACAAAAAATAACTATAATAGGAATTAAACTTACAAAGATACACAATTCTGTCTTGTCCTTGAACTTCTTATAGAATTACACATGAATAACTCCTTGTAATCAAGATAATGTGGATTTAAAGAGCCCACCTTAATTAGAGTATAAGAACGATGTGTTTACATTAGTTGAAAATATCATTGATATATCCTAATAGTGGGAAACTGTTGTCTCTGTAGTTTTGCTTCAGTAAATGATTTTTCGATGCTAGAATTGACTGGGAGGAGTCTGTAGCATTTAACTTGGAGGATTTAGTAGCTCTCTTGGGTGCCATAGGATTAACAATTTATTAAATGGTTTTCGATTACACTTAATTCTTGGGATTCAGTGATGCATCCAGTTAAGGACTTGGGAACAAGGGATATATGATTGCCCTCTGAGAGTTAAATGGAGCAGAGACAGAATCACTGCAGGCCTGCCAGGTGGATTGGCTGTATGAGCATGGTTTAAAGAATGTGTCAGGGCAGGTGGGGTTGGTCAGGTGTCAAAGAACAGAAGGATGACCAAGGATGAGCTGCCCTGGCATAGACACAGATGCATTAAGCTACTTTAAATGAATGTTGATTAAACATTCAAGTCAAGTGACTTCACTTTGACGCGTTGGAGAAGGAAATGGCAACCCACTCCAGTGTTCTTGCCTGAAGAATCCCAGGGACGGGGGAGCCTGGTGGGCTGCCGTCTATGGGGTCGCACAGAGTCGGACACGACTGAAGCGACTTAGCAGCAGCTGCAGCAGTCCATTTTCTTTGTCAAAACTCTTATATGTTAATCAGGACTTTCTTTTGTTTGTAAGAGATAGAAATCCACCTCAAAGTGGCTCAAGAAAAGGAGGGAATTCACTGTCTCTCCTAAATGAAAATTTCAAGGAGGTTCGTGGTTGACTGTCATGTTTAACGATGTTGTCAGACAGTGTCTCTCTCCATCTCTGTTCTGCTCACCGTTTGGTTTCATCTTCAGTCAGTGCACTCTCCTTCAGGTGGCTTTCTGCGTCTCCCAGCTCATATTCTCATGGTTTAGCAATCTCATCAGTTACTGGGGCAGTTTGAGCCCCATGACTGGCCAGACCTGAGACATGTGCCCACCCAGCCATCTAAACCATAGATTCTTTTGATAGGAATGTGTTGTTCCCAGAAGTAATCAAGAGTAAAGAGGAATACATTTGGATTGGCAGAGATGGCAGTTTTCCCCTGTTGCTCTGTTATTTTATTTCCATGTGATGTGCCTGTAGAAAGAAATGCATTTGCCTCTGTGTTAATTGTTGACAGTTTTCCCCATAAATTAATACAGTGACATTTTTTTGTGTGTATGTGTTTACATACATGCACCCCCTCCACAACACACACAACACATAGGGATCTTATGAATTACAACAAGGTGAATTTACCCCTGAGAGAAGGCTCTACTCTGAATGTGGCAAACAGGCAATCAGACCTCAGAGTTTTCCAGACTGAGATAATAAATCTGGTCCCAGACAAATGAAGTCTGAGGTCTGAGACCCTGTGGAGGTCTCCTTTCCCTTGCTGTTTTCCCTTGCTTTTTCCTTTTGAATTCCCACACCATTTACCACTTTGCGTGTGTGGTATGCCGGTTTTTAAAAAGAGCACGGCAACAGGAAGATGGGAATTGCCATAACAGATCAGACCTGCCATGCAGCCAACTTTGTATTTAATGTAAATATTCTCTAGAGACCTCTGATTTGACTTGTTCTTTGAGAAGCAGTACTATTATTTTTCCTGTTTCTACTTCATGCTGTGCAAATATGACTCGGGATGGAAATCACTTCCAGAAATGGTACCTGTGGAATCAGGAAGTAATTTTGCAACAGTGGGCTGAGACTTTCTGGGTGTTGGTTAGCTGGAGTTGTTTGAGGAGAGAGTGGGGGTGAGGCTGAGGGGGAGTTGGTGTGCAAGCTGGGAGAGAAGGGGGTGGTGACTGTTTATCCCTAGCATCTCCCTGTTTCTCCCCTTCCTGTTCCTGTGACGGTGGAGAACTGTTTCTCAGCTCAAGAACAAATGGGACTTCACTAACCACTCTTGCCTGCTCCAGATGGTGAACATTTTCATCTGGTCTTTCAAGGTCCCACAAGGCTCAGGATGGAGGGCAGCTCTAGTTGGGTGATTCGTCCTTCTGGGGACCGAGTGGAGGTTTGCCCTGTGTTAGGGCTTGGGTGAGGGGCAGGGTTGTGCTTCTGGTCGTGCTTGGTGGAGTTGTGCATTCTTTTGGGGGAAACCAGTGTCTTTCCTTTCAGGCTGGCTTCAGTGTCTTGTGCCTGCTCTGAGTGCTCTTGAGGTAGTTGCTTTGCCCCCTTCATATCTGTCTCCCTTCCGCTTAGCAGCATCCTGAAATCTGGGGACATGGAGCTGCTGGGGTGACAGATGACAAGAATGCTATGATAAGGTCTGCCTAAGGCTTTCCAGATATTTTATTATCAATTTACCTGGCTTTCTGAAAAAACATCACTAACAGCATCTTAGAATATGAAGGATATCACACAAAGGTCAAATTAAATACTGAGGAGAGCAACATAAAAGCTAAATTTCTGTCATCACGTGTGCTGTCAATAGTAATATTAATAGTTTACCTATGTGTAGAGCATTTTATGTAGGGTAAGTAATTCCTTTTTATGCACATTTTACATGAAAATATATTATAACATTTCTAGATTTATCTTTTGGGGCGGATCATTAAAATGTATTTTGAGGGTTTTATGTAGGAAATAATTTTTTTTTGAGACTTGGGTTCGATCCCTGGGTCAGAAAGATCCCCTGGAGGAGGGCATGGAAACCCACTCCAGTACTCTTGCCTGGAAAATCCCATGGACAGGAGCCTGGTGGGCTAGAGTCCATGGGATCGCAGAGAGTGGGACACAACTAACACTCTCACACTTTCATGTGCATCTTAATTTGTAACACTCTTCACTTGTAAATTTGTATTTAACTCTTAATGTCTAAAATAGTTTCTGACTCTAGCAATATTTGATTACCAGAATTTAGAAAACATGGAATGATGCAAAAATAAAAATAAAACTCTCTGAAACACCACCTTCCAGTATGTTCAGTTCCTCATAGGCTTTCTTGCTTAAGCTGTACCTACAATGAGTCCTCCATGCTTTCCAATTCCAGTTTCTTCACTGGAGAAAGTACTTAAAGACTCTTGTGAGGCAGTCCGACTGACAGATTCTAGAATTTTAAGATTTCCCCCAATCCTTTGCTCTTTTTTTTTTCTTTTTCTTTTTTTTTATTGAAGGATAATTGCTTTACAGAATTTTGTTGTTTTCTGTCAAACCCCAACATGAATCAGCCATAGGTATACATATATCGCTTCCCTTTTGAAACTCCCTCCCATCTCCCTCTCCATCCCACCCCTCTAGGTTGATACAGAGCCCCTGTTTGAGTTTCCTGAGCCATACAGCAAATTCCCGTTGGCTATCTATTTTACATGTGGTAATGTAAGGTTCCATGTTACTCTTTCCATACATCTCACCCTCTTCTCCCCTCTCCCCAAGTCCACAAGTCTATTCTCTATGTCTGTTTCTCCATTGCTGCCCTGCAAATAAATTCTTCAGTACAATTTTTCTAGGTTCTGTATATGTACTTTGGAATATGATATTTATTTCTCTTTCTGGTGCACTTCACTCTGTATAATAGGTTCTAGGTTCATCCACCTCATCAGAACTGACTCAAATGCATTCCTTTTTATGGCTGAGCAATATTCCATTGTGTATATGTACCACAGCTTCTTTATCCATTCATCTGTCAATGGACATCTAGGTTGCTTCCATGTTCTAGCTATTGTAAATAGTGCTGCAATGAAAAACGGGATACCTGTGTCTTTTTCAGTTTTGGTTTCCTCAGGGTATATGCCTAAGAGTGGGATTGCTGGGTCATATGGTGGTTTTATTCCTAGTTTTTTAAGGAATCTCCATACCATCTTCCATAGTGTCTGTATCAATTTACATTCCCACCAACAGTGCAAGAGTGTTCCCTTTTCTCCACACCCTCTCCAGCATTTATTGTTTGTAGACTTTTTGTTGATGGCCATTCTGACCACTGTGAAGTGATATCTTGTTGTGGTTTTGATTTGCATTTCTCTAATAATGAGGGATGTTGAGTGTCTTTCTGTATATCTTCTTTGGAGAAATGTCTGTTTAGGTCTTTTTCCCACTTTTTGATTGGGTTGTTTGTTTTTCTGGCATTGAGTTGTATGAGCTGCTTGTACATTTTGGAAATTACTCCTTTGTCTGTTGTTTGATTTGCTATTATTTTCTCCCATTCTGAGGGTTGTATTTTCACCTTACTTATAGTTTTCTTTGCTGTGCAAAAGCTTTTAAGTTTAATCAGATCCCAAATGTTTTCTTTTGTTTTTATTTCTGTTTACTCTAGGAGGTGAGTCATAGAGGATAGTGCTTTGATTTATGTCATTGAGTGTTCTGCCTATGTTTTCCTCTAAGAGTTTTATAGTTTCTGGTCTTACATTTAGGTCTTTAATCCATTTTGAGTTTATCTTTGTGTATGGTGTTAGGAAGTGGTCTAATTTCATTGTTTTACAGGTAGCTATCCAGTTTTCCCAGCACCATTTATTGAAGAGGCTGTCTTTGCCCCTTTGTATATTCTTGCCTCCTTTGCCAAAAATAAGGTACCCATAGGTGCATGGGTTTATGTCTAGGCTGTCTTATCTTGTCCATTGGTCTGTATTTCTGTTTTTGTGCTAGCACCATACTGTCTTGATGACTGTAGCTTTGTAGTATAATCTGAAGTCAGGAAGGTTGATTCCTCCAGCTCCATTCTTCTTTCTCAAGACTGCTTTGGCTATTTGGGGTCTTCTGTGTTTCCATATGAATTGTGAAATTTTTTGTTCTAGTTCTGTGAAAAATGCCACTGGTAATTTGATAGGGATTGCATTGAATCTGTAGATTGCATTTGGTAGTATAGTCATTTTCACAATATTGATTCTTCCTGCTCAAGACATGGATTATCTCTCCATCTGTTTATGTTTTCTTTGATTTCTTTCATCAGTGTCTTATAATTTTCTATGTACAGTTCTTTTGCCTCCTTAGGTAAGTTTATTCCTAGATATTTAATTCTTTTTGTTGCAGTGGTGAATGGGATTGATTCCTTCATTTCTCTTTCTGATTATTCATTATCAGTATATAGAAATACAGGTGATTTCTGTGTATTGATTTTGTATCCTGCAACTTTGCTAAATTCACTGATTAGCTCTAGTAATTTTCTGATACTATCTTTAGGGTTTTCTATGTACAGTATCATGTCATCTGCAAACAGTGAGAGCTTTACTTCTTCTTTTCCAATCTGGATTCCTTTTATTTCTTTTTCTCCTCTGATTGCTGTAGCTAGGACTTCCAGAACTATGTTGAATAATAGTGGTGAAAGTGGACACCCTTGTCTTGTTCCTAATCTTAGGGGGAATGCTGTCAGTTTTTCACCATTGAGAATAATGTTTGCTGTAGGCTTATCATACATGGTCTTTACTATGTTGAGGTAGGTTCGTTCTGTGTCCATTTTTTGGAAGAGTTCTAATCATAAATGAGTGTTGAATTTTGTCACAGGCTTTTTCTGCATCTATTGAGATTATCATATAATTTTTATCCTTCAATTTGTTAACATGGTGTATCACATTGACTAATTTGTGTATATTGAAGAATCCTTGAGTTCCTGGAATAAACCCAACTTGATCATAGTGTATGAGCTTTTTGATGTGTTGCTAAATTCTGTTTGCTAAAATTTTGTTGAGGATTTTTGCATCTGTGTTCATCAGTGCTGTTGGCCTCTAGTTTTCCTTTTTTTGTTGTCTTCGTCTGGTTTTTGGTATCAGGGTGATGGTGGCCTCAGAATGAGTTTGAAAGTGTTCCTTCCTCTGCAATTTTTTGAGTTTTAGAAGGGTAGGCATTAACTCTTCTCTAAATTTTTGCTAGAATTCTCCTGTGAAGTCCACCCGGTCCTGGGCTTTTGTTTTTTGGGAGATTTTATTTTTTTAATCACAATTTCTATTTCAGTGCTTGTTAATTGGGTTGTTCATAATTTCTATTTCTTCCTGGATCAGTCTTGGAAGATTGAACTTTTCTAAGAATCTGTCCATTTCTTCCAAGTTATCCATTTTATTGCCATGTAGTTGTTCATAACAGTCTCTTATAATCCTTTGTATTTCTGCATTGTCTATTTTAATCTCTCCTTTTTCATTTCTAATTTTGTTGATTTGATTCTTCTGTCTTTTTTTCTTGATGAGTCTGGCTAAAGACTCATGAGTTTTGTCAGTTTTGACAAAAGATTGTCAATTTTGTTTATCTTCTCAAAGAACCAGCATTTAATTTTATTAAGCTTTACTATTATTTCTTTCAGTTCTTTTTCATTTATTTCTGCTTGGATCTTTATGATTTATTTCCTTCTGATAATTTTGGGGGTTTTTGTTCTTCTTTTTCCAGTTGTTTTGGGTGTAAAGTTAGGTTGTCTAATTGATATTTTCCTTGTTTCTTGAGGTAGGATTGTAGTGCTATAAACTTTCCTCTTAGAACTGCTTTTGCTGCATCCCATAGTTTTTGAGTTGTCGTATTTTCATTGTCATTTGTTTCTAGAAGTTTTTTGATTTCCCTTTTGATTTCTTCAGTAACATATTGGTTATTTAGAAACGTGTTGTTTAATCTCCATGTGTTTGTGTTTCGTACAGTTTTTTTCTTGTAATTGATACCTAGTCTCATAACGTTGTGGTCAGAGAAGATGCTTGATATGATTTCAGTTTTCTTAAATTTACTGAGGTTTGATTTGTGAATTAGGATATGGTCTATCCTGGAGAATGTTCCATGTGCACTTGAGAAGAAGATGTATTCTTCTGCATTTGGATAGAATGTCCTGAAGATATCGATGAAATCCATCTCATCTAATGTATCATTTAATTAAGACTTGTGTTTCCTTATTAATTTTCTGTTTTGATCATCTGTCCATTGGTGTGAGTGGGGTGTTTAAGTCTCCTACTATTATTGTGTTACTGTCAGTTTCTCCTTTTATGTCTGTTAGTGTTTGTCATATTGAGGTGCTGCTATGTTAGGTGCATAGATATTTACAATTGTTACGTCTTCCTCTTGGATTGGTCCCTTGATCATTATGTAGTGTCTTTCCTTATCTCTTATAATCTTCTTTATTTTAAGGTCTATTTTGTCTGATATGAGGATTGCTACTCCAGCTTTCTTTTGCTTCCCATTTGCATGGAGTACATTTTTCCATCCTCTCACTTTCAGTCTATATGTATCTTTAGGTCTGAAGTGGGTTTCTTGTAGACAGTATATATATGGGTCTTGTGTTTGAATCCATTCAGCCAGTCTGTGGTTTTTTGGTTGGAGCATTTAATCTATTTACATTTAAAGTAATTATTGATATATATGTTCCTATTGCCATTTTCTTAATTGCTTGGGGTTGATTTTGTAGATCTTTTTCTTCTCTTGTTCTCTTGTATTTCCTGACTATATAAGTCCCTTTAACATTTGTTGTAAAACTGGTTTGGTGGTACTGAATTCTCTTAACTTTTGCTTGTCTGAAAAGCTTTTTATTTCTCCATCAATTTTGAATGAGATCCTTGCTGGGTACAGTAATCTTGGTTGTAGACTTTTCCCTTTCAGAACTTTAAATATATCCTGCCATTCCCTTCTGGCCTGCAGAATTTCTGCTGAAACATCAGCTGTTAAACATGTGCAGTTTTCCTTGTATGTTACTTGTTTTTCCCTTGCTGCTTTTAATATTCTTTCTTTGTGTTTAGTCTTTGTTAGTTTGATTAGTATGTGTCTTGGCGTGTTTCTCGTCGGGTTTATCCTGTATGGGACTCTTTGTGCCTCTTGGACTTGATTGACTACCTCTTTCTCCACGTTGGGGAAATTTTCAACTATAATCTCTTCAAAATTTTTCTCATACTCGTTCTCTTTCTCTTCTTCTGGGACCCCTATAATTTGAATGTTGGTGTGTTTGATGTTTTCCCAGAGGTCTCTGAGACTGTCCTCAGCTCTTTTCATTCTTTTTACTTTATTCTGTTCTTCAGAAGTTATTTCCACCATTTTATCATCCAGCTCACTGATTCATTCTTCTGCTTCAGATATTCTGCTATTGATTCCTTCTGGAGTATTTTTAATTTCTGTAATTATATTGTTTGTCTCTGCATGTTTATTCTCTAATTCTTTTAGGTCTTTGTTAATTGATTCTTGCATTTACTTCATTTTGTTTTCAAGGTTTTTGATCATCTTTATTATCATTATTCTGAATTCTTTTTCAGGTAGTTTGCCTATTTCCTCCTCATTTATTTGGACATTGTGTTTCTAGTTTGTTCCTTCATTTGTGTAGTATTTCTCTGCCTTTTCATTATTATTATTATTTTTAATTTTGTTTGAAGTCTCCTTTTCCCAGGCTTCACGGTTGAATTCTTTCTTCTTTTTGCTTTCTGCCCTCCTAAGGTTGGTTCAGTGGTTTGTATAAGCTTTGTATAGGGTGGGATTTGTGCTGAGTTTTTGTTTGTTTTTCCTCTGATGGGCAAGGCTGAGTGAGGTGGTAATTCTGTCTGCTGATGATTGGGTTTGTATTTTTGTTTTGTTCATTGTTTAGATGAATCATCCTGCACAGGGTGCTATGGTGGTTGGGTGATGCTCTGTCTTGTATTCCAGTGGTTTCCTTTGTGTGAGTTCTCACTATTTGATACCCCCTTGGGTTACTTCTCTGGTAGTCTAGGGTGTTGGAGTCAGTGCTCCCACTCCAAAGGCTCAGGACTTGATCTCTGGTCAGGATGGAAGATTCCACAAATGGTTTGTTATGGTATTAAGTGAGATTAAAACAAATATCCAAAAATGAGTAACCAAAGATGAACCCCAGAGAAATGGCAGTTACAAAATCAGGCAAATAATAATTAAAATAATGGAATATATAAATATATATATATTCAAATATATAGAAAAGTCAAAACAGTCCAACAAAAATAAAGTAGAATAGACTGACCCGGTGAACAAAGGAAATAAAAAATCATATTTACCAGTTTAGAACAAAACTACCTAAAGCACAAACTGGAAAACAAAACTAAAGCAAGGTGCCAAGTAGGGGATAAAGCAATGAAAACCAAACTAACAAATATGTTGAGAGGAAAGGAAAGAAAGAATAGTTATGCAAAGTTATACATTAAGGATTAACTGGAAGGGGAAAAGAACAGTAGGAAAGGCAAACAAAGGAATAAATGTAAAAAAAAATATAATAGATTCTAAAACATTAAAGGTTAAAATTATAAAAAAGAGAAAAGAAAAAAATGGAAGACGGAAGAAAGAAAAAAAGAATAAAAAGGAAAACTCCACAGAACTGCAAAAGCCCAATGTAGATGCAGAGGTTTATAACAACAATAAAAAGTGTGACTTAATATACAGATACACAACCATAAGCAAAATCAAAACAATCCAACATAAATAAAGTATAATAGACTGACTCGGTGAACAAAGGGCACCAAAAATTATGTCTGTCAGAATAAAACTAAAGCACAAACTGGAAAACAAAACTAAAGCAAGGTGCCAATTGGGTAATAAAGCAATGAAAATAAAACTAACAAATATGTTTAGAGGAAAGGAAAGAAAGAAAAGAAGGAAAGAATACATATGCAAAGTTAAATAGAGGTAGTTAAAGAAAATTTATATACATTAAAGATGAACTGCAAGGAGAAAAGAACAGTAGGAAAAGCAAACAAAGGAATAAATGTAGAAAAAAATAATAGGTTTAAAAAATTGAGAATTAAAATTAAAAAAAGAGAAAGGAAAAAAAAAAAAAGGAAAACTCCCCAGAACTCCAAAAGCCCAACGTAGAGGCAGAGGTTTATAACAATAAAAAATGTGGCTGAGAAAAAAAGGAAAAGAAAAAGCTCAAAAGCTTAATTAGATTTTATAGTGCTAATAAAATTGACAACTACAACAGAGGGGGAAAAAGGAGAAAAAAGGAAAAAAAATCCAAAAGAATCTACCAGCTGAGCCACCAGGGAAGCCCAAAGAATCCACAGAACACGTCGAAACATAAGAATAATAAATGTTTTTCTTGAGTCACTGCTGTCACAGTCCTTTCCCTCTTTGGGAGTCACAGTCCACCTCACCTCCCTAGGGTGTCCTCTAACACTGTGCTCATCTCCGGACCTGCTGTGGGGGCAGCTTAGATTCTAATTTGGTCCTGCTCCTCTGTGATTTTGCCTCCAATGCCCACAGCTATCAGAACTAGTGGGTTTTCTTTTGTTGGAGCTCTCAATGATCGTTTATATGTTCTATAGTCACAGACTCTGCCTAGTTGATCCTGTGGATTTAATCTGCAGCTTGTAGAGCTGGTGGGAAGGTTTTGGGTCTTCTTCCTTATCCACACTGCCTCAGGGTTTCAATTGTGGTTTTATTTCCACCTCTGCATGTGGGTCGTCCACTGGGGTTTGCTCCTGAGGCTGCCCTGGAGGAATTGGGTTTGCCCCTGTGAGGGCCAGGTGTGGAGGTGGTGCAGCTGCTTTGGTCACAGGGGTTCTGGCAGCACCAGGTACTCAGGGGAGTTGGCGGCTAGGGCAGCAGGAAATATAGTGCTCTAGACAGGTATGGCAACCAGTATTGGCCAATACGCTCCAGTATTCTTGCCTGCAGAACCCCCCACTCATTCTGAATTTGACAGAAATATTTTTAGTTACTTGCCTTTACCAAATCTTTCTAAAGCATTTAACTTGGTTTCCATGGATACAACCAGTCTTTCTTTATGGTCTTGAATTTCTATGGTTTACATAATATTAAATTATATAATTATAATGACAAGTAGAACTGGCGTAAGCAGTTCAGGAACAAACACAGTTGGCTTTTAGGGGCACAGAGCTTAACTGGTCAAAACAGAGGCACAGAGAAAGGCTGGAGGGCAGCCCTCCGGGAGGTCCAAGGGCATTAGTGTGTTTTACAGAGGAAATGAAGAGCATTGGCTATGTGAGGTGATTGGTTAAGTGAAGGTTACAGGAGGTTGGTAAGAGAGATTTTAATGTAAAGATACTCATGGATGGAAGAACACAGATGAGCTAAGGGTAGTTTTATGTAGTTTCTTTTTTTTTTTTTCCTTTCTAGTTCCTGGTACCCTCTGGTATGTAATTAGTGTGACCAGTCATGTCTTGGTGTGATCGTTCCAAGTGTAATGGTTAAAAATATTGCACTTCCTCGTAGTTGTTTCTATTTTTTGTTTCAGGAATATGTATGATAAAAGAAGATGATATTTGAGATTTAGTTACCTTGTTGTTGTTGTTTAGTTACTAAATCATGTCTGACTCTTGCAACCCCATAGACTGTAGCCTGCCAGGTTCCTCTGTCCATGGGATTTCCCAGGCAAGAATACTGGAGTGGGTTGCCATTTCCTTCTGCAGGGGATCTTCCCAACCCAAGGACTGAAGCTGCCTCTCCTACTTTGGCAGTTGGGTTCTTTACCACTGAGCCACCAGGGAAGCTTACTAATCTCTACAAGCCATTTAAAAATTGTAAAATATGATAACTTAATATATACATATACCTGCTGCTGCTAAGTCACTTCAGTCATGTCCGACTCTGTGTGACCCCATAGATGGCAGCCCACCAGGCTCCTCCATCCCTGGGATTCTCCAGGCAAGAACACTGGAGTGGGCTGCCATTTCCTTCTCCAATGCATGAAAGTGAAAAGTGAAAGTGAAGTCGCTCAGTCATGTCTGACCCTCAGCGACCCCATGGAGTGCAGCCTACCAGGCTTCTCTGTCTTTGGGATTTTCCAAGCAGGAGTACTGGAGTAGGGTGCCGTTGCCTTCTCCATACATATACCTAGTGAATTGATTACTACAGTCAAGCTAGTTAATATACCACCTCCTCACATAGCTTTTTTTGTGTGTGTGTGATGAGAGCACCTGAAATACTCTTTTAGCACATTTCCAATATTCATTATAGTGTTAACAACTATAGTCATCATGCTGTACATTAGATCTCTAGATTTATTCATCCTATATAACTGGAGCTTTATACCCCTTGACTAACATTTCCATATCTCTCCTCTTCATCCCCATGAACCCAACCCCTGGTAACCACCATTCTATGTTCTGCTTCTACGAATTTGTTCTACATCCCACATAAGTGAGATCATGGAGTATTTGCCTTTCTGTGCCTGGCTTATTTCATTCAGCATAATGTCCTTCAGTTCAGTTCAGTCACTCAGTCGTGTCCGACTCTTTGCGACCCCATTAATTGTTGCATGCCAGGCCTCCCAGTCCATCACCAACTCCCGGAGTTCACCCAAACTCATGTCCATCGATTTGGTGATGCCATCCAGCCATCTCATCCTCTGTCGTCCCCTTCTCCTCCTGCCCCCAATCCCTCCCAGCATCAGAGTCTTTTCCAATGAGTCAACTCTTCGCATGAGGTGGCCAAAGTACTGGAGTTTCAGCTTTAGCATCAGTCCTTCCAAAGAATACCCAGGACTGATCTCCTTTAGAATAGACTGATTGGATCTCCTTGCAGTCCAAGGGACTCTCAAGAGTCTTCTCCAACACCACAGTTCAAAAGCATCAATTCTTTGGCGCTCCGCTTTCTTCACAGTCCAACTCTCACATCCATACATGACCACTGGAAAAACCATAGCCTTGACTAGATGGACCTTTGCTAGCAAAGTGATGTCTCTGCTTTTGAATATGCTATCTAAGTTGGTCATAACTTTCCTTCTAAGGAGTAAGTATCTTTTAATTTCATGGCTGCAGTCAAAATCTGCAGTGATTTTGGAGCCCCCAAAAATAAAGTCTGACACTGTTTCCAATTGTTTTCTCATCTATTTCCCATGAAGTGATGGGACCAGATGCCATGATCTTTGTTTTCTGAATGTTGAGCTTTAAGCCAACTTTTTCACTCTCCTCCTTCACTTTCATCAAGAGGCTTTTTAGTTCCTCTTCACTTTCTGCCATAAGGGTGATACCATCTGCATATCTGAGGTTATTGATATTTCTCCTGGCAATCTTGATTCCAGCTTGTGCTTCTTCTAGCCCAGCGTTTCTCATGATGTACTCTGCATATAAGTTAACTAAGCAGGGTGACAACATACAGCCTTGACGTACTCCTTTTCCTATTTGGAACCAGTCTGTTGTTCCATGTCCAGTTCTAAATGTCCTTCAGTTTCATCCATATCATAAATGACAGATTTCCTTCATTTTAAATGCTGTTCTAATATTCCATTATACATATACTGTTTTTACTGTTTTCTATAATGGCTGTAGCATTTTACATTCCCACCAACAATGTGCAAGCGTTCCCTTTTCTCAACATCCTCAGCAATGCTTATCTTTTATCTCTTTGATAATAGACATTCACTCAGGTGTGAGGGATCTCATAGTGGTTATAATTTACATTTTGCTGATGATTAGTGATGTTGAGCCTCTTTTCATATACCTATTGACCATTTGTACGTCATCTGAGAAATGTCTCTTCAGATCTTTTGTCAAATTTCAAACCAGGTTTCTTTCTATCAAGTTGAGTGCCTTATGTATATATATTTTAGATATTAACTCCTTATCAGATGTATTATTTGGAAATATTTTCCAAATATGTTTTCTCCCATTCTGTAGGTCGTCTCTTCACTCTGTTGTTTCCTTTGCTGCACAGAAAACTTTTAGTTTGATGCAGTCCTCTATCAGCCATTTAAGGACTGAAGCTGCCTCTCTTACTTTGGCAGGTGGGTTCTTTACCACTGAGCCACCAGGGAAGCTCAAAAATCTCTTCAAGAGTAGGATGCTCAGTTGCATCCTACTCTTTGTGACCCCATGGACTGTAGTCTGCCAGGCTCCTCTGTCCATGGAATTTTCGGGTAAGAATACTGGAGTGGGTTGCCATTTCCTACTCTAGAAAATCTTTCTCACCCAGGGATTGAACCCAGAAGTTCCTTAGGCACAAATATATTCCTTCTCTCCTATACTTGATTATTACTATGTTCTGAACAATTTCATTCATGGTTACAGATTAGCATCATAATTTAAAGATTAATGAGTAGGTCATTAATGTTGTTCCTGTGAAAGTCACTCAGTTGTGTCTGAGTCTTTGCGACCTCATGGACTGTAGCCTGCCAGGTTCCCCTGTCTGTGGGATTTCCCAGGCAGGAATACTAGAGTGGGTTGCTATTCCCTTCTCCAGGGGATCTTCCTGACCCAGGGATTGAACTCTGGTCTCTTGTTTTGCAGGCAGTTTCTTTACCATCTGAGTCACCAGGGAAGCCCCTGGTCATTAATGGATAGAGCAAATAGTTGCTTTTTCAATTTTTTAAAGTCTTAAAGGCATAGCAATTATGGTGATAAAAATATGTTAAAGTATTTGTTGACTAACATTTTACACAAAATTCTTGTATGTTTCCTGCCATCCAGGCTTCCTATGAGGAGGGACGCAGGGGATGTTACCCCCACTTTGCACGTTTGTAGAATGAGCCTCAGAGGTTAAGTGATTCACCTAAGTTCCTACAGTGGTTGAGTTCCTCAGACAAGAACTTAGGAGTGTTCAGAGTTTCTGTAACGATCCATTTAGTCCCAGCTTGAGACTCTAGGGTACTTTTAGGCTTCTGCTGATATTCATGCCAGTTGGGCAATAGTTCCTTACTTTTAGGGCAAAAAAAAATATTGAATAGGCTCTTCCTTTTCAGACTGCTACTTCTCATTGTTGGAAGGACTTGGTTTCTTTGTTCAGAGATATATTTTCCACTTTCAAAGAACACTTTGGCTCCAAGGAAACTGTCGTGGCAGTGGGCTGATTTGGTACAGAACAACAGCTGGTACCCAGGCAGGTTACTCAGCTTTTCTTTCTGGTAAGCTTTGATGAGAGGCTGGCAAGCTGGTCTCTGTTCGCTCTCATATTACCAGGCTTTTCTTTATATAAAAGCGAAGGGATCTGGGAGTAAAACTTATACAAGCAAAAAGAAAAGTGTCAGAACATGTTTGCTCATGATTCCTTTGTATAGTTTTACAAACTCAAAGTTTTCAACAAGACAAAAGCCTTTTTTTCTTTTTTAATGCTCAGGGTTGAAGGTGGAGGGGCACTGACTAAGTCTGGGATTAACTGAGCTATGAGATGATTGCCTAATAGAATGTGATCCAAGTTGGAGCCACAACTCTCCCCTAAAGGTAATGTGGCTAATTCTGTAGAACTTTTTTGCAGTAGCTTCTCCGAGGATTATGGAGTACGTGGGTACCTTTTTCGCTGCCAGAATGAATCTGAGGCTGCTGTGCTGGCTTTTTTATTGACTATAACTACAACTTCTTAGAACTGCCTGTATCAGATTCTCTTGAGGTGGGGCCTGGGATTCTTCATTTTTAACAAGCTCAAGTATTCATAGATATTCTAAAATTTGACAACCGCTTGCTCCTTTCTTATCTCCCTTGTTAGTCATTATCATGAGCAGTTGAGATACACTCAGACAGGTCACTTTGTGCAAGTGGTATGGAGGACTCCAGGGAGGGACCTCTCTATGGTAGAGAAGAAACAACTGAAGCTCTTGACCGTCTCTGTCGGACTCCTCAGTCTCTCTACTGAGTGCCATTCAGCCACACCTCAGCTGGGCTGTTCTCCACCCTGGTTCAGGCTGTCCCTGGTTTTATGAGAAATCTTTTCATTATTATACTTATCTGTGTCCTATCTTGTCTGCTTCATTGGCCAAGAACTCTGCCACGTCCTGATCCTAGATTTGGCCAGTTTTTCCATCTTTGGATCGAGCTAGCTGTCTTTAGGTTGGGTGTTTGAATTCCTCTGGGATCTATTGCCTTCCACCCACAGCCTTTCAGTCTTCCCACCTCCAACCCTGTCTGCATAAATACACAGCACATTCTACATTCCCAGCAGATTTTCCCAGTATCTTCTTTCCTTGTTTTTGTTGATGTCTCGGAGAACAGTTTCCTGGAAATTCTATAATGGTGTTAAGGTGTTGGGTTCTTCCACTGAAGCTGATTCATGGTATGTGGTAACTCAGTTTTTTCCTAGGAGCAGGAGGCCTGTGATATGGAGAGAGAAAGCAGAATAGTTTTCTTCCTTCTTCTTAGATAGGAATGACTTTAGGCAAAATTAAATAGGAATTGATTTTTGTCCTCTCCTTCCTTTTCACTAGTTCCATTTTCTTGGCTTCTGTGTTTGGAGTTAGATGATCTAGCTATGAGATGGGTGTTGTGTGTCCCACACATGAGATGGATGATTTGTGGGGAGTCCTGGGCCTGTTCAATTATAGGCCATCAAAGACCCAGTGAGTTTCAGAAGCTTCTGTCTTGGTTGAATCAACGCTCAGTTTATAAATGTAGCATGATAGCCACTTGGCAGACTAATACTGGAGGTAACGACTTGCAGCTCTCAGTTCCTATCCAGAAGATTGGATTTTGTGCCTCTTGAAAATCATTTGCCATGTAACTACTTTTCCCTCTTCAAGATGAGGTGAGTCCTGGGTGGGGGTGAAGGCATCACATGGCAAACTCTAGTGGATATCAAGAAATTATTTTTTCTCATGGTTTCTCTTTTTGCTTATCAATAGAAAAATTCTGGAAATTGATGCGGACATAGATGCATAGACAGTATGAGTTTTGTGAGGCCAAGCATGATAACTTTAAAAATTGATGAATTTAGACACATTCTCTGGAAAGTGAGTGCCTAGTGACATTTCTGATCTTTCTAGTCTAGCTCCTCATGTAGTCCTGTGACCCCCAAAAGTTGTCCCTTATGCAGAATGCTGCCACAGCTGTCACAGTTCAGAGTGGCAAACCATGTAGCTAGGTGGACCAAGAAGACTAATGGGCTCAGAATTGGACAAAGCCAGAGGTTTTGCATACATTTTATAGGAGCATCAAAGTGATATCATATTGTAATAGAGTATAGCTGAGTGCAGCCTCCTTAGCACTCAGTGGTTCCTGTGCACCATTCCACACCCCAACCCTATTACCAGGCAAAGGTTACCTACTGCAGGACCATTAGTGGTCTTGCTCAGCCGTTGGTCGGTGCTGCAGTGGGGCCTGCCCACAAGCAACCGACCGTCAGTGAGCGACTGTTAGTGAGTGCATTCAGTCAGTGTAGTGGTGGTCATCAGGAGGAGAGTGAGGTAAGAGGCGGGTCCCAGCCTTCTCCCCTTCCAGCTTACCCGGTCTTGGGCCAGCGAGTGAACTGAGAGGCCCAGGGAACAGGCTCAGGGCTCTGTCCTGCAGGGCTCAAGAGCCCTCACCAAGGCCACCCACTGGCTGGGCCCAGGCCTTGAGGCAGTAGTGAAACTCTCACTCATCCCTGTCTCTACCACCTAATAGTGGCAGCAGTCGGCATAGGACCCAGTCTGCAGGACCTCTTCCGGGTTTGGGTCCTGCTTGGGTCCTGAGCACCTCGCTCCCTCAGTGATGACAGCTGGCCAGGGTCTGGAGACCTGGTCCTGAAGGAATCACCAACTGAGGCCTGCCTTCCCTTAGCCAGGACCCGGACCTTAGAGGGTGAAAGTTGAGCCTTGGGACTTTGCCCTTTCATGTCAGAACAGAGAATAAAATTCATTTGGTGGAGATTTACAGGAACATCATTACCTGACCATGACCTGATCACAAGAACAAAGGTTCTGACACCAAGAAGTTTGCAATAACTAGCTTAACCACACCCCTCCTTCACCTTTTCTATAAAAGGGCTTTGCTGAAAGCTTATCGGAGTTTGAGGCTTTTAAGACATGAGTCATCCGTTTCCTTTCATGGCCCTGCAGTAAACCTTTCTCTGTTCCAAACTTCATCGTTTTGATATTGTTTGGCTTCACTGTGCATTGGGCACAGAACCTTGTGTTTTGGTAACAATATCAGGTTACTATTCCATGAGCTCTGTTAATCACTGACTTATTCAATGCATCCTCTGTATCCAACCCTGGCCACTTAGAAAAATAGAGCTTGAGCTTTTAGAATGTCATACAGTTCCTAAGGGTTTACTTTACCTTTCCAGATTGTTCTAAAGTGCTCCCAAATTATGAATTCGCAATCATCCATTTTTTTCCCCTCTGAAACTATTCTTCGATAGGTGTTAGAGTGGAAAGAAATCAGATTAAAATTTTCATAGTCTAGTGATTCCCCTGGAGGTAGTTGGATCTTTCTTTTAACAAACAATGCTTGTTAATTCAAATCTCTAATTGATGACGTGAATCGTAATGAAATGACCAATTTCTGACATTCTGGACAAAAGCAGAGTGACAACATAATTTATGACTATTCGTCTTTAAGGTCTAATTTTCCAAGCTGTGTCTGCTTCTTGCACTCTAATTCTGCTCTTTCAAACTTATGTCATCCCTGCATTTCCAAAGTGACTACTGATTAGGAATAGGTGAGGTGGGGGAGGGGAAGAATAGCCACAGATAGGGTTGATTTTTCCACAGGAATTGGACCTACAAGATTTATGGTAAGGGGGTGTACAGTATTCTCACATGTGGGCTCTAAGTGCAGTGTGCCTGAGACTTTAATTAGATTGCCCTGTAATTTGCCTTTAGCCAGTCTCTTTTATCTTTCAGTATGTCACACAAGGCATTACACCAAACTCAACCAACCTTTGCCTTGTGACAGGTAAATTTGATGTCAGACGTTATAAAATTTGATGTCAGATGTTATAAAATTTCTAAACACTGATTTATTTGAAATCTTGTCCTTCCTGTGCATAGGAAAGTACTGTTGGCAGTACTGTTGGAAGTACTGTTCCAAAAGTACCGTTGGAAGCAGTACTTAAGATAGTAACAAAGCCAGCATGGTAAATAGTCTGTTTCTCACAGTGGAGGCAAGGACCAACCCATATTTATTTTAGTACTGGTCCTGATTTTGTGTTTGTTCAATTGGAGTTGAACATGTTCAGAACCCATGTTCTGAAAGCAGCCCTGATTTTTACAGACTGGAATATCTATTTTTCCTGTTCTGGGAGTACTGTGAAAAATTAAGCCTTAAATATGGCTTTTTAGAAGCTAGTTTGTTTAGCAGTTGAAGAAGCGTGTTTTTAGTTATATTGACAGTTTGCTTTCTTTTTAGTCATTTTGTTGTTCAAATCTGTGTAGATTGAAGGAGACTATGTTACTTGGGAGTTAGCAGCTTTGTTAAGTTAGTATTTGCCATTTCAAAAATTCCCCCATTTAGTTGTGAGGAGCTTTGTGGCAGTTGAAATAGAATTTGATTTTGGTATCTCAGGCTTGTAGCAAGATGGTTTTCCCCTAAAACGATTTGAAGCAAGAAAAGCACAAAAAGTGCCCTGTTTATCCCGGTTAACCCTGCCCAGCCAGGTGGAGCCACCAGAGGAGGCAAAGTGAGCACCATCTTGTTTCAAAGTAGGGATTGACGATGGAAATGCTGTCTGAAGCTGAGGCAGGGGGTTGTGTTAGTAGGCTCTTGGGAGCTACTTTTAGCTCTTTGAAAAATTTATATCTCTGAGCCCCAAATCTCCCTCCTACGTCACAGCAGCTGGCCTACATTCCCCAGAATATGCAGCCTCTCTTCTGATATTTATGGGAGGTGGAGTGAGGCATAGGAGAATAGGAGAGGATTTAGCTATTATTTCAACCCCTGTTCCATTTCTAAGGCTGCATTCTGTGGTCTTTGAGTGTATTATTTAAAGAAGAGAAAAGTAACAGATGCTCCCATGATGTTTCACACTCCCTGAACTGAGATCTCAGAATATGTTGCCACTAATAATTTATTCCTGTTTATTAATACTGACATATGAGTGGTTAGTGTGTGCGGTAGGGAAGAGCTGAATAATTTAAGAACAAAGCAGAGTAAAGATTTTTTATGGCACAAGGACGTGAGGCCCTGACACATATTGAAGACTCATTTATAGCCAGACTGAACCTTTCCTGTGGTCAGGAAATACACCTGGGAAGTAGGAGAATAAATAGCTGGATATTAACATTTGTACATACTACTTTCCAATTGTCTGATCTCGTTTAGTCTAGAACATAGAGAGGGGACTTGTTAGCAGATTCAGATTATCAGTGAAAGCAAATGAAATCAGAATTCTGGGAATAGTGTGCGATAGTAAATCAAGGAGCAAAAATAAAGAAATAAATAAAATCCCCTGATCAGCTGATAACTCATGAACAGTATCAAGATAGCAGATGCACTGAGTTAGACAGTTCATGGGAATAAGGATATAAATTATGTACAATAATCATTTTACACGAGGCTAGTGTTATATTCCAGTCTAAAGCAAAATTTGGTTTCTTGTTCTTCATGCAAAGTAAAAATGAAAGAGACTATAAAGGTTTCATCTGAGGCATTTCATTAAATTCTGGAATCTAACTATTGACATTATACTGTTTGATAGTAGGGTGACCTGAGCCAGAAACAAGGCAGCCTAATTTAAGGTGACAGTAACAGACTGCTTGGGCGTCCCTTGTGGCTCAGTGGTGTCGAATTCGCCTGCCAACGCAGGAGATGTGGGTTTGATCCCTGGGTTGTTGGGAAGATCTGGAGAAGACAATGGCAGCCCACTCCAGAATTCTTGCCTGGGAAATCCCTTGGACTTGGCAATTTAACTTTTCTCAAAATATGTGGTGGTTGAAAAAAGTTATATGACATATATTTTCCTCCAAGGGGAGCCTGGTGGGCTACTACAGCACAGGGCGTCACAAAAGAGTCAGACACAATGTAACAACTGAAAAACAAAGCAGACTAACTAGCCTGATTAAACACATTACTAATGGAAAATCAAGAATGAAATTACATCTATATATTGCTTTTCTGGTACCAGGACAAGGATACATACAATCTTGCTGAAATTAAGGAATAGGAGCCTTTCTGTCTCATAACTTGCACATTAAAGGTGGAAAGGGAAGTGAGATACAAGGTGAGAAAAAGAAGAGAGATGAATTGTCTCTTGGATGCTGTGATTCAAAATAATTTAAAAAGCAATTTTTATCTCTGGTGATTGAGGCTGCTTCATATTATGGCAAGGCCATGTCAATGATAGACACCAGTATGCTAGAAACAGTATTTTGGAAGCAAGTAGAGGCCATTGATTGGTAATTCCCAACCAGTGTAGGGAGCTTGCTCACAGTTTCTCTAGGGAGGGGTAGATGTAGGTGGCATCTACCTACATTTGGACATTTTCACAACATTACAACTTATTTGTTTACCGAAAGATTGACCAGCCTCCCAGTTCCTGGTTTCCAGGAAGAATTAAAACATACTAGTGAAGCATCGTACCTTAATCTCCAGACTAACATGGTTAAGATGCAGTTGAAGTTCTATCCAAGATAAAAAAAATAGCAGGAAGGCATCCAGTTGGGTTTGTCTCCACACCAGAGATGCTATGGGCCTGAAAAAATTATAGCTAAAGAAAATATATATTATCCACCTTTTTTCAACTTCTACATATTTTGAATTTATTTTTTTTTTAAACAAGGAGTTTTGGGGAGTAGCCTAGACAGGAGGTTTCACTCAGTTCAGTTCAGTTCAGTCGCTCAGTCGTGTCTAACTCTTTGTGACCCCATGAATTGCAGCACGCCAGGCCTCCCTGTCCATCACTGACTCCCAGAGTTCACTCAGACTCATGTCCATTGAGTCGGTGATGCCATCCAGCCATCTCATCCTCTGTCGTCCTCTTCTCCTCCTGCCCCCAATCCCTCCCAGCATCAGAGTCTTTTCCAGTGAGTCAACTCTTCACATGAGGTGGCCAAAGTACTGGAGTTTCAGCCTCAGCATCAGTCCTTCCAATGAACACCCAGGACTTACTCCTTTAGAATGGACTGGTTGGATCTCCTTGCAGTCCAAGGAACTCTCAAGAGTCTTCTCCAACACCACAGTTCAAAATGGGGAACACATGTATACCTGTGGCGGATTCATTTTGATATTTGGCAAAACTAATACAATTATGTAAAGTTTAAAAATAAAATAAAATTAAAAAAAAAAGAAAAGCTAAAAAAAAAAAAACACAAAAGCATCAATTCTTTGGCACTCAGCTTTCTTCACAGTCCAACTTTCACATCCATACATGACCACAGGAAAAACCATAGCCTTGACTAGACGAACTTTTGTTGGCAAAGTAATGTCTCTGCTTTTTAATATGCTATCTAGGTTGGTCATAACTTTCCTTCCAAGGAGTAAGTGTCTTTTAATTTCATGGCTGCAATCACCATCTGCAGTGATTTTGGAGCCCCAAAAAATAAAGTCTGACACTGTTTCCACTGTTTCCCCATCTATTTGCCATGAAGTGATGGGACCAGATGCCATGATCTTGGTTTTCTGAATGTTGAGCTTTAAACCAACTTTTTCACTCTCCACTTTCACTTTGATCAAGAGGCTTTTGAGTTCCTCTTCACTTTCTGCCATAAGGGTGGTGTCATCTGCATATCTGAGGGTATTGATATTTCTCCCAGCAATCTTGATTCCAGCTTGTGCTTCTTCCAGCCCAGCGTTTCTCATGATGTACTTTCATATAAGTTAAATAAACAGGGTGACAATATATAGCCTTGATATACTCTTTTTCCTATTTGGAACCAGTCTGTTGTTCCATGTCCAGTTCTAACTGTTGCCTCCTGACCTGCATATAGGTTTCTCAAGAGGCAGGTCAGGTGGTCTGGTATTCTCATCTCTTGAAGAATTTTCCACAGTGTATTGTGATCCACACAGTCAAAGGCTTTGGCATAGTTAATAAAGCAGAAATAGATGTTTTTCTGGAATTCTCTTGCTTTTTCAATGATACAGCAGATGTTGGCAATTTGATCTCTGGTTCCTCTGCCTTTTCTAAAACCAGTTTGAACATTTGGAAGTTCATGGTTCACATATTGCTGAAGCCTGGCTTGGAGAATTTTGAGCATTACTTTATTAGCGTGTGAGGTGAGTGCAATTGTGCGGTAGTTTGAGCATTCTTTGGCATTGCCTTTCTTTGGGATTGGAATGAAAACTGACCATTTCCAGTCCTGTGGCCACTGCTGAGTTTTCCACATTTGCTGGCATTTTGAGTGCAGCACTTTCACAGCATCATCTTTTAGGATTTGAAATAGCTCAACTGGAATGCCATCACCTCCACTAGCTTTGTTCGTAGTGATGCTTTCTACGGCATACTTGACTTCACATTCTAGGATGTCTAGCTCTAGGTGAGTGATCACACCATTTTGATTTTCTGGGTCATGAAGATCTTTTTTGTACAGTTCTTCTGTGTATTCTTGCCACCTCTTCTTAATATCTTCTGCTTCTGTTAGGTCCATACCATTTCTGTCCTTTAGCGAGCCCATCTTTGCATGAAATTTTCCCTTGGTATCTTTAATTTTCTTCAAGAGATCTCTAGTCTTTCCCATTTTGTTGTTTTCCTCTATTTCACTAAGCTGTGCCAAATGTACCAAACTCATCTCTGCTTCTTCCTCTCTCTGTTGTTTTCCTCCTGTTTGTCCTCCTATCTTTCCTTCTCTTTATTAGTGTTACTATAAGTAAAATAAAGTGTGGAGATATATGTAGATTGTAGCAAGATAATGGCATTGTGGCCAAGATGGAGGGATGTGACCTGAGTCATAATGATAGGTTCGTGACACAGTACTAGGTGTTGCCAATGTAGTGATAAACACATCAAAAGTGGCCCCTCCACAGGGAGCTTAAAATTTATCTAAGGAAAGAGACTATTACAAAACAAAGGTCAGTAAATATAATGTAATGATGAGAGGGCTGTAGGGTCTTCTGTTGGATCTGATGGACACAAAGGGAGGATTTCTCCAAAAAGATGATCCTTAAGCTGAAAAAATCACTGCAGATGGTGATTGCAGCCATGAAATTAAAAGACGCTTACTCTTTGGAAGGAAAGTTATGACCAACCTAGATAGCATATTAAAAAGTAGAGATATTACTTTGCTAACAAAGGTCCATCTAGTCAAGGCTATGGTTTTTCCAGCGGTCATGTATGGATGTGAGAGTTGGACTGTGAAGAAAGCTGAGCGCAGAAGAATTGATGCTTTTGAACTGTGGTGTTGGAGAAGACTCTTAAGAGTCCCTTGGACTGCAAGGAGATCCAACCAGTCCATTCTAAAGGAGACCAGTCCAGGGTGTTCATTGGAAACACTGATGCTGAGGCTGAAACTCCAATACTTTGGCCACCTCATGCGAAGAGTTGACTCACTGGAAAAGACCCTGATGCTGGGAGGGATTGGGGGCAGGAGGAGAAGGGGACGACAGAGGATGAGATGGCTGGATGGCATCACTGACTCAATGGACGTGAGTTTGAGTGAACTCCGGGAGTTGGTGATGGACAGGGAGGCCTGGCATGCTGCAGTTCATGGGGTTGCGAAGAGTCGGACACGACTGAGCGACTGAACTGAACTGAACTGTAGCTGCTATCTGGAGACTAATAGTTAGCTAGGTTAATGTTAGGAAGCTGTCAAGTGTTCCAGGTACAAGGATTAGCATATGTAAAGACTCAGAATTGAAAGAGAATGTGTTTTCTTCATAGACTCAAAAAACGTTAAACACATTAAGGCGTTTCTAAGGTAGACTCTAAGCTGCTATAACAGAGTCAGCCCATGTTAATGGTAGCTCAGACAAGCTGTGCTCTGAAGGTCATTCTGGAAATCAGGTTTTTTTTTTCTTGATCAATCACTTCACCAATGAAAAACTGTTTTTGGTCTTCCTTCTATTTAGTGAACCACTGTGTACAGAGTTTCTCAGAGTTATAAAGAAGTCTACTATTGGAATACTTGTCAAGGGGAATGGAAGCTGGTCTTAAGATCCAGGGATAATCTCTCAAAGGAAGTGAGAACTGAAATAAAAGTTGGCCAGATGAAGGTTAGAAGTTGGAAAAGTTCCAGGCAGAGGGAAGAACATATGCACAGAACTCATGGTAAGAGGGAATATGGTGTATTTAAGGAATTGAAAAACACTGGCTATAGTTAGTTAGCAAATAATTTCAGGTGTTTACAACAGAGAGGCTACAAATTATAATAACTCAAGCAAGGTTGAAGTTTATATACCTCCCTTAGAACGGTCAGGATTTGGTACAGTAGCTTCTAGAGGAGGGTGGATACATGAATAGGGTCTTGGTAATGCTAAGAGGAGTGAGTTCTTTATTTCGGGAACTTGGACTGTTAACTATATATCTCATCATATCACTGTATTTTAAAGTAAATTACAGGACAGCTTCACAAACTATGATAAGGAATTCAGGATTTATCCAAAGGGAATTGTGAAACCCATGGAAAGAAGGGAATTAAGTTTGTAATTTGAAAAGGTGGCTGTGGTTTTAATGCTGTGAATGAATATGTGGGTAAGATGGAAGGCTGGAAGTCTCGTAGGCTATTGCAGTAATTTAGGTGAGAAAGGATGTGGTGATATGGACTCTGTAGGGATGGATATCTATTAGACATAATGTAGTTAATAGGCAGGATATCATGGAGGAGAGATTAGCAGCAATTAACTATTTTAATCTGTTGCT
Source organism: Bos indicus x Bos taurus (assembly GCF_003369695.1). Lineage (NCBI taxonomy): Eukaryota > Metazoa > Chordata > Mammalia > Artiodactyla > Bovidae > Bos > Bos indicus x Bos taurus. Next base: position 85,010,484 of record NC_040077.1, on the reverse strand, counting down.
ATCCAGGCCTGAAATTCATAGCATTATATAAATCCCCCAAAGTTTAAATGTCCATAATTTTATTTAATGAGAAGTTGCAAAGTCCGATATTTACTAGGGCTTGAGAATAGGAAAATGAAATGAATAAAACAGGCCTGTTATAATGGTTGGAAGTTATGGGGATAGCACATCTCCTCTCTGAAGGGGACACATCTGTTCAGTTCCAAGTGTTGCCATTTGTCATTGTTGCCAGATCTTCTAATTTTTTTCCCTTTTTCTAAAGACTCTTGGATCATTATACAAAGTTGTCTCTTTTTTAAATGTTGACATCTAAGTAAAAATTAAACAAACATACAAGCAAAGTACTGTGCAGACTAAGATAGTAAGGACCAAGCAGAAAATATCTGTAAAAAGGATTTGGTTTGTACTGATTTGTTGTTGTGCTTAGTTCTTAAAAACTATATTAGTTGGTGTAGGGTAGGCTGCTGTAACAAAGAAATCCAATAAAATAGTGGCCAAAAGAACAGAGATGTTTGTTTCTCATTTGACAGTTCCAGTTTGTTTGGACAGGTGGCTGGACATCATTGCTCTTCATGATCATTTAGGTTCTTCCCAAATTGTTGTTTCACCATCCCCAAGTGTAGTGTTGTTCATCTGCGTGGTTAAAATTGGGTCATCATGCCTGGAGTCCAGTCCTCATAAAGAGAGAAAGAGAGCATGAATGAGGCATGCCCATTGTCTTAAATCTGGCTATATGTTCATCAAAACTCTTATATATATATATATATATTTTTTTTTTTTTTTCCCCTAGCATCAGTTCAGTTCAGTTCAGTCGCTCAGTCAAGTCCAACTCTTTGCGACCCCATGAATTGCAGCACGCCAGGCCTCCCTGTCCATCACCAACTCCCGGAGTTCACTCAGACTCACGTCCATGGGGTCGGTGATGCCATCCAGCCATCTCATCCTCTGTCGTCCCCTTCTCCTCCTGCCCCCAATCCCTCCCAGCATAAGAGTCTTTTCCAATGAGTCAACTCTTTGCATGAGGTGGCCAAAGTACTGGAGCTTTAGCATCATTCCTTCCAAAGAATACCCAGGGCTGATCTCCTTCAGAATGGACTGGTTGTATCTCCTTGCAGTCCAAGGGACTCTCAAGAGTCTTCTCCAACACCATACTTCCCTATGAACTTTTTAATCCTTTTAAACTTTTGAACCTAGCATATGGGTTATTATTTTTATTTGACAGATATAGAAATGAGGTTCAAATAGGTTGTGACTTGCCCAAGATCATAAAGAGAATTAGTGGCAGGACTAGAATAGATCTTGGCTGAGTTGTTAATAATAATAAAATGCCTTTTAGATGTATTTATAATAAATATTTAAAATAAAACTCAACTTGTTTGAGTTCCTGTTACTAAATAGAATTTAGTCATTTGTCAAAGTGTGATGAGAAATGGCAAAAATACATAATTTTCCTCCTGGATGTGTTATCATATTCCCTTTCCAAATTACCATTCTTAATCACTCCTGGCATCAGATGAGGGGAATCTACAAAGGCCAACAGCCAGTTGAGTGCTTAGAAGGATGGTTTTGCTTTGGCAGTACCAGAAAATTCTTTTGTCTTAAATGTTACAGTTTAATTATGTGCAGGAACATCGATTCCTTATGGTGTGATTTCTGCATGTGGTTATAACCCTCAACCTCATTCAGTTTTTATTTCTGAGAAAACTCTTAGAGAGTGTCTTCACTAGAGTTGTTCTCATTAGTCAAATCAGTCTTGTAGTTCTGGGTAACCACAACTGCCTGCACACATAAGTAATATCTTATCCCAGGTTTTTGGGGCATTTCACTATACAGATCAGAGAAGCAACAGAGTTTCTAGATAGTTGACTGTCCTCTTTCATTTTTACTCAAGTCATTGAATGAAACATTTAAATAGTGAATTTGGAGTTCCAGAGAAGAATGAAAAGTTGTAGGAATATGAAATTCTTTCTTCTGACTTATTAGAATTAGGAAAAGAACCAGGCATGACCACATAATTGTGACTGCTCTGATGAAGAGTGGGCAGAACAATGAAGCAGTGATGTGTTGACAATGCCTTGGATGTGCACAATAGAAAAGCCTTCTTTTTTGTTTTGTTTTGTTTTGCTTTTTGAAGGAGCATCATGTTCTGGTCAGTGGAGCCTAGGATTATAATGCTAGGATGCCAGGGTTCTAGGCTTGGTGTTTTTGCCACTGACTCGCCACACTGACTTTGGAAATCTATTAGCTTTTGGTTGCTTCAGGGAACAAGTTGTTTTTAAATGGGGGAGGCTGAGTCTGTTCTGCCTCCCATAGAGAGGACAAGATGGTGGTAATGTTGCTTTTGTGTAATTAAAAAGTAATATGCTTAACTTTGTTTTCCATTAATTAGTCAATTTCCAATCATGTAGGCACCAATATTACCTTAATATTTAATTAATTGCTTGGTAATACATTGGATAATTTAAAGTGATTTATTTAAAAGTCTTATATCATTTTTATTAGGGAAAATTTGGCATATACATCTCCTTAAGATGTAGGTGAGCATTAATCAAAGATACCATCAGTTTCATCATGAACATGTATTGAGCCCTTGATGTGGGACTCATTTTTTAGAAGAGGAAAGTGAAACTTTGAGAGGAAGATAATTCACTCAACCTTTTATGGTTTCTGTAAACAAAAAATTAAGGATTCTATCACTATTTTAAAAAAATGTTGAAATACTAAAAAGTGGAAGCCTGAGAGTCGTCATGTCCTTGAACTTTCTTTAAGCATTAAATTAGCGAACTGCATGTGAAATTTTGACCAGGACATAAAAATCATTTGATGTTTCTTAAAAATTTCCACTGAAATACTTCTATGAGAATTGTAAACTCCTGGAAGCTTGAAGTACAGTTCAAAGTGTGTTGAGAGTGTGAAGTTTCTCTGAAAGGCATTGTTTTTAATATTCATGCAGATGTAGCATTCTAGTTTACACACATTTCTTATTTTTAACATAGAAATACTGTTTTTCATTACTTCACTTGAAGTAAACTTGGACATTCTGAGAAAGTTTTCCTGGCATTCACAGTGCTCTTAGCATTGCATCAGATCGTCTAGGTGAGCTTCCAGGTTTGGTAAGAACAACTTCACATTGTGGACAATGACTGGGTTAAAAATGAAAGGGTTGAAATAGCTCACTAATATTCATATATACATTTCTGAAACATTGTGAAGAGAATATTTAATAATTATCTCCATTAGATGTTTTCTGCATAAAGTCAGTTGTAAGTTGGCAGCTAATCATGGGTGTTTCTTTCTGGTGCTCACTTTTCACAGTAGTGGTCAGATAAAAGGGAGACAGTGCAGGATTGGAGAAAGTGCTTGGAAATGACAGGCTTGGGTCTTATTCTGTCCCACTGCTTCCTGGCTTTGTGAGCTTGGGCCAGTTAATATTTTACCTACAAGAGAATGTCAGTTCTCCACATGTAAAATGGAATGGTAACATCTAATCTACTGCCTTAGATTGTTGGGAAGATGAAATTGGGCTTTTCTTGTTGCCCTTATTCCTGTCCAGTGTGTTCATATGACCCATGTTCATGGGTTTATGGCAGGAGTATGAGCAGCTTTAAGGAATGGTTGAGAAACTTGCTTTAATTGTATACTCTCAACTGTAGATCCTAAATCCATACTGTTCTATGTTTTAGCTAGTTTTGTGCTGCTCTCGGTGTGTTTTTCTGACCTTATAACTTTTTCTTATCTATGGTGAATTATTACTCATGTATTTCCTCCTGTGAGACCTGATTGAATTTCCTCGGACCTACCTTGTCTCCTTGTCTTTGTTCTGCTTTCTTATGGGGCATGGATGCACATCCACCATTAAAAGCTACAGTTGAGAAAACTGTTTTGAGTATTGTATTACAAAACAATCTAAGCCATTCTGATTATGAACAACTATTGGACTTATTTGTAAAACATCACTAACCTACTTAGGAGTAGCTTTCTTACTGGATAGTAATGAAAGCAAGTTTCAGACTTCATTCCATTGCACATAAAGATGTTTGTTAGCAAGAATATACAAAAGAACTGTACAACCTGTTCTGTAAGCTCTGTGAATTCCCAGCAGTCTCTCATATTTTGGTGATTTTTAGTTGTACTTTGCATGATAGGTTTTCCTGGGGTCTATTGCAACAATATTCTAGCAAGAATTCTTTGTTAGCCAGCTACCTATTGTTGGGTATGGACAGGAATCCAGTGGAACAGAGGCTATCTATAGGGCCTTGAAGAATCAAGCCTAAGGTGCTAGTCTTAATGTCATGGTCTATAAGCTCATAGGTTTTTATTTTTGGTAATGTTAATAATTTGAAATTTACAGAAAAATTGCAAAGATAATACAGAATATTCATATTCCCCTTATCTGATTTCTCCTTTTGTTAACCTTCCACATTACCATGATCTAGTTGTTAAAGATGTGAAGTAAAGTGAAAGTTGCTTAATCATGTCCAACTCTTTGCAACCCCATGGACTATACAGTTCAGTCTATGGAATTCTCTAGGCCAGAATATTGGCGTGGGTAGCCTTTGCCTTCTCTAGGGCATCTTCCCAACCTAGGATCAAACTCAGGTCTCCCGCATTGCAGGTAGATTCTTTACCAGCTGAGCCACAAGGGAAGCCCCAAAATACTGGAGTGGGTGGTCTATCCCTTTGCCAGTAGATCTTCCCAACCCAGGAATTGAACTGGGGTCTCCTCCATTGCAGGTAGATTCTTTACCAGCTGAGCTATCAGGGATTGAGTATGAACACTGGCATATCAATGTTAACTAAACTCCAGACTTTCTCCCATTGATATCCTGTTCTAGTTCCAGAATCCAATCCAGAATACCACACTGCACTTAACTGTTATATTTTTGAACTCATCTTCAGCACCACTAATTTGACAGTGGAATCTTGTCTCTAACATCTAAAGACCTACGATCAAAATTACTGGTTTTGATTGGAGAGGAAGGTAGAGTGCTTCTTTTGAGTCAGTGTCAGTTGACTGCTGTAAGAGTGCAGGAGATTAAAGTTAACACACACATGCACTTCATATTTCTCTGCTGTAGTATTTAAAAGTAAATTGTAGATAATATAACACTTAGCTTATGCTCAAGTTTGGTTTAAGTTAATACATCCATAGGTTATTGGCAAGAAGAAATCTTTAGGTCTTTTTAAAAATTATAACATTTTCCACCCTAATTATAAAAAGTAGTACTTTTGTTCACTTGTAAGACTTACAAAAAACATAGAAGAGCATAAAAAAGCGAATATGCCTAATTCACATAATTCTCATCATTCTGACCTTCTTGGCTTGAATGTAAAATTTTTCTTTCAATCCGATTACACCCAACACTGGTGAAAAACAAGGAAACTGTCAGAATACCTGTGGTCTGTGAGTCTGCATCTGTCTTTCTCTGAGTGTTTCAGGGAAGGTTTTGCCTTTTTGCCATCAGGGGTGGGCTGGGTTGATCTCAAGAACTGAGGAACAATCAGACAAAATGCTTCCTAGCATGGATTACTCCTTTTTTAAAGCAGAGTTTATTGTGGGATTTTATACTCATGTGTTTTCAAGAAATAAGAAAGTGCATAAATGTTCTTCAGAACATAGACTGAGTAAGATGCTTATATCACAGCTAAACCAAACTGCTGATGATCTTTCTTTCCTGTTTGGTTTTTGAGGGAAGGTGGTACAGTTGTTGAGTTACTGATAGTTGTGGGAGAAATTATTGATAGTGATTTTGCATGTCTACTATACTGGTGAACCTGTGAAAATGGACCTGGGTGGCAGAGAAAAGTCAGTTTCACATGAAGTGGGAGTTTTAATCCTGAATCCACCACCTGCTAAGGGTTTGAGAACAGACAGGGACATAGCCTCTTCTCACCTTATTTCCTCTCTCTACTCTGATAGTCTTGCCTGTAGAATCCCATGGACAGAGGAGCCTGGTGGACTGTACAGCCCATGGGGTCGCAAAGAGTAGGACATGACTGAGCATCTGAGCATAGCACAGGGACGATGATAATGCCTCAAAAGACTGAAGACTGCATTAACTGAGATGGTGTATAAAGCACTTACGTAAATTATTCATATTAAATATGTTTTCTGTTTCTTTTTGATGGTTGTAAATGGAATCAGTTCTAGTCCCGAGGCAGACGTCTACTGGGCTCCTTCTCTGTGCCTAAGATAGGGGCATGACACTAGGGACACAGAGAAATGACGTATCCTGGTATTCAAGGTGCTGTATGTAGTAGTGGAGACATATGCTGACACCTGGGACACTGTGGGACAGGCAGAGAGGGAAGACTGTGGGGAGCCAGACAGGCATGACCAGGAGAGGCAGAAATACAGAGGACAACCAGGTAGACATGAAGGCAGCAGGTGACAAGCCAAGGCTCGTCTGACATTACTAAATGAGAACTCTCTAAGGGAGTTCTCTGAGATGATACACACAACCCTTTTGTTTTAAAGTAAGCCATTACCATTTCCGTCTTAAATTTGGTTTTAATTTAACTTAAGGAAATTTAATTGAAAAGGTAGCACTATATCATTATTACATGATTAAGAGAAAGTAACTGTAGCAATGAAACAAGGTAATTAACAAATGAAATGAAAACCAAACAATGAATGAAATTGTTTTGAAAACAAATGAAAGGTAAAACAAAATAAGGCAATTCTAGTCTGATATGATACTTGCCAAAGATTCTAAAGCCAAATTTATGCTCCTTGTTAAAATGGGAGATGAGCAAGTGTTGATTTATTCACGGCATCAAAGAGACTTTATTTCAGTAGAACTATTGGAATTTGTTGTTGTTCAGTTGTTCAGTTGTGTCTGACTTTCTGCGACCCCATGGACTGCAGTACACCAGGCTTCCCTGTCCTTCACCGTCTCCTGGAGCTTGCTCAAACTCATGTCCATTGAGTCGGGGATGCCATCCAACCATCTCATCCTCTGTGGTCCCCTTCTCCTCCTGCCTTCAATCTTTCCAGCATCAGGGCCTTTTCCAGTGAGTTGGCTCTTCACATCTGGTGGCTGAACTATTGGAGCTTCAGCTACAGCATCAGTCCTTCCAGTGAGTATCCAGGATTGATTTCCTTTCAGATTGACTTGATCTCCTTGTAGTCCAAGGGACTCTCAAGAGTCTTCTCCAACACCACAGTTCAAAAGCATCAATTCTTTGATGCTCAGCTTTCTTTATGGTCCAACTCTCACGTCCATACATGACTACTGAAAAAACCATAGCTTTGACTAAATAGGCCTTTAAAATCCTTCTGTTGTGTGTGTGTCAGTGTAGTCCAAAAGTGCTTCAGAATAAATAGCATGATCCCTGCCTAATTTTCTTCTTAATAAGCCTATTATTTCAGGTGGGGTTTCCCTGTAGCTCAGATGGTAAAGAATCTGCCTGCAGTGCAGGAGACCTGGGTTTGATCCCCAGGTTGGGAAGATCCCCTGGAGAAGGGAATGGCAACCCACTCCAGTATTCTTGCTTGAAGAATCCCACAGACAGAGAAGCCTGGTGGGCAACAGTCCACGGGGTCACAAGGAGTTGGATATGACTGAGTGACTAACACTTCTATATAAGGAATAAACACCTCAGTATTATTTATTTAGAACTTCAAGTATAGAAATCCACACCAGAGAATTTCATTACCCTAAGGGATGTTGGGAATAATTTTCCATCCATGAAATGAATGCCTTTTGTATAAATGAGCTATGGGAAGCCTGGGAGTCACCACTGGGTCAGGGACCCCAGAATACTGGTTTGTCCTGCCATCAGGATGCCCTGATGTCTTTCTGGGAGTGTCTTTTGTCTTAGTTGGTAGTAGGAAGTACCAGAGGGAGAACGTGAGACTTCCTTGAATTACAAAACAGGTCTGGTGCCTGCTCAGTAGTAAGTGTACCTCTGGCTTAATTTAGTTTGTGACTTTATTTTATAGTATATTTCCTGGCAAGAAGCTCATGAGGAATGGAATATATAGCTTGTACCTAGCTTAACTGATTCTTATTAAAAGACTCTAGCCTTTTCCAAACAGGGCATCTTGCAGAAACTTTCTTATTCTCTGATTCAGTGTGATTTGATACCGAGTCTATTACCAAGCAGCACATCCTGAATTTTAGAAAAGATAGCCCTTGAGAAAGCTATATTTGCATAATTCTGGCTTATTTTTCTAGGAGTCTGGGGTTAGGTCAGTATTTCTCAAATTATCTGTGCAGAAGGGTCAGTTTTTCTTTTTAAAAAATTTTAATTGTCAATACATTATGGGCTGATACTATGAATTACTAACTAGCAAAATAAAACAGGAACCATACATATAAAATATAAGCCCAAACTTTTTATTATTAGATTCAACAGACAAAATGACATTTCGGTAAACAATAGCAAACATAACATAGGAAAAAAAAGAAGAAAATTACAAAAATTACAGGGCTGATGACATGCTACTCGTAAGGCATAATGTATATCTAAAGTGTTTTAGGTTTTGATTTGATAACACTCATAGCAGAGAAACCATTCTTACAAAGCCTATGTCAACAGGAAAGGAAGACTAGATTTTTAAAGCAATTTTAGCAAGCTCAGGATATTTATTTAAACCTTTTATCCAAAGTGAAGCAAGTCATCCTATTATTTTCAAACTAATCTTCCATCTTTTATCAGTTGCTGATTTCAGCAATTCTGTAGTAAATAATTTGCCTCTTGAATAAAGAAATGATATATGAGTTTTATACACTGTTGGGTTATAGTTGATCACAAGTGTGAAAATGTTAATATGTTGTGATGTAGACCTAGTGTATATTCCTGGCATGCAGCTTCTGCCACATGTGACCCTGCCTGTTAGTTTGATGGTACTCTAACTGCTCTATGACTTGTCCAACGAGAAAAGTCCACTGACTACAAGCTTGGACATCAGGGCAGTGTCAAGATGCTAGAAAAGTTTATAACTGCTTACTTCCATTTCTGTGCTTATTTTATAGACCAGTAGCAAGCCATTGACCAATAGTCTTCAAGTATTATTCTTGAACAATATACATTCTTCAAGTATTACTATTGCATGATTTATTTTTTCTCTTCTTCTGTGCCTATCCAAATCCTCCTTGGTAAGCCAGTCTCTCAGAATCTCATTTTTGTGACTTCTTACTATGTTCATTTGTTCTATACATTTAGATTTAATTATATACTGGTTTTCATGGTCTTCTAATTGTTTTCTACTATTTCTACTATTTTCTCATCAACAGTATTATAAGCACTCTGAGAATGAAGATTTAGCATTGTGCTGAAAATGCTTATTAAGTATTCTTTAGATGGACTGCTATAACGGGTAAAAAACAACAAACATTTGGTAGACTTGAACATTTAAAGACAGACATTTTAAATGTTTTAAAAACATTAAAAGACAAACATTTAAAGTTTACATGTAAAGTATAGAATGATATGAGGTATGCTATTATATCTTTAATGTTATCTATGCTTAAAATATGTATGAAATGTTTAGATTTAAAGAACAAAGGTGAAAAGGATAAAAGAGGACAGAGGTACAGACTAGCACTTCCAGGTCCTGGGTATGTAATGTGCAGCATGATGACTATTGTTAGTAGTACTATAACGTGTATTTGGACGTTGCTAAGAGAGTAGATCTGAAAATTTGCAGAACAAAAATTTGTAACTGTGTATAGTGATGGATGTTAATTAGACTTATAGTGATCATTTTGCAATCAATACAGACCTTGAGTCATTATGCTGTACACCTGAAACTAATGCCGATTTTTATGTCAGTTATGTGTCAGTTAAAAAAAGAGAATGAAGGACAATAATAGTGGAATGGATTGTCTTATAGGTTTTGGTTTGTTTTCTTGGTCTGAGACACTGTTAATTGTACATTGAAAAGTAAAAACAGTTGAAGATTTAGGAATTTTGTATCTAAGTAACATAAAATACCTCAAGAAGGTTGCAGAGTGGTGGTCCTCAAACTTACTTTATTTGGCCCATATTATCTTTAAAAACTGGGATATGTTACATGAAAAAAAAAATCTAAATTTCTAGCATCTTTTAAAAAAAATCCCTAATGTTTGGCCCCATGGGTAAGAGTGGCAGTTGCTGGCTGCCTGTTTTCCAGTTTCCACCAGTGTCTTCACAATCCCCATCTTTCTCACAAGGTGTGTTTCTAGCTGGCTTAATTTTCCTTACCTGCCTAGCCCTTTGGGGGTATGGGAGCTTGTGCATACAGAATAATGTATCAGAGTCTCTCCTGCTTCACAGATTGTCTAGTGCAGACTGTGGCGAGAGAACCAATCAGGTTGCTCTATTAGTGATGTCATAACCCATGTTACCCTGATTTTCAGGGCTTGCTCTGAATGATTGCTGTTCTCTTTACCCTGCCTTTCACGCTCCTCCCCCTCTACTCCCCTACTGACCTTTCTAGAAACTTTCATGTATCATCCTCTGTCTGCTTGCCTCTTACAGCTTTATTCTTTGAATTATACAGTTTTCTCATGCAATGCTAACCTTACAAAACAGTGTCTTCCTTATTCTGGCATAGTCTTTCCTGTTTGTTTCTTCAATTGCACTTATACTTTGTAATCATAAACTTATGTATGTGCTTACTTATTTAATACCAAGCTGTAAGCTCTATGACTGGCCCTCTCTGCTTGTTCATCACGGGGTTTTCAACCACTGCTCGTGTGTGGCATGTATCAGGCACTCACGTATTTGTTGGATAAATGAAATGAAGGTATTGGCGCAGTAGGCTTGCGGGTGGGTTGTGGAATTAATTTGCATCTCTGCAGTGTGCAATATGGCAGCCAGTCCTGCTTTAAAAACCCATTTCTTTTGAATTATTTCAGAAAATGAATGGACATATTGATTGATGTTTTAATAAGCTTCTTAATTACATTCCGGTGCTTGTGATTTCACATTTGGGAATGCAGTAATACTTTAAAATTCTAAAGATAATTTATTTATGGTACCTGTATTATCACAGATCACAGAGTCTAATTTTTAGAGATTTTCAGGAGGATAGGGGAGAAGTTCTTACTACTAATTGCTTGTGGTTACAATTCTGAGGGGAAAAATAAGTCACTATTAAATTAGTTTCATAATAATTAAAACTGCAGTGCGACATAATAACTACAACTGCTTGTATAAGCTCTTTGGGGTTTTTTGATCATACAATTTAAAAAAGTAGATGCCCAAGTTTTAAAAATATCCCCACATTTGTGGAAAGTACTACTAAAATCCCACTTAAAAATATTTAAAAGTCTTTAGTGTGGAGGGCTGGAAGGTTTTTTTAAAAAAAATATTATGAAGTACTATGTAACAAAGGGAATCTTTTAAAAGAAAATGTTAAAATTCTATTTATCCCTTTAACATTTTCTATATTTAAGCTGGAAACTAAACATTTAACAATTTATTTTTTGTCCTGATTTTGGTAGAAATATTTCTTACAGAGTAATAACTGGTTATTTGAAAACTCAAGATAAAAATATTCATAAAAAAAATCCTGTAGGAAATCATGGAGTTCTGTTTGGAGATGGGGAAGATGGAGGAAAAGTGAAAGAAGCAAGTGCTCGTTCTCTGATAAGATGTCTTTAGGGGATGAGGGGATGGAGGGCAAAGAGGCAAAAGGAGGAAGATGGACATATAGAGGCTCATTCTGGGGTAATTTGCATATCCTCATATACCAGTGGGAGGCTGGGATGAAGGAATTAAATCTGCTGAAGAACCAAAATACTGTTTCTTATTATACCCCCACCTACTCATCCTACACATAACCCTCCACACACACTGATGCTTTTTATAATCCATGAATTTTGAAAGTCAAAACACTTCACACTCATCAGCTGCAGTGAGAATCCAGTAGCTTTCTTTTTCAGGCTCTTCAACTGTGATCTTGTAGAAAATGTTTACTGGTTTAGTTTTATAATTTGTATTTTAGCTGCATCACAGGGAAGGGTGGAGATATTTAGCTTGTTTGTCTTGAATATCCCCAGAGACTGATGGATGCAAGCTTCTATGTTTGACTCAGGGTGGCTTATTAACTGTTCTTTTCTCCCCTCTGCACTTGTAGTTCAAGAGTCGAAAGCAGGTTAGAAAAAGGAGGTCAGGAGATTTAACAGAAGAAAAGTCAGGTAACATATTTATGTCTCTTTCCATTTTTCAGAAAGCAGTACTCTTTCAGTTGCAGAGGGATAAAAATACCTGCTTGTTTAAAGGAGTCCATCTTTTTTCTCCCTAATACCTAAACTGTATAAATGGTGTAAGCAAACAGTACTTAAACCACACTAGCCTATTATAAAATCTCCCAGGAGAGTTTAAAATGATGGACTCAGGGCTCCAGGGCATGTTGGAGTCAAAGAGGAATGTTAATGTCAGGAGAAAAGTAGCTGAACACACATTTTGGTTGACTTTTCTTAAACCATCTGACCATTCCCTGATGGTGGAAGAAATGTGTTAATTTTCCTTACTTGTAGTTCCACTGGGGGAAGACAAATCCTCGTGTCCTTTCTCTTGATTGTGAGTCTTCAGGTATGTTTAATGTTTAGGTAAGTTTTAGAATTGGTTGTTTGGAATTGAAAATGTATTTTTTTCATAAGAATAATATTTTAATTTGGTGATAGAAATGCAGTGCAATGGAAAGAGTCCTGGAACGTGCAGGCAGATTTTGGAGTTAGATGTTGTATGTCCTCTAAGCCAAGGTTTCTCAACCTCGCTACTATTGATATTTTGGACTGTTTAATTATTTGTCATGGGAGTTGTCCCATGTGTTCATTATTGAATGTTTATCCCTGGCCTCTACCCACTGTATATCAGTATCAGTCACTCTAGTCATGACAATCAAAAATGTTCCCAGACATTGCCAAATGTACCCTGGGGGGCAAAGTCACCTCTGGTTGAGAACCACTGCTCTAAATGTATGAATGTATGAGCTAGATGTTGGTCAGATTATATAAGACCCTCTTAGCTTGTTTTTCTCTCTAAGTTGGGTATGACTTATTTCAAGAGTGATAGTGAATGGTTTTGAATGTAGTCTATCCACGTGTGTCTCTCTATGTGTATATAAACCCATGCACATATATTAAATTTAATGTATGCACCCATAAATAGATTTCCTAGTGTTGAGCCATTCTTTTATTTCTGGAATAAAATTTATTGATACATTGTTCTTTAAAACAATCTCTGTATTAGATTTTTTAATATGATATTTAAAAAATGTTTTATACCTAGAGTCATAGGGAGTTTGGCCTGTGGCAATGTTTCTCAAAATATGGTTCATGTGCCAGCACCAAGTACTGGCAGAATGTGACTTCCTCTTAGGTAGTTTGCAGATGAATATTTAAAAAATTATAATAGGCATGCAATTATTTTAATTAGTTTTGACAAATGATACTAGTTTTCCATTTATGTTAGTGGTGGAAATTTGTCTTTTAGAGTAGCCAATCAGTTTAAATGAATGTTAAGTGATATTTAAATGTACTATAGGTGGTATCTGAATATGTTAAAAGTTGTGAAGATGGTACTGGAGTGACTCAGGTTTGGGAAACACTGGCCTATGAAGTAGTGTGTGTATATATGTGTATGTGTGTGTACGTATGTGGGGGATGGTGCTAGAGAAGAGGGTAGGGGTAGCAAGGAGAGCTCTATATGGAGCCTTGTCTGCTTTGTTCTGCAGGCTCTGTGGGCCTTGTAAATGTTCAGAAGCTTTCCATATAGGGGTTATCAGTTCTTCAAAGGCTAGATAGAGTTCACTTATAAAGCTATTAGAAGCATCCCGTTTTTTAGAGGTAGTATTTTTTTTTATGACTTTTCAAATTTCTCCCAGAATGATTGGTCTCTGCAGTAGTGCTTATTTTAAAGTGACATCAGATCATGTCACCTCTTTGTTCTCCTCACAGAACTTGAACAAGTCAAGTAGTTTCAGTTTTTTTCCCCTTTGACCCATGTGACTCTGTCCTTTCCTGACCACTTCATTAAAAGTTGAGCCTCTTTCCTTGTCTCTCCCCACGAATCATGTTTATTTTTCTTTTGGTCCCTATCACTGCGTGACATACTACATATTTATTTTTCTTTATCCCTCAACATCCTCCTCCCTCTGCTCGGAGAGCTCTACAGTGGGAGGGACTTCATTTATTTGTTGACTGTGATACACCCAGGGCTTGGCATATAGAAGGTCCTCCATGAGTATTTGTTGAATGATTGGTATATTTATATTTTCCCAGATTGGGTTAGAGTTTCAAATTTATTGGTAAAAATCTGAAACGATCTCTTTCTCTTTTTTAGTGTTGCTTATTTCTGTTTTTCTTCTGTTTAAAAATCAGGCTAACCTGTGATTTTGTGCTCTATTGGTCTCTTCAAACTATCATCTTTTGCTTTATTAAACAAGTTAGTTTGTTTTTTCTTTCATTAATTGCTATTTAGTCCATATTCTTTCTTTTTGCTACTTTGGTGTTTAAAAATTATTTTAAAAGTTCTTTTTAAACTATAAAGTTAATGTAATATTTTATTCTCGTTATTGCAGATCAGTCTTTTACAGGCTATCTGAGGCAAAATGTAGCCAAACACCAATACCTAAGTCTCTACAGTCAGCAGCCATTCATCAGGCAGGAAAGAGAGTGACTGAACTTTCACAGGTACAGGTAGAACTCTGCTACGTTCACACTTATTCTAACTTTGTCATCTTGAATAACTTGTTTAATCTCTCTGAACTCAGTGGCTAAAACTGTGGATAGTAATAATAGTTGTGAAATTTGGTGAAGAGTAAATGAGAAAATATATATAAGAAGCATGGTTCCTAAATGTAAAAGGTATGTTCAAAACCTCCTCCAGTATTTGAGTGCAGATACCTAAAGCAAGAAAGTTCCAGAAAAACACCTATTTCTGCTTTATTGACTATGCCAAAGCCTTCGACTGTGTGGATCACAATAGACTGTGGAAAATTCTTCAAGAGATGGGAATACCAGACCACCTGACCTGCCTCTTGAGAAACCTGTATGTTAGTCAAGAAGCAACAGAACTGGACATGGAACAACAGACTGGTTCCAAATAGGAAAAGGAGTACGTCAAGGCTGTATATTGTCCCCCTGCTGATTTAACTTATATACAGAGTACATCATGAGAAATGCTGGGCTGGATGAAGCACAAGCTGGAATCAAGATTGCAGGGAGAAATATCAATAATCTCAGATATGCAGATGACACCATTCATATGGCAGAAAGTGAAGAAGAACTAAAGAGCCTCTTGATGAAAGTGAAAGAGGAGAGTGAAAAAGTTGGCTTCAAGCTCAACATTCAGAAAACCAAGATCATGGCATCTGGTCCCATCCCTTCATGGCAAATAGATGAAGAAACAGTGGAAACAGTGTTAGGCTTTATTTTTGGGGGCCCCAAAATCACTGCTGATCGTAACTGCAGCCATGAAATTAAAAGACGCTTACTCCTTGCAAGCAAAATTATGACCAACCTAGACAGCATATTAAAAAGCAGAGACATTACTTTGCCAACAAAGGTCCATCAGTCAAGATTATGGTTTTTCCAATAGTCATGTATGGATGTGAGAGTTGGAGTATAAAGAAAGCTGAATGCTGAAGAATTGATACTTTTGAACTGTGGTATTGGAGAAGACTCTTGAGAGTCTCTTGGACTGCAAGGAGATCAAATCAGTCAATCTGAAAGGAAATTAGTCCTGAATGTTCATTGGAAAGACTGATGTTGGAGCTGAAACTCCAATACTTTGGCCACCTGATGCAAAGAACTGACTCATTTGAAAAGACCCTGATGCTGGGAAAGATTGAAGGCAGGAGGAGGAGGGGATGACAGAGGATGAGATGGTTGGATGGTATCACCGACTCAATGGACATGAGTTTGAGTAAACTCTGGGAGTCGGTGATGGACAGGGAAGCCTGGCGTGTTGCAGTCCATGGGGTCACAAAGAGTCGGACACGACTGAGCGACTTAGCTGAACTGAATATAATGTTTGATCATATACTCCATCCCACAGAACTCACAAATAAATAATTCAAGTCAAGTAAAAGATATGTCAGAGAGAAAAGGGAGTGAACTTGAATTCTTATAAGGGGAAGGCTGGTGTGGAGGAAGAAAGGGAGAATTATGCTCTTGGTGGAAGCATAACACAATATAGACTGTAATGTGATGTAGAGGTTTGTGGACCCATGGGCTGGCATTGATCTATAAGCATTTCCCTGAAGCCCATGCATTTGCCTGGTGGGTAGACAGAGGAAGAGGAAGGGGCATTAACTGCTATGATGATCATGTGAGACAGCTTTGCTGCCAGTTGTCTCTGGCCTGGAGGGACTGAATGAATTAGTCAGGTAGAAGAAGCATCCAGTAGGTGAGCCCAGGAGAGTATGGACTACATCTCTGTGATTGGGGGGTGGCCATACCAGAGTCCCGGCACAGTGCTTAGCCAGGCATAGCATGGCCTCTGACATTTTGAATCAAGCAAGCGTGGGCTACCCCCAGATTAGAAGCATCTGTGATTGGTTTGCCAGCAGGAATCACTGGGTTGGCTCTGCTATGGAAGGCTCACGAAGAGCAGAGCAAAGCCTGTGGAGGGAAAAGTACTTTAAATTATTGGGTATAATTTAATAAACTTACTAAAGACTGATTATGATGAAATCTTTATGTTGCATTTCTGTCCCTATGAGATGGGCAGAACTGGTCTTCAGCAGAGGCTTGGTTGGTAATATCAGTTCCCTTACTTACCCTTACTTTGTTTTTTTCGTACCCGTTTCTTCTGGGCTGTGCTCTCGACTATTACAGGAGACACCCTCCTGCAGTAGGAGAATGCTGGCTCTCTTCCTTCCCTGCTTCCCCTTCCTTCTGCTGTGTGCCACCTGGATGGAGGAGAACACTGTAGTGGGCAGTGGTGGCATCACTTGGTGGCATTAGGATAGTAGGTTTTATTCCCCTTGCCCCTGACTCCTCTGCTCCCCTTTCTCTCTCTCAGCTCTTAAATGATACTGAAGACACTGAACAGTTTAATCTCCTGCCCTCTGTACTTCAGGAACACACTTGTGCCCTTAGAACTGGGCAAGAGGCCCTTCCTTCCCACGGGGCAAGGAGTCCACAGGCAATATATCTACCCGGACCTATGCCTGAACTTGCCCTGCCTTTTGAAATACCCTCTGGGAACTCTGGGTACTGGATTTCCTTGCTTCAAAGCCCCAAACCTGCTTCTAGAGCCTGTTTGACCTCTGCGGATTTCCTATACTACGGGCAGACTGGGAAGTCAGTGTGCACACGCTTAGGCTCAAGGGGTGTCTAGGATGTCTTTGCAGAAGGTGTGAATAGAGGCTGATGAACTGGCTCAGTGCCCACAAGTATGCCTGAGTGAGACCGCTTTTGTTGGATAGAGCTGGTGGCCCCTTTGACACCACATTCTGGCTGGAATTCACAATTCAGACCTGTCCTTTCAAGCCATTATGAGGGTCAAGGTAGGAGAATAAAATATATTCATTAGCTTAATTTATAGCCTTTCAATATTTAGACAGATGTAAGGAGATGAGCCAGCCTCCATTTGTAGTTTTGCTCTGAACCCTGCAGTTGTTAAGTGTGGACCTGCATAAGAGCGTGGCTCCAGCCCACATGCCACTGCCTGTTGGTGTTGGCAGCATCCAGGCTGGGTAAAGAGCATGCCCCCTCCACCCAACATAAGCTCCCTAGGCAGGGACCATCACTGCTCCAGCTCTCCATTGTTTCTTAGAACAATGCCTGGCACATACTTGTTGAATGAAAGAAGGAATAGTCATGAGATCTGAGCAGCAGTGGAAGGGAGGGAGTTATGCAGCAGTGAAAGCGATGAGAAGGGAAGTTCCCTTCATCGTCCCTTCATCATCGGGGTGAAGTTATGTGTAACAGACAGAAGAGTCAGCTCTTGCTCTTCAGTATCCATTTCCTCTTGGAACATAAAGAGTTTCAATATTTTTTGTATCATTTAGGGAGCCTCAGTTAAGTGAATTTGATAATATGTTCTTGTAGCATATTACTATAGCATATTTTCTCTCTGAGAGAAGGAAACTTCACAATAGTGTTCTGATTCACATTTTCACTGTAAATATCCATTATAGAATGGTATGTAGTTCAGTCAGTTTGGAAGGAAGGAAGGGTGGAAGTGAGGAAAGAAGGAAGGAAGGAGCAAAACAAACACAGACAATCCCTCTGACTACCAGAGTTGGTTAATGAAGACCAATAAATAGGGCATATTATAAAAACCACTGTTTTTACTGATCTTTGAAGTTTGCTTGTTCAAGGTGACTTGAATGAGTAAGTTTGCTTGTAATCTAAAGCGTTTGTGGGGTTGAGGGGTTGAGGGAGTGCTAGAAGAGAATGGGAAGTGGGATTCATCCTGTGTAATGGTCTTTATTGAGGAAAGTACAGTAGCTGAAACTTAGTAAAATGGTATATATACTAATCTTCTGGCTTCAGAAAATTATGCAACAACTCTTTCTATATAATACTCAAGAAATGTGGAAGAATTCACATTTCCAAACCAGAAGATATCATTTTCCTTTTATATTTAATTAGAAGTAAGCGTAAGTCACTTAATGTTTTGACCTATGATGGTACTTGTGGGTTTAAACATTGAGAATCTTTTACATTTTAAAGGAACATTAAAAAAAAAAATCTAAAGAAGGAAAAACCCTGTGCTCTTATGAATATAAATACAAAACACATGGAGGACTTAGTCTACTAGTGCTAATTTGAGAATTGGTAGTTTGTTCCTTAAAAAATTATTTTTTTCTACTGTTCTGGCATCCCTTCCAACTATCTCTTTAATGCCGTGCAAAATTTGAAAGGAGAATTTCACAGAAAATAAAACATAAATTAGTCACCTTTTATAACTTATTATTTTAAAAAGTTATTCTATTTTATGGTTTTCTTAAAAGAGATGAAAAAATGTGTCTGTTGCTGCTGGATTATTTTTTATTACATGAAAATCTGTATATTGTTACTTTAATTACCAATTTCTGCACAAGGATATCAAAATAAGTAGGTGGTTTCATTATGTTATTTGCACTCATTTTATCTTTCCTCCTTATCCGTCTCTACATTTATATTTCAAAGAGAAAAATCTTTACTTTTGGAAAGTGGCTTAACTGAACCCATTAGGGCAGGAAAATGAAGGATTTTCTTGCTATTGGAAATTTGCCCCCCTCTGTGGGCATCGTGTCCTTCAAGCCAAGTCTGCTTTGACCTTAGTTTCTGAAGTGTTGGGTCCAGGGTAGGTGACTGTCCTGTTGACAGAGAAAGGGTGGAGGACAAAAAGAAGCAGCAGCAGGGGATGTGGATAAGAAATGGAGATGTGGAGGGGACAGTGGCCATCCTTCATTTGGGTTACAGTCCAGGTAAGTCATTGCCAGTTCTTCTGAGACAACATTTTTGTGGGTTTAGAAAAGCATGTATTTCTACTATTGAGTATTTATTAAAGCTGAGATTATTTAACCTAAGGAATTAAATGGTATAGTGATAAAATGGTGTTAACTGTGCTTTTTTTTCTTTTAAATATCTTTGTTTGACAAAATATAAAGGTGCTTTATGTCAGTGTGCAGGATGTTTTTGGAATTTTATTGTTCTGTGAAACACAAAGTCTACTGTTCACTCTTCTAATAGCAGCAATAATACTTTATTAGGTTTTGATCTTTTTTTCTTAGCCGTGGAAATTGTTTCTATTATTTGAAATGCTCACATATTTTAATTAATTTTGGAATATTTCATGTATGTATTTGTATATGTATGTATGTGTTTTATGTATCTATATATTAAGGAAGTCAAACTACTTCTAATGCCTGTGTTGTCTTTAGGTTATGGGAGGGAAATTGGGTTTTCAGTTTGCTTTATCTTGAGTTATATCAAGTTATGTGCTGTTTTTTCTTCTTTCTAAAAGTTGATAATTTAAAGTGCTGGATCTTAGTTAAAAAACTTGAAGAAAGGAAGTTTTTTAGTTCTTTAGATGGTTTTCACATGTAATTTTCAGTGTTTGGAATCATTTGAGAATTTCAGATGACTTTCTCTTTCCATTATGAGCAAGGAGTTTACTGTATCTGTTTCATTTTTGAGGAAGGACATTATGGCAAAACCAATACAATATTGTAAAGTAATTAGCCTCCAAATAAAACACACAGTAGAACTTGAAATAAAATGTAATCTTAGAAATAATATAAATTGGCAAGTTGTCCTGCCTGTTGTCATATGCTTATAGAAAATAGTAGAAATGCAATTAATACACAGGTGAACTTCGTTGTAACAATGTCAGGTCTCTCTGAAAGGGTATGCAGTTTAATCCTTAACTCAGAATGATTGAGAATAATGAAGTTAAAAGAAATAAAACCTTTGAGGAAACGAATTTTTTGGATTTCCTTGAGTTCTTTGAGGTGTTGGGCATTTTGTTAACACTGATGTTTAGTGTATATTGAATACTTAAAAAAAATTTAATTCTTGTCCATTTAAAAGAATGCATGCTTTTTAATATCTTGTTGAGTCTAAGAGTGAGAAATAAGCCCTACAATTCAGTGTAACGTGAAAAGTTAGAGTGAAGGACTCTCAATTTGACTTTGAGAAGGTGAGCAGTAAAGATAAAAGATGTCTGAAACTGCCTGTGGATTCTAATAATAAACCCAGAATCATTTTCCAAGTTGAGCCCCTATCAGAATAGGTGATTTTCTTCTGCATTCCCAAGTATTTTCAGGATCTCTTGCTTTGAAACCTTTAAATGCAAATAGCATTCATTTCATTTATTTGTCTAATGTGTTTAAATTAGCAAACTAGGATTGATTTAAAAAATTAAGACTGCCTAATGCTGGCAAATGTGCAGTGAAATTAGTACTTTGAAATCCTGCAGTCAGAATGAATTCAAGATTTTTATTGAAAGCAGTTTGTCAGTACAGCATCAGAACTTTAAATGTGACCTTTAAATTCTACTTCTGGATTCCTATTCTAAGAAATAATCAGAAATACATACAAACTTTATGCAGAAAGATGTTCACCATAATATTATTCATAAAAATGAACAAAAAGAGGACCTTTGGTCTATTTCCAGTAAATGGGAATGGCTAGAAAAATTATGTAGTCATGCAAAATTATTTATATATCTAAACTGACACATGCTGAAAAGTTTGAATTAAATGAGAAAACACTAATGTGAAACTGTTGAGGAGAAAAACGCAGGTTGTAAGATTAATATAACTTCCATTTACTAGGGAGTGAGAGTAGCTGTTGACATTCCCAGTATGTCTTTACCTTCTTGATGAGTTGAGGCACAGTCATTGCTGAATAATGGCTTTGTGATTCACTCAGTCAAGTCAGGAACCAGTCATTTCCAATTTATGCTGCCAGATATTAAGCTGGTCCTTGAGTTACAAAAATGAAGAGCCTAAAATCTCCAGTGTCTGAATGCAAACTTGATATTCACTCATAATTGTTTACTAATAATCAGTGGTTGTTCGTGGTTTAGTCACTCAGTTGTACCTGACTCTTTGTGACCCCATGAACTGCAGCATGCCAGGCTTTCTGTCCTTCGCTCTCTCCCACAGTTTGCTCAAATGCATGTCCATTGAGTTGGTGATGCCATCCAGTCATCTCATCCTCTGTCACCTGCTTCTCCTCCTGCCCTGGGTCTTTCCCAGCATCAGGGTCTTTTCCAGTGAGTTGGCTCTTCACATCAGGTGGCCAAAGTATTGGAACTTCAACTTTAGCATCAGTCCTTCCAGTGTGTACTCAGACTTGATTTCCTCTAGGCTTGGCTGGTTTGATCTCCTTGCTGTCCAAGGGACTCTCAAGAGTCTTCTCCATAACCACAGTTCAAAAGCATCAATTCTTTGGTGCTCAGACTTCTTTATGGTCCAGCTCTCACATCCATACATGACCACTGGAAAAACCATAGCTTTCAGTATACTGATCTTTGTTGGCAAAGTAATGTCTCTGCTTTTTAATATGCTGTCTAGGTTTGTCATAGCTTTTCTTCCAAGGAGCAAGCATTTTTTAATTTCATGGCTGCAGTCACCATCTGCAGTGATTTTGGAGCCCCAAAAAATAAAATCTGCCACTGTTTCAATTTTCCCCCATTTATTTGCCATGAAGTGATGGGACTGGATGCCATGTTCTTCGTTTCTTGAATGTTGCATTTTAAGCCAGCTTTTTCCACTCTCCTCCTTCGCCCTCATCAAGAGGCTCTTTATTCTTCTTCACTTTTTGCCATGAGGGAGGTGTCTTGTGCATATCTGAGGTTATTGATATTTCTCCTGGCAGTCTTGATTCCAGCTTGTGCCTTATCCAGCCTGACATTTCGCATGATGTACTTTGCATATAAGGATATTCTCAGGTGGCTCAGTGGTAAAGAATCTGCCTGCAATGCTGAAGACCTCAGATGTGGGTTCGATCCCTGGATCTGGAAGATCCTCTGGAGCAGGAAATGGCAGCCTACTACAGTATTCTTGCCTGGAGAATTCCATGGGCAGAGGAGCCTGCGGGCTGCAGTCCATAGGGTTGGACAGAACTAAGCACGCATGCACACACGCTGCATGTAAGTTAGATACGCATGATGACAGTATACAGCCTTGACATACTCCTTTCCCCATTTGGAACCAGTCTGTTGTTCCATGTGCGGTTCTAACTGTTGCTGCTTGACCTTCATACAGGTTTCTCAGGAGGTAGGAAAGGTGGTCTGGTATTCCCATCTCTTGAAGAATTTCCCACAGTTTGTTGTGATCCACACAGTCAAAGGCTTTGGTATAGTCAATGAAGCAGAAATAGATGTTTTTTCCCATGGAACTCCCTTGCTTTTCCTCTAGTTGGCAATTTGATGTTGGCAATTTGATCTCTGGTTCAGCCTTTCATAATGTCTGGCAAATGGCAGGTACTCAATAAATGCTTGGAAAAAATGAATTACTGTGATACAGAATAGTTGAAGAAACATCGTCCAAATGTTAACATCAGGTTAACATTTGAGTGACATACAAAACACATGGCCTTCTCAATGCCATAAGCTCTTGAGGGGGTAAACTTTTAGAAAGAATATTTACTCTGTCTTACAGGCCAGTTAGGTTATGTATTATTTCATACCTAGTGTCTCACAAGGACTTAATAAATTTGAGACTAATTATAAAGCAAAATAAGCTCCTTGGAGGAAAAGTCAAGGCATATCTGAATTGGAAATTTGATGATTTTTAACTCCAGTGGGAGTTCAGTGGCAAATGAAGAGTGAATAAGGACTTAAGATTTGGGGGCAACATGCTATAAAAAGAATATGAGTGTGACAAGTATAAAAAGTACTTGATATACTTGATACACTATATTAGTAATACTGATAGAATGTAAATGCATGAGAATTACTATATATGTACATGTGTGTATGTAAAAATGTATTCCATATATGTATATGTAAACATATATATGTATGTATGGAAAAAGTTAATCAGCATTTCTCATAATCATCACCAGTATATTGCAATTGTTATTGATAAAAAGAAAAATTATTCAAGACATCAATAAATATTCTCTGCGTTTCATGTTTCAGAACTGTACTAGTTTCTGGGGCTGTCATGGCCCAAGGGGTTTGTATTTTTTTAGTGATTCAGGACATACACATACACACTCACATATAATTAAAGTAAAAAAATACGTGCAAGCACCTGCTATTTCAGCTAGTTTTTTTTTTTTTAAGTTAGTCTAGAATTAGTCTTTTCAATTTCTGGATGCTGTCATTAAGAATTTCTGTGTGCAGTCAAGCATGGGTGGTGGAAGGCACATGATTTTACAATTAAATTTCCTTGTATTATAAATAAAAAGTCATATTGGGAAAGATAGAGGACATACATCTTCCTTTCCTGCTGTAAAACCTTCAGTGGCTTTTCTTGCCTAAGGAATAAAGTCCCAAATCCTCTTTCTCTCTTTTTTAAGCTCTATAGTCTATTTTCCACTTTATGCAAACTATTCAGCATTGTGAACTGTGTGCCGTAGCCAAATTGGCCTTCCCTTGATTTCCTGTCTCTGGTTTCTGCTAAATGTGATGCTAGCTGCCATGTGTCCTGCACTAAGAGACTTAACCTATTTTATCTTATAAAATCCTAATGATGACTAAAAGATAATTGCTGTTATCCTCATTTGGGTTGAATATTTTGTCTAAAGTCATGTAGCTAGTGAGTGTCAGAGCCTTAATATAAAGCCAGCTTCTTTGATCACAGTTGCCCAGGCTGATGCCATCCTGCCTTTCCCCAGCACCTGGAAAGGACTGCCCTTCTCTCTCTGTCTCTGCATGTCTAAATCCTACTTGTTCTTCAGGTCCAGTTTATATGAAAGTTCTTCCTTATATCTTTTTTGTAAGTGGCCTCTCCCTCCTTTAACCAGCTGTCACTCTTTTTATCTCCTTAGAGGCATACATCATCTTTTACATTATATCATTGTTATTATACACATCTCATCTTCTCACCAACTCACAAACTTTTTGAGTGTATAGAATGATATATGTTGTATTCTGTCAACTTTCATTGGTCATCTACAGTGTGCCTGGTATCATGCTGCACCTTTCCATGCATTTACCTTATTTAACCCTCTTAGTAGTGCTGGGCAGAAAGCATCTACATTTTACAGAAGGTTAAAGTGGGCAAGCACTGGAGATCGCAGAGCATGTGCAAAGCCAATATTTGTAATCTGAGTGTTGACTTTGAATCTAGAGTTATTTCCTCCACATACAGAAGCCTTATGGAATCTTCAGTAGACAGACTTACATCTTGGAAACATGCACCAGAATATATGAAATGAATAAACATGAATCACTTTATCTGTCACCTGAAGAGAGTTTTGCATACAAAAATATACTGGGAAGTTGTAGTAACATTAAACTTTTGGATTTCATATATTTAGTTCTGTACTGGATATCTTGAATGTCCAAGACTATCTTGGACTTACTCCTACCCACCGATCTGTAGGCATGCCCTTCCCTCATGTGCTTGGTTTTTGTAAATGGCAACACCATCTACCCAGTTGGACCAAGACATCTGGGAACTTGTTCCTAAACTTGTCCCTTCTATAACTGCCCTTCTTCTCTTTCCCACCTAACAGAATATTGAATTCTGGAAATTCTGCCTTTTAAATATCTATACCATCTTTTCTGTCGTTTAGGGTCATTACAATTGTCTTCAGGTTTTCTTCTCTCAATACCATCCTCCACACTTCTACTAGAATGCTATTTCTAATATGGAAATCTGATCACCTCATTAGTGGAAAATTCCTATTTTTGGTAGCCCTCTGCTGCCAACTTGTCACCATGGCATATGTATTTTTTTATGATCTGGATTCTAATTCTCTGTCCAGCCTCAGCTTGCATCTCTACCCTTTTGGCTTACTCAGGCCATTTTCCAGGACAAGTCCTGCTCTCAGATGTTCATGACTTTGGGCTTGGAATGCCTCTCCCTACCTGATGAATTCCTAAACATCCTTAAGGACTGAACACAAAAGCAATGATTTCTGTGAGCCATCGCTGAAGCCATGGATTGGGAAAAAGAGGGGTGGAGAAGGCAATGGCACCCCACTCCAGTACTCTTGCCTGGAAAATCCCATGGGCGGAGGAGCCTGGTAGGCTGCAGTCCATGGGGTCTCACAGAGTCGGACACAACTGAGCAACTTCACTTTCACTTTTCACTTTAATGTATTGGAGAAGGAAATGGCAACCTACTCCAGTGTTCTTGTCTGGAGAATCCCAGGGATGGGGGAGTCTGGTGGGCTGCCATCTATGGGGTCACACAGAGTAGGACACGACTGAAGTGACTTAGCAGTAGCATGAGGGGTTAGTCACTACCTCCTTTAACCAACTCAATTCTAACTTAGAGTTGAATTGTAATGTATTTGCTTACATGCTGGTTTTCCTTTCTTAGACAATGAGCAGCTTGTCTTTGTACTCTAGGTCTAGGTATATAACCACTGAACAGTCATAAATGCTTATAGAGGGAAACTAATTCTGAATAATAAATAAATAACCTTCTCCCCCACCCTTCCCATATTTAGTAGCTAATGTTGGCTATTGTATAAATCTGCTTGTAATCTCACTGACTTAAAAGTATTGAAAGCACCAAGAAAATGCTCTTCCTCTAGTCTCTCACCTGAATTATGGCCAATTAGACCTTTGAATTGGAGAAGGAAATGACAGTCCACTGCAGTATTCTTGCCCGGAGAATCCATGTACAGAGAAGCCTGATGGCCACAGTCCATGGGGTCACAAAGAGTTGGGCACGACTGAGTGACTGAGCAACAGACCTTTGAATATTCATTGGAAGGACTGAAGCTGAAGCTCCAGCATTTTGGCCACCTGATTCGAAGAGCCAGCTCCTTTGAAAAGACCCTGAGGCAGTGAAAGACTGAAGACAAAAGGAGAAGCAGATGACAGAGAATGAGACAGTTTGATAGTATAACCGACTCAGTGGACGTGAATTGGAGCAAACTCCAGGAGATAGTGAAGGACAGGGAAGCCTGGCATGCTGCAGTTCATGGGGTCACAAAGAGTGGGCACAACTTAGCGACTGAACAAGACCTTTGACAGGCAAAAGAAACATATATTTTAAAAAGGGAATGGACAGTACCTAGTACACTGACTTCCCTGATTGACTCTTTGAAAGATAATTGGATTGAGAATTCAGATACTCAGAGACCCAATGTTTAAAAATAAAGTATTTCCATTAGTAGCAAAGACATAGCTGAATTTTTGTTTATTATCTTATCTATTCTGAACTTATTAGAAACATTCAAGCAGATTTTTCTGAAATATCTTGAATGTACTTATTTTAATCTACCATCTCTATTTCTGCTTCAACTTTGTGGCAGAGTTTCTGTCATTTTTCTTTTTTTTTTTTGAAGAGTCAAGATCTTTGTCAAGGTCATAGCTCTGCTCTCTGGCGTTACAAATATGAAAAGTTTTTGTTGTTTGTGTAAGTAAAATGTATCTATTTAATTTTTTAAAATTAAATTTTAATTTAATTTAATTAAATTTTAATTAAATTAAATTAAATTTAATTTAATTTAATAACAAAATTATGAAATTTTGTTCAAGAAGGGCAGTTTCTCTGACACCTTCAAAAATAAGTAATGTAAGATTAAATATGATGAGGATCCAAAAAGTGTGGCAACATTTAATTGCTGCTATTGATGTTAATTGCTTTTGAATGCATTTTTTTCCACCTAAATTTTCTTTCAAAGAGAATACTTTGGTAACACCCTTAAATTACCACATCAGAAAGAAAAATGTACTTCATCTCTGTTCCCCCTACCCCTCATCCCCAACCTTTCATCCTCAATCCTTTGTCTTCTGGCTGAGGATGAAGTTGCTGGAGAGTTTAATAATTTCAGTTTGATAACCTAGTCTTTAACAGGCCTGACACCTAATGGACTATGTAATTTTATTTTCTATTTCAGTTCAGTTCAGTCGCTCAGTCGTGTCCGTCTCTTTGCGACCCCATGAATCGCAGCATGCCAGGCCTCCCTGTCCATCACCAACTCCCGGCGAGTCGGTAATGTCATCCAGCCATCTCATCCTCTGTCGTCCCCTTCTCCTCCTGCCCCCAATCCCTTCCAGCATCAGAGTCTTTTCCAATGAGTCAACTCTTCGCATGAGGTGGCCAAAGTACTGGAGTTTCAGCTTTAGCATCATTCCTTCCAAAGAACACCCAGGACCCATCTCCTTCAGAATGGACTGGTTGGATCTCCTTGCAGTCCAAGGGACTCTCAAGAGTCAGTCTTCTGTAAACTGTTCGCAGGTTTGGCCATGTCTCTGGACATCTTCCTCAGTGGTTTGTGGGAGTAATTTACTTACATTGGAGCTTTTTAGTGAGGGGCAGGAAAGTCACCATAATTCTGTCCACTGGCCTTGCATCATGGGAACTGGTAGTCTGGGAAAACTCCGGCCCGTATGCTGCCTGTCAGGTAACAAAGGCACATTGGCTTTCTGACCAGTGTGTACCTCTTGTTTCTGGGACATTCTGTGCTCATCCTCACATTTTGTACCAAATGTTACTCTCAAACACAAACATTTGTTTTACTCTATTTACTTTGCAACATTTTTGGTTGTTAGTTTTTCTTAAGAGATTTGCATGTCTTTATTTTAAGCATTAAATCATAATGTATATCATTTCAAATGGTCATGTATGTTTTGAAAGCAGGATTTTATTTTAGGCTTGAAATTTAAAATTTCCACCCAGATTCAAATATTTAACCTCTACCTATTTGAAAAAGTTATTCATGAAATTGTCTCTCAGTTCTATTGGGATCATATTAACTTTATTTTTTTTCCACTTTATTTTTTTGGAGGCTTATTAATATACAATATTGTATTGGTTTTGTCATACATTGACATGAATCTACCACGGGTGTACATGTGTTCCCCATCCTGAACTTCCCTCCCATCTCCCTCCCCATCCCATCCCTCCAGTGCACCAGCCCCGAGCACCCTGTATCATGCATTGAACCTGGACTGGTGATCCGTTTCACATGTGATAATATACATGTTTCAATGCCATTCTCCCAAACCATCCCACCCTCACCCTCTCCCACAGAGTCCAAAAGACTATTCTATACATCTGTGTCTCTTTTGCTGTCTTGCATACAGAGTTATCGTTACCATCTTTCTAAATTCCATATATATGCGTTAGTATACTGTATTGGTGTTTTTCTTTCTGGATCATATTAACTTTAAGTGAAGTCTTAGAAGAGCTAATCCGGAATCATAGTGCATTTATTTCTTGTAATTATCTTTACCTTGGAAGCCAGTTGTATACTTGGAGTAAATTTGTTTTCTTTATTATGTCAATATATGGACAGTTAGAGTACTAAAGAGTTTGGAATTGAGACAATCTGCAAATGATATTTAGATGATTTACTATTTTAAGTAATATCAGCTGTCTGATAACATCTTAAAAATTAGTCTTGGTTGATTGTGGTTGGTTTTCTTGCATTATAGACACAGTTCTTGGTTAATAAACAAATCAGTCAGAAGGCTAAAGCTTTTCTCTCTCTTTTTCTTTGGTTGCACAATGTGGCTTGTGGGTTCTTAGTTTCCCAACCAGGGATGGAACCCAGGCCTCGACAATGAAAGTGAGTCCTAACAACTGGACTGCCAAGGAATTCCCTAAAGCTTCTCTTTTAAAAAAAAAAAACAAACTTTGTGTAATATTCCACTGTATTTTAAATTCATTAAGTATAGGGATTACCTAGACTTGGAGTGCAGTAGGAGTAGAATAAACCTTGTTTTTTTGGTAGTCTAGGCACTGCGCACTTTTCTTACAGCTGTATTGAGGTATAGTTTATCATAAAACTCATTGATTTTATCTATATAATTCAATAGTATTTAGTTAATTTACAGGACTGTACAGGCATCACCACAGCCTAGTTTTAGAACATTTTCATCACCATAAAACTCCTCATGCTCATTTATAGTTAATCCTTTCCCCTATCTTCAGCCCTTGGCAACAAATATTCTACTTTCTGTATTTCTAGATTTGCTTTTTTTGACTATTTCATATAAGTGGAATCATACAATGTGTGTTGGTTTGGTTTTGGCTTTTTTCCCTTAGTATATTTTTGAGGTTCATTCATGTTGCAGTACCCACTCCAGTATTCTTGCCTGGAGAATCCCAAGGACAGAGGAGCCTGGTTGCCCAGAGTCGGACACGACTGAAGTGACTTAGCAGCAGCATGTTGCAGTATAAATCAGTACTTTATTCCTTATATTGCTTAATAGTATTCTATTGTTCTATGGGGTTGCCCAGAGTCGGACACGACTGAAGTGACTTAGCAGCAGCATGTTGCAGTATAAATCAGTACTTTATTCCTTATATTGCTTAATAGTATTCTATTGTACGGCATATCATATATTAACTATTCACCAGCATGGACATTTGAGTTGTTTTCCACTTTTTTGGCTATTATGAATAATGCTGTTATGAACATTCCTGTACAGCTTTTATATGGACATATATTTTAATTTCTGTTGGGTTGACACCTAGGTGTGCTCTTGCTGGGTTATGTAGTAAATGAATACTTATATTTAAAATTTGGACTATTTGTCAAAGTGGCTGCACCATTTTGCATTCCCACCAGCTGCATATGAAGGTTCTCACTGGAATAAATCTTTAAAAAATGCTTTGAAGGAATTCTCTGCATTGAATGAGAGCAGATTTGTGAATATAGTTTGTGGGCACGTATATCACCTATCATTGCTGGGCAACAGGTGTGTGTGTCATGCACCTCAGTCATGTCTGACTCTTTGCAACCCCATGAATTGTAGCCTATCAGGCTCCTCTGTCCATGGGACTTTCCAGACAAGAATACTGGAGTGGATTCGCCATTTCCTCCTCCAGAAAATCTTCCTGACCCAGGGATCGAACCTGTGTCTCTTGGATTGGCAGGTGGATTCTTTGCCACTGAGCCTCTTGGGAAGCCCAGGCAACAGGTGAGGGAGTATGAAACAGGGAAGAAAGACCAAAAATAATAAAGAGAGAGAGGGATGCTCCCATCCTTCAGCCTTTGAACAAATATTGTTTAATTTTGTTTGTTTGTTTTAATTTGTTTTAGCTGAAGTGTTCTTAGAGCATATCAAGAGTCGGTTCGGTTCAGTCGCTCAGTCGTGTCTGACTCTTTGTGACCCCATGAATCGCAGCACACCAGGCCTCCCTGTCCATCACCAACTCCCAGAATTGACTGAGACTCACGTCCATCTAGTCAGTGATGCCATCCAGCCATCTCATCCTCTGTCGTCCCCTTCTCCTCCTGCCCCCAATCCCTCCCAGCATCAGAGTCTTTTCCAATGAGTCAACTCTTTGCATGAGGTGGCCAAAGTACTGGAGTTTCAGCTTTAGCATCATTCCTTCCAAAGAAATCCCAGGGCTGATCTCCTTCAGAATGGACTGGTTGGATCACCTTGCAGTCCAAGGGATTCTCAAGAGTCTTCTCCAACACCACAGTTCAAAAGCATCAATTCTTCAGCGCTCAGCTTTCTTCACAGTCCAACTCTCACATCCATACATGACCATAGGAAAAACCATAGCCTTGACTAGACGGACCTTTGTTGGCAAAGTAAGTAGTTAAATAAAATCCTTGCAAGGAGGGCCTAGTCTAGAGAATGAATGGGATGTTCCAGGCAATTGGATACCTATGTCTTTTGTGTGTTTATGTGTGTGTCTTTTTTCTTCAGTTTTATTGAGATATAATTGATATACAACACTGTGTAAGTTTAAGATATACAACATAATGATTTGACAATCATGAAATGATTACCATAATAAGGTTAATAAGTTTAGTGAACATCCATCATCTCATATAGATAAAACATAAAAGAACAAGAAAAAAAATTTGTTCTTTGTGATGAGAACGCCTAGGATTTATTCTCTTTGTTGTTGTTCAGTCGCTCAGTTGTGTCCTACTCTTTGTGACCCCATGGACTGCAGCACGCCAGGCTTCCCTGTCCTTCACCATCTCCCAGAGTTTGCTCAAACTCAGGTTCATTGAGTCGATGATGCCATCCAACCATCTCAATCTCTGTCACCCCCTTATCCTCCTGCCCTCAGTCTTTCCCAGCATCAGAGTCTTTTCCAATGAGTTGGGTCTTCACATCAGGTGGCCAAAGTATTGGAGCTTCAGCTTCAGCATCAGTCCTTCCAATGAATATTCAGGGTTGATTTGCCTTAGGATTGACTGGTTTGATTGGCTTGATTTATTCTCTTAACAACTTTCATATATACCATACAGCAGTGTTAATTATATTAATCATGTTGGACATTATATCCATGGTACTTTCTTATCTTATGTCTGGAAGTTTATATGTTTTGACCATCTTCATCTACCTGTGTTTATTTACTTATTTATTTGGCATCTTCCTCAGTGTGCTGAGTGTGAGAAAGATGGGCTGCTGCTAACTCCTCCTGCTCTGCTGTGGTTGTAGTGGAGTGTGGAGGCGACAGTATGAGAGAAAGAGCTCTTGTGTGGAGTCAGCCCTGGCTGTGAAGTGTCTCTGCCCTTACTTGTAAGTCCTTTGGCTGTCTTAATTCTCAGCCACCTCCTTCCCCTGGACTGCCTAGCTCTTCTTTCCTTGTAATCTTCTCTGCAGATGAACTTCAGTTATAGTAACAAAGGTTAGAGTATCACTCAACTATTAGAAGAAGGAAACAGTACATTTCTGTCTTTACGTTTTGCTCTGCCATCTCGCCGGTGTTTCTGTGGATTATTTGCTAGTTTACAAGTCCCACTTCCCAAGGTTGGGGGTCAAGTGGGTGGGCCCTTCTGGATTCCTGAAAGGGCAGTGGCAAACTTGAGTGTGTTAAGTGTTCACTGGCTTTTTGGTCTGCTCCTTCACATCCCAAGGCTATTTTCTTTTGGAATTTTTTTAGTTTAGTGGTTTGAAAGAAAGGATTTGGATTAAATATCTTGATTCTATGGGACTTTCTTTACTGTGTAATTCCATGAAGTGGGTTCTTTTGCTCTCTCTCCTGATCACTTATCAGTCCCTGTTGAAATTAGCTGTATCCTTCTACTGCTGCTGCTGCTGCTAAGTCGCTTCAGTTGTGTCCGACTCTGTGTGACCCCATAGATGGCAGCCCACCAGGCTCCCCCATTCCTGGGATCCTCCAGGCAAGAACACTGGAGTGGGTTGCCATTTCCTTCTCCAGTGCATCAAAGTGAAAAGTGAAAGTGAAGTCACTCAGTTTTGTCTGACTCTAACACCACTGAATTATAACAGTGTCTTTGAGAATAAATAGCTTTGAGGACCATAGATGATAGATAGGGGTGTTTATATCTCCCTCTTTGAGCCCTTGAGAAACCTTCTTATAGCTTCTCACAAAGCATGAAAACAAAGCACCATTTTGAAAAGTATGTTTAGTATACCCTTCTAGGAGCCTACTAATTTATAATATTATACTGTCTTCTGATTAACAAAGCAAAACAATACCAGGGACTCACTGTCTCTGTAAATTTCATGTTTCTTGAGGACAACTCCGAGTATAATTATACTTTAGGAAAAAAGAATTTAAATAAGATTACAAGAATAAAAGTTACTACCTTTATTTTACATAAAATTTTAAACTAGTGTTTCAGTTCAGTTCTGTTCAGTTGTTCAGTAGTGTCTGACTCTTTGCGACCCCGTGGACTTCAGCATGCCAGGCTTCCCTGTCCATCACCAACTCCCAGAGCTCACTCAAACTCCTGTCCATCGCGTCAGTGATGCCATCCAACCATTTCATCCTCCTTTGTCCCCTTCTCCTCCTGCCTTCAATCTTTCCCAGCATCAGGGCCTTTTCCAATGAGTTGGTTCTTCACATCAGGTGGCCAACATATTGGAGTTTCAGCTTCAGCATCAGTCCTTCCAATGAATATTCAGAACTGATTTCCTTTAGGATTGACAGGTTGGATCTCCCTGAAGTCCAAGGGACTCTCAAGAGTCTTCTCCAACACCGCAGTTCAAAAGCATCAATTTTTTGGTGCTCAGCTTACTTACTATGTGTAGGTACTGAGTTTTGTGCTTTCCCCTGAGAATGATATCATTTAGTTTTCACAATATTCGAAACAGGTTAGATGCTACTTTGACTTTAAATGCCATAGTTATTGTAGAAAATAGGAAAAT
The DNA here is from genome assembly GCF_003369695.1 of Bos indicus x Bos taurus. Taxonomy (NCBI): domain Eukaryota; kingdom Metazoa; phylum Chordata; class Mammalia; order Artiodactyla; family Bovidae; genus Bos; species Bos indicus x Bos taurus. The sequence continues at coordinate 84,976,872 of NC_040077.1, read as the reverse complement.
CCTGAAAAATAAAGAGGAAAATATTTATTAGCAATCCAGCCATTTAGAGGTAACCTATGAGAAAAATTAATTTGCTCCTTTTTCCTTTGGGGTTTATATGGATGCAGGAGTTTTTTTATGTGGTGTGTGTATGTGTATTCTTTGTGATAAACTTAGGACCTGAATTGGAGAAGGCAATGACACCCCACTCCAGTACTCTTGCCTGGAAAATCCCATGGACCGAGGAGCCTGGTAGGCTGCAGTCCATGGGGTCTCACAGTCGGACACGGCTGAGTGACTTCACTTTCACTTTTCACTTTCCTGCATTGGAGAAGGAAATGGCAACCCACTCCAGTGTTCGTGCCTGGAGAATCCCAGGGACGGGGGAGCCTGGTGGGCTGCCGTCTATGGGATCGCACAGAGTCAGACATGACTGAAGCGACTTAGCAGCAGCAGCAACAGTAGGACCTTAATGTATATGTTGTCTTGAAATAAGCGTTTTATTATTTTAACAATCTATGGTGTTATGAACACTTCCCCATGCCATTACATATTCTTCTATAATATCATTTTCATAATTTCCCCTTATTGTAAAGGGAATAAAGCTCATTGTTATTTAGTCCATCAATTCAGAAATATAAAGAAACAGAATCATGGTTTTGTGTTTATGTTTTGAGACTTTTTTTTCCTTTCTTTTTTTTTTTTTTTATAAATTTTGTTTTATTTTCAAACTTTACAATATTGTATTAGTTTTGCCAAATATCGAAATGAATCTGCCACAGGTATACATGTGTTCCCCATCCTGAACCCTTTTTTTCCTTTCTTGATCTCCTTTAAAAGAGCTATTTTTACATGTGGCTCTTTTTTTTTTTTAAATGTGGGAGGAAATATTTGTCAGAATTATGATCTGACATGCCTTAACTCTTCCTGGTGTTTATTCTAAGCAGGAAATTGGGTGTTTTGTTGTTTTGAATGTAAGAAGGGATTTGTTTCTGTTCCTTGTAATACACCCTTGAGAGATGGGATTATATTAGAGAATATGAGCCAACTGACTTTCATGCATATAGCTCTATTGCTCAATGTGGTAATGGTAGTCTTAGTGGATATTTCCCAATCTTAGAATGTGTACGTGCACTTTCCCATTTTAAAGACAAAACATAGTAAGCGGGGTTTCACAAACATTATGGTCCTTGAAACTATTCCATTTGTTAATTTGTAATTCCAAGACTATACCTTTTTTAAAAAAACAAAATGAAACAAAAACTAAGGCTTGTTTACGTTTTACTAGCCAGCTAATATAACAATACAAGTGTCATGAAAGACCCAAGGACTTCTGTTAAAGCTGGTGCATTTTGGATAGATGTTACTGCTCTGTACTCCTGAGAATACCACCTAGTAAATACACTGATCTAATAGAATTGTGGTTTTGTACGAAAATTTTTATATCCTAACAATATCAAATTATTTAAGCCATGCATTTATGGTTATACTACAGTTTTGAGGTGACTAAATTCATCCAACATTTGGTCCGTATCTTAGAAGACATTTATGTCAAATTCTCTGACAAGATGTTGCCTAGCATGGGATTATAATTTTAAGACAGTTATTTGGAGACCGTTTCTGCAGGTGCTGTGATGGAATAGGCCACTTTCTTTCCCTGGAGAGTGGCATGCAATTCTACTTCAAGGCTAAGGTCTCAACATCAGCATATTGGTATATTAATAAGTAAAATCTGTATAGTGTTAACTTTTTCTAAGAATAAACACGGGGCCTTTGTTCATGAGCTAATCTGAACATTATCACCAGAGATTGATGATGTAATGATAGTTACCCATCTTTCATGGCACCACTTTGGCAATAATAGCAGTTTATTTAAATCTTCTGTTTGAGGATTTAATATTAGCTCTGCTTTCCTAATGAGGAAACAAGTAGAAGTAAAGCTGCTAAATTTCTCTGAACTTATATGTGGAATCACATGGACCAGGGGTGGACACTGAGCTTTCTATTCTTGTTTAATAGTTACTTTGGATGCTGGGTCCCAGTCTTTGTTACCAAGTTAAAATATCATTCCATTCATTAAACCTGTCTAAAAATAGGGCAGAGTATGCGTTAATAATTAAGGGTGCTTCATCCCACGTGTTCTCTTCCCATTTCTGTCCCTTGCAGAGGAAGGCTGCCACCCACACCCTGGGCCCTGGGAGGATGCTCAGTGTTGCTGCTGAGTTTATTTTTCTATTATGAACACTCATTTGTGTAATGCTGGCAGAGGGCACGGGCTTGAGGCTTTTCCAGAATCATAGTTTTTCTCTGAGCCTGGGGGGATTGCATCTGCAGTGTATGATGGTGCGAAGCTTGGCCACCCTCCCTGTACTCTGACATAATGAGAAGCTCTGTCTGACTGCTCAATCCCGCTGGCCAACATTAAAGTCGGGAAACAGGCAAGCAACTCAGAGGGAGGCTCTGGAGAGCTCTGAAAATACCATTTAGTTTGCTAACAGAAATATTTGATCCCGTGTGAGGTCTTCTGGTAGAGCTTCAAGAGCATTTTCTCACTCTCTGAATTGCTCTTTGCCCTTCTTTTTAAGTTTTTTCTTTCTCTTTCTTTCTCTCCTTTCTTTTCCTCCTCCCTCCCTCCTCTCATTTTTCTTTCTCTTTTTCTCTTTCTCCCTTCTTTTCTTTTTCTCTTCCTTCCTTCCTGCATTCTTTCCTTCCCCTTCCCTTCCTTTCCTTTCTTCCCTCTTTCTCCTCGTATCCTCCCCTTTCCAAGATAACAAAAGGCTGCAGTAACTGAGATCTGGGTGGATTCTGCCCATCAAAGAAGTCAAATCATCACAGGGACAATGGTGCCAGAATCTGAATCTAGAATACAATCACATCTTCTATGAAATTTAAAAGTTTTGTCATGTTTTGTGTGATATAGGTGGGGAAATTATAGATGCTGTATTCGGTATTGGTAAGAGATAGGATAGAGTGGTATGATGAAAGACATCCAGTTCTTAAGTGATTCAGGGATTTGTCTTCCTGTGTTTAGAGAGTTTCTACTTTTTACTCTTTTTACTGACCTTATAGTTTCTTCTTTATTTTTCTAAGTATCTTCCTCTGTCATATTGTTTTAATCACCTTTTTCTTCTTAAAACTCCTTTTTTTCTTTTTAAGATTAGTTTTTACAACCTCTGCTGTTATGGTAGTGAGCCGTCTCCTTCCTTTCTTGAATATCACTCTATGGCCACTTCCCTTCCCAGTCTGTTTCCCAGACATATCTTCCTCATTCCCCTGTCTCATGCTCATGTTCTCTGCTCTTTGTCTTTGTCCTTCCCTCTTTTTTTTCTCCCTGCTCTCAACTCTGTGCTCTGCTCCCAGTTCAGTTTCTCTATGCCTCCTCTTCTGGAGCCCTCCCCTTCCTCGCATCACAGATACCTCACACTCCACGTGTAGCCAGTGGAACTTAACATTTTTTGTTTGTCAACTGCTTTTTCTCTTGTGACCCTGCTTTTTAGAAAACTGGGGGTTGTCTGGACTCTTCCTCCTCGTAGTAACCAAACCTAATTACTCACTATGCCCTAATGACTCTTCCTCCTTAATAACTGATAGCTGATCTCTGTCCTCTCCTTTCCCCTCTCACACCTCTGTGCTGGGTGAGTCAGACCCACATCACTTTTGACTTAGAATCATGCAGTAGAACTGCTCACAGCTTCCAGTCTTGTCGCCCACCCAAAGAACAGCCAGAGAACTGTGTACCACATTGAGTATGTAACTTTCATTCTTGAATGCCTTAGTTGCTCCCATAGTTTTCAAGATGAAGATGAAATTCTTGAGGGTACATTCAAAGCCCTCTATGATTTGCCTTCCTTATGTTTTATCAGCTTCCTGAGTTGGTATTCTGCCACACACTTCTTAGTCCCTCAAACATGATCACACATGCACACACATATGTGCACAAACAGAGGTGCACAAATATACACTCACTCTTATCTTCCCTTGGAGATGAACTCTGCTGTTTCCTCCTATGCTGTTCTCTTATTCCTTTCCTTTGCTTGTTGCCTTGGTGCCCTTCCTGCTTGTTCTTCCTTTGCTTGTTCACCTGCACGTCTTCTTGTGGTCCTTGTCTAAGACTCAAAGTAGGCACCATCTCTTTTGGAGGAAGTGACCTGGCATTTTGAGTGTTATTCTGTGCTTTGGTGCACCTATCACAGCTCTGTTGTAACATTTACCATTCTGTCCCCTAGTTATTTTTGTACTTGTTTGCTTCTTAACTGGACTAACTCAATTAATTGAGGTCACACATCTCTTCATTCATTCCATTCATTCAACAAGTATTTGAGTGCCTTCTGTGTGTGAGGCACTGGTCTAGATGCTGCTTCATTTGTAGCTCTAGGTCAGGTACCAAAAGTGTAGTGGGTGGAAAATAGTAGGATATGAGACTACCATCTGGAAAAATGATTTTCATTTTCAAAAAATAAAATGTTCTGGATAAATGTACTGAACTGTTAGCAGTGGTTAACTTTGGCTGTGGGGTTACTGATTACTTATACTTTTTTCTTTACCTTTCTCATTTGCATTGAGCATGTGTTACTTTCAGAGTAAAGCCTTTAAAATAATAGGAAAAAACAATATTACAAGGGAAAGTAATCATCAATTATCTATTTTAAATGAAGGAAGTAGATTACAAAATAATATATACAAAAGGAGTACAGTTTTGCTTTATGTATGTTGCAAAAGAGGCCTTAGTAATAAATCATCAAGTATTTAGTCAAATGATCTTCAACATGGGTTCCAAGGCTACACATTAGGGAAAGGACAGTCTTTTTTTTTTTTAATGAACAGTGTTGAGAAAACTAGATATCCACATGAAAAAAGATGAAGATGGACCCTCACCTTATACCATATACCAAAATTAACTCAAAATGGATTAAAGTCTTAAATGTAAAGTCCTAAAACTATGAAGCTCCTAGAAGAAAACATAGAGGAAAAGCTTCCTCACATTGGATTTGGCAATGATTTTTTTTTTTTTTTGGGTAGGACACCAAAAGCACAGACAACAGAAGCAAAAATAGACAAGTGGGACGACACCAAACTTAGAAACATATGTGCAGCAAAGAAAACAGCAGAGTGAAAAGGCCATCTACAAAATGGGGTAAAATGGCCTGATCTCTTTTCCCAGAATTTTCTTCCCTGCTTCTCTTGTTTCTCCTCATAACATATGGTTCTCAGTCTTCACTGTGTATTAGAATTATCTGGGAAACTTTAAAACAAAACACTACAGATGCTGAGGCCCCATTCCAGGACCCGGTCTTTATTGGCTTGAGTTTCTTCAGGGAATTGCCCTCCTTGGGATCACCTGTTCCTCAGTCCACCAGCTGATTTTTATATGTAGCTAGGATGAGAACCACTGCCTTACACACATCCTGTGCTTTGTATAAGAAGGAATGTCTTATACTTCTTTGAACTCAAACATTGATCCTAACAAACATCAAATAATCACCACTCCAAAATTCGGAGATTAGTAATTGCAAGTGTCTGTTGCTGCTGCTGCTGCTAAATCGCTTCAGTCATGTCCGACTCTGTGCGACCCCATAGACGGCAGCCCACGAGGCTTCCCCATCCCTGGGATTCTCCAGGCAAGAACACCGGAGTGGGTTGCTATTTCCTTCTCCAATGCATGAAAGTGAAAAGTCAAAGTGAAGTCACTCAGTCGTGCCCAACTCCTAGTGACCTCATGGACTGTAGCCTACCAGGCTCCTCTGTCCATGGGATTTTCCAGGCAAGAGTACTGGAGTGGGGTGCCATTGACTTCTCCAAGTGTCTGTTAGGGAAATGCAAAGCCTCCAAATGCCCTTTCAAAGTTATAATGTGATTGGCCTTCTTACTGGAATCCCTGTGCTATTTTATCCAGAAGGAGTGCAGGTTTATTGCTAAGAAATATTGATAACTTGCTTAACAGTGATATCTATAATTCTTCATAATCATTACCCAGTTCGGGATCTGTGCTTTCCACAATTGCATAGACTACCAGATGTGAACAGTTGGTCTCTGCTATTCAATTTATAAAGAAAGATTTATATAATTAATGAATAACTGCTACATCCAGCAAGTGCTTTCTGTATACTGTTTAAAAGCATTACATGGAGCACCTTATGATATCTCATGTAATAGCCACAAGACCCTATGACACATGCTGTTACCTCGTTACAAGTGAGAGGCTGAGTCCCAGGCTCTCAGTGTGTGCAACTGAATGTAGGATGATGACAATAGGAAACTGTAGAGTCAAAAATTAGAACAGTAGGATTTTCAAAAGTTAGAATTTGTGTGTATTTTTTGAAAAACTAGGTTAACAAGAGCAACAGGCCTAGTATCTCATTTTTGCTTCAAAGGAAAAATTATCTTTTGAGGCTAAAATTAGCCTACCTTAAAAAATATCTTCTAGTTAAGCACTTACTGATTTCAGAAATGTAATTAGTAGCATTCTGCATTTTGCTTCCTAATAGGTAATTCTGAAGGGGTTTGTAGTTGAAGGGCTTTTTATAATGAACTCTTGATTTGCATACAAGGCCTATTTCGTGAAACTGAACATCTGGCTGAATGCTGAACTGGCATGAAACTTTATAAATGTTAAGAACATCTACTAAGCATTTACTAAGTGACAGGTACTGCATACTTCACATGTGTTATTTAATTTATCCTTGCAAAGACTCAGAGGTTGTGGGTACAGTTACTTCTGTTTGGCCAGTAAGAAAGCTGGGACTCAGCGAGGTTGAGAGCTTTGCCTACAGCCACAGAGCTCATAAATTTATGAGCCAATTTATGAGCCACATAGCTCATAAATTGGAACTCAAACCAGGGCTGCCAGTTTTCAAAGCACATGTTTTAAACCATTATATTAATTCAACATATATTCATATGTTGCTGCTAAGTCACTTCAGTTGTGTCCGACTCTGTGTGACCCCATAGACGGCAGCCACCAGGCTCCCCCATCCCTGGGATTCTCCAGGCAAGAACACTGGAGTGGGTTGCCATTTCCTTCTCCAATGCAGGAAAGTGAAAAATGAAAGTGAAGTCGCTCAGTCGTGTCCAACTCTTCGTGACCCCATGGACTGCAGCCTACCAGGCTCCTCCATCCATGGGATTTTACAGGCAAGAGTACTGGAGTGGGGTGCCATTGCCTTCTCCGATTCATATGTTAAGAAAGCCTTGAGTGTGGGAATGGAGAACAGAATTGTAAACTCACTGGGTCTCTTCCTTTGTGAAACAAGTGGTTAATTTTTATAATGTGAAAAGTGGAAATTATCTATTATTTACAAAAGGGTTTGACTCTATGACTGAGATAGCTTTGAAGGTCTTTATGATTGCTAAGATTTTATGAAAATTGAGTCCTTGTGAATATACAAGATTATTATTTGCACAATGATAAGAAAATTTGGGCAGATCATTTTCTTTAAAAGTACCTCGCTTTCTCTGAGGCCAGTTATCTGATAACATATCTGTGAGAAGCATCGTGCCTGGGGTAACACCCTGAATCCACGCTGTAAAATGGGGGTTCTTTTCCTTACCCCTTAAGGCTGTTGTGAGAGTTCAAAGGGTTAGTCTTGTAGAGGACTAGGGCAGTCCCAGGCACAAAGTTCATCCTCAACACACTCAGCTTTTAAAGAATGTGGAGGACAAAGAAGGCCTTTGTGAAACGAAAGTGTATGTCCGAGTTTATGCATTAAAATAAAAGCACGTGTGTTGAGGCAATAGGTACAATGGTAAACCCCATCCATTGGCACGTCTAAATTTGGAATGATTGATTGGCACATCTAAATTTGGAACAGTGATGATGTAATTATCTAGTTTCTCACTAAAAAGCAGATAGAAACAGCATGCTAGAAGAGGAAGTGGCTGGTTGACTGAAAACAGGCTCAGAGGCAGCAGACCAGAAAAATAAAAAGTGAAGGAATTCCAGAAGCAAAACAATTTGAGGTTATCTAATGTATGGACAAGCAATTCTGAGTAGGCCTCTTAAGAGAGACAGGAGTTAACACCCACTGCGGTTGAAGGACCGAATTTTAGGTAGAGTGGTTCTGGATCATTAACTTGGGAAATGCTAGATAAGAGATATTGTTTTTTTTCTGATTTTCTTGTAACATGATCAGGTATATAGGAAAGAAAAAGAAAAAGCCTTGTCTGTTATCTTCTTGAAATAGTAATGTTTTCTTCTGATTGCAGATTAATGAAAAATACAAGAGAATAACAAATCAACCTATTGTTCTATTATTGTTCTGGTGTATATCCAGATAGTCCATTTTTAAGG